>NC_044988.1:78444703-79108439 GCF_008728515.1 Papio anubis | reverse complement strand
GTGATCCACCCGCCTTGGCCTCCCAAAGTGCTGGGATTACAGGCTTGAGCCACCGCGCCCGGCCAATGTGTTTGCTCTTGCTTCTGTAGTTCTTTAAATTGTGAAGTTAGGAGGTCAATTTTACATCTTTCCTGCTTTTTCTTGTGCGCATTTAGTGCTATAAATTTTCCCCTACATACTGCTTTAAATGTGTCCCAGAGATTCTGGTATGTTGTGTCTTTGTTCTCATTGGTTTCAAAGAACATCTTTATTTCTGCCTTCATTTTATTATGTACCCAGTAGTCATTCAGGAGCAAGTTGTTCAGTTTCCATGTAGTTGAGCAGTTCTGAGTGAGTTTCTTAATCCTGAATTCTAGTTTGATTGCACTGTGGTCTGAGAGACAGTTTGTTATAATTTCTGTTCTTGTACATTTGCTGAGGAGTGCTTTACTTCCAACTATGTGGTCAATTTTGGAATAAGTGCGATGTGGTGCTGAAAAGAATGTATATTCTGTTGTTTTTGGGTGGAGAGTTCTGTAGATGAACATTAGGTCTGCTTGGTGCAGAGCTGAGTTCAATTCCTGGATATCCTTGTTAACTTTCTGTCTCATTGATCTGTCTGATACTGACAGTGGGGTGTTAAAGTCTCCCATTATTATTATTTTTATTATTATTATTTATGTGGGAGTCTAAGTCTCTTTGTAGGTCTAAGGACTTGCTTTATGAATCTGGGTGCTCCTGTATCGGGTGCATATATATTTAGGATAGTTAGCTCTTCTTGTTGAATTGATCCCTTTACCATTATGTAATGACCTTCTTTGTCTCTTTTGATCTTTGTTGGTTTAAAGTCTGTTTTATCAGAGACTAGGGTTGCAACCCCTGCTTTTTTTTGTTTTCCACTTGCTTGGTAGATCTTCCTCCATCCCTTTATTTTGAGCCTATGTGTGTCTCTGCACGTGAGATGGGTCTCCTGAATACAGCACACTGATGGGTCTTGACTCTGTATCCAATTTTCCAGTCTGTGTCTTTTAATTGGAGCAATTAACCCATTTACATTTAAGGTTAATATTGTTATGTGTGAATCTGATCCTGTCATTATGATGTTAGGTGGTTATTTTGCTCGTTAGTTGATGCAGTTTCTTCCTAGCATCGATGGTCTTTACAATTTGGCATGGTTTTGCAGTGTCTGGTACCAGCTGTTTCTTTCCATGTTTAGTGCTTCCTCCAGGACCTCTTGTAAGGCAGGCCTGGTGGTGACAAAATCTCTCAGCATTTGCTTCTCTGTAAAGGATTTTATTTCTCCTTCACTTATGAAGCTTAGTTTTGGTTGGATATGAAATTCTGGGTTAAAAATTCTTTTCTTTAAGAATGTTGAATATTGGCCCCCACTCTCTTCTGGCTTATAGAGTTTCTGCCAGGAAATCCGCTGTTAGTCTGATGGGCTTCCCTTTGTGGATAACCCTACCTTTCTCTCTGGCTGCCCTTAATATTTTTTCCTTCATTTCAACTTTGGTGAATCTGACAATTATGCATCTTGGAGTTGCTCTTCTCAACATTTATCTTAGAGGCATTCTCCATATTTCCTGAATTTGAAAGTTGGCCTGCCTTGCTAGTTGGGGAAGTTCTCCTGGATGATATCCTGAAGAGTATTTTCCAACTTGGTTCCATTCTCCCCGTCACTTTCAGGTACACCAATCAGACGTAGATTTGGTTTTTTCACATAGTCCCATATTTCTTGGAGGCTTTATCCATTTCTTTTCACTCTTTTTTTCTCTAAACTTCTCTTCTTGCTTCATTTCATTAATTCGATCTTCAGTCACTGATACCCTTTCTTCCAGTTGATTGAATCGGCTACTGAAGCTTGTGCATGCGTCACATAGTTCTCATGCCATGGTTTTCAGCTCCATTGGGTCATTTAAGGTTTTCTCCATGCTGTTTGTTCTAGTTAGCCATTCATCTAATCTTTTTTTCAAGGTTTTTAGCTTCTTTGTGATGGGTTCAAACATCCTCCTTTAACTCAGAGAAGTTTGTTATTACCAATCATCTGAAGACTTCTTCTCTCAACTCATCAAAGTCATTCTCCATCCAACTTTGCTCCATTGCTGGCGAGGTGCTGCGTTCCTTTGGAGGAGAAGAGGCACTCTGATTTTTGGAATTTTCAGCTTTTCCCCTGTGGTTTCTCCCCATCTTTGTGGTTTTATCTACCATTGGTCTTTGATGATGGTGTCATACAGATGGGGTTTTGGTGTGGATGTCCTTTCTGTTTGTTAGTTTTCCTTCTAACAGTCAGGACCCTCAGCTGCAGGTCTGTTGGAGTTTGCTGGAGGTCCACTCCAGACCCTGTTTGCCTGGGTATCACCAGCAGAGGCTGCAGAATAGCCACTATTGCAGAATGGCAAATTTTGCTGCCTGATCCTTCCTCTGGAAGCTTCATCTGAGAGGGGCACCCAGCTGTATGAAGTGTCAGTCAGACCCTACTGGGAGGTGTCTCCCAGTTAGGCTACTCGGGGGTCAGGGACCTACTTGAGGAGGCACTCTGTCCGTTCTCAGATCTCAAACTCTGTGGTGGAAGAACCACTACTCTCTTCAAAGCTGTCAGACAGGGACGTTTAAGTCTGCAGACATTTCTGCTGCCTTTTGTTCAGCTATGCCCTGCCCCCAGAGGTGGAGTCTACAGAGGCAGGCAGGCCTCCTTGAGCTGCAGTGGGCTCTACCCAGTTCGAGCTTCCCAGCTGCTTTGTTTACCTACTCAAGCTTCAGCAATGGTGGACGCCCCTCCCCCAGCCTCGCTGCCACCTTGCAGTTCGATCTCAGACTGCTGTGCTAGCAGTGAGTGAGGTTCCATGGGCGTGGGACCCGCCGAACCAAGCGCGGGGTATAATCTCCTGGTGTGCCATTTGCTAAGACCTTTGGAAAAGTGCAGTATTAGAGTGAGAGTGTCCCAATTTTCCAGGTACTGTCTGTCACGGCTTCCCTTGGCTAGGAAAGGGTATTTCCCAACTCCTTGCATTTCCAGGGGGAGGCGATGTCCCGCCCTGCTTCGGCTCTCACTCCTTGGACTGCACCCACTGTCCAACAAGCCCCAATGAGATGAACCCGGTACCTCAGTTGGAAATGCAGAAATCACCCATCTTCTGTGTCGCTCGTGCTGGGAGCTGTGGAGTAGAGCTGTTCCTATTCGGCCACCTTGGAACCCACTCTCTCTCTTTAATTATTAAAAAAAAAAAAGCTGATCATCTGGCTTCAGAGTTTGTACTCATAACCACTTTGTTTTACCTACTGATGGGGAACCAGGTAGGATTACATCTTGACTTCAGTGGTTTCCATGTTGCCTCCTCGTGGCTAGTTCTGTTGCTTGCCACTATGTATAGGAGCATTTTGAGGAAGTGAATGAAGACCACACAGATTTTTACCCACTAATAGAGGTGACCCAGTTAAAGTACTTAGTCCTTTAATTTCAGGATGCTCAAGTTAGCAAACTGACAATGACTGACTGCTTTGGGGGTTTACTTTTCTTAACCACCAGGGTCCAGGCTACTTAGAAGTGAGTCAGAAGAGAGTAGGGGAACTTCATTTACTGGTGTGATTATCACCATTGTCGCTCTGACTTTGACTGTCATCATAACGGCGAAGTTCAGGAGAAGTGTGCCTTCATCTCCATGCAGGCAGGTTGGTCTTTAGCATGCATCAAAGGTAGGGATCAGTTCTTCCATGGTACTTTGCTTCAATGTGGTACTTTGCTTCAGTGTGGTACTTTGCTTCCTTTTGGGCCCCATATGTGTATCTCTCTTGGCTGTAGTCTGGAGGAAGATTCAATACTTCTGGCTATTAATACCATGTAAGTGGTGCCCTGACCCCATTATTTCTAAAATCTGACTTCCAGTCTCATCCAGTTCTTAACATGCATGAGCCAGTTGGATCCCTCCACATCTTGACCTCAATTCTCCCCACAGTGCTCAACCCTGGAAGACCATTAAGATCACTGGAGGATTATTAAAAAGCACCAAGCCCAGGTCTCACTTTCAGAGATTTTTATATTATTGGTCTGGGCACTCATGTCTCTGCAGCATATGGCCCACTCTAGCCACCTCTAGAGTTCCCAGGAAGTTCCTACTGGACTTTGGGCTCTTCCCCTCCTCCATCTAGTCTCCTTGACAGTTTTCCCTTCCAGGTCTGCCCATCAGTACTGCCCTGCTCAGAGCAAGCAATGAGGAGCTACTATGCCCTATCTCATTCCATGAACCTTCTTAGATGGCAGAAACCAGCCCAGCTCCAAGAGGGAAGCACTCTCCATGCTGTGAGATGCATTCCTATTCTCCTCCCTCTCATTAGGAGTTCCCGCCCATGGACCAGATGCTCTCCAATTTTCTGCCAGTCTTTTACCATGTTCCAGATCCGTTTGGGTGAACAGGAATTTTCTGACAAGGGTCTCCCACACAGACTTCAGGTATGTTGATAGTTGGTAGAAATTCCTTGTAAAATTTAGCTTTATTATAGGGATCTAAGAGAGGGGAACTCTGTGTTTCTATCTTTCCCCAACCTCCTCCTTGAACCCTCAGGACTCCCGAGAGGAGTTGCTCATACTGGGGTATTCCCTGCACACAAAGGTGGATTGGTCCCTCCTTCAAATGGGCAGACCCATGAGCGTGGTTCTCTGGATCTTCCTCTTCCACCTGTGCCACAGCACAGCAAGCTACCCAGGTGCTTCTCCCATTTGAATTGTCTGTCTTCCCATGTAGCTGCAGTAGTCAGACTCAGGTTTGAGTTGGCAGTGGTTCAGGAAAGAGGACAGTCTCACCCAAGCCCAGATAACTGGAGATCGGCCGTGGAGAGGAAAGGATGGCAGGCAGGCAGTGGGGGTCCATACCAAGACTGGCTCAGAATAATGTGGAACTTTGCTTCCCTTTGGGCCCCACATATATACCTATCTTGGCTGTAGACTGGAGGAAGATTCAAGACCTCTGGCTATTAATATCATGTAAGTAGTGCCCTGACCCCATTATTTCTAATGTCTGGCTTCCCGTCTCATCCAGTTCTTAACATGCATGAGCCAGCTGGATCCCTCCACATCTTGATCTCAATTCTCCCCACAGTGCTCAACCCTGGAAGACCATTAAGATCACCTGAGGATCATTTAAAAAGCACTAAACCCAGGCCCCACCTTCAGAGATTTTGATCTTATTGGTCTGGGCACTCAAGGCTGTAAACACCACCAGGTAGGTTTTTTTTGTTTTGATTTTTGTTTTTTGCTGTTTTTGAGACGGAGTCTTGTTCTGTTGCCCAGGCTGGAGTGCAGTGGCGCGATCTCGGCTCACTGCAAGCTCCACCTCCTGGGTTCACACCATTCTCCTGCCTCAGCCTCCTGAGTAGCTGGGACTACAGGCGTCCGCCACCATGCCTGGCTAATTTTTTGTATTTTCAGTAGAGATGGGGTTTCACCATGTTCGCCAGGATGATCTCGATCTCCTGACCTTGTGATCCGCCCACCTTGGCCTCCCAAAGTGCTGGGATTACAGGCGTGAGCCACCGTGCCCAGCCACCACCAGGCACTTTTAATGTCAGCCAAGGTGGAAAATCACTGCAGGGCACATGCAATCTCATGGTCCAGGCTAATAGTATTTGCTGCTGCTTAAGCTTGTTTGAGCTCTTTCTTCCTCAGTCTGAAATAAACTATTTGGTAAATTTTGTTAAAAGCCTCAGCACTGGGTCAGCCACTTTTCTATTTTTTGCAGTTAAATCCTTGCCTTCTTTGCTCTTCAAAGTCTGGGCTTTAACCACAGGTCAATGAAATTTTTGACCTAGGGCAGGTAGAGCTTCACCCTACCTAGCATGTAGCTCTCAAGGGTCAACGCTGCTCCCTTGTTGCAGTATTTCTCATCCTCACCAGCTGACCTCTGATTTCTCCTTCCTTCCTTTCAGGCCCCTTCTCTTAGGATTAGACTACTATTTTCAACCCAGGGACATGGGTGATAAACCAGGTCAAAAGGGACAAAGTTGGGGGTTGGATCTCAGAACCACAGAAAATGCCAGCAAGACAGGTCAAACCAAATCTGGCTTTGAACTAGGATAAATAAATTTTTGCTTCAAAAATGTGTTTAAATGCCTCAATGCTACACTAAATTTCAAAATTCAGAAAGATAATATTTAAGAAAAAGCTCATCCCTGAGAATGAGTATCTTTTATGCAACCTCCATGAATGACACCTGGTGAGAGCTGAGGAAAACCAATTAGCATGACCTAACTAAGTCCTCCACCAGCTTTGAATCACAGGCAACAGATCCTGCGTCCACCTCCAAAGCCTCATGAGATCCCCTATTTGGTCTCGCTCAGTGGCTGATAACAACCTGAGACAAGAAGAGGGAATCAGTTCTAATGAGGGCCTGTAAGACCCATAGGTCTCTCTGTACTGGCTCAGCCTCCCTGGGGTATGCCTGTTCTATCCTTCTCCTGGGAACTTTCCATGATCTTACCAGCATTTATTTCAGGGCAAGTTCCTGATCAGGGGGAAAACTAAAGAACCAATGCTAATATCTGATAAAGGTCTAATATAATGAAAAGTTTAAAAAATAGTGCAAGAATGAGAAATCACAAATACGGCCAATGGTATGTGTTTCTCTCTTTCTCTCTCTCTTTCCGTTTTTTGGGTTTTTTTGTTTTGTTTTGTTTTTTGTTTTTTTGTTTTGTTTTTTGAGACAGAGTTTCACTCTTGTCACCTAGGCTGGAGTGCAGTGGCACAATCTCGGTTCACTGCAACCTTCGCCTCCCAGGTTCAAGCGATTCTCCTGCCTCGGTCTCCTGAATAGCTGGGATTACAGGTGCACACCACCATGCCCAGCTAATTTTTGTATTTTTGTATTTTTTTTAGTAGAGACGGAGTTTCACCACATTGGCCAGGCTGGTCTCAAACTCCTGACCCCAGATGATCTGCCCACCTTGACCTCCCAAAGTGCTGGGATTACAGGTGTGAGCCACTGTGCCCAGCCCTGATTTTGTTTTTTGACATGTGAAAGCCAACCAACTTGTGAAAGAAAAATGCTATCCAAGAAACAAAAGTTTTTAAAGCAAGGCCAACTAGTAATGGGGAAGATACCTATCTTCAAATCACCAGCTGGGTGCCTTATGCTTAGGCTGGTTTTGAGATGTCTGCCTTCTTCAAAACCTATTGATGAATGCCAATGCAGAGTCCTGGGGCTCCGGGCCCTGCATTTGATCTTTGAAAGATTCCTGTTCCCAGGCAGAAGGCTGACAGTGCCACAGGTAATCACTAGATACTGGGCATTACACTTTTTAAGAAATAACACACTTTGTGAAGTCTCTGAGTGACCCCCTCCCTCTTTCTTTCTCTCTGCCCCTTCTCCCTCCTTTCTTCCATCCTTGCTCCTTCCTCTCCTATCCTCTCCTCTGTATGGAGTCAATCCTCGTAATCTTTATCCTCTAGTGTGGGAGCTGGCAGACTTGTCCTATCAAAGTTCACACTATAAATATTTTAGGCTTTATAGTCTCCGTTACAACTACTCAAGTCTATAATTGAATCAACTTGTTCTGTCAATTTTTTTTTTTTTTTTTTTTTGAGACAGTGGCACAATCACAGCTCACTGCAACTTCGACCCCCTAGGCTCAGGCAATCCTCCCACCTCAGCCTCCATCACGACACCCAACTATTTATTTATTTATTTATTTATTTATTTATTTTTATTTTTGTAGAGATGGGGTGTCATCATGTTGCCCAGGTTCATCTCAGATTCCTGGGCTCAAGTGATCCTTCTGCCTCAGTCTCCCAAAGTGCTGGGATTATAGGCGTGAGCCACCACATCCAGTCTCTGTCAATTCTTGTTACAGAGAAGCAGCTATAGACAATACATAAATGAATGGGCTGGGCCCAGGCTGCAGTTCAGAGCCCTACTAAAGAGCACCAAGAACTGACTACCACCCTCAGCTCTGCCATGACACGACCTCTAGGAGGCTGCAGTCTCTCCACAGGTGTGGGTGTGTGTTGGAAGTGGTGGTGGCTGAGTGGGCACAAAGATAAGTCACAGGGACAGGGGACACAAGAAAACAGCACGTCTCACAAATCCTCAGACAACCACAAACACGCAGCACAGGAAACATCTTCCAGGGCAACTGCTGTCTCCATTTCCCACAGCTGAGAGCAGGAGGACTGGGTTCGAGTCCCAGCTCCACCAGAAAGGGCTGATGACCTTGGGCAAGTCACTGGACACACTGGGACCTCAGTGTGCACATCTGTAAAAGGGGTTGAACAATAATCTGCACTGCCCTGCTCCCAGGGCTGAAGAGGAGCCACAGAGGATTAAGTATCATCAATATGGGAGCCTTTCAGGGTGCAGGTCAGTGACACTCACAGGCAGGTGTCTGCATGTTTGTGACCCCACCTGACACATTTATTCAAGATACATTTACAAGCTTAACTAATCTGACTTATTTCATGGGAACAAGTTTATAAGCCAATGGGTGGGAGAAAGAACTAGAGGATGAGAGGAGTGGATTCTAAGAGTTCTAAAACCATGATCCTGGCTATTAATTTTTTTGTAAAAGCTGGACTTACTTATAAAAAGAATATAGCCTGCTGTTTATCCACAAGAGACAAAAACGGTGGCACCAAAAGTCACCTACAGCCAGGTAGGGCAAGGTGCTTGTAGGCTGTATTCATTTCTAGGTCTGCTATACACATGACCATGAACTGGTTGGCTTAAAACAACAGATATTTATTCTCTCACAGTTCTGGAGGCCAGAAGTCCAAAACCAAGGCAAAAGCAGGACCACACTCCCTTTGGAGGCTCTAGGGGACAATTCATTCTTTTCCTCTTTAAGCTTCTGGCAGCTGTTGGCATTCCTTGACTTAGGGGTGCATCCCTCTAACCTCTACCTAGTGGTGGTCACATTGCCTTCTCCCCTTCTATCTGTCAGATCTCACCATACATCTCTTATGAAGACAGTAGTCATTGCATTTAAGGCCCACCTGGATAGCACAGGATGTTTTCTGCATCTCAAGATTCCTAATTGCATCTGCAAAACAAAACAAAACAAAACAAAACAAAAAAACACTTCTTCCAAATAAGGTCACACACAGGTTCTAGGGATTTGATGTGGATATATCTTTTAGGGCGCCATTATTGGTCTACCACAAACAGGTGTTACTGACATAGTCATCTCCCCACTGGCCACATTGCTGGTAGACTGGAATGCCATGTGCCTGGTTAGATCATCAATCACAGATAGCTTGTGGAAAATGGAAATTGTTCAAATGATGAAGTGCTGTCCTGGCCAACATTCAACAGAGACTATAAATTTCGAACATCAAAAAAAGCACATCTGTTGCTCATTGTGCTGTTAGGCTGGTATTGGAGCTGCTAAAGAAGGAAGGCAAAAGAATATTCTTCAACTAGTGTACTCTTTATTCCCAGAGGAAGGAAGGGGGTGAGGGAGGATGAAGCGAGCGAATTCTCACTGAGTGCCATATGCACCTGGAACTGTCTGGTTATTCTATTTGAGTCTTACAACACCACCAGGAAGACTGCATGGTCCTTACTTTGCAGATGAAGAGACTAAAGCTCAGATGGGTTGAATGTCCAGAGCATGGAAGGAAGAATGAGTGGCACTGGTATTTGTACCTGGCTCTGTTTCCCCCAAAGCAAAGGCTTCAGTGATATGGGGCAGTAGGCTTGGTGCCTTCTCCATTCTAACACCTGAATCCTAAATGACAAAGCTTGATGAGGGTTAAGTGTGGGGGCTCGAGCAAGAGCCACAATGGGCAGAGACTCCTTGTATGATCCTGGACACTTACCAGGGTGGCTGTTCTCCCGTTGGGAGCCTTTTAGAATTATATAGGTGGCAGCCATGAGACCAATCTGCCCCCACCTCTCTTTCTCTTGAAGCAGGTCCCTGTTATCACAAGCCCTAACCTTGGTGCCATGAGCTTCTTTCCCAGCCTGAGCTTGGATTTCTCCTTTGCTACTCTACCCCTCAGGTTTCTGTGCAGGACATCAGAAGAATTGAGGAGACAGAGAAGAACTGCTGTCCTATCCGGCTGCCAATTCTTCCTCCTTCCTCCTTTTCATTCTTCCAATCTCAACTGAGAAGCCATCACCCTGATCCGCCCAATCTAAAGGAATCATACTGCCCCTGACACGGCCCTCTCTATCACATCAGTGTATTCCCTGCTTATTTGTGCTTATCACAATCTGACATTATCTACTTTAGATGTTTGCTGGTTTTTATCCATCTCTTCTTTCTGAATCTGAGACTTTTTGATTGTCCTGCTCTATATCCTTTATGCTGAACCTGGGCATCTGGTGCATGGTGGACACTTAATAAGTAAATGAATGATGGCTGGGTGTGGTAGCATGCACCTGTAATCTCAGCTACTTGGGAGGATGAGGTGGGAGGATCACCTGAGCTCAGGAGTTCAAGAACAGCCTGGATAACATAGCAAGACCCTGTCACAGTAAATAAACAAATAAATGAATGAGTGAGTAAACACACACACACCCAGTAAGTTCTGTTTCCAGCAAAGACTGAGCCCAGCTAGAGTTCTCCCCCTGAGGTTACAGATTAGGTACCCACTGAGATCTCCACAAACATTATTTCTGTAGCCTCCTGGATTTGGTTGAGTGGGTTTTCTTTCTCTCCCTGGGACTACACAGTAAGTGTCACCCAGGACAGACTGAACACACAATTCCTCTGCTCACTGGAGGCCTCTAGCAATTATACTGACAAGCACCACAGTAATATTTGCACAGCCTAGCCCATAAATCCTGAAAAATCCCTGAATCTAGTTAATGGAGTAATTTTTTGCAAGTCAAGCACTTTGTGGCCACCTCAGAGTCATTTGGGGGAGTGACTGCTCTCTCCTGAACTGTGAAATGTCGTTACTCCAGCCTTAAGCCACTGCCCAGGAGATAGCTCTTAGCTAAAAGGTGATCAAAATATTCTCTCAGTTTTGACACAGCACATGGTGAGAAACAAAGCAAAAGTCTGGGCCCAGAAGCTCCTGAGCTTTCCTTTCAGGTCAGTGCCTCTTTTCAGGAGGATAAAGAATGGATAAAGCAGAGGACTCCTCAAATGCACTTGGTAAGCAGAGGCGGCTATACTGGTCTTACTGGAGAAGAGCGTTTAAGGTGTAAATTGGTTATTTTATTCTGGATCCTACACTGTGTCTTCATGAATGACTTCCTGAAACCGCCCTACCAGCACACACACACACACATCATTTTCTAGCATTTGTTATGGGGGGACAAGACTGCCACCTGTGACCCAGGGGTTCTACAGCACAGGTGAGGTATGATGACAGCACAGCGGGCATGTCACATGTGAGTTGTGTGGGCTTCCCTCTCGCTGACTTCTATGTAAGTCCCAGGTGCTTGAGTGGAGTAGCACACAGAGAACAGCAGGGGGTGTGCAGCAAGGGGCAGGATGGGTTTCAAAGGCTTACATATGCGCAACTGTACACACGCACATGTGCAAGCACATGTGTACTCACACACATACGCTTGGCATTGCTGTTTCTTAAATATACCTTTTATTTTGGAATCATTTTACATTTACAAAAACATTACAGACATAGTGCAGAAAGTCTCCATCTATCCGTTACCCAGCTTCCCATAATGCTAACATCTTACATAACCAGGGTGCATTTGTCAAAATGAATAAATTAACATTGACACAATACTGTTAACTAATCTAAAGACTCTGGGTTGCACTATTTTTTTCCCACAAATGTTCTTTCTTTGTTCCAGAATCGAATCCAGAGTCCTGCATTGCACTTGAGGTATTTCTATTTTGAAGATTTGCAATGGTACATCCTTTCAGTTCTTTATATAGCTGTCAGACCAATGAGACTCTCAGATTTCTCACTTTCACCCTTAGTTTACATTTCTCTAGTAAAATTACTTAACCTTTCTAAGTCTCCATTTGCTTATCTGTAAAGTGGTGCTAGTGGCAGATCTTACTCTACGTGGTTGCTGTGAAAATAAAATAATTCCAGAAAGCACTTAGCTGAACTCTGGGTATGCTACTCTCTCAGTAAATGTTAGCTACAGCAACCAGCTCTGATTTGCAGGAGGGCAATCATATCCCACATTTAGGTTTGGCAATAAATAATCAAAAGCCAGTTTGAGGAAGAGACCCCAAATCTGCAAAACTGTTGTTTTTGTCTAGGACCAACCAAAGAATCGGGTGTGGTTGCGGAGGTCAGGAACTGCAGATGTGAATCTTGGCATCTCCTTCTTGGCTGTCTGGCGGTTAGATGTGAGCCGTGACAACTGTGTAGTGCTGACAGAAGAAGGCCACTGATAGGCAGCCAGCTGGCTTCGTCCGGGCTCCTACAAATGTCTGGAACTCGGTGTGAACAGCTGGGATGGGGCCAGGCCTAGGTAGTGCTGCCAGCTAGTTTGAGATGCACCTTGTTCCAGAAATCAAATCAGCCACTCTCCTTTAATCAGCAAGGTCCACACACACACACTACCGACTTCATTCCAGGGAGAAACGTGTCTCATGGGCCAGCCTCCGCACATTTATTATGCAGAGTGGTCTTCAAATTTTTTTCACATCCTCTAATCTGTAAAATATTTTGAGCACATACCATGTGTGTGTATATATATTCACACATGATAAATACAAGCAATACACATGTACTACTGAACTAAGTGTACATTATAGAATATGCATCAAAATAGGCATTTAAATCACATAATTTGTAATAACATAATGAAATAATGTGCTAAATCAAATAAAAATCAGTAGTGCTATTAATGAGAGGAGATGTAAATATTTCTTTCATTCAAAAAGTCTTCTTCTTTTTTTTTTTTTTTTTTTTTTTTTTGAGACAGGGTCTCACTCTGTGGCCCAGGTTGGAGTGTAGTAGTGCCATCATAGCTCACTGCAGCCTCAAAGTCCTGGGCTCAGGTGATCCTCTTTAGCCTCCTGAGTAGCTGAGACTACAAGTGTCCAGCTAATTGTTTGATTTTTAGTAGAGATGGAATCTCACTATATTGCCCAGGCTGGTCGCAAATTCCTGGCCTCAAGTGATCCTCCTGCCTTGGCCTCCCAAAGAGCTGGGATTATAAGCATGAGCCACTGCACCTGACCTTGATAATTCTGAACTTCTGGGGCCAACTTCTTGTCAGATATCATTAGTCTGTTTTTTTTTCCACATCTTACTGGGGCCGATTCAACAATGATGACAACAAGAATTTCTTCCCAGTGAAGTGTTAACTCTGTCATTTTTTGGTTTATGTGGATATTGTTCATTATAGATTTTAATTAGCTTTTAATTCATGAAAACTTTTTAAGCCACTTCTTCAGTTTGTTGAAACAGGGTTTGTTGAGTTTAAGCTGGATACTGTATTCTGTGTACGCGACTCACCAGAAGTGGCAAATTGCAATCAAGCATCACAAAGGCTGAAAGGGAATGAATGAGGATAGAGCTCCCAACCCCTTCCCGTTTCCAAAGTCCCTTCTTTCTTTGAGGACATGCCCAGAACATGCAGCTGACTGTGGATGTCATGGTCCATCCTTACATCAAATATTTGTAAAACCTAATTTCTTGTTGAGTAAAAAATAAAAAATGCTAAGACTTTCTACTCACACTCCAAAGGATGGCCCTGTACACTCCCCAGGGGCATTCACCCCACTTGGGACTCTAACACTGCTCTGAATTGTCACAACAACCCTCTTAGGGAAGTGGATGAAGGCCTCCCCATCTTACATGTGAATGGGAAACTGAGGCCCAGAGAGTCTGTGCATGTCATCCAGCAGGCAGGTTTTCAAGTGGGGTTTAGACCCTGGCCGCCTAACACCAGCTCCAGGCCTTTATCCCACCTCCTCTATCCCTCCAACTTCCTCCATCCCCTCACACCCTCCCTCTTTCCCTCCATCCTCCCTCTACCCTTCCACCCTCCCTTCTATCCTTCCACCCACCCCTCTATCTCCACGCCTCCCTCGTCTCGTGGATGCCGCGATCTGCTGACGTGCGGATTTCTGCCTTGATTGATTTTGCTGACGCAAAGATCTGCCGATGCAGTTGACGCGGATCCTGATTTGCCGATTTCGATTTAAGTTGATTTGACGCTGATCTTTTGATTTGATCCTGATTTCGTGCCTGGCGGATTTGACGTTTGATCGCCGATTTACCCCTCTATCTCTCCACCCTCTCCTCTTTCCCTACACACTCTCCTCTTTCCCTCCACCTCTGCCAGTGTGGCTCCCCTCCGCTTCTCAACCACTGGGGCCGTTAAACACAAATGCCAGGTGTCAAAAGACCACAACCAAGCAGTCAGGCACCCTCAGACTCAATGGCACTGTGACAGCTGAGGAATCTAAGTGCAGACCCCTCCTGGCATTCAGTAGAAAGTGTGTTTGTGTGAGAAGTATTGCCATCCTTGAAAGTTTTGAGATTTGGGGGAATCAAACTGAATCCTAAAATAAACGATAAAAGGGATGAATTAAGTGAAAGATGGGTGAGAAGCTGGATGGTGTTGTGGACGAGTCCAGGCTCTAGACTTGGGATTTAAGTACCAGGTCTATTCTCATGGCTCTAAGACCATGTTTGCTAAGACTCAGTTTTTGCAGCTGTAAAATGCTGAAACGGTTGTTCTGAGGATTTAAGAGGTCCTTCACAATACTCAACACAGTGCCTAGCATGTGGTAACACTTAGCAAACAGAAGCTGTTGCCTCTGCTTGACTTCCCAGTGTGGTGAGCTCAGGCAGGGCTGTGACAAATTCATCTCAACCCCCAACCCTGAGAGCCGGGGCCTTGGGCTGGACCCTCTATTCTCCAAGGCAACCCCCCAAGGTCCTCACACTACCAGACGTCAGCCTCAGACTCCACACAGCTTCACATCCCAACACATGCTGATTGGGAAGTGCCATCATATTTACCTACAAAGGCAAGCCTGCTAAGACTGTCACCGGCACATCAGTGAAAGAAATAAAAGTATTTTCCTTTACAGAAAAAAAAAAATAAGGGTAATTAAAGTGCTTCTTAAATCCCAACTGGTTTCTGCCTGTTACAAAATGGCCCTTCTTTCCCTTTGGTTGATATCGTGTCAACTTCATTTGTACATTAAAATATATAAACTCTGTACACTGTCAAATGACATTCTTTTGTTTTGTTTTGTTTGAAATGGAGTCTCACTCTGTCACCTAGGCTGGAATGCAGTGGCGCGATCTTGGCTCACTGGAACCTCCGCCTCCCTGGTGCAAGCGATTCTCGTGCCTCAGCCTGCCAAGTAGCTGGGATTACAGGTGCATGCCACCACACCCTGCTAATTTTTATACTTTTAGTAGAGACGAGATTTCACTATGTTGGTCAGGCTGGTCTCGAACTTCTGACCTCAAGTGATCTGCCCACCTTGGCCTCCTGAAGTGCTGGGATTATAGGTGTGAGCCACTGTGCCCGGCCAACAAATGACATTTCTAAGAAAGCATCCCCCTTGGAGGGAACTGGTCCCTTAAGGAGGTAGCAGAGGCATGGACGGAGGAGAAAGACCTAAACTGGACAGAGGCTCTCAACTTGGGGCAGTATTATCCCACAGAGGTCTGGGGTATTCAGAAACATGTGGCAATCATTACTTTTCTTGATTGTCACAATGACTCTGGAGCACATTTGGTACTCAGCGTTGGGAGGGCAGACATGCTAAGTACGCTGTACTGTGTAGGGCAGTCCCACCCAGTGAAGAACTGTCCCACCATGTTGGCCAATAATTCCCCAACTGAAGCATGCTTGGAACATCCTTTGAGGCTCAAGGGGATCTTTAAACTAGGTGAACCCACAGACCAGAAGCTGGGACCACTGACTGGGCCTTAGGAAACAGGATGTTGGAGCCAGCTTGGCCTTGAAAGGTATTCTTAGCTGGACTGGGAGCTTCATGCCAACACACACGATGGCCAATTCACCTTTGTACACTGCAGGGCCACCATGGTGCTCTCTACACAGCACATGGTTGGGAACTTCATGGGGTTTTTTTCTTTTTTCTTTCTTTCTTTTTTTTTTTTATATGAGACAGAGTCTCACTCTGTCACCCAGGCTGGAGTGCAGTGGCGTGAGCTCGGCTTGCTGCAACTTCCGCCTCCCAGGTTCAAGCAATTCTCCTGCTTCAGCTTCCTGAGTAGCTGAGATTACAGGTGCACACCACCACACCCGGCTAATTTTTGTATTTTTAGTAGAGACAGGGTTTCACCATGTTAGTCAGGCTGGTCTCAAATTCCTGACTTCATGATCCACCCGCCTCGGCCTCTCAAAGTGCTGGGATTACAGGTGTGAGCCACCATGCCCGGCCAGAGAACCACATCTTAAAAGGTGAGTCAGAGTTTGTCTTCAATGGGATGGACTAGCTGGGCAACGGATCTCGCATGAGGAAAACAAGAGAGCCCCTGTCTTGAGGACAGCAGGTGCTGCTGGGACAAAAGGAGCCCAAAGGCCTAGAGTAGTATATGTCCAAGTGCAACCACTGGCACCCGAGTTAGCGCCAGAAGTGTTCAATGCACAGTCCTAGGCCCCACTGGCCTAAGGGTGGCGCTCAGAGGTTTGCATTTTAAACAAACTCTTGCCAATCGGAGAACCCCAATGAAATTGTGTCAGATAATTTGTGACTGGGGAGTGGTTTTGTTGGGATAAAGGGAATTGGGGCTGGTAATGTTCTTTGGCACTATGGCTGAGAAGTTTTCTGGATCAGAAATTTGCATTTTGTAAAAGTCTTTTAAGGCATCTGGGTTAAAATGCCTGTTAAGGCATGACAATGAAATTAGAAATTAGATTTCTAGATATATTTTTCTTAACTTTCAAACACTGTTTCTTCTGAAAGCAGCTATCAACCTCAGATTATTGTCTGGCAAGAAAGAGGGGTTAATGTAGCCCTAGGGACCAAAGTCGAAAAGTTCTAAAAGGCTAGTAGCTGACATGAATGGAATGCTTCGTGTGAGCCCAGCACTGTACTATGTTCTGACACAAATGGCTCGTTGACACCTCACGACACAGTATCCTTGTGAGGTGGGTACAGTTGTTGTCATCCCCATTTTACAGACAGTGAAACTGAGGCTCAGAAACATTATATAGCTCAGCTATGTTCACACACTAGTAAGCGACTGAGCCAGGACTTGAACGTAGGCAGCGAGACTTGCCAAAAACCTCAAGCCTGGAACACTTCTGATGTGTACAGCCAAAGCTGTCCAGCACACAGACACTCTGCATGTGAACTCTTGAGAGGATCAGAGCTTGATTCTTTATACACTGAATCCTTTATGCTTGTTCAGCCTTGCCAATTAGTGAGCCTTCCCCTTGCCTCCCTGTCTGTGAGTGGAGGGCAGGAACTGGAATTGGAATGAAATAGAAGAACCTGTCAGTATCCCCCTCAAAAGGAAATATTTATACTCTGGATAGTTTGGCTTCCAGTGTGTGACTTTAGAATTCGTAAGGCTCTACTGCTTCAAAATAATTGGCTTTTAAAATTTAAATGATGGCTCAAGTCACTTAAAATGAGAATCTTTTAGATTGTTTTTTCTACTAAGAAACAAAATAAACACAAAGAACCTTTTCTAATGCAGCAATCAGAAAGATAGAGTTCCATACTGACTTAAATATTTGGCCCATCAGAGGAATGAATTGATTATTTTACGCACTGTAAAGTTTAGTATTTTCCACTAATGATCAAGAAATGCTGGACATGTCAATTATCAAGAACTAAGAGGCTTGCGTGATTTTAGACTTCCTTATTCTGTTACTCTGACTGCATCTGTCACTAGTTTGGGGGTGGTCCAGAAAGGAGCCCAGTGTCTAAAGACCTGAAAACGACAACCAGAAGATTCAGTAACCTCCCGCAGGCAACTGGCTCTGCTAAGGATGTATTCATTGTGATTTGTAAAACTTATCTGGCTTCACTGAATATGTATCCACACAACAGGACAGGTGGTAGCCTAGGGGTGTCAAGTGTTTGCCTATGTTATTTGTCAAAAAGCACCCCAAACCATCAACATCTTTATCTCCCCTGTGCTAGAACTGTGAGAGGCTGAAAGGTGAATGAAGCACACTCTCTGGACCCTGGTGGGGAGTACTCATCAGTCAGCTGTCCTAATACAAGGCAACCTTCAGCTACAGAGAGGCACACATTGCTGTAAGTGGGAGGGATAAGGGAGAGCAGCCCTTACATGGGAGAAAAACGTGCCCTATTTATATATATATGTGTGTGCGTGTGTGTACATGTGTGTGTAGGGGAAGTATTAACAACCATCAATGGGGGAAAAAAAAGAATACATTAGAAACCCCTACTAAAAATCTCACCTCCAATTGAACAGCTCCTACTTCAACAGAATTGGGTTTTCTCCCCAAAGATCTGCAGACTCAAAGACTTACAATCCACTCATTCTCCTGTTGCATGACCCCTAAATCTGCTGCTTCAATCAAATCTAGGGTCACATGAAAGTTTACCTTTTGCCAATTTTAAGAGACTGCAGAGGGAAAAAATACAGACTTTGGGTTGGGTCAGGCCTGGATTCTAGTGTAGACTTTGTCAATGCTGACTGCATGAACTTCAGTAACACCTGGGCTTCTGCTGCATCACTGGTAATGTGGGGAGTTCTTCCTTCCACTTAGGATTGTTACGAGGATTAAACACAGCACACACCATAAAGCAGACACTAAAACCAGACATCCTCTTTCTCCTCCCTCTCCCCCAAGGCCATTCATTCTGTTATCCCAAACCAGGCTTAGAAGTATTGGCCAAGACTTTTCAGTTAAAATTAAATAAACATACTCCATTCTCCTTAAGTGAACAGAACCACTGCTTGGGCTAATATTATTCTTTCTTTTTTTCCTCAAAGGGTTTTTTTTTTCCTCCTCTCTCTATCTGAAGTAGGAAAGGCAGGTATGAAAACGCTTTACTCAACCTATGTTGGTAGTTGGACCTAGATCAGAGCCCTAGGCCTAGATGTGTTTTGTTGATCAAAAATCAGCACCAGCCCCTGGTTTGGTGAACTGATCAGACCCTCTCCCGCCCCTGCTCTCAACCCCTAGGCACATACAAAACATGTTTACAAAGCCTGCTGACCTTATGGTCTATTTGGACGATGAATTTTGTGTCTCTCTAAGAAAGTCGCATTTGGTTCCTAGTCAATGCATAAAGTAAAAATCATCTATAATCAAAATTACTCATGAGAATCCCTTAAAGTGTTCATAAAGTATCCAACAACACTGTCTCACACAGAGTCCACGCAGGCACATTCTTCTCCTACTATGGATTGGGTCACCACTTCTTTTGACCATCAGATAAAGAAAGCTCGCTTGTGGTTAGGGACCACAAGGCATAAAAAACATACCTGCATCTTGAAAGGCTAATATCATAAGCAGAGGCTAAAAGAGATTTCAGGTAATTCATGCATCTCCCACTTCATATTCTCCTGGGGCATAAGGATGGAGAATCACCCACACTATTTAAGTAGGTAATTATTTTCCTTCTCTCAATTTTGTCTGCATTTTTCATTTGTCTGCCTAACTGAACTCAGGTCAAATGTCAGTCTCATTAAATTCTAAATCAAGGTTATTTTGTATTACATCTTTTCATAAAAATGAAGGATTGACTGATTTTTTAAAAAGTGAACAGGGTTACCAAGCCAAGCTGGTAATCTCAGTCCTGAACCTTAATTGAAAACAACAAGAATTGCATAAGCATGCCTCAAATGATGCTCTGGCCGGGACAGAGGATGTGTAGCCCTGATAAAGAAGAGAAAGAAAAGACAGCAGACTAGATGGAAAATTGCAAAATGGAAGACTTCTGTGTGTGCAGAAAGGAATAATTCATACTTTTTCTTCCCAGAATTTTGTGGCAGATGGAGAACTTAGAAACCTGTTTTTATCCTCTATTCACAATGAGCAGGATAGTCCTAAGATACCCTGAATTACATTCACCACAAGCACCTACTATGTGCTGGGTTCTTTGCTCCAAGGTGCTGGGGAAACAAAGATAAATAAGTCACTCTCTAGTCCTTAAGGCTCTCCCAATCTAGTAGAGGAAAGCAGGAGAGGAAACAATAAATGCACTAAATGCTATGGATATAACAAGACACACTTGGATGGAATGCAAAGGATGAATTCTTAGAAGAAGTTGCCATGGGGTTTTACAGGGGGGTGATTCCACAGGGTATGTGCTTCCCTGACCCATAGAGAAGTGAGGTGGGCAGCTCAGGAAGAGATAGCCTACGCAAACAACCAAGTTTAATTTAACCAAACATACAGAATTTTCACTATCTTAAAAAATTATTTAAATAAGTAAACAATATTTCCTCTAAATGCCAGTTAGCAGCTATGAACAAGAGCTGGAGAAAGCAAACTCCTATGTAATCAATAACTAAAGCCCTATAACATGAATCATATTTCTTCTGCCTCACCTCACATTCTGTGATAAAAGAGTCCACTAACAAAAAAGCTCTATACCCCAACATCACATCATTGCCTTTTGGCAAGGCCCTTTCAAGATCCATTTTCTAATTACAAAGAATTGAGATTATTTTAAGTCTGTTTCTGAAGACTCACTTTACTCTCCTTTCATTATGAGATCCATGTGCTGATATTGTATTCTTTCCTTTCCATGGGATCAGAAAACACGAACTCATTTATTCATCTCAGTGTCACAACACTCACTTTCTCTTACAAAAAGCCAAAGTGCAATGAACTCATCTTCTTTGTGAAATAAATTTCCATTTTGTAAAATAATAGTAAAAGTCAGACAAATATCTCTAGATAGTGGTACAGATCTACCCCAATAGAATTATTGTACGACTATCATTTTTACATTACAGAGCACACTTAAAATGAGAGAGCAGATGGGCAGGAAGCATGCTGTTACTCACAAATCATCATGAACTCACATGAACAGACCACTAGTTTGCATTGTCAATAAATCATTGACCGACACTTGATGAACAGAACACAACTAGGTTGTACAATATTGTGCTGATTCGAAGAGTTTCATGCATAGATTAGTCCTGAGAAGACACACATACCCACTCCATTTCTGGCATATAAACTCAAAGAATAGGAATAGAATGCATTTTGGTCAAGTCACATTTGAAAAACTGGAATGAGGATGATATATCTCCTTATTAATTGGGAGATAGCCTGGTAAGCTGCCACATACATGAAAACATACACACACACACACACTTGCCAAAGAAACAAACCTAGATGCCTGAGAGAAGGACACCTCTTCTGTCTCACCCCATTCCAGAGAGGTAATGCAATTCAAATCCCCTAAATTCCCTCAACTACGGTATTTTAATCTGTAGAATGCCAGTGATATTACTGACCTCTGAAGATTAAAATGAGGATTAAAGGAAGTGACATATATAAAGTACTCAGCACACAGCACACAGGTAGGCAGGTACTCAGTAAAGACTGGCTCTACTTCTCTTGCCGTTTATGGATTAATTATCCAGTTATTTCTTACAATGTTTGCTTTTTGAATGAATAGCATATATTTGAAGGCAGAGACCTTTTTTCCCTTTTGTTTTTAAACTGAAGTTTTACACACTGTAAAGCTGAAATATAGTTATGGTGGTTTTTTTCAGTAGCAGCACTCTAGCCCCATGGGGCTAAATCCTCACAATCCTGTTTCCTTTTGTCCGTGACTGTCTTGAGTGGATCTGTGAATGAGTGCTAGTCAATGAGATAAAGGAAAAGTCTACTGGGGAGAGAATGGATTATCATTCAGTAGATCATCATGCAGTCTAGCAACTCATAATTTTTTTTTTTTTTTTTTTTTTTTTTTGAGACACAGTCTTATTCTATCACCCAGGCTGGAGTGCATTGGTGCAATCTCAGCTCACTGCAACCTCTGCCTCCAGGGTTCAAGCAATTCTTCTGCCTCAGCCTCCTGAGTAGCTGGGACTACAGGCACACCCCACCATGCCTGGCTAATTTTTGTATTTTGAGTAGAGATGGGGTTTCACCATATTGGGCAGGCTGGTCTTGAACTTCTTGTAATCCACCTGCCTTGGCCTCCCAAAGCACTGGGATTACAGGCGTGAGCCACCGTGCCTGGCCACAACTCATAATTCTTAGAAGCACTACAGACAATTCTGATGCCCAGCCAGCGTTGAGAATAACTTTCCTAGACTGATGACTCTCAAGAGTCTTTGATCATTGCCCACTTTGGGCATCCTATGCTCCACCTACTTCTTTCTTTTTTGAAAACTACAACTGTCTACATGCATGCCACATTTTAGGAGCTTTGTCAGTGAATAGCAGTGAGACTTTTTAGTAGAACTAATTAGAGTCCTTAGACTAATTAGAGTCTATGGTGACACAGTAACTTGAGTTCAGAAAGGCCCTTAAAAACTCACTTAGGAGATTACTCTAGCAAAAGTAAAAAACTAGTATTTTATGGGCTTGTTCGTCACTAATTAAACCAAGGACTTACATTTTTATCTCATTTCATAATAAATCAGGAGAACCATATCTTTGAGAAGGCAGTATTTTGAGAATTGCTACACTAGAATGCAATCATGCTGTGTTGAATCAATTATGTCCATTTACAAAAGAAGTGAAGGACTATGTGTTCTCAACTTCAATCACCTCAGTAAGACGATAAGCATAAGAAGACGTGCTGCCAGACACGCCCACTCTCCATTCCCACCCTATTCACACTTACAGGCAATTTTCCTCACAAATATTCACATCTTCATTAGCTTCTCCTCATTCCCCCTTTTCTTCCGATTATTTAAGTAAACTTTGTTTCCCTACCGCCCTTTTGCAAGGCAAAAACTACCTAAATCATAAACAGAAGTAATTATAACGTATCAAAAATGTATTTTCCAGTATAATTATACATAGTAAAGTACTAGCATAATTATCTTCTAAAACTCTTGAGGGGTCCAAGAATCCCTTTGAGAATCACCATCAAGCACTTCAGCTGCCCCTTTAGTGTCTGACTAAACATGTTTTTCCCCAAGTACCAACAATATTCATGATACAAAACAAAACTGTATTTTAAATTCAATTTTAGGGTTCTGTTTTATTTGACAGCTAGTTTTGCAAGGTGTCTTGTTTTGTAAATTCTTTGGAAATGTGTACTAATTCAGCTACATTACATGTTGATCAGATGACTGGCCTAAGAAGGTAAACACTTTTACATTTAAATTCTAAGCTATCGATCATCTTGGAGCACAACTCCTCCACAGGCTGGCAACTCTTAGAGGAATATCAAAACCTTCTTTCCTTGCTTAAACATGACATCGTTAACAGCAATCATAAGAAAAGAAAAACAAAACAGTATCCCCAAGAGATCTGACCTTGTATTTTCCATTTTAAAGTAACTACATGGCAGACACAGCTGTTAAATCTCTTAATAGATGAAAATTCTGTAAATATTTCTGGATCCCTATTATGGCTCACAAACATACATACATACATCTGCCTGTTTTTGAATGACCTAATGGCTCCATTTAGTAGTTCTGAAAACCAACCAGAGATTGGTGAAAACTAAAAGCAATGAAGGAGACTTAACCAAAGGGTCCATCTGTAGGGAATATTACAGCCCCAAAGATGGAAAGGACCAAATATGTCATTAGGGCCTCACACAGGGTATTTGCTAGTATGCTCTGTGAGAGCAGAGCTATCCTATTCTCTCAGCTCCTCGAACGATAGCCAAGACTTTGGAAAGAAGAAATGACAGTATCAGAGGTTATGGTCACAGAGGCAGTGGTGACCAGACATCACTCCTGTCCCCACCCCTAGCAGTCTAATAGGGAGCAGAAAGGATAAATAAGTGAAGGAAGGGAGAAAGAAGTTCAGAAACTATTAAGGTGGGGACTGGGAGGAACAACTGACATTGTTTTCATGAAGAGAGGGGCATGTCATTTACATTCCTACCTTATCCTTCTGCCAGCTAGTGGCCTTGGAAACTCTTGTGGCAGACACACTAAAAAGTGTGCTTCAGCTAGGTGCAGTGGCTCACACCTGTAATCCTAAGGCTTTGCAAGGTGGAGGCGGGAGGATCACTTGAGCCTAGGAGCTTGAGATCAGCCTGGGTAACACAGTGAGACCCTATCTCTACAAAAATACAAAAATGAGCCAGCCATGGTTTTGTGTGCCTGTAGTCCCAGATACTCAGGAGTCTGAGGCAGGAGGATCACCTGACCTTGCGGGGGCGGGGCGCTGAGGCTGCAGTGAGCTGTGATCACACCACTGCACCCCAGCCTGGGTGCCAGAGTGAGATCCTGTCTAAAAAAATAAAGCGTGTTCAAAGGCTTTGAAAGAATATACAAACTGGAGCAAAATACTTCTTTCTCTTTGTTAAGATCACAGTGCAAACAAATACTCATTTGTATGTAGCACTCAAACTTGTTTTTACTCCCCCCACACCCACACAAACAAACAATCCTGTTAGGAAATGGGCCAGTATCTCCGTTCTGTAGATGTTTTCTGAGACCCCTCGGATTTCCCACAGTGACAGGGAGAGTCAGCTCTCTGCAAGGCAGACAGCTTGAACATAGTGGGGCAGCCTGATTGGGAGAAGGTTCTTCTGTATCTCCAGCCACAAACTGCCACTCTGTGGTCTCCACTGTAGTTTCACCTTCCAACACTAGACAGGTAACACACCTATCCCCCTCCCATAATGTGGTCTTTTAAATAATTGAAAGCTGCCTCTGTGACTCCCAATTTATGCAGAAAATAAAGACTCAGACAGGCTAAGAACTTGTTTAAAACTCTAGAGTTGTTTAATGGTGAAGCCATGACTAGAGCCCAAGTATTCTGGCTCAGTTCCAGGGCTATTCCCACCTCAACACAAGCCCTGGGATCCTGCAGCTCAAGTCAGAACCACATCCTCCCAAGTGGGTTCAGGGCAGGGTCCATTTGACCATCTCTAGTTAGATGTGTAGCCATGAGCGGGATTTGGGCACGTGTCTGTGTGTGTAGACTTGGGCATATTAGATAGCTTTGGCCATGTCTGTCCTGCTCAAAATGTGTCCCTTTTTGCTAGAAGTTAATCTGCATCCAGGAGCCACTGTGGAACAATATGGCCGCTGGTCATAGCTGATGTGAGGGGAGTCTCTCTGATGTGGCTGGGCTGGTGACATGAAAACTTAGACACTGTGGGGAAGCCCCATTTGATTGACCTCCTGGACCAGAAAGCAGAGGAAGCTAGGTAGAGGAAGAAATACAGAGGTGGACTATGGCAAGCAGTTTGGAGATTTCTCAAAGAAGTTAAAACAGAGCACCATTCAACCCAGCAATTCCATTACTGGGTATCTACCCAAAGGAATATACATCATTCTACCATAAAGACCCATGCACACATATGTTCATCACAGCACTGTTCACAACAGCAAAAACATGGAATCAACCTAAATGCCCATCAGTGGTGGACATCAATGTGGTACATACACACCATGAAATATTACACAGCCATAAAAAATAATGAGATCATGTCCTTTGCAGCAACATGGATGGAGCTGGAGGCCATTGTCCTAAGTGATCCAACACAGGAACTGAAAACCAACACCAACATGTTCTCATTTATAAATGGGACCTAAACATTGAGTATACCATGGACAAAAAGAAGGGAACAACAGACACCAGGACCTACTTGAGGGTAGAGGGTGGGAAAAGGGTGAGGTCCAAAGAAGTACCTTCGGGTGCTATGCTTATTACCTGGGTGACAAAATAATCTGTACACCAAACCCCCATCACATGCAATTTATTCATATAAGAAACACACACATATACCCCTTGAAACTGAGATAAAAGTTGGAAGAAAAAAAAGAGGAAGAAATACAGAGGCAGGAGCTGGGAAGGAAAGAAGGAAAGAGAGATGGAGAGATGGATGGATGGATGGATGGATGGATGGATGGATGGATGGATGGATAGGGAAAATGGGAAGAGAGATGAGAGAAAAAAAACCTAGTGATTTTTTGATGCTTTCCTTAGGCCCAGTCACATTTCTGTTTTTGATTCTGTGGGGCACCCCTGTGCCCTTATAACAATCCCTCCCCTTTTCCTTGAGCTAGCTCATGCTGTCTCTATGCCTTAGAACCCCAGACTCCTAACTAATACATTTCTCATGTAACATGCAATGATGAGTCTGGTATTATTTTACCCTTCACATCTGATTAGCAGCATGGGCAGTGGATGAACAAGAGAAGGGCATCTGGGTCTCAAAGGAAAAACATTAACTTATGAAAAACTGGTTTTTTCATTAAACAAATTCCTTTGGCCCCAAAGTGCTTATTATAAGCAATGGAATCTGAGGCATTTTATGTTTTTGAACATGAGAAGATCACTTTACAAAGGTCCCTAAGAGAATGGGCTCCCCATGAGGCAGAGTCACGTCCAGTGAGGAGTGGAGGAGGAAGCAGGGCTGGAGCTTTGGGCAGCACAGGGCAGCTTCCTGTTTCATGGAGCCACCAGTCCCTGACTAGTCAGAGGACACAGGGGAAGCAGCCTTGTCAATTTGCTAGGGTTCTGCAACACCCTCCATCAATCCCAGAATATCTTTTGTATGGTGATGCCTTGAAGGCAGAACCATGCCTTTCTCACCACTATATTCCCACCACTTCAAATATTCTCTAACATAGAACAGGTACATAATAATTGCTCAATGAATGCATGAATGGATATACCATGGACTCTGAGGGATTCTGAAATGAGGTGGACCCCAGTAGCTCAGTTACAAAGGCTCTATGGTGGTGGGGGGGCATTCATTTGACCAGATAATATGAATGCACATTCAGTCAGCCTCTCAAAGACAGTTATGAAGCACCTACTCTACAGACTGAGACATAGAGTGGCCTTGCTGTGGGTTGTACCTGGTCCCACCTGGCAGCTCACAAGGCTGTCACCTCCACTGACAGTGATAGAGGTTGGGAGTGGGGCCCATGCCTGATATGGGAACAGGGGAGCATTTTCAAAATAACTAGAAATTGAGAAGACTAAAATAGACCCACTTATTAGACTGAAATCAGGATACTGTGTTATATCTAGAAGTTCCTGGGCATAGTTGGGTGCCCAGCTGGGAGAAGCTTCAGGCAGTAGACTATAAAGTAAATGAGTTCCAGCTTGCTGCACTAATTGAAATATCCAGGTGGCTTCCATGGCTGCCCCAGGATAGAACAGTTCAGTAATGAAAAGCAGATCTACAAAGCCACTGGTATATGTTGTGCAAACTGCTGTTCAAAGGAAAAGGTCAGATCCACTGGCCCCTAGTGACTTTTTGATGCTTTCCTTAGGCTCCAGTCGACCCATGGATTCTCCCAACAATAACAACTGAAGGAGACTTGGGGTTTCTAATGTATTGGGCATAAGATCTGCTCACGAGCCAGAATTCAGATGCCAAGGAAGCAGCTAACATCACCAGCCTCTGTGGCAAGTCACTTTCAGTGACTGTGTAGAGCTGGTGGCATCTTGAATAAGAAATGTTGGGGTCATCTCCTTTTAAGGTTCCAAGAAACTCTGAGATCTGTTGGCCGTGAACAATTTCATCTCCTTTGCCCAAGGGCCTTAAGCTAACAGTTGGCAGGAATGGGGCTGAGACTGAACCCTAAAACATTGCAATAAACTAACACAATGGACTGAGGGGATGGCATCTCACCTCTAGAGCATCCCAGACAGACATACAGGAGGGGACTCGCTGGGTGGATTTCCTCTCAAATTCTATTTTGAGAATGTCTTCAGAGTAAATGTGCAACAAGACTGAGGATTCAGGTTACCACTGAAACTTCAATCACATTGGCATGTTTCAAAAAGTAGATTTTTTTTCATAAAAAATGAAAAAAGTAGATTTCAAAGAGTTCTAAGTCTGACTAACTTAAATTTTTTAATTATATAAGTAATATATGAATCCAATTTTGATATTCAAATTCTAGTAATACAGAAAAGACCAAAGTTCCTTTTCCTCACTTCCTTTACATAAGGTATGTGTAAGTCTATTTTCTTCATGTCGGTACATACTGATCTATTTTACTGTTTCTAACTGCTGCATCGTATTCCATACTCCAGACATATCATATTTAACCATTTTCCTGTTTTCCTACTGAATTGTTCCCAATTTTTCATTATTCTAAACACCTTCTGGTCCTTGTTTCTTTGTGCTCGTGCTCTCGCTTCAATTTTAACATTTCAAAAAGCTTACTTTTTGGTGAGTGGTGATCTCACAATGTCAAGCAGATCGTGACAGTTTATTTCAACTCAGGGTTGCTGATCTTTATATATGTAGTGTTATGGAGAAAGAAAACAGAGCTTAATACATATAATACACACACATATAATTATTTATCTGTGTGTGTGTTCAAACCCTGGGTGGCTGGCAGAGCTCAGTGATGTATGTAGAAGGAGCGGCCACTGAATTGTGTGTTGTCCTTGCATCCTGTGCTTCTGAGGGGTCACTCTGTCCATGGTAAGGTAAAAGACATGAATGGACATACAAGATCAAATTGGCCATGTCAAAATCTCACTTCCTAACCTGAGAACCTAGAAAAGAGTTCTTGCTCTTCCCAGGTCTCCCTCCCACCTAAGCAGCTAATGAGGCATTATAGAAACTTGGCAAGTCCTTCTAGAATCAATTTGGGTCTTTCAACTTTATTGCTTCCCCCCACCTCTTCATTTCTCATCTGGATTACACGAATGTAAAAGCCATTGTGAAATTTCCTTTAAGATGAATTTTAAATGTATTCTATGTCTTGAATACATTTAGTTATGATTGAATAACTCAGAATTAAACTATGTTGGATAGAACATTACAACCCAACGTTGATTTGCCATCACCTATATTACTCTAAAATAATTTTTCCTATAAGATGCTCTGCAGGAGTTTTCCCCTGTGGGGGAAGGAGTCAAATATTTCAGCATTACCAATGCATCTGTTCACCTCTCACCTTTAAAGCAAAATGTAATTTTTCTCAAATTGGGACTCTGCAAAGGATTCTTTCCAAGGAAGGATGCCTTCCTGTCATTCTTAGTTTTTCCTTTTGAATGGTTACAAAAATGAACTTGTAACCTACATGGTCATTTCTATGGCAACTGGATGTTCCAAGTGAAATACTGAATTTGGAGTTCTCTGAAGAACTAGAAAGAAGAGAGCCTGTGCCACAGACAACATAAAAGCTCAAGTTTTAATGATATTACAAGGCCTGTCAGTGTAGGTGTTCACTGGTACCTAAGTATTATTTTGAAAGGACGGTGAAATAATATGTCAAAACCATGCCAGACATGCCTGTAGTCCCCTCTACTCAGGAGAAACCTTTAATCCCAGGAGTTTGAGTTCAGCCTGGGCAACACAGTGAGACTCCATCTCTAAAAATAAAAAGTAAACTATACATGGCTTAGCATTTTTGAGGTTTTTCCTTAAAGAGCAAATTTAGCAGGTAGTATGGTTAATGAAAAGTTTTTTTTCTACCTTCCTATCAATACAGATACAGAAAACATCATAAAATCAATGTTTAGCTAAGCGAATTTTTATAAGGCAAACACCTTTGTAATCACCACCCAGTTAAAAATAAATAGAACTTGCCAGCCACTTCCAGAAGCCTCTCCATGTGCCCTGTGCCAATTTTAATCCCTCTTCTTCCACTCAAAAATAACCACAGCTTCAGTTTCCATGTTATTAATACCCATAGCTCCTGTGGTTATAAGATGCTATGATTCAGTCATTTTTTTCACCATTAAAAGATTATTTGTATTCAAGGGCTGATTTGTCAAAAAAAGAGATTGTATAGTAAGTAAATTTTTCGAAAGGCTTATTTATGCCTTTTTTGTTTCCTGCTACCCATATATAATAAATACATTCATTAGCGTACAGTATTTTTAAATACCTTGCCTCATTCCAAAAACATGCGCAGGGTTGAACGCATGCTAAGAAATTCCTTCCACTAGGAGGCGCTACATCCCTTATGTCCTCAGACAGCTGGGAAGACAGCGTTTAATATAACTCAGTTATCAACGCGTTTCTATGAATGAAGTCACAGAGGAACATGTGGGAAATCCACTTAACGACTTCTTTACCTTGCTGCATATCACAAAAAGCCTCACTGGTTGCCAGAAGTCCTGGTGAGTGGCAGGTTCCAAGAGTGAACTGATATTTCAACAACTACTTTTCCACTAACAACCTAAGTCCATGAAATTGAGGGAGGGGGCCAGGAACATTTGGAACAGACAAAGGGGCCCTGTTTCCAAGCATAAATAAAATACAGCTGGTTTACAGCTGTACTACCTTCCTCACTGCAAGTCAAGTCACAAAACAGAATGAAACTTTCAGTAGTCACCATTGTGATGTTAGGAAATTCTGAGCATCCCTCTGGGCTCCAAGGTGACCAACTATTTGCTTTCTGAATTTCGTTTTTCAGCCCATAGACACTGTACAGCTCATCAGAGAGGCAGATTTCCACTGCAAATTTACACAAGCCTAGACTGTCTCCTTTTACATGATTGATTGTTGTTTGCTTTCATTTTTCAAATAAAAAAAAATCTGAGGAATAGAGCTATGAAGACATCTGAACTCTTTAATTATAGGGGTTTGAATTGTTTTAGATTAGACGTGCTACCCTTGTGATTCACAGTGATGTGTATTTCTCTGGTCTGATAATTAGCATACCAGGCAGGCTCAGATGCCCAGCATATATCACAGATAGTAGGACATCATGCATATGCGTGGGAAACTCCTAGCTCAAAATTGGCCTCAGATCAGACCAAAAGGCCAGCAACTGTATCCAAGTAGCAACCCAACGTCCACAAAGTGCCAACTGGAATGTTTTCCCATTTTAAGTGGGCATGGCAATCTAGACGTTAACCAATAGACTTATAAGAATAGCTTGTATTGATTAAAGAAGCTTTATAATACATATTTGATTGTTATCATTTTATGTGCCTAAGATTTATTCCTTAAAATACTGATTCACTGACTTAGAAAACTCAATAGGGGTGAATAAATCTGGCTGAATAAAGTTGAAAATAGACTACGTCCTATAGTTTAAAAAAAAATATTAGAAAAGTATTGGTACCACCTCCAGGCAAACTGGTGGTTGTCCATTGCATTTCAGACTCAATGAATATGGGCTCTTAAGCCAGATGGCATTAGGATCAGGAAGTGGGTTTGGCACTTTTCTTACTCCTTTGTGTCATTTCCAGACCATGACTCCTCTGCTCTCATGGAAAAAGTCTCATCTGTTCCCTTGTTCCCGCTTTCCTTAACTCTGTCCCCAGCTGATCTTCTGGTCACTTCCGTACATCCACTGATGACTTCATTCCTTGGCTCACAGGAGCTACATGAAATCCCACCATCATCCGGGGTGACTTCAGTGTTTGTGTTCATGACTCATTCAACCCTATTCCCACAGTTTCCTGAAAACCACAACTCTGATGACCTTGATCTTCACTCTCCTCAACCATCTGTATTTAGTGCTGAAATCTGGCCTCATCACTAAATGTGGAACTGTTCAGGTGCAATGGCCCAGACTCCAACGACAGCCTCGCCTCTTTCCCTGTCTCTCACTGGCTTGTCCTCAGACTTCTGCTCTTGGGTCTTTTCAAATCTTCTAATCTCCAGCTTCCTCTATCTTATCCCAGTCCATCATAGCCCTCCTGTCTTCATTTTTATGTCTTCTTACCTAAGATGATGTGAACGATCCATTCCAGTCACTGCACTGTCTTCCTATATCCTCAATAATATTGCCTCCTCGTCCTTTGGCTACATCCAGGTATCTGGCAAAAATCCCAAATGAGAGCTAAGCACAATCTCATTTCCCAAGATCAAACACCTACATAGGGTGCCCTGGAGTGTAGGAGAACGACACTACAAATATGTGGTCTCCAACCTTATCCGAGCTCTCAACACTGTCCAGGGATCTTTGTATATGTTCCTTGCCAACTCTCTAGCTTCAGTAAAAGATACTTCCTCCCCAGGACAAGCCCACACTTAGCATAAATAGAAAATCAATATCTTCTTTGTTTGTACATAAAAAGGCTAATAATCAGTACATTGAATTCTGTCATACCCTGACCTCTCAGGGACCCCACATCATCATTTATCCTCCACTCACCTGCATTTCACCTCTTTCTCTATTTTCTCCTCTTTCACCTAAGAATTTAGACTTCCTCTTCTTAAAACAATCCATGCAAATCCTGTGCCCTCTCTAGCTAAGACTTACTTCTCTTCTTTCCTTCACAGCCACACCACTTAGGGAGCCAAAGCCTTAATTCAATCCCCTGACTTCCTCTCAGCTCAACTCCACACTCCTCCACCTTACTGAACCTACTTTTCCATTCTTGTGAGGGCCACCAGTTACCTTCTAGTTAGTATGTTCAGTGGCCACTTTTTAGAATGTGTGCCATTGCCTGTCAGCAGCATTTGGCACCATGCATCACTCCTTCCTTCCTGGAAAGTTCTTTCATCTTCACCCACCCCCTGTTTCTGCCTACCCTGACTCCCCTTCTGCTTCCCTGGCTGCCCTCAGCACGGTGAGTCACCAGGTTGATCTTTCATTTTGCATTCTCTCCCTGGATAGCCTCATTCACATCCATGTCTAAAGTTATTATTTGATGCAGCTTTTCTGAAGTCCCAAAACCCCAGATCTCCTCCCTGAATTCCATACCTACATGTTATTTCCCATCAGGCATCTCACATGTATAATTCCAAAGGTATTATGATCTCAACATGTCCAAAATAATCTCATCACCTTTCCCCAAAATGTGACCCTCTTTCCATGTTCAACATCAACCATCTCCTCGTCTATGCTGGAAACATGGCTGTCAGTTTTATTTCTCCATACCCTCACCCTTTACTCAATCAGTACCAAGTTCCAACAATTCAACCACATAACTATCACATCCATGCCTTCTTCACTATCTCCACAACCACTCTCTCATGTCCAGCTATCCCTATTTCATTCTTGGATCAGTATTAGGATAGCCACCTCTGAGTGGTCTTACTGCCCACTCCCCATCCCTCCCAATTCAAATGACTTCATATACTACAGTGGAGTACTCTCTCAAAAATGCATATCCAACTAGATCACTTCCTGAGAGATTCCCATGACCCACAGGATAAAATCCAAACTCTACCGAAAATGGCATACAAGACAGTCCATCTCTCCGTCATCCTTTCTCACCATTCTCACCATTATCTCAAACCTTCCAATCCAGTTTCAGGGAACTGCTTATGCAATGATACAGCCTAATGGTTGATAGGTGAGTCTTGGTGTCAGATATACATGTGTTCAAAATTAAATTGTCACTTACTGGTTTGTGATTGTGGACAAGTTACTTCTGAGAGCACCACATGCTTCTCTCTCAGAGTACTTATTGTCCCACACCACCTTCTAAATCTTCCGCACTAGCCCATCTTTTCCACTGCACCATCCTTGAATCCCTAGCACACAGCAGGTCATCAACACTTATTCTACATGAGTGAATCAGGAGAATGAATGGATTCTTCCAGTGACAGGAGGCTCACTTCCTCTGAGGTCTAAATATGGCATCTTTGCATCTGTTTGTTACAGAGTTCTTCAGATTCATCATCCAGATTCTTAGAATCCTGCCACAATCGTTCAGGCTCATATAGTGTGCCTGGCTCTGTATTTGGATGTCTCTAGATGTTCTTCAGGTGAAAACTATATCATTGTCATTAAGTATATATTTAAAAGCACATGAATTTCCATTTCCATGTATCTACCGATAAGAAAGTATAGCCCTGCAATAGAACCATGTAGACGTTAGATAATGGTATAAGTGTGCATTATGTACCTTCTTTTGTGTGGCATTTGCTTACCCACTGTGTCCCAATGTGAAACTGGGAGCTTCACTTTCAGCAAGGGCATTACAAACCTCCACTGCAAAGGGTAGTGGGAGCTGGAGAATGAGTCAAGTCAGTTCAGCAATGGTATTTGCACAAATTCAAAGGGCCGAAAGTAGGGTCAAAGTCAACTGCAGGGCCAGGAGTTTAGAATGCGGGAGTGGTAAGTGCCAAAAGAGAACCCTGGGAACCAGCAAGAAGGATGAACCATCCTGTGGTCACCACGGCTGACCATGATCAGTTAGGGTGCAGGGCACAGTGTGTTACACTGCCTTGTAGACCTTACATAGGAAAGATGAGTAGAGTTGGGTTCCTGGTTCTACCTGGGAGTTATCGGCTTCCTGAAAAGTCCAGGACAAGACGAGTTAGGCTCTTAGTTCTTCCTAAGAGTTATGGGCTTCTTGAGAAGCCTAGGATGGCTGGGAGCAGCTCCCATAGTTATGGGCCAGTCTAAAGGCAGGCCCCTAAACCTGCAGCACAGACAGAAAAGAGCCATTGAGGCTGTACTTCAGGACCCATACTCTGGGTCTTCCAAGTCAAGGCCCACAACAAGCCCTATGTTCTTATCATTTCTCATCCCTACCTCCTTAAAGGAAGGGCAGAAAATGGGGAAAATGCTGACCTCATGGTGTTAGACATTAAAAAGCAGCAGCTTCAGCAAAAAGCCAAGCATTTATTAACTAAGAGATGAACAATGCAACCAGAGGCTGTTACAGATTGTTGGCAACTGGAGCTTAAATCTGACCACTTATTCTATAGATGTGATTTACACATCTCATTGGCTTCTGAATTAAATGAGTCCCAATTCATTAGGGCAAGCTGAGAAATGGGCAATCTTTTAATGTTGTGTAGCTCTCTTAGCTCTTGGCAAATCAAGCCTCGACAGCCATACAGAGGTTTTCCTTTCGCTTCCTGTGGGAAAACTGGGGTAATCTAGGTCATTGATAGTCTGCCACTTGATTTACAGCAATGACCAATTTCTAACTTGGCCTTATCTGATCTGCTCTGGAAAAATGTTTTCAGCTGCTATGGGCAGTCTTGTTAAATTGTGCAGACCTGCAATCATTTTTAAAAATCACTCAACCATCAAAGATTTGATTTGGTCTGCTTAATCTGTGCTGACCTCACTTCATTTGGCAAGGCCAGGGCCTCTGTATCCCAACCTACTGCTGAAGGCTTCCAGAGGCGTCTTTTATTGCATTTTCCCAAGCACTTCCCTATCTCTTGTCTTATGCTACTGAGAGAACAGGTACTGCCACTTCCATATCAAGGATGAGGTGACTCAAACATGGGGAGATCACGGAGCAAGGCAGTGATGCTGCTGGATTAGAATCAGGACTACTGGCCTGGTACAGTCTCATGCCACCTTACGACACTAATGCACCATGTGCACCTGCCCTAGGGAAGAATAAAGCTGACAAGGCCAAGAGAAGGACCTGGGGTTTCCATTCGCACCGTCCTGATTTATGTTAAGTCTAGACAATGAGGTGAGGGATGAAATAAACATGGATTTTGCCACAGTGAAATAAATGGTGTGCTGGCATTTAGGCCTTCCATCTGCACTGGGGGAAGAGAGCAGATGTTCCTCATCAGCCGTGCCTTGCTTCTTCTGCCCCTTCCTTCTCAAATTGCACCGCTGGATGGGTGAGTACCCCCACCCTGAGGCTCACTCCTATCCAATGCCTGAGGCAGCCCAGACTGTGGTGCAAAGAGTTTGCCTAGCAAAGAGACCAACCCAGGTTCTTCTCTTTCACTTGGGCTACTTCTGCTGCATCTCCAATCTCACAAACAACCCTGACCCCGAGATCCAGACCCAGCAACTCAGGAGGAGGGCTTTGGGTTCCATGCTGTCCCTCCTTCGTGGTTCTGTCTGTATGCAGCCTCTTCCCTGCTCCCTTCTCAGAGAAGTGTTCACCCGTGGCACGATGCCCCAACTCCTGCCAATTCTCCTTTCCTGGATTGGACAGATCCTGGCTTCAGATGGCCAGCTGCCGTTCCCTGTCTCCCTGTTGGCAGTTTCTGCCCCTATGACCAGAAACCCCATAGGTCAACAGTTCTATTATTGTGACCGAGACTGTGGCTCTGTTGGCCAGTGGCACCAAATGCATGTTCAAGTCCAGCCTTTGGGGCTGGGCCAGTGACCCCTGGTTCACATGTGGCCTCCATGTCCCTTCTGCCAACTGCACTGGGATTCATCTACAGTGCCTTATATTTGGTTTCTTTCAGGTATACCATGACTTGCTTTAAGAAAATACAATATACCTGGGTGCAGTGGCTCATGCCTATAATCTCAGCTATTTGGGAGAGTGAGGCAGAAGGATGGCTTAAGGCCAGGAATTTGAGACCAGCTTCAGCAACATAGCTAGCCACTGTCCCTAAAATATACATATTTTTAATTAGCCAGGCATGGTGGCACACACCTATAGTCATAGCTACTTAGTTGGCTGAGGCAGGAGGATTGCTTGAGCCCAGGACTTCAAGGCTGCAGTGAGCTATGATCATGGCACTGCATTCCAGCCTGGACAACAGAGCAAGACTCTATCTCTAAAAACATAAAGAAAAAGAATATAATATAAACAGCAACACAGCAGATAATTATTACTATTATATAGGATATTTAACATATAAAAATGAACTATAGATTTTTTTAACGTACTAACTTTCCACCATGCATTAGAAATGTAATTGAATTTATAATAAGGAATCCAGTTTGTTAAATCAAATAAAGCATAGCACTCTTTCTACCACCTCTTCACTGCCCCACACCCACCTCATGTCCCTCTCTGACCAGCTTTCAGATTCTATGATCAATAACCATCATCATGCCATGGTCCATACCCTCAATTCCCTTGCACCCCTCTCTCTGTCATACTCAGCTGGCAAAAGCCCAGCTCAGATTAAATCCAATACTTTGCCTACCTGTACCTGCACCTATTGGGTTGAAAACACTGGAGACACACCCAAGACCTGATTTCTGCTGTCTGCTCTTATTTAAATTCAAGATCCCTAACCATGGGGGATACGTTGGAGGTGTCCAGAAATCTGACTGCATTGCCTTAGATCAATTACTCCTGAACTGTCCCAGAGGATTATTTCACACCTTCTCTTCTCTCCTCAAATTTCCAACACCTCTTCCCCCTCCCTCCCTGCCAACTGATGACCTTGCTTCCTATTTCACTGAGAAAATGGAAGCAATCAGAAGGTTCATCCACAGACCCAGCCACCACGGGCTCCTGCACACCTGCACTCATTCTGTGGGCTCTGCTATAGCTCCTGCACAGGAACAGCCTCTCTATTTGTGCACTCGATGCCTTCCTTATTTCCCAACTCAAGCACTTCCTTCCAGCAGTTGTCTCATCTCTCTCCTCCCTCATCAATGTTTCCCAGGTTCTAGATCATTCTCTGCAGCCAAACATACTGTCGTATCTCTAAAAGTATCTCCTTCCAAGCCCACACTCTCCCTCATCTACAACTCTGTTTTTTCCTTCCTCTTTACAGCAAAACTCCTTGAAGGAGTCAACACTCCTGCGGCCTCCTCTCATCTCACTCTCACTTAAATCCACACCTCCCAGTGTTCACCTCTACCTCTCCATCTAAACAGCTCCAGTCCAGGGCACCAGTAACCTCCTTGCTACTAAATCCAGTGGACAATTCTCTGACTTCAGATTTCTTGGCATGTCAGCAGCATTTCATAAGGATGGTCACTCCCCCTTTCTAGACATACTTTCTTAAATTCCAGGTCCCTACTTCTCTTAGTCCTCTCCTAATTCACTGGCCAGTGCTTCTTATTTTCATTTCCTAGTGCCTCACCATCTCCTGTAACAGTCCAGAGCTCTATTCTCAGACCTCTTCTCTACCTACTGTAACTCCCATGATGATTTCATCCAACCTCCTACCTTGAAATACCATCCAAACATTGACGATTCCCATCTTTATACAGCCAGCCCAGACATCTTTTTTGAATTCTAGACTCCGAAATTTATCTGCATGCTATGGTCTGAATGTTTATGACCTCCCCACCATCACCAGCCAAATTTATATGTTGAAAACCTAATTATCAATGTGATTATATTAGGCAGGGCATTTGGGGGTGTATTGGTTCGTTCTCCCACTGCTAATAAAGACATATCTGACTGCGTAATTTAAAAAGGAAAGAGGCTTAATTGACTCATAGTTTCATACGGCTGGGGAGGCCTCACAATCATGGCAAAAGAGGAAGCAAACATGTCCTTCTTCATATGGTGGCAGGAAGAAGTGCCCAGCAAAAAGAGGACAAGCCCCTTATAAAACCATCAGATCTTGTGAGAACTCACTATAACGAGAACAGTAGCATGGCGGCAACCACCCTTGTGATTCAATCATCTCCCAGACGATCCCACACAAGGATTATGGGAACTACAATTCAAGATGAGATTTAGGTGGGGACACAGCCAAACCATATCATTCCATTCCTGGCCTCTCCCAAATCTCATGTCCTCACATTTCAAAGCATAATCATGCCTTCCCAACAGTCCCCCAAAGTCTTAACTCATTTTAGCATTAACTCGAAAGTCCACAGTCCAAAGTCTCATCTGAGACAAGGCAAGTCCCTTCCACCTATGAACATGTAAAATCAAAAGCAAGTTAGTTACTTCCTAGATACAATGGGGGTACAGGCATTAGGTAAATATACCCATTCCAAATGGGAGAAATTGACCAAAACCAAGGGGCTACAGGCTCCATGCAAGTCCAAAATCTAGTGGACAGTCATTAAACCTTAAAGTTCCAAAATTATCTCCTTTATCTCCATGTCTCATATCCAGGTCACGCTGATGCAGGAGGTGGGTTCCCATGGCCTTGGGCAGCTCTGCTCCTGTGGCTTTGCAGGGTAACCCCTCCCAGCTGTTTTTACAGGCTGGTATTGAAAGTCTGTGGCATTTCCAGTTGCACAATGAAAGCTGTCAGTAGATCTACCATTCTGGAGTCTGGAGGGCAATGGCCCTCTTCTCACAGCTCCACTAGGCAGTGCCCTAGTGAGGACACTGTGTCGGGGCTACAATCCCACATTTCCCTTCCACACTGCCCTAGCAGAGGTTCTCCATGAGGGCCCCACCCCTGCAGCACACCTCTGCCAGCACATCCAGGTATTTCCATACATCCTCTGAAATCCAGAAGGAGGTTCCCAAACCTCAATTCTTGACTTCTGTGCACCTGCAGGCCCAACACCACGTGGAAGCCTCCAAGGCTTAGGGCTTGCACCCTCTGAAGCAATGGCCTGAACTCTACATTGGCCTCTTTTATCCATGGCTGGGACATAGGGCACCAAGTCTCAAGACTGCACAAAGCAGCAAGGCCCTGGGCCCAGCCCAAAAAAACCACTTTTCCCTCATAGGCCCTCTGGGCCTGTGATTGGAGGGGCTGCCATGAAGACCTCTGACATGCTGTGGAGATATTTTCCCCATTGTTTTGGTGATTAATATTTGGCTCCTTCTTACTTATGCAAATTTCTGCAGCTGGCTTGAATTTCTCTTCAGAAAATGAGATTTTCTTTTCTATCGCATCATCAGGCTGTAAATTTTCCAAAACTTTATTCTGCTTCCCTTTGAAACATAAGTTCTAATTCCAAACTATATATTTGTGAATATATAAAACTGAATGCATTTAACAGCACCCAAATTACCTCTTGAACACTTTGTTGCTTAGAAAGTTCTTCTGCCAGATGCCCAAAAATCGTCTCTCTCAAGTTCAAAGTTCCACAAATCTCTAGGGTAGGGGCAAAATGCCACCAGTCTCTTTGCTAAAACGTAACAAGAGTCACCTTTGCTCCAGTTCCCAACAAGTTCCTCATCTCCATCTGAGACCACGTCAGCCTGGACTTTATTGTCCATATCACTATCAGCATTTTGGTCAAAGCCATTCAACAAGTCTCTGAGAAGTTTCAAACCTTTCCATATCTTCCTGTCTTCTTCTGAGCCCTCCAAACTTCCAGCCTCTGCCTGTTTCCCCGTTCCAAAGTTGCTTCCACATTTTCAGGTATCTTTACAGCAGCACCCCACTCTACCAGTACCAATTTACTGTATGAGTTTGTTCTCACACTGCTAACAAAGACATACCTGAGACTGGGTAATTTATAAAGGAAAGAGGTTTAACTGACTCACAGTTAGTTGCACATGGCTGGGGAGGCCTCACAATCACAGCAGAAGGGAAAGCAAACATGACCTTCTTCATGTGGTGGTAGGAAGGAGAAGTGCCCAGCAAAAGGTGGAAAAGCACGTTATAAAATCATCAGATCTTGTGAGAACTCACTCACTATAATGAGAACAGTAGCACAGGGGTAACCACCCCCATGATTCAATCATCTCCCACATAGTCCCTCCCACGATACGTGGGAATTATGGGAACTACAATTCAAGATGAGATTTGGGTCAGGACATAGCCAAACCATATCGGGGGTGATTAGATTATGAGGGCAGAGCCCTCATAAATGGAATTAGTGCCTTTATAAAAGAGGCCCCATTGGTTCATATTGATTTTCTCCCTCCATGTCATTGCTAGTGATTACATCATTCATCCTTTTCCCAATAGATTAAAGTACTACCTTTGTCTATATTACCTTCTCACAATATTGGAATTCTCTCAAAACAAACAAAAAGGTCCCAGAGAGCTGCCTTGCCCCTTCCACCATGTGAAGATACATTGAGAAGTTTCCATCTATGAACCAGGAAATAGGCCCTCGCCAGACACCAGATCTACAAATGCCTTGGTCTTGGACTTCCAAGCCTCCAGAACTATGAGGAGTAAGTTTCCATTGTTTATAAGCCACCCAGTCTACGGTATTTTGTTAGAGCAGCACTAACAGACTAAGACACTGCCCACTCAACACTTCCACCTAGGTATCAGATCAGCATCTCCAAAAATTGAATTTAACATCTCCAGAACTAAACTCCTATTTTCCCTTCACAGCAGGTCTTCCACGTTGACCCCCATCTTATTCCAGTGAAATTCCATCCTTCTAGTTGCTACCTCAAAACCTTTGGCACATTCTGGACTTTTTTCTCTCTCTCACATTCCACTTAGATCTACTTGATGAAAAAAATCCCCTGAACTGTACTATCAACATCAATCCAGGATTCACCATCTCCTCTGCTGCTAGCTTGGCCCGCATAGATCTCTTTTCCCTCTGAATTACCACAATATCTTCCCAACTGGTCTCCCTGCTTCCATGCGTGCTCACTTCCTTATAACTCATCTCACCACATCAGCCAGAGTAATCTTTTTAAAAAATAGGTCAGATTGTGCAATTCTTGTGCTCCAAATCTTCCACTGGATTCTGATCTCATGTCAAGTAAAGGCCAACATCCTTACCACGGTATATAGATGCCTTCATAATCCAGCCCCAGCCACCACCTCTTTGTTCACATCTCCTACCACTCTCCTTCACCCACTCCCCACCTGCCACACTAGGCTTTCCTTTTGCTTCTTGAACACACCGAGTATGAGCTCAGCTCAGGACAGCACTTGCTGTTCCTTCCACCAGAAGTGTGTTTCCCCCAGATATCCACATGGCTCACATCTTTGTTTTTTATCACAGCTCCAACACTAGCTTATTAGTAAGGTTTTTCTTAAACATTCTATGAAGGTATCCCCCTCCCCAGAACAACCTAGTCTCTGTACTACAAACTATACAAACATAGTATATGTTCAATAGTTTATTCGTAAATTATTCCTCCCTAGTCTCCCACCAGAATGCAAGCTCTGTGAGGGCAGAGACTGTCTTGTATTTACCATGACATTCTCAGCACTCACAAATATATCTATAACATAGAAAATGTTCAAAAAATATTTCTTGACTGAATTACATAAACTCAGATGCATGTTTATTGATCACACATGACTTCATAGCTTTAAGCTGGAGTTCAGATAAAATGAGTTAAACTAGTAAAACTGTTTTGGAAAGACCACTTTTGCAAATAAATCAAAAAGAAAATTGTTTTTATGTTTTACTTCACTTTATAATTGGGTAATGTCAAAGATAGAACTTATACCACCTTTTACATAAGGAACATGCACATTTTATTGATACAAAAGAAGAAATCCATGGCATCAGGAAAAATAATAAAGTCACGTTAACAGGCAGTGAGGAAATCGGATATGTAACCTTGGATGGGCCTGGTATATGGGCCTGACCTAGGTAATGGCTGGTCCCAAACCCAATATAGAGCTTTTCCCTGGCCCTGCAGTCAGGAGCCTGGGAGGTGAATTCTTCCCATCTCATGCAACTACTCTGCGCAGCCCACTTCAGGCTAAAACTACGTTTGATCTGAAGCAACACTGGAACAAGATTCCACCATACAAAGGATATCCTGGGTGCTTGGGGAAATATTTTAGCAAATGTACCCTAATTTTAAAATCATGGAGATGCCTAGGTGGTACAGGTCACCCAGTCTACTTTGCCAAATGTGTAAATTACCTCTTCTGCCTATATACCAAGTATCTATTCAGTCTCTGCACCTTGGGAAAGGTTGCTCACCATCCCATGGAGTAGTTAATTCCAAATTGGGGCAGCTCTAAATATTGAGGAATTTTTCCTTATCCTGCATTGACAGCTGCCTCCCTGAAATTGATAGCCACAGGTTTTGGGCTTGATCCTATTTTTATGACTAGTTGTACATTTGTGTTTCCAGTGACAAATGAGATGGTAGTAAATGGAGCACAGGTTTTTAAATCCTGCTCTTCACCAAATACCAAATAAGCAATCAGACTGGAATTTCGGGGAAAAAAATAATCAACTGCTCTTTGACACAGTAATTCAAATTCAGGTCATTTTATTTTAAGAAACCCATATTCCTCCACTACAAAAGCTGGAAAGTTATCAACTCACCTTCCCAGATATTTTTTGAGCTAGGGTGATCACATGGCTTCGTCTGCAGACAGGAGTGATTCCCTGTTTTCTCTGGGAGAGCCCTGTGCTTGGCTTGCAGCCACCATCACTAAGAAAGACAGAGCTGCAAGAGCAGGTTCTCTGATGGCCTCAATGACCCCTTATCGCCTTGTCTCAATGTCTTCTTCCATGAAAAAAACAAACAAAAACCCTTAAGCTGATGCTTCCCCGGTTTGCAGGTTTTGCAGCCAAATGTACTTCTAAAAAACAATTACATAGCCAATTAAAATTATGTTTGTGAAGAGCTTATAACAGCATGAGAAATTATTTATGAAAATGTGAAATGAAAAAAGCTCGATGCAAAATTTATATAGAGTATAACTACAAATATATAAAATCTATGCCAAAAAAATCCCCCATAAGTGTTTGGTGATGAGGTTATGGGCATTTTTTTTTTTTAATGTTAACATACTGATTGAGTGTAAGGCCCCATGCCAGGCACATTTAAGTTATTTTATTCTTTCCATCATTTCATACATTTCACTTTTTTTTTTTAGAATGAAGAAAATATTATTAAAAATAAAAAAAAATCCTTTATCCTGGAAAATCTAAAGGAAAAATCAACCACTTATGATTTTGGTAAAACCCACAGAAGTAAAATTTGCCAGTCTTCTTTGCCCTGCCATCATTAGCATTCTGATTTGTCAGCTAACCAGAAAAATGTGCACGTAATAGAAGACTGGCAGGAAATTGACAAATTAATTTCAACTACCAAAAAGCCAAATGACAACTGCTTGATCTTGTTACTACTGCAAAAAGAATGATTGTCCAAAAATGAGGGGAAAACAACTAACTTCTATGATTTCAGCATTACAAGGAAGGGCTGCTTATTTGCCATAGAAATAATATTTTGGAGGAAGAAGCTATTAAAATGTAGATTCATTCAAACCCAGACTGAGATTACGGCTTAGAGTTAATTAAATGAACCCCAATTGTGTGCAAACTGAATTTTAAAATGTAATCAAAGTAGACAGATGATATTATTTCTGACCCACCGAGATGCCATACTGACTATCTGATTTCCTCGATGCCATGCTCTGTTTTGTGAAAAAAACTGCAGGAAGTGGTAATGTGTTTTCTCCAGTGATGAGGTGACACAGACAAAACAACATCCAGGCAGGTGATGATCTCTGCTTAACTCAGGATAAAGCAGGAAACTTGGCTACATCCTGAACCTGAAGCCCCTTGGGGAATGTGCCACTACTGGGCCATTCGATTCAGCTGTCAGAGCCTGGCTGGGAGTTGTCTTTCTCTGGAGCTGCCTGGGAGAAGGTGGAGACTTCCAGGATGGCCAAAAAAGCTGTTAAGTGGCAGTCTTTGATTTTCTTTGGACTCCCTGGCCTGGAACATAGCCATGGGGCTCCCAAACTCCAAGGAATATATTTATAGCTACTGCCTTTGTTTAGATGACAGTTAACCTCATCTACTCCCTTAACTCTGCAGGAGCACCTACCCGTCAAAGGCAGACACTAGGAATTTCAAGCAACTGTCTCTACCTTGTCTTCTCAAGGTGTCTACTCGGGTGGTGGAGAAGCAGGTGAAAGAGGAGAATTGGGACTATGGTGCCGGCCCACTTGTGTTGATGCTAACTTGCTTTCCTGCCTCCTGCAGCTGGTTCCCTCAGGAGCCACATCAGTTTGTTGGGCTGATGAGAACTGACCAGGACGTATTTCCTACAGAGCTCTTGAAGCTTTCCAGGTCTCTGATCACTACTTGCAAAATCACCAGCATCTCAGGGGGGAATGTAAATGCATCTCCAAGGTAGACCTCTTTCCAGCTTGGGTCTAGATGATCTTGAGGGCTCCTAGCTTGCATAAGACACACCCAGAAATGAAGCTCCATGAGACAAATTCACCAAGAAGGTGTGCTGTTGAACAGGGGGTGCCTATCCTGGCTAACAGCATTTTGATTAAAACAGTCAGGCTGAACCTACCAGATCCTAGTGCCAACACATGGCTATCCCCTATGACCACTATTAAAGGACTTCATGAAGCTAGCAAAAGGATTTGTGAAAAATTACTAAACCAATAATTCACAGTGACAATTACTAGATTTCCTTAATTCTAAGATATGCTATTGTGTTTCCCCTCGCATTATAATGTTACTGAAATAGAAATGCATCTTACGGTTAATGTGTACATTTTAATGTGTTAGCATTTCTTTATTTTCCTGAAAACCTGTTCTCGGAAATAAATAAATAAGCAAGCAAGCAAACAAGCACAGGCTATTCTGATTCTAGTTTCTTCCTATTCTGGAACTAGCAAGCATCCTTAATAATAATGAACTGATGAGGCTAAGAGACTGGCCTCTGTGTTAAAAAGACCTGGATTCCTACCTTTCCTGATCCATGCACAGTAGTCTGCACTGAGATGCCTGCTTTTGTATCAGTGTTCCTTCATGAACAATCCATGCGGCAGAGAAGGCTAATGATTCACCTAAATTTATGCTATTCCTCCCATAGGATGGAGGCACCCCTGGAAAGTAACCACCCAGCCAGGTACCATGTTTTCTAGCTTTCTTTGCACCTAGGTGTGGTCATATGATTAGTTGTCCAGACTATAAGAGGAATGATGTGAGTCACTTCCAGACCAAGGCAGTTAAGAAGTGAGTGTACCTCTTCATCCCCTCTCATTTGACAGGCTGGAGGCAAAGGATTCTGAGACCCTGGGAGATAGCAGAGTCATAAATAGTAGAAACCACATGGAGGAAAGCTGTCCGCTGGCAAGGAATACCTGCATTAGACTGTTAAATTGCTGAAAGTATGGGGGTTTATTTATGCTCTAAATTACATTTTTCCCCTATATAATTTCAACACAGCAAAGGTCTGGTGTCTGGGACTCTGGGGTGTGACAACCCACCGCTGGTTACATAATTTGCAGACCCAGGGCAAAATGAAGATGCAGGGTCCCTGGTCCAAAAGTTATTAAGAATTTCAATATGGCTATGGAACATTTAACAAAGTGGGGAACCTATGTGACTACAGAGGTCACGTACTGATAAAGCCAGCACTGCTCTGACCTGAACACCCAATATCGTGTTAGTTATATAGCATTATTTTAACTGTAGCAACCCCATTTCAGATGTCCAGAAGAGGCTAAAATTAAGACTAGGATTATTACTATGCATTTTTAGAGAAACACGCTCAGAGCCTTCTTGCTCCCTCCCACAGTGAGAAGAATATATGGGGTATATTTGCATATACAGACTCTCCAAAGCAGCATTTTGACTGACAAGTGTTCATTTGGGTTGTTTATTGGCATTTTGTGTTCAGCTGGTCAGTCATAAATGGCCCATTCATCAGGAACTTGATCTGGTTGATTTTGGTGGGATCATCCCTCCCCATGATCCCTCTCATCAGTCCAGGAAAAGGCTTTGTGAGACTGGAGCTGCTTGCTGGCCCAACTTCTTACCATGATGCCCACTTTTATCCCCTTCCTCCAGGTCAAGTACTACTATAGGTCAATTCACTAACCCTAACATCACATAAAGGGTATGTTAGTAGATGCAGTTCTCAGCCCTTCAAACACACACACACACATACATACACATTCCACATCAACACCTGGGCAGCTGGCCCAGCTCTGGCCTGGCCTCTGGCCTCAGCATTCGGATCATCAGCTTTCAGAATGATCCATCCCATTCCCAGGTCCTGGAGTCCTGGCTCTAAAGTCCTGGCCTGTGGCTAGGGTCCATGCTCCATGCTGACAGACTACTACTGGCCTGAGCTTACTTTTTTGCTATTTATTTTTTTTGAAAGTAAAACAAAAACGTTTTAATTTTATCAAATGAATCTGTGTTGGTGATACACCTGCACTACCTTCCATACATTGCAATTGTCCAACTCCATTTGAGCTCAATCATCTGGAATCATGAAATCATGATCACCTCAACCTTTCTAAGCAACATATTTCTATTACTATTTCTTGACATTCCAGTTTTAGATATTGTCCATGGACTTCCTCCTAGACCAATTTCTACCTCATCCTCCTGCATGGCTGGGTTCTAGGTTCTCCCTTCACCACCATCCTGGGGGTATCTTTCCTATTCGCTTGTCTGACTTTGCTTTTAAGGAACTCCTTTCTCCCTGGAGGGACCCACAGCCCCACATGGTGCTATACTTTTAGGACAACAGGTCTGTCTGCTGAGCTGAAATGCTTCACAGCAACTGAAGGCGTGTATGCATGCAACCCTCGAATCTACCCGGTCATCTTATTTCTTTAGCCTTCCCACCACATCCCCCAACCCCACCTCACCATCCAGTTGTAATTAACCAGACTGGGCTAATTGAAAGCTTTACTGCTATACAACTTGAGTTCTTCAGGCTGATTCCCCATCTCCCACTCATCACCACCACACTGACACATAAGCCAGTTGCCTGTATCAAGGCTTTGAGTCCCAAGATGACATTCTTCCTTCCAAGGCAGTTAGGATGCTCTATTAAAGCACGCAGAGTTTCCAGTGACCATAAAAGGAAATTGTATTGAATACTCCATTTCTTACAAGTGTTTAATCTGTAAAAGATTACAAATACATCTGTAGAAACAAAACAACAAACCTCTGCAGATTTAAAGATTCTATTTTGAGTAAGTACAGAGAAAGATAAAGCTAAGATGGCAGGTAGATGCTACTTCAAGTACTACCATTGCTCCGTTGGGAGGAGTGGCTACCTGTAGCATTGTGTTAAAAGGGATCCTGAAGTCAAATCTGAGCTAAGTAAGAAATAATTCCATGATCAATTAGTGTTACACAGGAACAAAGGGTGGCAACATGTGAGTCATTTAATTGCCAAACCTGGAGGAGTCATTTGCGTGGGTTTGGAACCAGACAGATCTGAGTTCGAATCTGAACTCAGCTACCTGGTCTTGGGCTAATGTTAAACCTCCTCAAGTTAACAGTTCCTCTTCTGTTAAAACAGTGATAAGAATGCCTCTAACAGAGTATTATTGTTTCCATTAAATACGGTAGTATTTGCAAAGCACTTACCATAACTTGTAGTGTATATTAAGTACCTAATCACAGAAGCTCTTACAATATTAGTTCTTTGGCCCTAAAATTAGTTCTTAAATATAAATGCCTTGAAATATGCTCCTCTGATTTAAAAGTGTATTTGTGTTGATCTCCATCCTCTTCTCAAATCAGTAAACCTTGTACTGGCATGTGGGAGGTGCTGGGTAATAATCAGGTGATAAACACAGGATTTCTGCCCAGCAGTCTCTCCACCAACAGCACACTCTGTATGGCAGGCCACCCTGAATGGCTCTGACTGAACTCTTAGCTTTCCCTAAAAATAAGCTTATAGTCTGAGTCACCCCCTTCTTCCCAGGCTCCTCTGAAAGTTGAACAGGATGTCACAAAGGCCAGAAATAGCCTCCACATTCCAACTCGAAATTGGTTCTCCATCAGCTCTAAGGCTTTCCGCTGAAGTTGGGGAGGATGCTTCTTCTGGGTTTCAGTATAAAGAGAATGTCTTAAACAGTTAAAAAACTAACGGTGGCTGATGTGGTGGTTCATGCCTGTAATCCCAACACTTTGGGAGTCTGAGGCAAGTGTATTGCTCGAGCCCAGGAGTTTGAGACCAGCCTGGGAACATGGTGAAACCCCATCTCTACAAAAAATACAAAAACAAACAAACAAACAAAAAACAGGTATTGCGTTTCATGCCTACTGTCTCAGCTACCTGAGAGGCTGAAGTAAGAGGTTCACTTGACGCAGGAGGTCAAGACTACAGTGAGCCATGGCCATGCCACTGCACTCCAGCCTGGGTGACAGAGTAAGACCCCATCTCAAAAATAAACTCCCCAAAACTAAAGGTGACCCCTCTATGGAAATAATGGAGAGCCACTGAGAAGCCTTCAGTAATGTACCACACTGGCAGGGATGGGCAGTCAGGAACCCGGAGTGGTTCCCTGCCTCATCCTGCCTCCACTCTACCACCACAGCAGTCTCTGATAAACCACAGGCCTTCAGTGGCTCTCAATCTCTCACAGACCACATCTTTGTCCCCCTTGGAACTGGTCTTCTGTGATCCAGCACCCCCTGCCCATCAACCTCACTTCTCAACATCCACGAACCACACTGAGCTTCACGTCACTTCCTGACACTGCTCTGCTCCATCAGAAACCTTGTCACTTTGCCCATGCCCCTCCTTTGACCTGCATACTAACATAATCCTTTGGCCTTGGCTGCCCTTACTGGACCTAGCCTGCTTTTCACCCTCTTGGGGAGGTTAGGAGGTGCTGGGACTGGGTCCTGGAGCACAGCAAGGGGAACTGTGAGTCTTTGAGACTCAGGTTGCATGGTCTGCACAACAGTGACCTGGAGAGGAAACGGAGGGCAGCAGGGCAGGTGGCTTGGAGCAGTGGAAAGACAGCTGGCATAGAGACATGGATGATGTGGGCTCCAGCCACAGCCTGGATGATCTTGAACAAATTACTCAGCTGAGTTTCTGTTTTCTCTGAAATAAAATGCAGAAAATAATACCTTTCCTGCTCCTTTAGGCACAAACAAGTTGATAGAAGGAGAGAATTCTGTAAACTTTAAATAGCTGTGAACATATAAGGAATGTTTTGTTTATTACCAATGGGGAGTAGTGACACAACACTGGGTCCTGAGCAAAAACACAGACAGGACTAGGGGTGGCTCAGTTGACATTTTGAACTCCTGTGATGTAGTTTACAGCTTTGCTCAATGTTTTTTAACTGGCTAGGTGAGGGAATGTTTAATACTTATTACGTCTTAGTGTGAAATGTGGTTCCATGCCTTTCCTGATAAAAGGCTTTGACGGGAGACAGAGGGTTATGGGATACATGAGTGTGTGGAGAAGGCAGAGGTTTGAGCCATTAATGGCAAATGGCACCCATTGTTTACAGGCCCCTTAGCCATTCCCCTGGGACACAATTTCTACTGCCATAGCCAGAAGCAGAGTAGGGTGCACTTGACCATCACTGTGAGATGCAGGTATCATCTGACAGCATGCAGGGACCCTGTCCCCAAAAAGATATATTGAAGTCCTAACCGCCAGTACCTCAGGATATTTCTGAGACAGGGTCCTTTCAGGAGTCATCAACTTATGTCATTAGGGTAGGACCTATTCCAATATGATTGGTGTCCTTATGAAAAGGGGAAATTTGGACACACAGGCAGACATATGTAGAAGGAAGATGATGTGAAGAGACACAGGGAGAAGCTGGCCATCCCCAAGTCCAGGAGAGAGGCCTGGAACAGATTCTTCCCTCACAGCCCTGAGAAGAAACCAATCTAGCTGGATATCTTGATTTCAGACTTCTAGCCTCCAGAACTATGAGATGATAAAATTTTTGTTGTTTAAACCACCCAATTTGTGGCACTTTATTATAACAGCCCTGGAAAACTAATACAGAGCCTTTATAACAATCCAAGGGAAAAAAGAACTAGGGAAGCCACAACAGTCCAAATTAGGAAGAACACTGATCTGTTTATCTGGTGAAAGCCACAGATACTAATCCAACTCTGGACATTTTGGGACCTGATGGTCTATATGCCCAAAGGGAACTAAACTAGAGATGACTTGTTTTTGTTTATTACAAAACTCACTTGTAGCAATAATGAATCTGCAGGCCGCCTGCTTCCCACACATGCCGCTGCCCAGGCGGTTCACAGTCAAGGTGTGCAACGGGGAGGGTGATGGCTTTTGCAGAGCTGCTTGGAGCTGGTGCATGTGGTGGGTGATTGCTGGTAAAGGTCCTAGCAGTCCCACGCTCACTGCTGCTTCTGAGTTCAGAACCAGGAAAGGTTCTTACTCCGTAGGCTTCCAGGATCTGGGCAAACCAAACGGCAAGTTCACGCTCTAGCTGGGAATTGTGGATGCTTTCCATGCGGAGGGGAGACATAAAGAGTGAACTGATCTCAAACACAGTCCCAGCATCCAAGAAGAGCCCCTGATAAAAAAGGTGAAGTTGGCAAAGCAACTGTTTCAATTCAAAAAGCATTCAGTGAGTATCTGTAATGTGCCAACTTCCCTCACTCCTCTGAAGCTCAGGATAACCCCAAGCTGGGCCTGAAAGCTTCCCTTCCCATGCTAAGCTAAGTGAGAACTTAGAAAGGGGCCAAAAGACACAACCAAGCTGGGAGAGATGGAAAGTGAATGCAGAAAAAAGACCCTAGACAAATCTGCTGGGGAAGAACCCCAAGAAGGTGACAGAGGTAGCATCAGGCAAGGGAAAGGAGGAAGCCATCAGAGCAGGGGCCCAGTTACAAAAGAAAGAAGAGAGAATTCAGGGCATTTGGGGAAAAGTCAGAATTTAGGGCACCCAGCCAAAGGTTATTTTCACCACCCCCCCTAGCTAACATTTAGCACCGCCTTCAGTTATGAATGTAAGCACAAGCCCCAGGTAGATCATTAGTACCCATATGATATGGTTTGGCTCTGTGTCCCCACCCAGATCTCATCCTGAATTGTAATCCCCATAATCCTCATCTGTCAGGGGCAGGACCTGGTGGGAGATGATTGGATCATGGGAGCAGCTTTCCCCATGCTGTTCTCATGATAGTGAGTGAGTTCCCATGAAATCTGATGGTTTTATAAGTGTTTGACAGTTCCTCCTACACACATGATCTCTCTCACCTGCTGCCATGTAAGATGTGCCTGCTTCCCCTTCCACCATGATTGTAAGTTTCCTGAGGCCTCCCCAGACATACAGAACTGTGAGTCAATTAAATCTCTTTCCTTTATAAATTACCCAGTCTCAGGGGATGTTCTTTATAGCAGTGTGAGATCAGACTAATATGCCATGACTTTATTAGGAGTAGGAATTGCAGACTTTTTATATAACATTACAGCTGTTGGCTCGGCATCTGGGGACGCTCTCAGCTCTCGGCGCACGGCCCAGCTTCCTTCAAAATGTCTACTGTTCATGAAATCCTGTGCAAGCTCAGCTTGGAGGGTGATCACTCTACACCCCCAAGTGCATATGGGTCAGTCAAAGCCTACACCAACTTTGATGCTGAGCGGGATGCTTTGAACATTGAAACAGCCATCAAGACCAAAGGTGTGGATGAGGTCACCATTGTCAACATTTTGACCAACCGCAGCAATGCACAGAGACAGGATATTGCCTTCGCCTACCAGAGAAGGACCAAAAAGGAACTTGCATCAGCACTGAAGTCAGCCTTATCTGGCCACCTGGAGACGGTGATTTTGGGCCTATTGAAGACACCTGCTCAGTATGACGCTTCTGAGCTAAAAGCTTCCATGAAGGGGCTGGGAACCGACGAGGACTCTCTCATTGAGATCATCTGCTCCAGAACCAACCAGGAGCTGCAGGAAATTAACAGAGTCTACAAGGAAATGTACAAGACTGATTTGGAGAAGGACATTATTTCGGACACATCTGGTGACTTCCGCAAGCTGATGGTTGCCCTGGCAAAGGGTAGAAGAGCAGAGGATGGCTCTGTCATTGACTATGAACTGATTGACCAAGATGCCCGGGATCTCTATGACGCCGGAGTGAAGAGGAAAGGAACTGATGTTCCCAAGTGGATCAGCATCATGACGGAGCGGAGCGTGCCCCACCTCCAGAAAGTATTTGATAGGTACAAGAGCTACAGCCCTTACGACATGTTGGAGAGCATCAGGAAAGAGGTTAAAGGAGACCTGGAAAATGCTTTCCTGAACCTGGTCCAGTGCATTCAGAACAAACCCCTGTATTTTGCTGACCGGCTGTATGACTCCATGAAGGGCAAGGGGACTCGAGATAAGGTCCTGATCAGAATCATGGTCTCCCGCAGTGAAGTGGACATGTTGAAAATTAGGTCTGAATTCAAGAGAAAGTACGGCAAGTCCCTGTACTATTACATCCAGCAAGACACTAAGGGCGACTACCAGAAAGCGCTGCTGTACCTGTGTGGTGGAGACGACTGAAGCCCGACACAGCCTGAGCGTCCAGAAATGGTGCTCGCCATGCTTCCAGCTAACAGGTCTAGAAAACCAGCTTGCGACTAACAGTCCCTGTGAGGGTGACATTAGCATTGCCCCCAACCTCATTTTAGTTGCCTAAGCATTGCCTGGCCTTCCTGTCTAGTCTCTCCTGTAAGCCAAAGAAATGAACATTCCAAGGAGCTGGAAGTGAAGTCTATGATGTGAAACACTTTGCCTCCTGTGTACTGTGTCATAAACAGATGAATAAACTGAATTTGTACTTTGAAAAAAAAAAAAAAACATTACAGCTGTTGGAGACAGCTCAAAATATCACTTACATTCATCAATAATTTGCAATTAGAGTAAGTATTAGAACTTCCACTAGATTTTCCTTAATAAAAAAGCATGCTATCTATAACTTTTCTAATATTTTGTTGACTGTATATCAATCAAAACCCATGTTATCTATTATGGTTTTCTAATATTTTGCTGACTGTACATCAATCAATCAAAGCACATTGTCTATCACAGTTTTCTAATATTTTGCTGACTATATATAAATTTCATTGGTTATATTTTTAATCCTAAATATTTTATTTTGTGCATTTCAGCGTTATTCTGAAAAGGGACCCATAGGTTCTACAAGGCTGCTAAGGAGTCCAAGATACAGAACAAGAACTCTGCTAAAAGTCACTAAACTTGTTTTGACACTATGCAAAACGTGTTGTGACAGGTGGAGAGTAGATAATGGTTAATATGACACAGTTATTGGTCTCAAGAAGTTTACAGTCAGGCAGGAGAGAGAGACAGGAAGTTATATTCTTTGCCCCTCTCTTTTTATTCCCTGACTTCTATTCCCATCAACAGAGTACGGCACCTCTGCTTGCCCATATGTGATCTAGAAAAAGTGCCCCTTCCTCAAACCCTGATGGAAAATTGCCCTAACAAATACACAAGGCTACAGGGGCCTTGCACGAACAGTGCCCTGGCACAGGGCTCAGCAATAAGGCTGAACTACAGAACCAGCCTAAGGCCTGACTATAGTGAATCTCCACAGAAATGTTAGGTAAGAAGGTTCCTTACACATGTATGCCAACTCCCTCATGTCTTGCCCATAGAAGATAGCTCTAATCTATCTTGACGTCCTTTCTCCAATACCTAAAATGCAGCTTCAAAGATCTTCCCATGGCGGCACTATAGATGGACGCTTCCTATCAGTTAGAGTTCACATAAGAGCTGAAAACCTTGTGCCATCCCAGGCTTAAGCCTTTACCATTTTTGAGAAATTGATATTGTCTTGAGGGATTCTAGAAAATAAAAAAGCCTTTGACATTTAAAGAAATGAGTCCCTAAGGACAACAGTGAAGACTTAAAGGAATAAATCCCTAATGGTAAAAGAATGGGAAGTACATTTGGTCAGGTAACCTTTATGTTATACTACATCAGTGATTTTCAAAGAGGTTATTTTGTTCCCCAAAGGATATGTGGCAATGTCTGGAGACCTTCTTGTCACAATGAAGAGTTGGGGGTGCTACTAGCATTTAATGGATAGAGACCAAAGATGCTACTATCATCCTATAATGCACAAGACTGGCTCCGCAGACAGCAGAAAATTATCTATCCCAAAGTGTTCATAGTACTTCAGTTAAGGAAGACAGTGTGGCGCTTCCTCAAGGATCTATAACTAGAAATACCATTTGACCCAGTCATCCCATTACTGGGTATATACCCAAAGGATTATAAATCATGCTTCTATAAAGACACATGCATGTTTATAAAGACACACGTATGTTTATTGCGGCACTATTCACAATAGCAAAGACTTGGAATCAACCCAAATGTCCATCAATGATAGACTAGATTAAGAAAATGTGGCACATATACACCATGGATTACTATGCGGCCATAAAGAAGAATGAGTTCGTGTCCTTTGTAGGGACATGGATGAAGCTGGAAACCATCATTCTCAGCAAACTATTGCAAGGACAAAAACCCAAACACTGTGTGTTCTCAGTCATAGGTGGGAACTGAACAATGAGAACACTTGGACACAGGGTGGGGAACATCACACACCGGGGCCTGTCGTGGGGTCGAGGGAGGGAGGAGGGATAGCATTAGGAGATATACCTAATGTAAATGACGAGTTAATGGGTGCAGCACACCAACATGGCACATGTATACATATGTAACAAACCTGCACATTGTGCACATGTACCCTAGAACTTAAATTAAAAAACAAAAGAAAAAGAAAAAAGAAACTTTACACTGTAGGGTTGGCTTCCCATTCTCCAAGCAGCTGCCCAGAAGTAGCCCATCTAGAGAATTTCAGGATCAAGCATAGGTATGACCAGAAAAGCAAAGGTTGCCCATCTGCAGTGAGCAATTGTGAGTGCCCACAATCCTGTCCACTTCAGCATGTCCACAGGGCCAGTGCAAGTACTGCAGCAATCATTTTGTAACCCGATTTCACAATTATGGCTCTGCTATCTTCCAAAACCTTGAGCAATTTGAAAATATTTATTAAGGCGCCAAAGTCCCTTTGGAAATTTCCAGGCAGACCAGACTTAAAATTGTAGCTGGTGTTTTCGAATAAGAAATGGAAGGGGGCAGAAAGGAAGCACTTAATGATTCAGAGACACCAGGGTCGACCCTGCCACCACTGGACATGGGCAGCTTTTACCTGGCCACTTTATTTGTAAATCAAGGCACTGGTCCCAAGGGTTCCATGAGGTAACTGAACAGGGAAGGCCAGAAACCATTCCTCACTGGCTCCCTGCTTGGACTCAGGGAACGTGGCTGGTGTGCTCTCTGACCTTTAGTCTTTCACTAAGTGTGCTTAAAGTTCCCTGAGAGAGAAAAGTGAGGGTTCAGGCAAAATCCAGGTAGTTAAAAAAAAAAAAAAATTCACCTGGAAAATCTGCAGTGCTTTCCCTCAACCCTCAGTCCCTGTCAATAGAAAGAAATTTTTTTAATTGTATGGACTTATTTTAGATGGGCCAAACTGTTACCTCTAAGAGATCTGATTTTCTGGTTTTCAAAAAAACAAAACAAAAACATGCACTTGGCTTAGATAGCAAGGGATATAATGAGAAAATTCCACAGTGGCAAAACTCACATGCCAGCTTCAGTAAACAAAATCTCTCATCATGGTAAGCCCAGAAAACAGTGAAAAGGATATCTGAGATACTTTATTGGTCTGGACTGTAAGCAATGAGACAACAGTGATTTCTTTAGATAAAAGACTCCTAGAACCTTCATCGCAAATACAGCCATTGAAATATGCCATGTAGAAAGCAGGGGTTGGCAAAGTTTGTCTCCAAATGGTCAGATAGTAAATATTTTTGGCTTTACAGGCCATAGAGTCTCTGTTTTAATTATTCACCTCTGCCATTATAGCACAAACTCAGCCATAGACAACACATACATGAATGGGCATGGTTACGCTCTGGTAAAAGTTTATGGATGCTGACATTTGAATTTCATACAAATATCATGTGTCATAAAAGACCCTTTTTTGAATTTTTTCAAACATGTAAAAATGTAAAAACCAGGCACTGCTCATAGGTCTTATGAAAAGAGGCTGCAGGCCGAATTTGGCCCACGGGCTATTGTTTGCTGGTCCCCGGTCTAGACCGAAAATTGGAATTTCCACTCATTTTTCATTCTGAAACTGCTATCTAAAATCAATTTTCCTTCTTGCCTCCTTGTGATTCTGAAATCACACTAGTAAAATGGGAAAATGAAAAAACAAACAAACAAGACAAATAAATCAGCCATCACACCACTCTCCACCAAAATATCCAGGCTGGAAAAGATCTGGTTGTGATCACTGTGTGACTCATCTTCTACCCACCACAAGGCACTGTCCTGCTCAGTGCAGTATAAGATATATGGCTTGCTGAAGGCTAGCATTCCAATGTTATTTTTAAATTCATCCAGTTTGAGCAATCTCTTTGTTTAGTCTTTTCAGACTTATATTATTCAAAGGTTGGGGCAGAGAAAAGGGTAGAGAAGGGGCTGGAAAATGAACCGATTTCTGAAATCCAGTTGTCCTCCTTCCTTGAGTACATATTAGATCATTTCTTCTTCTCTGGAAAGGATATAACCAGTTGCTCACAAAACATTTCTTGAAAACCCATTTATGTGTAGAGAAAGCAGTCTTATCCTTCCAACACATGCCCTATCTCCCTATAAACATGCTACTATTTAAAATCAAAGCATACAATCGCTTCTCGGCCTTTTGGCTAAGATTAAGTGTAATAAAATCAAAGAGTATTTTCAAAGAGTATTTTCGCCCTTTGGTGAAACATAGATAAAGTAGCTTTTGAACTTACATTAGAATGTGGCATGAATGTGAAGAGGATGGGCTTGCCAGATAAAATATGGAATGTCCTGTTAAATGTGAATTTCAGATCAACAACAAATAATGTTTTAGTACAAATATGTTCCCATGGAATCACTGGGCATCCTTTGTATTTAGTTGCTAAATGGAACAACCCTAGTAGGGGATAGTGAAAAGATGACCCAGGCTGGAGCAGAAGGTATCTACTGGGAAGAAGCAAAAACTTGTTATATAGGTATGGTAGGGTGCTCATTATGAAACAGCTCCCCACCAATGGCTGGGAACCAAAGTTTCATGTTCTGGTCAATCCTCCCACCCTCAACTGATTCCTAGGGTCTTCAAAGTCAGGGGACAAGGTAGCACCAAGCAGAACTACTTAGATTCCAGTTAGAGTTTTAAAATCAGGCTTCCTGGGAGAATTTTGGGGGCGATGGAACTGTTCCGTTGCCTGAGTGCACTGGTGATTGCACAAATGTACGCATGTGTTCAAATGAAGAGAGGTGCACATCAAGAAAGTCGATTTTAGTGCTTGGAGCAATGGCACACAACTATATTCCCAGCTACTTAGGAAGCTGAGGTGGAAGGATCGCTTGAGCCCAAGAGTTCAGGACCAGCCTGAGCAACATAGCGAGACCCAGTCCTCCAAATTAAAGAAATTTAGTAAGTCTATTTTTCTCTTCATTCATTTTCATTTTTTAAAGAGTACTTGTAGTTTTTACTTCTTACAGAGAACTCATGAGTTCATCCAGCATGCTGAATAAGGAACTGATATAAGTAGCAGCACTGACACTGACCCAAGACTATGGTTTTCTTACAGCGTATGGATCCCAGAGGGCCTTCCCTGCTATTACAAATGGCCTTCTGGCAGTCCCATCCCACCGAGGTGCCCAACATACTTAACTGTATCTACATCTCACATAGCTTTATGCTGTACCATCCCCCCAACTCCTATTCCCCCATACTATTGGCTTTGTAATTAAATAAAATAGGTTGTGAAAGGCAGACATAGAAAACTGGTGGCCCAGGCTGTGGGTTGGTGGGGGTCATTGAGACAGGGAACAAATCCAGCCCACACCATGTTAAAATCTGTGTTATGCTTGGCTTGGCCCATACAGTATTTAAATTGTTGTGAGCATTTAAACATCAACAGACTTCCTTCAAAATTGGATTTCCAGGTTCTCTTGGAAAAGCAGCAGACCTTGGGCTCAAATTCCCACACAGTACCCATCAGCTGGAGTTGAGTGCTCTGTGCCCTCAGGAGTCTGCCCTCTCTTGGCTACCACAGTTCCAAAAGCTCAGCCAAGTCAACCTGGTACCTGTGCACATCTGAGATCTCACCTCCCTAATGTAAGGTATTCAGCAGGGTGGCTGGCACATGGACCATCTCCGGAACTGGGAGCCCTTCCCTCCGTCCCCTTAAGAAAAACTACATGATGAAGTATCATCTTTCCCTTGCTTTCGGAAGCTTGGGGTGCCCTGTCTCCCTATAGGAGAGAGGGCCCACTTCTGCTGGAGGAAGTCTGGAAAAGACTCCCTCCACTGCCATGCCAGGCTGCTTCCTGCTTTTCTCTGTGGACCCAGGCTGAGGGGATGAGATATGGAACCATCCAGAGGCAAAAGTAGGAATATGTCAAGTAGAGAGAGATGACAGCGGAAAGAGAGAAAGGCAGGTAATTAAGGAGTTTACATTACTTTCACCTTCGCCTCCTCTTGTCTGTATTTTCAGAGTCAATATTTTCTCTTCATTCTCCCTCATCGCATCCAATACTGACCTGACATATATCATTCTCACTCCAGTATGAATAAGGATGGAGAGTGAATAGGCTACTAATGTCTTATCTCTAGTCATCAGTAAGATTGGAAAGTACATTCTACCGCCGCCTCCAGGACCTCCTCTGTCTTCTGACCCATCCCTGCCAAACCTATCCCATCTATTGTTAAATATCCTTTGGGTTTTGCGGTGAGTTTTATTTGATTAACAACACTGAATTTTGAACACATATGCTCAGACATCAATGTTCATGAACAAGACTGCCTGCATACCACCTAGAAAAGAAAAATGGGCCATGCAGGTTACAGGAGCACTGCTATCCTAGAGTACACTTTTGATTACCTGGATAAGTAGGGCTTCCTTTTAGCATCACTCATATTAGCCTTGAGCTTTTTAGATATGTCTCACAGTTCCCCTGGAGCAAGGAAATTTTCAAAGCACTTCCCACCCCAGTAGAAACAGCACGTGATATCAGCCCAAGATCTATGTCAAGTCACGCCACAAAAACTCAGTGTTCCAGACCAATCAGGTGCCTGGGGAGAGCCACCAGACTGAGTTCATGCTACCCAGCCAAGAGGCACCTTTCTTAAATCCTGGCCTCTCTCTCTCTCATGTCACATGCAGGACACACACACTATCACAGTTACCCAAATCCTAGAGCCCTGTCTGGTATTTATTGGCCTCAAAGTTGTCGACATTAGCACTCAAACACAGACAAAGAAAATCCCCTGCCCGTCACCAAAGGGGTTAAGTTTTCAAGCATGTTTTTCTCTTAAGAATAACATTTTTTGGTAACCTCAAGGTTTTAAGTTTCAGCCCTGAATTTAAAAATAAAGTTAATACTTAGATGACTGGTTATAATTTAGCAGAGGGGGGAAATATCCCACCCACCTAGAATAGTAAGTAAACCAGTATAATTTTTTTTTCCCAGGAAAAAAGTAAGAGTAGGTTTTACAAATGCCTTCAAGATATTTGGTATTGTACAGGCTGTCTAGAGCCTAAAAGCCTGCAGGGTAATGAAATAGGCTTCCACAAGGGAAATGATGGACAGGAAGATGTGTTCTGACATCTGGCCCACAGTCTTTTCATCTACAGCTGGGGCTTTTATCTTGGGGCTCACATGGCTTTTCTTTCCCCTTCGATCTTATGCAAAAGAAAGGTACAGACTCCCTATTATTTTCTTCAAGCTAAACTTATATGATCCTATAGAAACAGTGATACTAGGGTCAAAGATTAACCCAAAGTATTTTTAATAGATGTTCAAGCATTATGTAAATAGGTTATAGTCTTGTCTCTGTGTCTGTCAGTCTGCCTCCCTTTCTGTGTGTATCTAGTAATCTCCTTTTGAGCATTTTAATTCAACAAGAGACTAATGAAAAATACTGAGATAATAATTAACCAAGGGCACTGTAGCTCCAACATGCACTGCCCCACACCACCCTCTGCTCCTGTTGGCATTTCCTGTCAGAAATAGATCTCAGCTGTGTGGTCTTCTCCTAAATCCAGAGCACTTACGAGCAACCTTTCCTCTACAAACTCCGCCGTGCTGTGTGGCCCATCCCCTACAGTCTCCACGTTCTTTTAGGCCTCATCCTGTACAGTGCAGCCTCTGTGCTTTGTGTTTTAAGATATATAAGAGATCCAGTGAGGCAGAATCCTTCCAAAAATGAAGTGTTGGCTCAAACAACGCATGGTATAAAGACAGGTGAGGGAAGCCTGCATGATATCCTTGGAAGAATAAATTTGTCCTTGATATGCCAATAACAAGTCATACTTGTATATACACAGACTGGCTTCGTAGAATATTAACCATCATTAAATAAATAAACACCAGTTGCTGCTTCTCCTGGCATCCTATTGGAGTTGCCCACGTGAGAAGCAGTCACATCGTGAATTAGCACCTGAAGGCTGGAGAAGGCGCCACTAGGCTTGATGGGCTGATCTGCTATGGGATGTCTTCATCTACAGCACCATCATATGTATGGCACGCCTCTCTCAATGGGGCTGTTATGGTGTTGCTGGATATCTCCTCTACTGCATGACTTCTCATCTCACTGAGGTGTCCTCTAAGGCCTCCCCAAGGGAATTCTGTAGTCCATAGTTTCAGTCAGTCAATCCCAGGCAAACTCTCTCAACCTGCCCTTCCAATCCTGGGCAAACCTTCCAAACTGGTGTTGTCAAGTAACCAACAGATATCTCACTTTACTTAAACAGATTAAAGCAAGTTCCTGAGATAAGCAAAGACCTCTTCTTGATTAGCCAATCTAATGTGAGAATGACACAGCTACACAGGGTGTCACTCTTGCCCAGTCTGGAGTGCAGTGGCAGTGATCACAGCTCACTGCAGCCTTGAACTCCTGGGCTTAAGTGATCTTCCCACCTCAGCCTCCCAAGTAGCTGGGACTATGGGAGTGCGCCACTGCACTCAGCTTGCATGACTTCCAAACTGGGCTATGTTTAAGGCTCTCATTAATCAAGACTAAATTTGGCCTTTTATTCTATTTCACCTCTTCAGAATACACACACCACACAAACTCCTGGGCATATCACAATGGGCATGTGACGCATATCAGGACCCAGGTCATAATCTTCCTTTACTATTCATCTCCTACACTTCACCAGTGGTTTTCAAAGTGTGTTCCCCAGAATAGCAGTTGCAGCTGGGAACTTGTTAGAAATACAAATTCTCAGGCCACATCACCCTAGACCTACAGAATTAGACACTCTGGGAGTGTGCCCTTGCAATCTGTGTTTTAGGGAATCCTCCAGATGATCCTAATGCACTAACGTTTGAGAATCACTGTTCTATACCATACATGACAAAAACATCGGTCAAATGGCAGTTGCTGCTACTATGAGTCCTACTTGAGCCCAGCAGAATCTCCCTCCAATGCCCATTACTTGAGGCTAATAATAAATCAGGATCAACTCAAACATCCTGGCTGACATGAGATAGTCTTGGGCTTCATATCAGGTTTGCATTTCAGATTTGCCTACCTTGAGTATAGGTTCTTAAAGATTCTTTTCTAATAACAGGAGTTTCTCAAATTAAGGTGAAGACTTGATGTCATTTAGACTTTTTGGTTGAGTTAGAGAGCAAGTACCTATCTGGACTATCTGGATGTGAGTATTCTGAGTTTCAATAATGTCAGTGATTGCAAGGGCTCATTTAACGTCAAAAGATATCGCAAATAAGCACTATTTATCCAATGATCCAAACATCTGGACACCAAACTCACAAAGCTCTGGTGAAAATGCAACCAGATATTACAACATTATGAAAGATCTCAGGGGTGCTGATAGGTTTACTTCACAGTATCCTATGAAATCCAAATAAATCAATGCATAAGGAAAGCATACTGTAAAGTTCAAAGCTCTATCTGTATCTAAAGGTCACAAAATGTCAGCCTCTTGATCCAAAGGAATTGTGTTGTGACCGCCAATCTTTTTAAAGTTTTTAAACTCGTTAATACTGTTCTTTTTTAAGTGGGAGATCTCACATTTTAAAAATCAGATTTCTGGCTTCTCTTGAAAATGAGTTTATGTAACAACATAAGACCCACGTTCTCACAAGGCATAAGTTAACTGCATCTTAACTGAGAGGTGGCATCTGCTCTCTAGGGACCAATACTTTTGACTCAATCTGTGTCCCTCATTTACATTGCATGCTGGCCCCCTGGCCTGTTAAGTTGACAATTCCTGCCCATGACGAATAATCCATTTTATTATTATTAATACTATCTTCATGCATTGAAAACTCAGGAGTTACAACATTTATCTGATTTCCTAGTATTTATCTAATTTCCTAGTTTGGCAAAAACGTTGCAGCTAATAGAATTCTCCTTTCACTCTTTGTGTCCACTTTCTGTTTAAAGATGCGTGAGTTATGATTTGTTGATTTGCTTATTATAAATAGGAAAGTTTGTAAGTGCTTAATGCATGCTTTCTCTGAGCATTTCCCAAGAAACCTCTAAGAGAACCATCACAAGACGATGAAGTGGGTATGATCATTATCCCCATCTTACAGGTGAGGAAACCAAGGTAATGACATCATACAGATACTAATCGAAAGACCAGGACTCGCGCCAGGTCTTCCTGACACCAAAATCCATGCTGGTAACTACTCTACCAGACTGACAGCCCTTGGGACCACCGTCTCTGTGCATCAATGTCCATCTGCTGTCTCAGTCAATTTCATACCACAGAATGACTAACTCTTACTGCCAAGCAAGTTCATCAACATTCCCAAATGGGATAAGTGATGAAATGTGGAGAGTTCAAAGGACCAACAGCAGTGACCCCAAAGCATTGAGTAGCCCCCAAAGAAATACAGAAACAACTCCACTGGGCCTTGGTTTTCCTTTAAATATTGACAAACTATAACCCACAACCCCCCTTGCTTAGCTTTTTCTATGATGACTTTTATTTTTTTTCATGATAACTGCTCTATGTCTCAGAGCATTTTAAAGTTTGTCAGAGCAGCTGCTCTTTGTCCCAATAAGCTGAAGACTGAAATACTCAGAGGTACAAATAAATAGCAGGGAGGTGTGTGACCCTTATGCATGCTGTGTAAGGCCTGCCTTGGCACTCCCAGACACAACAATGACCCTGGATGGGCCCAAAGTGTCACCTATCCAGTGGGCAGCTCCACAGACTCAACCAAGTTGAACCCTTCCTCAGCACCAATATCCCATGCAAATGATTTTTTAGGCCTTAACATGGAATTTTAGAAGTAGGATGTCATCTGCATCTCTGAGACAGAAGATAACAGATGAACGACCAGGATCTTAAATTCTCCAGTTCTCTCACAGCTGCATATCAATGACACAAGTCCACAAGGGATATGGATGGGGATGGTCCCCACATGAATCAGTGTCTGTTTCTACAGGGCTTGGGTTTGGGTCTCTAAATCCTCTGAGGGATCCTTGGGAAGCTGGACTGAATAGTATATAAATCATAGCAAGGACTTTTGCCCATGCTGGGCAGGCCAGCCTAAAAGGACTGGATCAAAAACAGGCTGGTGGCCTCCTTAGCCACTGGCACCACATTCCAAGTCTGGTACTCAAGGCTGTAATGCTCCCAGGCAAGAAGAGGCATGGAGAGGCAAATCCAATGAAAAGCCAATGAGTACTTCTCTGTAGGCCCACGGCACAGCCAGCCTAGGCCAACAATGTATACTCAGGTCTATGCAGGACTGAGAACAGAATCAGATGAAAGCCATAAACTCATTAGCTGCCCCCTTGGTGAGAGTTTCAAGAATGAAAGAGGCCAAAAGTGAAATCCTAACAAGGACATATTCCAAAGAGACACATCCAAGCTCACTCCTCTCCTCCCAGTCAGAAGATTTTAGTCCAGCAGGATCTTAGTGGCAGTTTCAGCCCACATCAAAGCACCCTTCCAAGGCTGGATGTACCACTAACACAAGTGATATGGTTTGGCTGTGTCCACACCCAAATCTCATCTTGAATTCCCATGTGTTGTGGGAGGGTCATGGTAGGAGGTAATTGAATCAGGGGGATGGGTATTTCCCGTGCTGTTCTTATGACAGTGAATCAGTCTCACGAGATCTGATGGTTTTATAAAGGGGAATTTCCCTGCACAAGCTCTCTTCTCTTGTCTGTCGCCATGTGAGATGTGCGTTTTACCTTCCGCCATGATTGTGAGGCCTCCCCAGCCACGTGGAACTATAAGTCCATTAAACTTCTTTTTCCTTATAAATTAGCCAGTCTCGGGTATGTCTTTATCAGCAGCATGAAAACGGACTAATACAAGAATTGGGAGTCAGGAGAGGCTGGGATTTACTACAACTCTTCCACCTCTATCTGTGTAAACTTAGATAGCTCTGAATACTCATCTATGAAGCATATAAGATTTGCCCTACACACCTCAGGAAGAAGGTAGCAAAAAAAGGTTTTCATAAAGTACTGCACAAATGCAAAGATCATTTTTATTACTTCACAGAGTGGGTTCTAATTAAATGACAAAATTCCCTAAAGAACAGCATAGGTTAGATTAGCATTTCCTATTTCTGCACATATATATACATACTTATGCTGGTCCCTGGTGTAACCTGAGCCTTGTCCATGTGGCTCTTAGGAGTTTCACCCAAGACAATTTCTATAACATTTAGTTATTTTCACTCATGCCCAAAGAAAACTATCTTCCTCTCCAATGTGCAGACATAACAGCACCCTCCCCCAAGGTTGGTTTCTATTGAGACACAACAGCTTCTTCCCCATGGGAATGTTACTCTTTCCATTAAATTTTATGTTGGGTGTTTCTATGCACTGAATCCAGGCTTGAAAGACTCTCAAAAGCAGGTGGGCCTCCTGGCTTGTCTCAAGCTTTCTCATTGCAATGGAGTCAGTCTGCTGCTCCCTCCTGGGAGCACTCAGGCTGCTGAGACCACCTGCACAGTATGCTCATGGGAAAAGTGTGAGACGCTGCCGCCATCTTGGGTGGTAGCTCAGGGCAGCAGTCAAAGCAAAGGCTCCAATGGCCTGCTGTGGGCAGCGTTCAAATCCTGGCTTTGATACTATCAGTTTAATGTTAGGCCAGTTCTAGAACCTTCTCGCCTATAAAATAGGAGTAATACTGTAGTGCCTACCTCATAAGCTTCTTTTTAGGATTCAGTGAGATAATACATGCTGAAAAGCATTTCAGTGTTCATTCCGAGTTTGTGTCTTTAGCTACTAACTTAACTTCTTCATGCTTTTGCCTTTCCCTTTCTCACACTAAATGTCCTGAATAAGTAATAATCAAATAACAAATAAACAAATGCCTCCTGGTAATTGGGAAGGTTATGATGTTATTTTATATTTTATTTTACCCAATTTTCAGGACTTACTCAAATGTCTTCTCTTTGGGGAATGGTGTCACAACTCTGAGACTAATTTACATGTTCCTCCTGGGTACTCATTTTCATAGTACTCCTGAATAGTAGCTGCTTATGTGCTTTTGTGTTTCTTCCATTAGACTATAAATAACGTTAGATGAAAAACAAAAAGTATTTCACACCATGCCTTGCTGAATGAACAACATTAAATAAATGGCAATTGCTGTTATTAGTCCCTGGGATTACCATTCTCATTTATGCTGTTTCACAGGCTTTTTTACCGTGTTCTAAATGTAAAGTTTGGGGAGTATCCCTACAGATGAAAGGAGCATGTGAGCATAGAGATCATTGTCAAAGATGGACTTGCTCTTCTTTTGGCAGAAAATAGGATAAGAGTAATCTTTTCTCATTGATTAGTTCCTGGACATAAATGGAAGACTCCATTAAAGCACTGTAGTTTCTAAGTATTTAATTCAGTTTTGTGGGGGGGGATATTCCACAGATGTTCATGTGACAAGCATCTTAGGTCTCAGGACATCTGTCCTTCAAGAAATTATGTGCAAAAGGTGAAACAAAGGTTTCAGCCTCTGGTGGCTGAAACTTGGGGACACCAACTTCTCAGTGTTGCCAATACCTTCCCAGAGGAGGCAATCTGTAAATACCTACTGAGCAAATGGATGAATGAATCCTCAAGTCATATCTCTGCTTCTGTCTAAAGCATTTAGAGAAAGTGATGCTGGGCAGGGCCCTGACTTTCAGTTAGTTGAAGGAAGGGATTAAAAAAAAAAAACTGTTCAGACCAAGTATAGTGGCTAATGCCTTTAGTCTCAGTGCTTTGGGAGGCTGAGGTGGGAGGATCACTTGAGGCCAGGAGTTCCAGACCAGCCTGGGCAACAAGGCAAAATCCCATCTCTACAAAAAATTTTAAAATTAGCTGGGCATGGTGGCACACGCCTGTAATCCCAGCTACTGGTAAGGCTGAGATGGAAGGATGGTTTCAGGATGTAGTGAGCCATCATGGCAGCACCCCAGCCTGGGTGACAGAGTGAGACTCTGTCTAAAGAAAAAATAAAAGCCATTGATACACATTCCACTTCAGAGATGTTGCTTCTGACCCCCCACAGGACAAGACAGCAATACAGACAAAAGCTAGCTAAGGGCTCTGCTCAACACCATCCAATGGCAGCTACCTGCCAGGTGCTTCACCTCCATCCTAACTAAACCTTACAACCAGCCCAGGAGGTAGAACTCATGAGCCCATTCTACAGATGAAGGAGCTGAGACCCAGATTAAAGACTGCCCAAGGCCCCACAGACTGGAATCCCAGTCGATGCTCTGCCTCTGAGAGAGAAGCCCAAGTAGGTGAAGATGTGAGGACCTATTCTCTTCTTCCCTCACATTGCCAGAGAGACTTCAGGAGTGCTAGGTTCTGGGGGCAGGCTTGTGAGCTCCTCGGGGCCCCCTGAGAACTCCAGGAAGGTGGTGAGAGAGTCAGGTTTGCAGAATTCAGAGAGTGAGCACTAGGCCAAAGCATAGCATAAAACCATTTATCGATATGGCCATAAGTCCCCCTACCCAACTCCCTCTGTCTCTTAATTGTCTCTGTCTCTCTCTCTCTCTCTCTCTCTCTCAGACACACACACACACACACACACACACTCTTAGCAAATCTGTCCTGACAACATCCCTCAGTATCCTCAGGGAATTGGTTTCAGGACCCCCCCTTGGATATCAAAATCAAAGGATGCTGAAGTCCCTATAAAATAGCATGATATTTGCATATAACCTACTCACATCCTCCCACATACATTAATCATTTTCAGATTATTTATAATACCTAATACACTGTAAATGCGATGTAAACAGTTGATTTTATATGTTCAGGGAATGATGACAAGAAAAAGTCTGTACATGTTTGGTACAGACTCAGCTATCCATTATTTTTTCCAATAGTTTCAATCCAAGGTTGACTGAAGGCGTGGATATGGAACCCATGGATAAGGACGGCAGACTGTGTAGGTGCACATTTATAAGAATAATCAACAGCTTCCCCGATGCACAGGATAAACTCAATTCTTCAATAACTGAAGAGGCACGAGTGAGTATTTGTGTGTATTCTTATACACTCAAGAGAATTCCCAAAGATTTGCCTAGATCTTTCTTGAAAATCGACTTGGCTTCTGCTGGGATTACTCAACTGCACTTGGAAAAGGGTAGCCCCAGTGTTAGCAGCTACTGGCTCCATGTTTGGAAAGCAAGTCCTTTCATGGAGTTCAGCTGTTCCGCAGGCATCCAGTAAAGCTGGTTGTGCAAAGGCAGAAAATGTGACAACTGTTGGAAGCCTTCAGCAGCGGCCAGTGGGAACAGCCCCTGCATCAACAGTTAAAGCAGCCTATTATCCAGGTCACACAAAACACCCACCAGCTACATGGCACCATTAACTCAATATCACCATTCTTATCAAGTTCATGACACACTGGCCATGCTGCCTTGCCACCAACTTTAGAAACCACAAATAACTTCACAAATCATCAAAATACACATGCACAGGGGGAAAGAGAAAGAAGAAAAAACAACCTTCCTGAGTTCGGAGCACCACGTTCAAAGATTACCTAATAGGCAAACCATGGCATTTCAATATTGCCAGCAAACATCTCTCTCACTTCAGTGGTGAAGTCTCCAAGACACTTCAGATTTGAGGCGTTTGAGAAAGAGAGTCTCAGAGCCATGGAGACCACGTCAAATGCTTCTAAAAAAAGAAGGGTCTGTGTGCATTTTCCCAATGAAGAATCTGTCCAAAAAGACTTTGGAAAACACTTTAATATACTTTGCTTCTAAAACATTACACACTATTTCTCCAACAAATTTATATGTGTTTCCAGAGAACTTCCGAACCGAAAAAAAAAAATGTATTTAAGTGGAAGAATGTCTGGAGATTCTTTTATTCCAATATGTTAACGGACCTTCTTTTTTAATTGTTACTATTTCATATGGTAGCAGTAATTATTCCCTCATCCTCGAAGGAAATATATAATCCAGCTGTGGTGGCTCCACTAAAAATACCACATCTGTGGATCATTGGCAACACTGTGTTAAGATTGCTCAAATCTAGGCAGTCTCAGAGAGTTCTTTTCTAAACCCAAGATGCACATGGGTACACTTTTCTGAAAGTGCCTGCGAACTTTGCCAAAACTGACTGCTCCTTTGTATGCTGAAAATAGGTTTTCAGATACTCCACACCATAAGGAGGCTCTCATGGAATATTATAACCAGGACCCAGTTGTAAGAAGTCCCCGGACCTCCAGGGAGGTGGCTTGCGCCAGTGCCCTTGTCAATATCAAACAGAGAAGGGAAAACTAACATTCCCGGTTTCTGGGAGGAAATTCTACCTCGTGGCTGGCTGAGTCGCTGACTCCTGGTTTTCCACTTAACAGAAGGACGGCTTCCTCAGAGAGGATGGCAGCCACCCTTTGGGTCACCCTTCTCTTGGTTCTCCAGGCTATGAAGTCAACGTATGTCTGAGCATTCAGTGATAATATTCCTGGAGTTCTCCCCCCACCCCAAGCCTCTGTTTAGTCCTTCCCCAAAGTCCAGCAGCAAGCATCTTATTTTTAAGCCAATCTTCCACATTCAAATCCCCAGTCCAAAGCCCGCCCTTGGGGGTTTCCATCTACAGACATAGAAAAGAAAAGGCAGCCTAGCTGAGCCCTGACAGAGTTTTAGTCCCCGGAACATATGACCTGCGGCTACTGTGCTGGCATGCCGCTCGCCCCGAAACCCTCGGGGGCCCCCTTCCACCCCAGACAATAGAGCAAGAAAATAAAATGAAAGTGGACTTACTGCTATGGCTTGCAGCCTTTCCTTGTGCAATTCCGCCTCTGCCATCCTGGAGAAGGGCACACAGGCAGGGGAAAGAGGAAAGAAAAAACACGCTGTAGTCACCCAAGGAAACTGATGGGCACCCCGGGGGGCTTTGCTAGAACCCGGGAGAACGCCGAGGGACGGCTGGGGATCCTCTCCGGGGTCGGCGGGCAGAGCTATGCGCACGGCGGGCTCGCCCGGACTCAGCCTCTGGCCCCCGCCCTCCCGGCTGCCTGGCTGCGCCCCAGCGCCGCCGCTCACTGCATCTCCCGGTCGCCGCCGCCGCCGGCCGCGCCAGCCGAGGACGTGGGACGCGGGCAGCCGCCGGGAGGGCGCGCTCGCCCGGCGCTAGTTCTCCGCCCTGACGTCTCGGTGCCTCGCTCCGCCCCTGGAGTGTGGTGGACCCAAGGCCGCGGTCCAGGGCGGCTCCGAGCGATCGCCGCCGCGGGTCTCCAAGGCTCAGACGGACGGCGCGCGAGCTAGTGGGCACCTGGGGCGCGGGCGCACAGCGAGCTGCTGGGGCGCACGGCTGGCGTGGCGCGCCCCGGTGGACACGCGCTCGCTGGGGCGGAGGCAGAGCGCAGTGGCGCCTCCACCTGGCAGATGCCGGTGGAGAGGGGCGTCTGACCGAATGTGGGACCCGAGCACGTGCCGTTACAGGGAGGCTGAGGCCAATGAGTGTTCAGGGCACCTTCTAGCTCCGGCCAGACGCCTGGGCTCCACGTGGGGACATTTACAATTTGGGAAGGGCTGCCTTGCCCACGTGGCCCACGTGCTTAAGATGACCAAGTTCTCAACATCAAGTCAGCCGAGGGTAGGGTATATCTCCAGAGAGGCCACCCTCCTGGTGAGGCGATATGTGGCCTTAAAAGAAGCCGCGAGTTTTTAGTCCTGGGTGCTAGGCTAGGCTTCACAATGTATTAGTTGTGAAATCTCGGGCAATTCGCTTAACCACTCTGAACCTCAGTTTCCTCATCTGAAAAAAATGGAGGATCACGGAGGTGTCATTAGAGACGAATGAGAGACAGTATATAAAGGTGCTTTGTAAAGGGCATCACAGACATCCGCTCTTATTATCATTATCCTGTGACATTCTGGATGGAAATCCTTCCAGGGTCTTCTGTTCACTGCATCTGACAGGAAAAGTAGGATCTACTCACTAAAATACCTCACCTATTCTTTACTAAAACAGGATACCATGTGGTACTAATGTGAGTCTTTTGTGACAGGTCCTGGACTGGATGTGAGAAGTGGATCAGGCCTGGTCCAAAAGGAGATCAATGCCAAAGACAAACAAAATGCCTCTTCACATTAAGGCAGGACCTGCTAGAATTCCCAACATTCATATGCAAACTTTTCTTCATAAAATGAAATAAATACTGAAATAACTAAAGTGGCCTCTTTAGATCCACAGGATGTAAAGGCATGTTAAAAGATAAACACATCAGGCCTGATGTGATGGCTTACGCCTGTAATCCCAGCACTTCGGGAGGCTGAGGCGGGTGGATCACCTGAGGTGAGGAGACCAGCCTGGCCAACGTGGTGAAACCCCGACTCTACTAAAAATACAAAAAATTAGCTGGACGTGGTGGCGGGCACCTGTAATCCCAGCTACTCGGAAGGCTGAAGCAGGAGAATCACTTGAATCTGGGAGGCAGAGATTGCAGTGAGCCGAGATCACACCACTGTACTCCAGCCTGGGCAACAAGAGTGAAACTGTCTCAAAAAAATATATATATGTACATCAAATTTTCCCGAATCACCTGCTTCCTGAATAAATGCTTCCATTTCAACTAAATTGCCCTTTCAATTTTCACAGAAGTTCACCTGTCACTGATGAACAATTACTCCTCTGACCAAGGATAGAAGCACTCACCGAAATCATTTACTGATGGATTGTTTTCCCAAGTTTTTCATAACAAGTGTAGGTGGAGCTGTTCGTTTCATAAATCCAGCCAGTGCCAGATTCAACATCCCACTCCAGTTTATCAGAAACCTACTTTCTGGCTAAGAACCATCCTTTTCTTCAAATGCATCCTTTTTTCTTCATTTCCAGCACAAGCCCCAACAGGACAAGTTATTTAAAGGGAGTTTGCTCACAAATAAACAAAGTTGTTATTGCTTCAGCAGAGTGATTGTAGAGAATACCAAGATGAGGAAAATGGGACCAAAGAGGTTGAACGACTCAGCTACAGTTATAGAGCTGAGATTTAAACTCAGATCACACTCACCAGAGTCCATGCTCTTAATCACTAAGCACCAGGCTTGGCCAATGATATGGAGATAGAAGCAGGCCCCAGGAATAAACAATTGAACCAGAAATGGTCCTTCTACTCCCAGCTATACAGATATTTAAAAAGTATAATTGAGCACAACAGTGTGAATGTACTTATTGTCATCAAACCATATGCTTTAACGTGGTTGAAATTTTAAGTGTTTTATATTTAACTGCAATAAATTTTTAAAAGGAGTAATGGAATGGGGAGGTGGAGAAGGAAAAAGGCCTGGGCATCCTTTGGAAGTGAACAGTTGGAAAGATCTGAACTCTGAATAAAAGAATCAGGGTTGGGGACACACATCCAAGTGTCATCTACTTTGCAGTTACAGTTAAAGAAATGAGAACAGCCAGCATGAGAAAACAGAGCAAGAAGAGGAGAGAGCCCAGCAAAGAAGACTGATTAAGCATCGTCTGAGAAGTAGAAGGAAAAATCCAAAGGGATTTACACCAAAAGCCACAAAGAAGGAAAGAGGTCTTCAATAGGGCCATATGCTTCTGAAAGGTCATGGGGGATGGAGATGAAGAAGAGGTCATTGGATGGCTGTCAGGAAGCCATGAGTGACTTGTGTCCTGAAGGGGAGCTTGGAAGCACTTACAAGAGTTGAGGAATGACTGCTACCAAGTGAATGTTGAAAATAAAACAAACAAAAAGGAGGATGAGTGAGAGGTCAGAGAGAAGCATCCATGAGTACAAACTGCTTCTTTCAGCCCTTCGGATGTGAAAGATGAAGGTGGAGAACAGGAACATAGCCTATGGGAAGCAGGGTCTAGTGGAAAGGGTTTTAAGGTCAGGCAAGACTTGGACACTTGGGGGTCAAAGCAAATTAGACAACAGGGAAATGAGGCCAAAGACAGAGCCAAAAGGCAGGTGAATATTAGGCAAAGTTTCTAATTAGTCAAGAGGACATTCAGATGAGCATCACATTAGCCAGTTAGCCTTGGGAAGAAGGAAGAACGAAGCAGGAAAGGAGGATGAAATGGATAAAGAAAAGAAGAAAGTTTGAGTTGAAGTCTCGGGAGAGAGGTTAAGTGAGTTTGCATCAGATGAACTGGTTTTCCCAATTGAATAAAGAGTCATTGATTAAGACTGATGGTGTGGGGTTGGGGCTTCAGAAAAATAGAAATAGTTTGTAAAGAAGCTGTAGGAAATGAGAAAGACTAAAACATGATTCCTAACCAGAAATATGCATCAGAATCTCCTGAAGACCTGCACAGAATTACATTTCTATGGGGTGAGGCGGGGGTTAGGGATGGGTTTAGAGCCTTTGTATTAATTGAATTTACTAGGAATAGACTACAGACTCATGACCAATTGTGTGTACTTCCTAAGTGATTTTTAACTGCCCTGAGACCTACAATAAAAAAAAGCTTGTGTTTATTCAGTGTTGAGGATTATCAAAGCAGGTATCACAAAAAGCCAAAGAGAGGAAATTCAAAATGCTTCTGGCCAGGTAGGAAATGTAACAGACTTGTTCATATATACATTTTTCTTTTTTTCTTTTTTTTGGGCTTGCCAATTTGTGAACTCCTTCCCATCTTTGGGGAATTCCCATATTACAGCCATAGTGAGAGGCAGAGCCACATCCTGTGGTAGAAGCTGGGAGGTCTCAGACACTTATTCCCCAGATCCCCCTGAAGCCATGGTATGGCACGCAATCTGGGCTCAGTCAGGCATGTACACCTGCCAAGAAATTTGGAGACACAGCATTTTAGAGAATTTCTTCAGGCTAGGAGCTCACCTTTGGTTGTACCCATTGCCCAAGCTTCCTTCTTTGGATGTTCCATCTTTTCTGTGAGCTATCTAATACAATTTCATTTCATTCTTTTTCTGCTCCTATCAACTAGAATCTATTTCTGTTGCTTGGGACCAAGAACCCTAGGTGAGACAGGAAGGCAAATGAAATGACTGCCTGATGGTTGACCAAGGAGCAGAGGGAAAATCTTTTCTCCTCTTCCAGCACTTCTCCTTTCAACTCTCTAAATTTTAGTATTTTAAAATCTTTGAACCCATTACAAACACAGGCATTTAAAAACCCAAACTATGCTATTTATTTAATAAATATATTGTATAATTATTTTATATTAGACATTAGGACACAGCCTGGTATCAAGAAAAAAAAAAAATCATAGTCTAGTGCCACAACGATATTGGTGACTATTTGCCCTCCAAAGATTTAAAATCTGGAAGCATACATCACAATAGTGTGTAATGTATATAACAAATCACTAGTTCTTGCTGGGACATTAAATTATGTTGTATAAGCACCATCTGTACAGTTTAATGTTTTTTATGACAGACACTTCATTGTAAAGCATTATATGAAAAGGATACAGAATGCTTTATATGCAAAATAGATGTTTTGTTAATAAAAATTTCTGAATCTATTTTCGAACCTGAGTCCTTTGAGAATCACAAATGATCACAGCTGATTCCCTTGTGGGGAAAATAAGAGCTCTGTATACCAAAAGGGAAATGACTTGCCAAGGCCTGTTGTGTAAAAGTCAGTCTTGTTGAGCGAGCGTTACGAGTGTGACATTTCCCAGCAACCTGAAGCTTCCCTTGGACAAAAGTAATTTTGAAAGGAATGCCAGGATCCCCTCAAATGTTTATATTTGTGTTAGTTCTCTTTTGCCTGGGATCTTTTGAAAATAAATGGTCATTTAAAACATACGTGATAGCTGCACAGAATCAAAAGGAGAACATTGCCTGTGGTCCTCTTGGCTCCTGTGGTTGCTAGCTCTTTGGGAAAGTTGATGGGATTTCAAGTATATGCTATTTTTCTCCATGGGATCCGAATGATAGATTCATATAGGGAGTCCCCATGGAGCAAGAAGACAGAGAAAGAAGTCAGAAAACAGCATCAATGTGAAAAATAAACTAGGCTGAATGTCGCTTAAGGTACATATTGACTAAGGTCTTTACAGAGCAGATTGAAAATGAGCAATTGGAAATCTGGCTAGAAATGAATATTAGTACTTCACTGCGATGGTTTCCTTTTCTCTTGGTTAGGTTTGGCAATGTCAGTTGATCCACATGAGTCCCTAGAGGAAACTGGGTAGATAAGGAGAGTGTGTGGGAATCAATTAGAGCCGAATGGTTAGAGATCATTCTACATTTACTTTGTTGTGGTACTATGGACAAATCACATAATAGATTGGAATGACAGTTTCCTTACATTAAGATGGAAATGAAAATATGTGATGTCCAGTCTCACTGGGTTGTCATATCTGATGAGTTTAAATATTGTGTTATTCAGATGTTGGTCCAGAGTAGTAGTCCTGTTAATGACAAAAGTTTTGAAAAGTGGGATTAGGAAGTAGGAGGTAGGTATGACACAAAAAAGACAGGAACTCTGAAGACAAGTTGGAATCTCAGCTCTCTCACAGGGATGTTATATTAAATAAGGAATCTCAGCCCTCTCACAGGGATGTTGTAATAAATAAGGATAACAGATATAAAAGGCTTGTGATTGGCCATGGTAGGTGCTCTGGAAATGGTAGGTCTCGATCACTCAACCCAATCATTGCTTCATTAAAAATGCCATAGACCAAGTTAAGTGAATGACTTGATTTTCTCCACACTTTTATGTAGACTTTTTTTAAAGGGGTGAGCTATCAGTATTCTTAACATTCCTCCCATTAGTCAATACTTCTCATTTTCCATCTTTTAAACAAGAGGATTCTGCCCTATGTCATTTATTATCTAGAAATGTCTTTACTAGACTCTACTTTTAATGATTCTTAGACATCTACAGTCTTATTTTTTATACTGGGTCAATCTAACAATAATAAATAAGAAGGAATTTTAAAATTTAAGAGGATATAGATTAAATCCTAGGAAAATATAGGAAGAACAGGTTAATTTTTGAGTATTAGGAAGAGAGTTATATGCCTACATATTGAAGGTGCTCTGTGGTAGAAACAATTCTAAGTTTGGCTATGAATTAGCTACAAACTAGAAAGTCTTTGGGAAGGCCAGGTTCTACCCCAGCCTGGTTATTTGATGCCAGTAGACACAGTCGGGTCATTGGCTTCTCAGAGAGCTTAGGGGCCAGTCTAGTTTACCTTAGCACAATGACCACGATGTGCCCCGTCAGCTTGGAATCCCTTTTTGTAGTGTGGCCATCAACACTTTCATTGTTAACCATGTTTCAATAATGTCGTGTACATTCTGCAAGTCAGCACTGCTGACAAGAGAGAAATTTCCTGCGGGGTTGGCAGTGGAGGGATGGTGGCCTGCCCACTAAATCCTGTCCACCCTGCTGGCTGGGGAATGAATAATGAAATTGGGAAAGCCTAGCTTCAGCTCCTACCACCTATGGATGCTGTGCCTGCCTGATACCTTTGGGAATGACAGAGGTCTCAACTGCCTGCCCACCCCTTGCACACCCTCCATATATTGAGTAAACGGATCCTGGACCCCTCTGAGCCTGTCTCACTGAGAAGTAGCCAGCCAGTCTCAAAAATTGCTCATTACTAATGTGTGACCCTCCCAGCCAGGGCCTCTGGGACAAATTGCCTTTCCCCCAAAGCAGCTCATGGTAGAGTGGAATGAACATAAGACAAAGTATCAAACCTAGGTCCTAATCCTAACTCTGCCACTTACTGTGTGACTTCATACAAGTTACTTGCCTGCTCTGAACTGAGGTTCTCTATTTGTAAAATGGGAATAGGTTTTCCATCTGTAAACTGGGATAGCTAACTAGCCCCATTCGATTCTCATACGATTGAAGTTCATGAATGAGAAAGTGCTTTGAGAACTACAAATGCTCTGAGAGTGAAGAACTACAGTGAAATAAAATACTTCACAATTAGGGCTTAGGGACATGCTGACTGGTTGGTGGGAAGATGTTTAGAAGATTTTGCAGGCTGGGTGCAGTGACTCATGCCCACAATCCCAGCACTTTGGGAGGCTGAAATGGGAGGATAGCTTGAGGCCAGGAGTTCAAGATCAGCCTGGGCAACATAGTGAGACCCCCACCTCTACAAAAAAAAAAAAATTAAATTAGCCAGGTGCGGCAGCATGTGGTTGTAGTCCCACCGACTCAGGAGGCTGAGGCAGGAGGATCACTTAAGCCTAGGAGATCGAGGCTGCAGTAAATCACGATCATGCCACTGCACTCCAACTTGGATGACTCCATATCAAAAAAAAAGATTTTGCAACATTCTTTTTTTTTTTTTTTTTTTTTTTTTTGAGATGGAATCTCGCTCTGTCGCCCAGGCTGGAGTGCAGTGGCGTGATCTTGGCTCACTGCAAGCTCCGCCTCCCAAGTTCATTTCATTCTCCTGCCTTGGCCTCTCAAGTAGCTGGGACTACAGGTGCCTGCCACCACACCTGGCTAATTTTTTGTCTTTTCAGTAGAGACGGGGTTTCACCATGTTAGCTAGGATGGTCTCGATCTCCTGATCTCATGACCCGCCCACCTCAGCCTCCCAAAGTGCTGGGATTACAGGCATGAGCCACTGCGCCTGGCCCGACTTTGCAACATTCTATAGCCACTGTAGACTCAGTGCACCAGGAGAAAAGGCTGTGCTAACACATGAGATAAAATATGCTTTCAAGTTTTTGGATGGATTTCTAAGATAATCAAGCCAGTAAATGAAAGTGCCAGCACCACCTGGGGCTCTCATTCACTCCTTGATGTTTCTCAGTCACTTCAGTGATTTCTCCTTCATGGGGTCTGAAGACCAACAGCCCCATATTCTGATCTACATATCTAATTAGCTTAAATACATGGAGAAAAGAGTGTAGCAGTCGGAGGATGAGATGAGAGAAACAGAGATAAGCAGAAGAGAAGGAAACAGAAAAACTTGGATCTTTTGTCAGTTGTGTTTGTGTGCCAAACCTATATTTGAATGCTGTTTGGTCTGTGTTTACTTTAATGTGTTCTTCTTTCTGCATTCATTCAGAGCTAAATTTATCCCACTAGAGAAGAAGGCATACTTGGGGAGGTGGGGGTGGAAAAAGAGCAGACACAAAGGCGGCTGCTTGACTGGGAGCCAGGAGCCTTGTGGAGTTCCCTGGAAGAAGACGGTGGGAGCCAGTACATGGAAGGTAGCCACTCCAGAGGCTCTGTGAGGACCCTGTGCAGACTTGACAAGGGAAGATGTTTCCACAGGAGCCTCTGCGCCCTTCGCTTTTGAGAAGAGAGTGACCAGGAACAAGACTTTAGAACTTGTAAATTAGAAAAAGCAATTGCATAACTCCCATGAGCTCCCAAATCTGACCCAACCCTTCAGGAAATGAAGACTCAGCAGCTCTCTGGGCCTTCCCAAGGAAAACAGTGTCTGTCCCCATGGAAAGAAGAAGGGCAGCTGGCAGGGCCACTTCTGCTGCAAAGGTGATCTTGCTTTCTATTGGAGGGTCATGCCAGTTGTTTATCTGCTGGGGTAATGTCTCTGGGATGGGAGGGGAGGAGAGGGAGGTTGTTGCATTCCACCTTCTGGGTTGGATTAAGTATTGTGCCCCTATAACTGGAGGTAGGATCATTAATGCTCCCTGGGCTACGACCCAGGCACCTCCTGCTGTTCCTTCATGATTTTCTTTCTTCCCACTCAGTTACCATCTTTCCTCCTCTAATTCCTTACTTCTCACTCCCCCTAAATGAGCCCTTCTTACACTATCTTCTATCAGTGGACAAGTCATTGAAACTGAGATAGCTTTTCCTGTGATCAGAGATTTCCCTGTTAGAATTGAAGACCTTTCTGTAGAACAAGTAGTCAATTTCCATCTGGGACTCTGTCCATCATTATGAAACTTCCCTTCATTGATTTGGGGGAAGGGAGATTTCTAGGATTCTGGGATGGTTCTCCTTTGTTTTAGGCTCAGATAAGTCACCACAGCATCTTGCCAGAGCTTTACCCTGTATTTGGCGTCTAGTACCCTCCACTCCTCCCCAGAGAACTTGACACCTTCTTCATCTGTTCGTCCCATTCCAAATTTGGTGCTTTCTCATACCATGAGCTATGCTTGGAATGCAGCTCCCCCTCCTTCTTCTAACTTTCCAAGTCCCTTCTTGTTAACTTCACAGAGTTCCAGAAATCCCACCCCCTCTGGGTATGCTTGTCAGTCCCTTTGGGAAGGATAAGTGGTTATCCCTCCTAATTCCAAACATAGCGTGACTTGCAAATTGAATGCTCAACTTGTCACTCTTTCAGTTAATTCTAAAAATTATAAAGTCACAGCCTCGAAGGAGCTCTTGTCAGATTAATTAATGTCCCATAAGCCACCATGATCATTGTTTGCATGTGATGAAGCTACTTAAGTTGGGAAGAAGCATAGATTGGACAAACCTGAACTTATCTTCCAGTTCTTACCACTTAATGACCTTGAGAAATTTACTTGACTTCTCTGAGCTTAAGCTATTCTGTCTGTAAAATGGGAAAGACAATAGTATTCATTTCACAATATTATTGTGACAATCAAATGAGATAATGTATACAAAGCTCCTGGCATATTGCAGATGTTCAATGAATTCTATTTTCTAATTATGAGCATAATCCTATTTATCTGTTGACACCTATATCCTTCTGGATGTTGACACCTATATCCTTCTGGATGTGTTTCTACGTGCCTGTGTTCCAGTAAAAACTCCTGAGTGTCATGTTCATCCCAGCACCAATTGTGCCCAAGTGTACCCAAGATGGCCCTTCAGACTAGACCAGCATTTGCTCATGAATGTTCCTGACTGGTTGCTAACCTGGTCATTGCCTCTTACCTGTAAAATGTGCATTCCAAGGTCTTTTGATACTGTACAAACCTTTCTGTAACATTTTGGCTATGCCAAATTCTGCATTTATTATGAGAGGTGGAAGACAAAAGTCCAAAGTGTTCTACTGTGTGGTTTTTGCTACCATCCAGAACAGTGATTCTAAGCTTTAGGGGAGAAGAGTTCACAGAATCCTTTCAAGAATCTGGTAAAAACTATAGACTCCTGCTCAGAGCAGTGCACATGCATATAGCATTTTATGTGTAGTTTCTGGGGTTTCAGGAATTCCTTGAATTCTTCCAAGGACATTCATAGAAGACTCATGGACTCCTGGTTAAAAAAAAAAAAAAAAAAAAAAAAAAAAAATCTGCTCTGGGTCTTAGAATATCAGAGCAACTGAAAGGAACAAGAGAAAGTGTGTTTATCTTCAAGACCCAGGAAGCTCCCTTTGGGTATGAATGGAAGAGCACAAGAAGTCTGGCCAACTCCTACCCAGCCTGAGAGCCCCTCTGACCTAGCCAACCATTGGTTGTCTGAACTCTGAGAGCTGCCCTTCCCTAGTTCTGCTCGCAGTTGATGGCACAGAAAAGGCACAAATGCCAATGAATCCTCTCTCTGGGCTTGGGTTACCGCCACTGTCTTTCTTCCAACCAAAGCTTCCTCTGACTCCATGTCTACCCAGCCTTTAGTTCGTCTAGGGAGAACAGCCTTCACCCAATCTCCCCAAGAAGGTACCTCCCTTGCATCTACATACAGTAGTTACCCTTTCAATCTATTGTTGCCTCCCAGGATAAGCTTGAAAGTGCTTTCTATTCTAGGTGGAAACAAAAACAAAAATAGATTTCAGGACCCCAAGTTGCAAACTCATTTAAATAAAACATAGCACTGTGTTGAAATAGAATAAGAAAATGGTTTGTCCACATCACCCTCAAACAGTGTTAAGTCCACCTCATCAGGCACCTTCACAAATATCCTCCAATATTCAAAATCCACTTTCCAAAAGCCTGCCTGGCTTTTCCCCCCAACCACAGTTAGGTGAAGTCATTTTACTTCCAGTTTGGAAGTTCCAGCCAGAATCTGAGCTTAGTCCAAAACTATTGGACTCTGTGGCTTCCAAGGAAAACAGTCTGTCGCTGATTTAAAGACACTGTTAGGTTGGTGCAAGCCAAAACAAATGGAGCAGGCTTTTCATTAATAAGGAGGAAGCAGCCCTTCCAAGGTGGTGACCTAATAAAGCAAGCGACACATGGGCATCAGGTTTCAAACCCCAGCACCAGACAGACTCAAGATTTCACACTTGCCCTCTGAGCCAATAAAACCCTTAACTTGATAATCCCACTATTTAAAAAACATTGTAACAGCCCCAGCCCACAGAGAAAATGTTTATTTGCTAAGAATATGACCACTGGTGGAAAAAAAAAAAAGGGCAAAGGTACACTTTTGCCATTTTACTTTCATAGGAGTAAAAACTAGTATTTTTGAGATTTGATAAGGCAGAAACAAACTAACGCGAGTAAAAACTTGAAAGTTTCCAACAGTCTTTTTAAATTAAATAAAGGTATGAATTGAGGATTGGAGAGGATAGTCTTGAACCTAAGTTGTTTTTAAATTTATTTATTTATTTTTTATAAATAGAGATGGGGTCTCACTATGTTGCCCAGGCTGGTCTCGGACTCTTAGGTGCAAGCAATCCTCCCACCTCGGCCTCTTGAAGCCTCATAGGCATGAGCCACCTTGCCTGGGCTATTTTTAAATTTAATAAACACTTACATGGTGCTGACTGTATTATTGAATTCATTCAAAGTGCTTTACACATATTAACTAATGTAATCCTCATATCAGCCTATGAGGGTAGCACTATTATTATCCAAATTTTACAGATGAGGTAACTGAGGCACAGAGTGCATCCAGTCACACAGCTTCTAAGTGGCAGATGTAATAATATCAGGTGATGAGCTTACTGTTTACCGTATGTGACAGTGTGGAAGTATTTAAGTATCAGGAACATTTAGCAGTATTATAAAAAAAAAAATTGTATATTTCAAAATAGCTAAAAGAGAGAACTTGAAATGTTCCCAACACATAAAAATCATAAAAGCTTGAGGTGCTGGATACCTCACATATCCTAACTTAATCATTACATATTTTATGCATGTAACAATATACCACATATACTGCATACATATGTACAAATACTATGTATCAATAAAAAATTTAAGAATAAAAAATACGCATTTGAAAGAGACAAAAGGGATACTTTTTTTTAAGTACTTGGACTGTCATCCTCTCTAAGGAATAAGGCCTCAGATAACAAACATTAAAAGGTCAATCAACTAAGCCGACTTCCTTCCTTCCTTCCTTCTTCTCCCTCCTTGCTTCCTGCCTGCCTGCTTTACTCCTTCCTGCCCTCCTACTTTCCTTTCTCTTTCCTTTCTCTCTCCCTCCCTTCCTTCTTCCTTCCTTCTTTCCTTCCATTTCTTTCTCTTTCTTTCCTTCCTTTCTTCTTACCTTTCTTCCTGCCTGCCTTCCCTCTTTTCCTCCCTTCCTTCTTCCTTCACTCTTGTTCTTTTCTTCCTTCCTTCCTGCCTACCTGCCTTTGCTCCCTCCTTCCTTCCTTCCTTCCTTCCTTCCTTTCTCCTTCCTTCTTTTCTCCCTCTCTCCCTCTTTTCCTTCCATCCCACCTTCCCTCCTTCCATCCTGCCACATGTATTGGTCCATATCTTGAACCAGGTACTATCCCATGTGCTAGAGATCAGCTGCCTTTTTTCCACCTAGAATCCAGGGAAGGGAGAGAGACATTAAGAGTAGAGAAGTGCACACTGTAACTTAGGAATGCTCTGAAACAAGCCAACACTAAGGGGACAGAGTGGCATGGGGGTGATGGTTTAGGTATGGGAGGAGGAAGTGACAATCAGAGAACCCTGAATGGAGTTGTGCCAGGGTAGAGGGAGCAAGGGGAGGGGTTCGGGGAGAGGAGGCCAGAGAGTGGCCCCACCAGATCTCGGCCTTGGGAGGGGTTAAGCAAACTGCAGAGTGATGTATTTACATTTTAAAAGGTCACTCCAGCTGCCAGGGATGAGGCAGGGAAGAAGATGTGGGAAGGGAAACCAGGAGGATCCTGCAGGATTCCTGAAAGACCTGCAGAATGGTGTCGTAGGGGTAGATGGGGCAACAGCCCCCAAAGATGCCCACACCCTAATCCCTGGAACCTGTGAATACATCATCTTCAATGGCAAAAGGGACTCCGAGGAAGTGGTATTAGGGTGGGCACAGGCCAGTGGGGCAGCCCTGATGGAACTAATGTTTGGACAGAGCCAGGAGACCTTCACTCTGGGGTTGGAGGGGGATGTAGGAGGGGACAAAAATCCAAAGTCAGCTGAGGAGGGGCCAGAACACATGAGCAAGGGGAACATGGACCCCTCGGGTTCCAATCACAGCTTTGAAGCTTACAGGGTGAGTTTAAACTTGAGAAAAGCACTGCATTTCTCTCACATCAGCTTTCTCAATCAGAAAATGAAATTAATAGTGCCTAACTCATATCAGTGTTTTGAGGGTAAAAGTAGATAATTCATGTAAATCCCCTGGCACAGTGCCTGGCAGGTACTAAGCACTCTCATAAATGCTAGTCAGCAGCATTCTCACAAAAGGGGTCGGGGACAGTGGCTAAGAGCATTGGCACTGCAAGGCTCTGGGTTCCAATGCCAGCTCCATATTTATTAGCAAGGGGGAGCCCTGGGCAAGGTACTTAACCTCTCTGTGCCTCAATTTTATCCTGGGTAAACTGAGGATAATAACATCTACCTTATGGGATTCATGAGAAGGTCTGCATTGGCTTTTATTATTCTGCTGATGAGGATGATAAATAATACACAGGTTATGAAAATGAAAACCTCGAGGGTCGATTTACTACATCAGAGTCTTTGTAATCAGCTATTTAAATGACTCGCTATTTCTGCCTTATCAACATGCAGCAAAAGGAGGATGAGGCTAACATGAAATCCATGCACAATAAATAAAGATGCTGTCAGCTTTGCCTTAAGGGCGATTTCACAATGCTGTGAACTCTATGATGCACAACCAGGCAGTGAAGGCCTTTGCTTTGAGGAAATCGCAATGAGTCTGCAAGAAGATGCAGAGCCAGCCTTGGAGAATTAATAGCCTATGCCTGTCAGTCGTTCCCATTTTAATCTTCCACCCCTCCCTTGCCAGTCTAGCTGTGGGCCTCTGAGTCCCTACACCTGAACCACATTGAGGGTCAGGGACCTTGGCATTTAATGGTGTTTGAAAAACACTCAAATCATTTGTGCCAAAAACAGCGGTGATAATACTATTCCCACTGGGCGGGGTCATTGACTCGGCAGTTTGACCTACACAAGTGGCCCTTTTATGGGCAAAACGATGATCCTGAGCTCCACAATCTAAAGAGCTAAGTGCTCGGTGCATAGCATGTCCTTTAAGCGCTTTCTGAAAGGACTCCCCAGACAGTAGGGAGGGTAATGCATGTACACTTGACATATCTTATCAGAGAAGCCCAAGACAGCCTGCCTGCCTCTCCTCCCTGGGACATTAGTGAGGAGCCAGGGGAATTCCAGAAGGAAGGCATGTGACACTCTGCATGTGACAGGCCTGGGCGTAACCAGGAACCATGTGGCCTCCATCACAGTTGGTCACTGTGTTGATACCAACTCCCCGACCATGTTGTGGGTTGCATCTCTTGGGCTCAGGGGGTTTTACTCATCCCCTAAAGCCCGATGACTCATACTGTGGTCTGTGACAGCAGCAGCAGCATCACCTGGAGTTTGTTTGAAATGCAGATTATCAGCACCCTGAGACCTTCTGAATCAGAATCTGCATTTTTACAAACTGCCCTAGTGATCTGTGCACAATTCAAGTTTGAGAAGCACAGATCGAGAGCCTACTGGGTCTCAACTGTGACTGCACATCAGACTCTTAAAGGTGGGATGATTTAAAATTATACCCTTACCCAAGGCCCACTCCAGACTAATTATATCAGGATCCATTTGTAAATTTCCTAGGTGATTTTACTATGCAGCCAGGATTAAAAACCACAGATGTCACTGATGATGATGATGATGATGGTGATGGTGATGGTGATGGTGATGGTGATGGTGATGAAGATGGCAATGATTGCAGGTAACATTACTTCCCTCCCACCCCACTTACATGTGCTGAACTGTTCTTACTACTATTTAACTCATCACAATTCTGTGAAGAAGTACTAGCATTGTCTCCACTTAAGAGATGAAAAATTAAGAAACTCCCTCAGGTCATAGAGCACAGATGTGGCAGAGTCAGAATTTGCACTTTTAACCTCTCTACGAATCATTGAGCCTGCCTCAGACTGACTTCATCCAGAATTTCTGGGGGTGGGGCTTAGGTGTCCACATTGTAAACTTATGCACCAGGTAAATCTAATTCATACTGAAATGTAAGATGTGAGAACCATGTTTTATCCACTCCCAAAGAGGCTTCTTTAATTTAAGGCTTTAGACATTTAAAAAAATCAGAGCTATAATGAGTTTGCTCAGCAGTTACTCTTGGCATCATCTGTGGAGCAGTTCGGATACATGGCTGTTCATTATTTATATGACAAAGATATGAATCCTGAGTGTCCACATTCCTTCCTCACTAATAACTGCTCAGGTCTTCTCATCACAGATGGTCCTAGCTTTAGTCCAGGTTTCACCTTGTAGTTCCAAATGATTCCTGACTCAGAGTTTTCTTCTTCTTTTTTTTTTTAAATATTCATCCCTTTATCCATTGATTCATCTGCCCATGCATCCATCTATCCATCCATCCCATCCCATCCATCCATCCATCCATTCATCCATCCATCCACCAGTCATTCATCATTCAACACCTTCCACTACTGCACTGGCATCGGTGACGTAGAGTTGAATAAGGTGCAACTCTCAAGGGGCAACAGAAACATTAACAGACCTTTGGGAATCAGTTGATACAGTCTAATGACAGGGGTGAGCTCAAGAATCAGTGAGGATAAGGAGGCAGTTCTTGGGATCTAAGGGAACTGCCAGAGAAGGGTCCAGGAAGTCATCTCAGAGGAGATGAAATAAGAACTGAATTTCAAGGATGCATAGGCTTTCAAAGGGAGTTAGGAGGGAGGTAGTATATACGCAGAGGGAACAAGCTGTGCAAAGCCCAGGAGGTGTAAAAGAGTGCAGTGTGTTTAGAGTTCTGGGAGTCACCCTGTTTTGGAGAAGGATGTGCAAAATGGAGGGGGGTGAGAGATGGCCCTGGGAGATGAGGTAAGCTCCAGGTCACAGTCTGGTTCAGCATGTCAGATGTTCCCTTGCAGGTGACAGGGAGCCACTTTAGGGTGTAAACAAGGAAGATGTTTTGGAAAGCTCACTGGGGCTACTTTACTGAGAATGGATTCCTGTGTGAAGACTGCAGGCAGGGAGACTATTGTGAGAGTATAGTCAAGAGACAATAGGAACCTGAATTGAAAGTAATAATTATGATGACTGTACCTGGGTGAATAGTGGTTGTCCAAAAGATCTGTCCAAGTCCTACCCCTTGTACTTGTGAATGTGACCTTACTTAGAAATAGAGTCTTTGCAGAAATAATTTAGTTAAGGATATTGAGATAAATCATCCTGAATTTAAGGTGGGACCTAAACCCAATAACTGATGTCTTCATAAGAGAAAGGAAAAAGAGATTTAAGACACACACACACACCCAGAGGGGAAGGCCACATGGAGACAGAGGCAGAGATTGGAGCAATGTGTCCATGAGCCAAGGAACTCCAACTACTTCCCTTCCACACTGCATTGAGGGTCTATGCATCCCTGAAATTCCAGCAGCTGCCAGAAACTAGGAGAGAAGCAAGGAGCAGATTCTCCCTTAGAGCCTCCAGAAGGAACCAACCCTGCTGACACCTTGATTTCAGACTTCCCACTCCCAGAACTATGAGAGAGGAATTTCTCTTGTTTTAAGCCACCCAGTGAGTGGTCAGGTCTTACAGCATTCCTAGGAAACTAACATAGGTAACAAACTAATGTTAAGTACCCTGTGAATGCTTCACAAGTGTCAGTTCATTTGGCACCCCAAACAATTCCTAAGGTGGATACTGGTAGTATTATTCCCATCTTTCAGATGAAGAAACTGAGGCACAGAGAAGTTAGGTATTTGACCTAGGGTTGCAAAACAAGTAGGAGGCAGGGCAGGGTCTTATCTACCGACAGTCTGGGAGTATGGCCCGTGGTCTCAGCTCTATGAGGATGGAGAGAAAAGGGCAGATTTAAAGAGGTGGAGACGATGAATAGGGCCTGGCAATGGAGGGTGGGCAGGAGAAGGCCAGCCTTCTGGGTTTCAAGCTTTTGTGGTCCCTCCGCCCTCTGAGTTTCCATCAGCTTCTGTTTTTCATGTGACAGTGACCCCTAGGATACATTAACCTGTCCAACTCTCTAGCCCTGCTTTTGGGACCTGCTTCTCAAGGAGTCCTTTGCTCTCTCCACATATGTCCTTGAAAGGACTCTACCCTTGTTGACTCCCTGAAAGTGCTGCCCTCTGGTCTCTCTTTCCTTCTCTGTCCACATAGGCACGTGCCTGGCTCTGATCATGTGGCCAGCTCTAGCCACATCCTCTTAACATCTTTGAGCTCTTTCCTGACCCTAAAATCCTAATGTTTACTCTGGTTTCTGTTCTCAGCATTCCCATCTCTTTCCTCCCCTCCACCCCCCTGGGGAATGGGAAGGAGGGGCATTGAGATAAAAGGAGGGTAGGAAAGCCATGTCTTCCAAGGCAAAAAGTCACTTCCTCTATGTCACTCTCCTATTTTCCTTTTTAAAATGTCCCATTCTCTCAGCTCCAAGGCAAGAGATTTCTTATAAGTACATAAAAGTAGCTTTTGCTCCTTTATAATAACTTAGGGTTTCTTTCCTGCCTCACAGTGAGTGACTTACATTGGCCTGGGTTGCAATGACAGAGCACAGAGGCTGCTGTATTACCTCCACTTCCATGTGGACATTGCTATTTCAAGAGACTGCCAGCCCCGGTAATCCCTTCTCTGGGTCTGGGGTGGCAAATTTGCCAGCGAGCATAATTGATCAATTAATTTAAAGGTGAATATCTATACTGCCCCACATATCTAGATTAATAAAGACTTTTCTTACACTCTAGGATGGAATTTCATTGGAAAGTTCCAGGGTGTTAAATAGACAAATATTTAAATTAAAAGTGGAAACTTAAACCTAGAATCCAGGTGCCACTAATCTTCCATTGATCAAAGTTTATTGCCAAAAGAGGAGCCATTTTGGAGACATAATTATGTAAAAAGAAAAGGAGAAATTCAAAAGATCAAAAACTTTCCAGGGACCTAAAACACCTTGAAGACCTCTTTGGGAACTACATAGGTTTATATTATATAATACCATTAAAAAAAAATTCTATCCTTCTAGATCCTTGAGGAATCGCCACATTGTCTTCCACAATGGTTGAACTAATTTACACTCCCACCAACAGTGTAAAAGCATTCCTATTTTTCCACAGCCTCTCCAGCATCTGTTGTTTCCTGACTTTTTAATGATCACCATTCTAACTGGCATGAGACGGTATCTCATTGTGGTTTTAATTTGCATTTCTCTAATGACCAGTGATGATGAGTTTTTTTCATATGTTTGTTGACAGCATAAATGTCTTCTATCTCATTACTGGATATATACCCAAAGGATTATAAATCATTCTTCAATAAAGGCACATGCACACGTATGTTTATTGCAGCACTATTTACAATAGCAAGTACCTGGAACCAATAAAAATGCCCACCAATGATAGACTGGATAAAGAAAATGTGGCAAATATACACCGTGGAATACTATGTAGCCATAAAAAAGAATGAGTTCATGTCCTTTACAGGGACATGGATTAAGATGGAAACCATCCTTCTCAGCAAACTAACACAGGAACAGAAAACCAAACACAGCATATTCTCACTCATAAGTGGGAGTTGAATAATGAGATCACGTGGACACAGGGAGACGAACATCACACACCAGGGCCTGTCGGGGGTAGGGGGCAAGGGGAGGGAGAGCATTAGGATAAATACCTAATGTAAGCGGGGCTTAAAACCTAGATGACGGGTTGATGGGTGCAGCAAACCACCATGGCACATGTATACCTATGTAACAAACCTGCACGTTCTGCACATGTATCCCAGAACTTAAAGTAAAATTTAAAAAAAAAATTATATCTTTGTTTTCAGACATCACAACCATCCACAAAGTGATAGGTATTGTCACCACTCCTGACATATTTATCTGCCTCCAAACATTCAGAATGGTTTTAAGAAAGCAATCATATTATTTTGGAAGGAATTTTTCACATACCCTGTTGATTTGTCAGCATCTTAAAATGCCATAAGATTAGGTTTTCTTTTCATTTTAAAAACATTTTATGTATAGCCTGTTTTGCATTCAAATAGATCACTTTATGTTTGATCATTACTCCACTGGTCTAGATGAAGAACATAAGAAATGATTAGCTGAAGATTTCCTCTGGAGTGGTCCTTAATGAACATAAACCATATTCTTTATTCAAATGACAGACAACCCAAAAGTTGGTACTCACTCACGTGCCTTCAATGGCTGTGTTGGGATAATGTGCCCTGACACACAGTTACAGGAATTGAGCAATCATTTGTGTTTTACTTTGAGTATAAAAGGAAACTTTAAAAAATGAGGAAAAATGCAACAGTTAAGAAAAACTCCCAGTGAGCTCTTGGGAAGGAAAATTGAGTGCATTTGTACTCTAAGGATCTGAGGGATAGATACTTGCTTCGTGACTTCATTTAACAATATAATGAACACCTCTTATACAGTGGGCTAACACAGTGCTAGTTTCTGGGTTTACAATGGTGAGTGAAAGCAAGAAGCTCTTCCTTCCAGAGCTGACAGGTCATCTGGTTAACTCTCTTTTACTAGAATTTGGGGAAGAGGAAGCCTGAAGGAGTCCGCAAAACAATGTCCTTCAAATCAGAGTTTATTCAAGGCTGATTTTTCATTTTTCTGTGGTTCTGCCTGGGGACAAGTCAGTCAAATAATTTGAACTTCAGCATCCTCATCTGCAGAATTGGAATAATAACAGTTTGTAAAGTTACCGTGAAGATGACACAAAATGCTGGAGACATTGGATGTGCTCTATAGAAAATAATTTCTAAACAGTAAAGAATATTATAATAAATATTAAACTTTCCTTCTGTGTTTTTCTCAATTTCTGTTCTCCTTCCCTTTTCCTCTTTGTTCTTTCCTTTTGACCACTGCCTAACCACTGACATGATTTTGGTGAGCAAGTCTACTTAGCCTAAATTCCACAAAGCAATGAGTAAATTATTTCCCCTGTGTTTAATTTCAAAGTACTGCAGTTTAGAGTAAAAACAGACACAAAAAGCTACAGAATGCATGATCCTTTTCATATAACATTCTGGAAAAGGCAAAACTATAGGGGCAAAAATCAAATCAGTGATCAATAGGGGCTGAGGGTGAAGAAGGTGGCTTGACAACAAAAGCACCAAGAGAACACTGTGGTGACGGAAATGTTCTGGATCTTCATTTTGGAGGTAATTAATTATAAGCATGTATACATTTGTCAAAACACGTTGAACTGTATACTTGAAAAGAGTGAATTTTACCATATATAAATTACACCACAATCAACTTTACTTCAAAAAAGAATACTTCACCTTGGGACCTTTGAGCCTTTCATTAGGAAAAATCTATGATCAATATAGGAAATTGGCAGTACTCCTGGAAATACTCATGTACATAACTAACTATAATAAAAAACAATCATTGATAAATTCCCTAAGAGAGGTACAAAGTTCTCTGGGAATTCAGAGGCAAGAGAAACAACATCCGTCCAGAGAAACCAAGAAATATTTCGCGGAGGAGGATGCATTTAAAATGGGCCTGAAAGATTGCAGTTAATCACCAGTTGGTGGTAGTGGTTGTTGTTGTTGTTTGTTTGCTTCTCTACTATCACCAATATCTTCGATTCTAGTACCTGTTTACAAATTGCTTGCAAAATTTGTTACAGGTTTGATTATTTTTCTAATTCTAAAAGGTCTTATATTATGATGGATGCATTTGCCAGAGACTCACTGATTCACACTATCTTCACCTTAAAGAATCACAGTTCTGATGCTATGTTTTCTGAGTTTGTAGTGATTCTGGAATTGATTAACTTTTAAATGTACACTTACAATACATTCTACCATTCTATGAAATGAAGAAATGTGCAATGAAGAAATGAGGATACAGCACATCTAAGTGTAAGAGGCTGGAAATGCGGTTCCAAAAATCTGGGTTCTATAATTCATAAACGACTCCATACATCAAGAAGAAAAAGATTAATACCCCAAATAAGAGAGGGGAAAAGTATACCAACAGCCAGGTCAGGAGAGAAAATACGCTGACTCTCAAACTATGAAAAGGTGTTCTATTTCAATATCATTAGTGAAAGAGTTACTTCTCTTTCTACTAATTAGTAAGCAAAAAGACCAACAGCTCAGTTTTTTAAAAAACGAGCAAAGGAACGAAATAGACAGCTCACAGAATAGAAAATACAAATAGCTTGAAACACATGAAAAGATGCTTAAACATACTTATAATAAGAGAAAGTCAAATGCAAGCTGCACTATCTCACATTGCACCTCATAAATAGGTACAACTATCATGAGTCAATGAAAAGAAAACGAACAAAAGAGCCAACGTGAGACTCAAATTGTAGGAAAGAATAGAGGAAGGGCAGAATCTGATCCCCATCCTTTTACTTTATCTTTCTATATCTTTAAATGAGAATATATGTTAAAGCTGGGAGAAGCTGAGATTTCATTAAATGACAAATGTACACAATGGATGATTAGGTCACTTATAGAAATAAACTACTACTTCTTTGCACATCTGAATAGGACTATGAGAAAATTTCCAATTCCACTGCAAAAAAATACAAATACATTATTTTAAATAAATATTTGTCTTTACATGGACACACACACACAAACTGCACTCTCTTGTATGCATTGGGCTGGCAAAATGTACGAAGTTTGCTAGCAGTGATAATGACGATATAGGAAAATCAACTAATGATGGAACAACCTTTATAGAGAACCATTTGACAATGTCTATCAAAATTACAAATGTACTTTGACCCAGCAATCCCACTTCCACAAATTTTGTCCTAAAGATCACTGTTTTATCCTACAGATCATTTATGCTCAAAATGATATGAGAACAACATTATTCACTGTCATACTATTTCTAATAGCAAATGAATGTCCATCCATAGGGTTAAACGAATTGTTATATATCATAAAATAATACACAACTTCTCTGTGAGACAGGATGGAAAAACTCTTTATGCACTGGTGAGGAGCAAGCATGAAGATATATTATAAATCAAAAAGTCAAAATGCAGAATAGTGTGCAGTATGTTAGTATTTAGGTTAAAAAGGGGAGTGATTGGAGAATGCATGGCTGCGTTTGCTTGTATATACCTGGACTATCCCTGGAAAGATATGTCACCAACTGGTATTAGGGTTTGTTTATGGGAACTCTCAGAGAGGTTGGGGGCGGGGTTAGGATGGGTAAAACACTTTTTGTGGATATATAATATTTTGTGCCTTTTGAATTTTGGGCCAGGCAAATGAATATATTACCTATTTGAAAATAAATAAAAAATGAAATAGATAAAGCAATGAAATACCTAAAAAGTTACATAGATAAATCAATGAAAAAAAAAGAGAAATCTGGGATATATCCCTATTCTATCACTAAGTCTTATGACCATAGACAAGTCTATATCTTTTTGGTGAACCTTGGCATGCTTTGCTGTAAATGAAGTTGATCTCTAAGATCTAGTAAGCTCTCGAAGACCTCATGTTGGTTTTCTTGAGGGCTGAGTTGGGATGTGAACACAAATTCTCTCTTCATGATCAATGCACACAACTGTACATATTGTGGACTATCAAACTCAGGGGCACCATTTATATAACTTGCTATGTGATAGACACTCCTTGGAGTTGTGCAGTGCACAGCTTGAACTTCTGTATGGGGCAGACCTGCCTCTCTCTTTGCCTTTGGGTTTTTTCACAAAGGACTTTGTGACCATAGGAGATTTTAGTGGTGGAAACCAGTGGTTACTTCATATGTGGTAAGGGTACCAGGCATCAGAGCCTCTTATTTCAAACAAGGTTATTATATATTAAACCATGCATTGGTATCAAGGAAGAATATACAGTATGGGATTCTTATAAAGTATTCTTTGCCACTAAATGTTTTTTTGAAGCAACATGGATGGACCTGGAGATTATTATGTTAAAGAAAATTAGCCAGGCACAGGAAGATACATCTTGCATTTTCTCACTCATATGTTGGGAGCTAAAAAAGTTAATCTCATGGAGGTAGAGATTAGAATGATAGTTACCAGAAGCTGGGAAGGGTGTATGTGAGGGTGGGTGAGAACAAAGAGTGGTTGGTGAATAGGTACAAACATACAGGTAGATAGAAAGAACACATTATGTTCAATAGAAGAATAGGTCACTTATGTTTAACAGCGATGTATTGTATATTTCCAAATAGCTAGAAAGAGGACTTGAAATATTGTCAAAACATAGAAACGATAAATGCTTGAGGTGATACATATCTTAAATACCTAGATTTGATCATTAAGTTTTCTATGCATGTACTCAAAATATCATATGTACCCTATAAATATGTAGTCATCAATAAAAAATTAAAGATGGTCAGAATTACTAAAAGCTAACCAGGCATGAAACAATCTCAAATGATTGAAAGCAATCAGTATATGATAAATATTGAAATTCCAACTGGTGGTGAAATAATGGGATATCCAGTAAAGTGCATAGAGTATCTGGTTAACTTCTGGGGAAAAATCAACTACAGTTAGAATTCATATCCCACAACTGACACTCAGACAAACTCCATATGGATTACAGAGTTAAGCATAAAAAGCAAACACCTAATTTCGGGGTGAAAAGTGACTTTTGGGTATAAAAGGAACAGGACATATCCTAAAAGAGCAAACTGATAAAATTGGCCAAAAGCCAATGAAAATTTCTGTAAAAGATAGCACCACAATCAAAATCAAAAGGCAAACTATGAAATAGGAAAACATATCCACAACATCTGTCTGTAGCAGATCAACAGTTCAGCCCTTATGAGTCAATAAGAAAAAAGATGAAGATTAATAGTGGAACATGGGTCCAATCACAAATTCACATACAAATAAATACGTATGGCAAACAGACATGAGAGAAATGTTCATTTCACAGATATCTAAAGAAACACAAAATGTGATGCTGTTATTTTGACTATCAAAATGGGCAAGATTTCAAAAGCAATCACACTCAGCATTAGTGAAGGTTTGAAGAACAAACTTACATACTGTTGGTATCCGTATGTTTATAAATGGTTCCAGTCTTCTGGCGAACCATTTGGTGATGTGAATCAAAAGCGTTATAACTATATACACCCATTGATTTAGGTGATTCTGTCCCTTGGAATATCAGTAATGAAAATAACTAGAGATGGGAACAAGGGTTTATGTATAAGGGAGCTCATCAAACCATCATGTGCAGTGATGAAAAATCAAAACCAATCTGCATGGTTATCATGGTACATCCCTGTGATGAAAGATTGTGCTGCCATTTTTTCAGTGTTTCACCAAGTATGTACTGATGATGATTACTCTGTGCAAAAGCACCGTTCCAGGGGTTTTGAGGTCTTCATCAGGTTTACATTCTAGTGAGGCTCTTCTCACATATAATAAATAAATAATAAATGAATATTTAATGTTACATAGTTATGAGGGCATTATGGAAAAGTTAAGCAGGGTAAAGGGATACTGACGGGGTGGAGGTGGGAGCTGAGGGCTAGATTATTTTGCTTTTCTATTTTTTGTTTTGAAAGACAAGTTTTCACTCTGTTGCTCAGGCTGGAGTGCAGTGGCATGATCATAGCTCACTGCAGCCTGGAATTTCTGGGTTCAAGTGATCTTCCCACCTTACAGGTGCAAGTCATCGCACCTGGCTGTGGGCTGTTTTCAATAGAGTTGTCAGGAAATATGTTCCTGTCCTCAAATGACAAGGTGTGAGGCATGCAAAGATGAAGGGGAAGAGGTTTCAGGCAGAGGGAACAATGAGACTAATAGTCTGGGATGGGAACCAGCTGGAAACATTACAGAAAGTGTCTGAAGGCCACTGTGGCTGGAACAACATGAATGGAGGGGGAGTGGTGGGAGGTAAGGAAAGAGAAACTGGTAGAACCAATTATAAAGAGCCTTGTTGGCCAGGATAAGGAATTTGGATTTTAGTTGAATGAGAAGCTGTTGGAGGAGTGTGAGCAGGGAAGTGGCAGCATCTGGTTTACATTTTAAAAATACTCGTGGCTGCTATGTGTGTGGGAGTGGGGATGGGTGAGTGAGAGAGGAAGCAGGGAAACCAGGTAGAAGGCCAATGAGTACGTGCAGCTAAGAGGTGATGGTGGCTTAGACTGAGGTGGCAGAGGTGGGGGTGCTAAGGAGCCCTTGGTGTTGGCAGGAGAGCCAGCAGACTTGCTTATATACAGGCTATAGGGCAAGAGGAACTAGAGGCAGCAATGATGCCTAGGTTTGGAGTCTCTGCAACTGGTTGGATGGTGGTGCCATTTATTAGGATGGTGCTATGGCCTGATAGTTGTGTTCCCCAAAATTCATATGTGGAAACACTAATCCCTAATGTAATGGTATTTGGAGTTGAGGCCTGCGGGGAGCAATTGGGTCATGAGGGTAGAGCCTTCATGATGAGATTAGTGCCCTTATAAGAAGAGACACAAGAGAGCTTGCTTCTCCTCTCAGTTATGTAAGAACGTGGCCAGAAGGCCATCAGGCAACTAGGAAGAGAACCCTCACCAAGCTGGCACCCTGATCTAGGACTTCCCAGCCTCCACAACTGTGAGAAATAAATTTCTGTTGTTTGTTTAAGCCACTCAGTCTATGGCAATTTGTTGTAGCAGCCCAAACTGACTAAGACAGATGGGAAGGAGGAAGTCAATGACAAAATGCAAGATAAATAAGTTCTAGAGATCTGCCATAGAACACTGTGACTATAATTAACAACACTGTATACTACACTTAATCTGTGAAGAGGGCAGATCTCCCATAAAGTGTTCTTACCATAATAAGACAAAAAAGAGAGAATGAAGAAGTTGAATTTGATCATTTCTAAAATTACTTCTAGTTCTCAGCTTTTGGATTCTGTTACAGGATTCATAGTAACCAAAACAATGGACTTAATATAAGTTCTACTTTGTAGTTCTGCTCAGTTCCTAACTAATGTGGTCTTAGAGAAGTAGCTTAACTGGTTTTGATTTTACAATTAAGAGTCCAAGCTACTTTGGATACCTTAGAAGGTACTTTTTCTGTTTTATCTTTCATGCCGCATGTTTTGTATTTGACACTCTGATAAAATCTAATAAAGGAAAAATCAAGGGAAAACTTTTAATGTACAGTAAATGAGGAAGCAATCTACAGAGTACAGTATCAATCATTGAAAAGTTGTATATATGCAGGTCTATTTAAAAGATGGGGCTGGGCGCGGTGGCTCACGCCTGTAATCCCAGCACTTTGGGAGGCTGAGACGGGCGGATCACGAGGTCAGGAGATCGAGACCATCCTGGCTAACATGGTGAAACCCGGTCTCTACTAAAAACACAAAAAAAAATTAGCCGGGTGTGTTGGCGGGGGCCTGCAGTGCCAGCTACACGGGAGACTGAGGTAGGAGAATGGCATGAACCCGGGAGGTGGCGCTTACAGTGAGCCGAGATTGTACCACTGCACTCTAGCCTGGGCGACAGAGTGAGACTCCGTCTCAAAAAAAAAAAAAAAAAAAAAAGATGGAAAGGTCACATGCCAAGGTGTTGACAGTAGTTATACCAGGGCAGTGAAAGTATAATTACTCTTTTCTCTTCTTTAGTCTTTTCCGTATTTTTTCAAACTTTCTACAATAAACTTGTATCATTTTCGAAATCAGAAAAATGTAGTATCCTTGATTTTTAAAACGTTAAGAGCTGAATTCAATTACTTTTAATAAGTCAAGAACTCCAATGCCTGGATGGCTTTTAGTCTTAGTTAATCCTTTTTATAATTTAGTAAACGATGGGCACAATCTCTAACTGCCTTGATGAGTTAACTTTAAATGACTCTGAGATATACAGATCAAATTCCCCATGATATACGGAAAAGCATCCAAAATGAATCTGAACAGTGCTTCCACACACATTTGCAAAGGTGCTGGAAACAGGTCAGAAACTGTCAATGTGGCTTGCTGCAGGCAGATCATCAACTGCAAACATCTTCAGAAACTCACAGAAAGCCTAAGAGGGCAGAAATGCCTGTTTTGTCACAAACTGTCTTTCAATAATAGGGAACTGCTTGACAGGTTTCCAACGGCTTTCCTCAAGTATGCTTTTGGAAGCTGGAAAAGGAAGATGACAAACTGAGGAAGGAGGCACCCTCTTTTCCCCTCCTCCCCCATTATTAGAGCAGAACTGGAATGGTTTTGGAAACAACCACTAAATACCCCAGCCACTCTGATTCCCTAAAGCCTTGATTCCTCCCCTGTGCCTCAGCGCTCAGTGGTAAAATTTCTAAGACTCAACTTGGGTGGGAACTTCCTAATTTCTCCTCTCTGGCTTTGAGAAAGCCACTGAGAAACAATGGAGTATGGTCAAATGAACATGGGCTTTGAATCAAGAAGTCATGAGTACAAATCCTGGCTCTGGTATTTTCTCTTGGAAACTTCAAGTGGTATCTTGGTTCACCAGTCATTATCTTGAGGAAGCGGGACACTATGATAAGGATTGAAATGGAGCGAACTTCATCTAAAGCCAGAAAACAGGCAGTTCTTGAACTTGCCTCTCCTCTTCTTGACCAGCTAGTACTCCTCATCATTCAACATCTGTAATACTCCAAAGCCAATTGCTTTTTCTCTCTACTCACTGCTACCCTTTATGTTCAGGACCTCATCTTTTCTCAAGTGGATTAATAAGATTGCCCAGTAACTGATCTCTTGCCTCTAGGTGGCATTTTCCAAAGTCCATCTGTTGCATTGCAATTGGAGTAATCCTCTTCAAAATGAAGTGTTTCTAATCATTCCTTTATATAAAACTCTTCAGTGCTTTCCTCTTGTTCTTAGGGAAAAGCCCCAAATCCTTAGCACCACCTTCAAGGTCCTTCATAATCTGATGGCTGCTTCCAGCTTCAAAGTCATCATTCCCCCTCATCCTCTTGGGTTTCTCCCATTCTGAATTATTTGCAACTTCCAAACATTCCACCTGCTCCTACACCTCTAGGTTTTTTGACACACCCATTCCCTTTACCTGAAATGTTTTCTTCAATCCCTCTTTCACTCTTCCCATATCAAGTCATCATTTAGTTCCTTCCTACCCAAAGTAGCATTGGCCTCACATGGGAGCTCCTTAGAAATGCAGACTCTCTGGACCCACCCCAGACCTGAGTCAAAATCAGCAGTATAGCAAGATTCCCAGGAGATTTCTGTGCATGTGAAAGTTTGAAAACTACGGCTTGCTAAGTCCTACTCATAGTCACTTTGGGCTCCACCTCCTCCCAGAAGGCTTCTTGCATTCTACCTTCACTCTAACTGGTCTTCATTGAATGCCTTTCTCCAGTGTCCCATTATCCTATGTGTTTCTCTCCATATTAGTTACCACATTAAAATTTTCTGGACTCTTCTGCCACCTCCACCAAGAGATATGCACTACACTACCTAGCACAGACCTAGCAATACAGAGTAGGTGCTCAATAAATGTTTTTTGAATAAACAAATGAATACGTGAAAGGACCAATCAGGCCAAATAGAGTGTGAGTAGAAAAGGTTTGCTTAGTTATCTTTATGACTTTTACTTTTACTTAGACTTAGCTCACCTTTCTGGTTCTTGCTACACTTTAAATGGCCAATCACTAAGAAAGAACAAGGGTATTCTTGGAAATAGCTATTCTCCCCATATTCCCTCAGGCCAATACCTGCAGGCATTTGAACAAATGAGTTTTCCCTCCTGCTCTTTACTTGGTGATGGATTCAGCTCAGCTTAGAAATAAAAGCTTTGGGTTCAGATGACATTTTTGAAGGGCGAGAAATTCCCTAGAAATCCTAGCTTCGTCTTGCTCTATGAGATGGGTCTCCTGAACTGACTCAACTTCTTTAATTGAGAGCATGATCGAACTGTTACTCAAACTGCTGCAAAACTCCAACCACATGGAAGAAGAACGAGCTAGGAAAAGCCCAAGCACATGAGGTCTCAGAAACGATTTACTATTATGTACACATATGACTTTTAGTAGTGAAATGAAGGGGATGCTAGCCAAATCACAGCATGGCCGGAGTTCCCTCTAGAGTCTGGCTAGCGCGGATGGCAAAGAAAAGCAAACAAAAGAAACATTCTTCTTACTAGTGAGTAAAACAAAGACCCTACTGAGAAAACTGAAGTGAGCAGGAGAGCTGTAAAATCAACAGAAACGGGGGCTGTCTGTGGAGCGGGCATCTGGTTTCAATGTAAACATCCTTAAAATGTTTCAAGAATGAATGCACATTTGAATAATTTATTATTAAGGTGGGGTTTTTTCCCTTATGGATATTTAGGGAAGATTCAAACTGAGGATATCCTTGTATATGCCCAACTCAACTGCAGTTTCTCACTCAGTTTAGACATTTTCTGAGTGGAATACCGAAAGAAAATCATTTGAAAGCAAACAAAACAGAACTGACTATGAAAATCTAGGGTTGCCTGGGTGGATTCAGGTATATTGTGAAAGACTCACATGGACATCGCACTTAAGTAGATTGTACAGGTTGCTTAGGAAGCCAGAAGCAGGGGTGAGGGTGGGATGCAAGGGTCTTTGCCTGCATCAGGTCCTATCTGACATTTCTTCTTTGGGAAAGAAACTTGTCCTCAGTTGTATGTTTTGCCTCAGATCATTAATGTAACCATAAAGATCTGGAAGATGCCGTAGAACAGAACTTGTAAATTAGTGACCAAGGCATGGTTTTGTTTGGATCATACTGTATCTTACAAAAGAACGTCTCAAGTTGATTGCCAACATTTTAAAAATTTCTTCGTGGTAACAGTTAGGCTAGATCCAAGTAGCCTTAGAAGAAACCAAATTATTTTCCAGAACTTGCCTCAATCCGAACCCCTCCCTTTCATCTAGCACAGAAATTTCATACAGGCTAGCATCCTGGTATACACACAGACACACACAGACAAACACAGACACACACACAGACTCTCTCTCTCTCTCTCTCTCTCTCTCTCTCACACACAGACACACACACACATCCTAGGGCAGAGCTCTGAGGATAAGAAGGAAATGAGTTTTGTCTCCATTGGTTGGCCACCCTTGACAATTCTAATTCAGGTATCATTCTTAGTTTTGCATGATTTTTTTAACATAGTAGCAGAACTATTTTTCCTCTTTTTTCTTTATATTATATTACTTTTGCAGAGTTCTACGAATTTTGCAATTTTATATATATTATATTTCTTTAATAAGGAATCAAATATGCTAGTATATAACAGGACATCTCCAGGCTATTCCAACAGGCTATTGAAATTAGCCCTGTGCCCTAACCATATCGGAACTACTTTCCTGTGCTTGAGCAAGTCCCTGTTGCTAGACAATAATCACTGGATTAAGAATCAAGAGATTCTAGTCAACAGTCTTTGTCTCAAGTTAGGGAAGCTATAGGCCTTTTCTTGGCATTTCCTGTTTCATGGAGTTTTTCACTCCTTGTCTTTCTGTCCTTAACTATAACCATCTAGGGGTTTACCTACAATCTCAATTTCTGTATTTTTCAATAGTGATGACACTGAAATCACTACTCTTGATCTTACGCATAATTTTCCCTCATGGGAGCAATAAAGTCATGTCAGTGATGTCTACCAGCCCAGAGAGGTTTAGGTTCTAAATGCCAAAAGACAGCCAGAAATTGAAGCCCATGGTCTCCAACATAGATACCTTTGATATTATCCAAGGCTTCTAAACATCCAATGATGAAAACAGGTTAACATTGAACTCCTTGGGAGCAGGGGACCAGAACTTATTAGCCTCTGAATTCCCACGTCCTTCTCACACAGCTGAGCACTGTGCCTTGTGTGGAATTGACTCATACCAAATGTCTGTCAAATTAAGAAGATGGAGACCACACATCTAATTTTAGACAACAGCAAAATGGTCCTGAATTTTTATATAGGATTGCGTATTTTAACTTTTATAATACAGTATATTCTAGAATTGTAGGTGCTTAAAACTCTCAATTCCTAGAAAATACTTTTTAGGCTTTTTTTTTTTTCTAACCTATAAAAACACATTTGCACTTACTATGGAAATTCACATATAGCCAACCTCAGAAATCATAAGGCTCAACATTTCTTAGGTGAGGAAATCAGCCCCAGATGAGAAAAAGACTTGCCCAAAAGCAAGCCAGCAGCAATCTAGACAAGAATGAGATCTCTTGATCATTGGTCCAGTGATTATTCCCCAGCACTAGGGACTTGCCTATGCCCAGGAAAGTGGTTCTAATATGGTGGGGCACATGACTAATTTCCATAGTCTGTTGGAGTAGCCTGGGGATGCCCTGCTACATACTGCAAGAGACCTGGGCACTTCTGGGAGAGCACATCTGGAATGGGCTGAATTATGTCCTCCCCAAATTCATCTGTTGATGTCTTTATCCCCAGTATCTCAGAATGTGACTGTATTTGGAGATAAGGTCTTTAAAGACACAATCAAGTCACAATGAGGTCATCAGAGTGGGCCTTAATCCAATATGGCTGGTGTCCTTATAAGAATAGGAAATTAAGACATAGCCTTGCACAGAGAGAGGACCAGGTAAAGACACAGGGAGAAGATGGCCATCCACAAGCCAAAGATAGAGGCCTCAGAAGAAACTAATCCTGCCAACACTTTGATCTCAGCCTTCCAACCTCCAGAATTGTGAGCAAAGAAGGTTCTGTTGGTTAAGCCACCAAGTCTCTGGTACTTAGTTATGGCAGCCGAGCAAACCAATACAACACCCTACCCCAACATCAAACTGTAAGTCCTAATTTCCAGAGCAAAAATGTGTAACTGTCAGCATCATGACAGGACACATGACAGTACATGCAATCTGCCATTTAACTTAGGAAGCATCATGATTCTATTTCTAATACAATGATGTCAGTGTCACACATTATTTGATCAGCAAAGGTAAACTGGGATTGCCATCTTTTAGACTCCTGACCATTTTATCTCACTCCTCTTCTGTACAAAAGCTGCTTCTATCGCCTCATGTTTAAGGCTGATGCCCTAGTTGTCTTGGGACCCCCTGTAGTGCCTCATTCCCTGCAAACCCTAGTGTCCTTTCAGGAATGAGAAACTGGGCTGTTCATGTGTCTTCAACTGCAGAAGGGCAGCCCATTCACCAAGTCCAGATGGAAAGAGTATAGGGGGTATCTGTGTTTGCCATGGATCATATTCTCTCTTCCTCCTTTGCATGCTTGGTCACTCTGCTACAGTTAAAAAAAAACAAAAAACCCACAGTTCTACTTCATTCCAAGTGGTTAATCAACTAAGTGTCCTAAAATAAACTAAACATATATATAAGAATGTGGCCACCAGCTTCCAACAGCATAAAAATCAGTTTCAACTGGTAAATATTATGTTGAAACTGTCAACAGAGTAACTTTTGATAGAGTCATTTGTAATCTTTAAAATTATGGAGATATAGCCAGCTGGGCTCTGTGGCTAATGCCTGTAATCCTAGCACTTTGGGAGGCTGAGGCAGGCAGATCGTTTGAGCTCAGAAGTTCGAGACCAGCCTGGGCAACATGGCAAAACCCTGTCTCTACCAAAAATACAAAAGATTAGCCAGGCCTGGTGGTGAGCACCTGTAATCCCAGCTACTTGGGAGGCTGAGGCGGGAGGATCCGTTGAGTCTGGAATGTGGAGGTTGCAGTGAGCCAAGATCATGCCACTGCACTCCAACCTGGGTGACAGAGTGAGCCTCTGTCTCAAAAAACGGAAAAAAAAAAATTGAAGTTACAGTATTTTAGAAATGAGAAGAACCTTACTTCATGATTCAAAATTTCTTGGCCTCTAACTCATATAGGCATCAGTTCATGAAATCATATTTGATTATGCCTTCTACTCATAAATGCTGTTCTGTGATCTCCAAGTGACTGGCAAGAAGAACTATTTGATTCTTTGGTTCTTCTTATGAGTGTTTATAATTTTATACCAAATTCTGCACAAATGCCAAGACAGGAACCCCAAGAACGTCAAGGTAAATTTGCTAACCATTACTAGAAGTTGAATAGAATATATTTTTAAAAACATTTCTAGAGTAAAGCATCTGTTTAAGAAGGTATTTATAATTTAAAAAGAAAAACTCAATACCAGTGACTTTTTAACTGAAAATCAGCATGGTGGCCTGGGGGCTGGCCTGACACCAACCAGTTGTAAGACAAGGGCAAAGAGAAATGAGACTGGTAAATCCATCTGCTGGTGGCCTTTTTGGGCACCTGTAAAAACAGAGCTAGACTATTACAGATATTACATACAATAAAAAACTATAAAAATATTGGCTTTTATTATTATTAGCAATAATATTTATTAGAGTATATTCATATTAGCATTCATGGCGCTCCACAATATGGCAGTTGCTTGTGTTTCTGGTGTAATTTTCCCCCCACCCTCTTGCCTATACTCCAGTTGAACTGGACATGTCCCCGTTCCCTACTCCACGTGTTTCTCATGTTCTTTCTGACATCTCTGCCACATCCACTGCCCTCTGCCATCTGTGCCTGTTAAAATCCTCATAGAGCAGACTGCCTATATTTGAACTCTAGGCTGCTGCCAACTAGAAGCCACAACTAGCTGTGTGACTTTGGGCAAGTTTCTTAGTTTCTCTGTGCCTTGGTTTCCTCATCACCAAAATGAAGATAAAATAGGACTACCTCATAGGCATGTGGTGATGATTCACTGAGACAGTAGATCTAAAGCACTTATAGCAGTGCCTGAACCAGATCCACACCATCCTCCCTTCAACCTCCTGGGGGATATCATTGGTGTCTCTCTCTACTGGGCTGGCACACTAGACTCTGAGTATGAGGATACTTCTTTATGGTTCTAATAATTATTGATCAATAATAAATATAATTATTTCTGTTAGCTGTGACCTCAAGATTGAATTAAATTAAATGATGAAATATTAATGTGTATGATCAAACACCTACTTTGTAGCTTGCATTTTGCACCATTTCTTCCATTTATTTGGGGACATATTATGCCCTGTGCTTGTTAACTAACTTACCAGGATTAATGGAAAGACATTCCCCTGGGCTATCTAAAGTGGAGTTGTCTGGCTAGCTTTTCTAAGTGACTCCTATTCCTCCAAACCTATTGGCATTCCCAAATTCATTATCGGAGAGCAAGCCTAAAGAGCAAAAGTTCAAGTCAGATAGGACATCCTGGGACCAAGAGCAGAGTGGATTTTTGGCTGTCATCTGTTCCCTGCTGGCTGACACTCTAAGTGGTTGTCATTCTCTTGTGCAGAAGGAGAAATTCCATATAAGGCAAGGCCCGAGCAAGTCGTTAAGTAGTCTGAAGTGTTCCTCCCGGGCTGTGAACCCTCTTGGGAGAGAGCAGCACACCCCTGGCAAAGATTACAGCACACTTCACGGCAAACTTGTGGAGTAACAAAGCACATATTGTTACCTCTGAACGCCAAGCTCTGCAGGCTAGTAAAAATACGTATTATACCTTTTTAATGGGATGAGGGGAGTTGGCTTCTTTGCAACGTTTTGGATGGAGCCATAACATAAACAAACTGTATTCTGGGGTCTGAATTTATGAAGCCCAGAGCCAACTGCATGGTTACAACTAGGGCAACCCAGACCATTGTGTAAATCAAGTGCAGAAGCCAAGGAGTTCTGGCAGCCACACCACTGTGTGCTCATGTGAGGAAAGACTCCATTGAAACACTTCCCAGCTGTCGTTATTGTCTGCCACCTTTTTCTAAACGTGTTTACTATTCATAGTGTTGATGACTTCTGCCTATTTTTATTATTGCTGCAAATGTGGCCACTGAATAACATTCTGAATAACCTAAAACAGGACATGGCAAGACAGGAAAGGGTAAGTGTGTACATTCTGGCTAGTGCAATTCATGTCTATTCCTACACTCACACACGCACACACACACACACACTCAGCCACTAGAGTCTACTTAAGAGATCAGAGAAGAAAAGAAGTGAGGCAGCATTCACTCCAACCTAGAAGCCAAGCCTCAGAAGAAGTGAGAGCCTGGAACTATGAGCCTTATTTTTATTTTTATTTTTGAGACCAAGGTCACACTTTGGCTCACCAGGCTGGAGTGCAGTGGCAGTCTCAGCTTCAACTACAGCCCTCTGCCTCCCTAGGTTCAAGCGATTCTCCTGCCTCAGCCTCCTGAGTAGCTAGGATGACAGACTTGTGCCACCATGCCCGGCTATGAGCCTTATTTTTAAGTGGACCCATATCTATAGCTGGTCATGGCAGTGGTCTAAATGATCTGGACCTGCCATCCTGCCACTCTATGAAACTGCTGGTCTCTGAAAATGAGCAAAAAGGAAGCCTACATTCACTGTTGAGGCTGATTTAAACGTTGAATAAATGCTGAAAAGTTGCTTGGTGTCTGGGCTGAGAGGAAGGAGCTCTGGTAGCCAAAAATTATTGGGGCTGAGGGCATGCATGGACTTAGAGGGAGCTCATGGAGAAGATGCCTTAGTCCTAGAGTCTTCTGGAAGAGAGGAGAGAGCAAGAAGGGCACCAAAATCTGCTGGGAGGTTGGAGGGTCCTAGTGATCAAAATCTTAATGCTGGATTTGATGGATATCATCATGATCAGGAGGTTTCTGCTCCACATGGAAGTAAAAAACAAGTAGTGTTGTCAGAGGCTGTGAGGTCCTGATGTTACTCTGAGAACATCTGGGGGTGCTTAGAACATTCCTGGTATCCCAGTTAATGCACTGCGATTATATTAGGGCAGCAAAACCTTATTTTGGGAGAGGGACTTACAATGCGTTCTTCTTGGGTTTATCTCAAATGAGATATTAAAAGAGTCAATCACTGTCCTTCAGACCCTCTGAGTCCACTCAAACGATGAAATCATAAAACAGTCATGTCTAGCAGGGATCTAGTGACTCTCTGGAAAATTTCCCCTTTAAAGATGAAGAAAATTTGGCTCCAAAAATTGCCCACACCATGCAGCTAAATGATATCCAGCTGAGATCTGCAAAATATTTTTCCTTATCTTTGTCATAAAAAAATTGTTATTCATTTGCCTGGAGTATGACAACCATATTCTTTGTTTTAGTACAGAGAATTGTTTCTTCAAAGTCTTTATAATGATTTCTGTTTCAGTTATTCTCACTAACTCAAAATACCTATAATTTTGAGGTTTGGAACTCCATTCTCTGCCCTCCACATCTAACAATATCTCTCCTATCACATGCATAGCTTTTTCCTTTTTCTCTGCATTCTGAGAGAGATTTCCAGTTTTTCCTCTCCAATCATTATTCAGTTCTCCACTGGTTTAGTTCAGTTATTTGTTGAATTTTAATTCTGCTCTTGAGTTGTTAGCTTTCAGTCAGATTTTATCCATTTCACATTTTCATTTTCATTTCACTCCCACCCCATCCCTATGACCTTGTGGTTTTCCATTTCTGTTTTCTTAAAGGCCATATAGAACATAGACAAATGAGAATATCCACATACTCAATGAGAAAAATAAGAGCAAATTTCATCACTTGCTGGAATTCATTCATTATTCATTCATTGAGTTCCTATGACATTCCAAGCAGTGTGCTGGGCTCTGATGTTAGGAATATAAATAAAAGAAACATGTGTCTCCTGTTATCAAAGTGTGCGGGTAGATGTTTATGCCTATGTGTATTAAGACGTTGCACACAAACAACCATAATGCAAGGTAGAAAGTGTTGCCTGCCTAGGAAACACATTTCAAAGATATTTACAATTTGAATTTGAGCTTTTCTCCTGCTTCCTGAAATAGACATCCTGGGGTCTGCAACGATTTTTTCACCAATTCCAAGTAGTCTCTCCCCTTACTAGCTTGCTTCTTCAGCCATAAATGTTTAAATAAGAATTTGGAGCTTTCTTGTGAGACTTCCCAGGGGGCAGCAGTCATACATGGTATGGTGTTGGTCTCATCAATGCCAGCCCTCCATTTGTATGATGATCTCAGACCTGCAGCTGGAGAACAGGTGTTTGTGCAGCTTCTAACCTAACTCTAAATTCTAATGCAGCTCTGCACCTGAAGAGTAGACATTATATGCCCTACCGATCATTGTCTGATTCTTTGAGATGGTGAAACCAGCAGCATTTATTGCATATAAAGGCTACAAATCCCCAAATTATCTAGAATACTGCTTCTGCCATGGGCCCTGCTTCTTGGATCCACCTAAGTGCTGCTGAGCGTGTGGAACTACACTGGGATGCAGTTAGAAACTTTACATAGCTAGGGGAAAAGATCCCTCCCTTTTCTCATCCTACTGGATTTGGGGATTTGTGGAGGTTGGGTGAATAGAGAAGGAAGGAAGGGTGAATGGGAAGCAGCTTTTTGCCTGCCAGGAAGCAGCTCCTTGGAAAATGGGAGGGAGACTCAGCTTTCTGGCTGGAATAGACCAAGGGGCTCTGTAAATGGAAAACTCCAAGGGAGGCATAAAAGCCTTTCTCCACCCCCTCTACCTCTGCCTCCCTCAGGGCGGCTCCTGGGTCTTGGCAATAGGCTGTCTGACAAGCATGCTTTTTGTGGCTGTGGTGAGTTTTTTTTTCTTGTTTCTGTCTTTCTGGAAATTTTCAAGGGAAGTTGAGAGAGCTGCAACAGGGCTGCTTTCCAGATGCCATTTCTGTGTTGTCCACATATGCTTTTTAATCTTCTCTCCAAATATGGCATTTGGAAATGAAAACAAAAATAGCAGCTAAGTTAACCATGTAAGGGGCCAGCATATGTTTATATGGTATATATAAGAAATATATAATCCTGCATGTACATTAGCAATGACCCATAAATCTGAGACTAACAACCTCAAGTGGAAATGGTCATAGTCTGTGTGGGAGCCATATAAAACACAGACAAATGAGTACATTTGACAGAGTACATCACATGTACTCATTATTTGATCAAAGTAGAATAAAAGCAAAGGTAAACTGGGATTGCCATCTTTTAGATTCCTGACCCATATTATATCACTTCTCTTTTATACAAGAGCTGCTCATACATAAGGCTCATAGTTCCAGGCTCTCACTTCTTCTGAGGCTTGGCTTCTAGGTTGGAGTGAATGCTGTCTCACTTCTTTTCTTCTCTGATCTCTTAAGTTGATTCTAGTGGCTGTGAGTGTGTGTGTGTGTGTGTGTGTGTGTGTGTGTGTGTGTGTATGTGGTAGGAATACATCACATATACTCATTTGTACAAGTGAGTACATCCATGTGAGTACGTCACAGACAAATGAGTATATCCACAAGCTACACAGGAAAATAAAAAGCTATGTCATTTGCTGGAATTCATTCATTCATTCTTTCATTGATTATCTATGGTTTGCCAAGCACTGCCCTAGGTACTGAAGTTGAGGATAAAAATAAAAGCGAGATGTAGTTCCTGTTCTCAAAGTGTGTGCAATGTACATGCATATGTGTATTAAAAGTGCAATAGACAACTAATATGCAAAGTAGACCACTATTATGCAAGACAACTATTATTGCCTTGAGGAAAATTTAAAACACCCCAGCAACTTTCTCCTCACTTGGAATAAAAGCAAACTCCTTCTGCTGAGACAATTCGATGGGAAATATAGTGTTTTTAACAAATAATGTGGACTTGGATATCCGCATCTCTCCTCCACCTTACAGCATTCACAAAAATTTAAGGTGGATCTTAGAGCTAAAACCTAAATGCTAAGACCTGTAATGTTTCTACGATAAAATGCTTTCATGATCTTGGAGTAGACAGATATTTCTTACACAGAACACTGTCCAGAATGATTAGAACAAAAACAAACAAACCCACCAGACATACCCAAATGTCAGTGAGCATGTGGAACAATGGAAGCTCTTACACTTTGCCAGTGGGAGCATAAAATGGTTCCATCGCTTGGGAAAACTGTGCAGCAGTTTCATGTAAAGTTAAACCATCTGTCACCCTATGACCCAGCAGTTTCAATCCTAGGTATGTACCCAAGAGAAATGAAAACATACATGCACAATAAGACCTGTTCAAGGATATTCACGGCAGCTTTATTGAAAATAGCCAAAACCAAGAAACAATCTAATTACTCATCAACAGGAAAATGAATAAACTTGTGGTGATATAATTACACAATGGAGTACTACCCAGCAATGAACAATGGATGTTTGCAACAACATGGGTGAATCTCTAAAACATTCCATTGAGTGAAAGAAAGCCAGACTCAAAAGCATGCATAATTTCATTTTTACAAAGTTCCAGAATAGTGATAGAAATCAGAACACTGGTTATCTCTGGGCTGGGAGTGTGGGGAGAATTGACTAGAAAGCACCACAAATAAACTTTCTGAGGTGATGAAAATCCTCTATGTCTGGGTTTGCATGATAGACAGAGTATATAATTGCCAGATACCTTCAAAACAAATAACTTGAGATCTGTGCATTTCATTGGATGTAAATCATACCTCAATTTAAAAAACCCAGTTTTTTAAAAAAGCAAAAATCTGACTGGGTGCGGTGGCTCACACCTGTAATCCCAGCAAGTTGGGAGGCTGAGGCGGGCAGCTCATGAGGTCAAGAGATTGAGACCATCCTGGCCAACATGGTGAAACCCCATCTCTACCAAAAATACAAAAATTAGCTGGGCATGGTGGCGGGCGCCTGTAGTCCCAGCTACTCAGGAGGCTGAGGCAGGAGAATCGCTTGAACCTGGCAGGCAGAAGCTGCAGTGAGCCGAGATCGAGCCATTGCACTCCAGCCTGATGACAGAGTGAGACTCTGTCTCGAAAAAAAAAAAAACAAAAAAACAAAAGCAAAAGTCCTTATATTATTCTATAAAGCCCTATGTAACCTGGTCCCTGCTACGTCCCAGACCTCATCTCCTACCATTCCAGACCTCACTCACTTCACTTGGTATTTCTTGGCTGTTTCTTGGACATGCCGAGCAGTCTCCTAGCCTCAGGAGCCAGTCCTTGCTGTTGCCTCTGTCTGCAAGTTCTTACCCCAAATGGCTACATGGCTTGTTTCTCCACTTCCATCAGGTCTCTGCACAAAATGCCACCTTAGCAAAGAAGCCTTTTTACCCATCCCAATCAGCACCATCCACACCACACTCCCTATCCTCACTCACCCTGCTTATTTGCTATAGTACTCATCAACATCTGACACATAATAAATTTATACCTTTGTTTATTATCTGTTTCTTTTCCTTGGAATGAAACCTTCTTGACCTTGCTTTGCTCACTGCTGTTTTCCAAGCAGCTAGAACAGTACCTGGCATGTAGTAAATACCCATTAGGTAGTTGTTGAATGAATGAGTGAACCAAATGAATAGAAAGCGATGATAGACTAGATGAAAGCTGTCAAATTGGACTGGTATACTGATTTTCTGTTGGACTTCTCCTTCAAATTGCTGGCCAAAACACTTGCATTTTAAAATACAAATAAGATGAATCGCAGATGTGTTTCAGGAAAAGTAAACAACCTACTTCAAAGAACTCTATGATATTTTCAAAGGCCTACGTGGCCAGCTTTGACAAGTCCTTAAGATGAGAAGTCACAAAGCAAGATGACACATGATAGTGTATATTGTGTTTGGGTGGGAAGCTCCAGGGCCTGAAAAGCCCTGGGAGTTGCCCATGTTCTGCAGCCCTTCCTTTGGGTGTCTACAGAGGGCCAGGCATGGAGTTTCTGAGCTGGTATCACTTGCATTACAAAATTATGGCCACTCAGAACTAGAGACCTCAAAGTTATTATTAAAACTGTCTAATAGAAATTAAAAAGAATGGGAAGAAATTCCTGAGCTTGGGGTGTACCATAGAACTGGCCTGGAGTCTGGCTCTAATTGGATTCTGCTACTAATTAGTGGTGTGACCAGAAATAATCATTGAAAATCCTGGAGCTTCTGTTCCCTCAACTAGGAAAGAGCAGGTTCAACTAGGAGACCTCTAAGATCCCTTTCGAACTCTTGAATGTTTTGAATCAGTGATCAATACACCTATATAACAAGGAGTAGTTCAGCTTTTGTTGAGTAAAGCCTTCAGTCATGACATCTATTTTTTAAAAATAGGCATATTACAAATGAGTTTCCTATTTCTTTTTACAATTGATGGCATTCTCTAAAACATGAGGCCTCACTTCCTTTTCCCTATCTTTCTTAGAGTACTGTTTTAAGTAAATGGATATAACAATCTGCACTTTCTTAAATAAACTCCAATGCTCAGATGTTGTCCAAGTCAATGAACTACTTGAATTAACAAAACCCTGTCTATGTCAGCAAAGTCTGGTGCTCTTTCTGAATTGATGTTTACAAAGCAGATTTTCATCTGGGTCTAGCTATGCATCAGCTATAAAACTGAGATAATTATTTTACCCATTCCTTATCCACAAGTTATTGTGAGAATCAAACAAGGTAATACATGGGAAAGTTTAATAAACTATATTGTTCAAATATCAGACAGTATTATTATACTACTGGACTTCGAATGCCAACCAAGAGCCAAATGGAAATTCTGAGAGTTCAGAAACAATTTTTGAACCTTTGGACACTTGGAATAAAGAGTAGATAATGTGTCCCACCATTTGGAGTACACAGGGAGAGAATTTAGTTAATGGCAGGTGCGTTGTGGAAAAAAACTAGAGATTTTTTTAGTCAAAGAGGCCAAAATTCAAATCCCAGTTTTTGGGCCTATCAATTGTGTGGACTTGGGCAAATTATTTAGTATCTCTGGGCATGGTGTAAAGAGTCTGAGGATTCTCAACTCTTTGAATGTAAAATGTGGACATTTGATTTTCCTGGCAACTATTCTCTGTTGACTCCCTTTTTCTTCTGGATAGAAGACTCCCTTAATGACAAATGAGTCAGACCCTAATGCTTTCCAGGAATTCTGTAAGTGAAATGTTTTTAAATGTCATTTTTCAATCATCCATTGCTAGTGTATAGAAATAGAATAGATGTTTTTATATTGATTTTTTTATCCTGAGACTTGCTAAATTCACTTATTAGTTCTAGTAATTTTTTTGTAGATTTCTTAATTTTCTACATAAACAATCATTATTCTGTGACTAAAGACAGTTTTATTCTGTCTTCCTGACTGTGTGACTTTTACTTCTGTTCATTCTTCAAAAAGAGCACACCAATCAGTAAGCCCCTGGTGGCAGCTGTCATTTCTCCAAACTCTAAGTTCTCAGTGGCAGGCTCTGGGGGCAACTATGAGAAAATGGGTTGAAGATCTCACTTGAAACTTTACACCACTGTTTCCTTATCTTTAATAGAGGAATAGTAATTCTACCTCCCAGATATACTGTGAGGGAAACATAAGAGTATATAAAGAAATTCATAGCAAGGGCAATAGATTATATATAGTTGGTGTTCAGTAAATGAGTATCACTTCTTTTTTTTTTCAATATTGGTATCAGGAACACTTTCAGTTTAGAGGCCAAATATATAATGATTGTCTGTGCCTCTTGCCATCTGGAAGACTCAATGAAGATTTTCCATGCCAAGGCATCAAAGCCATATGAGTCAGTTTTGGTGTCCATTCTCCTAATGTCTTTTGTTTCTAACACCCAAACGTTATGATGGTTTCAAAAAAACACAGTTGGAATAAAACCTTCAAGCTGGATGGCAACTGCCCATTTTCAGATTAGTAATAATGTTTGAACAGTTCTTTAATTTGATTCTTTGAAAGCACAAGCTTTGGAACCCTATGAGTGAACTACTTACAGATTTGCTAAACAACATGGGATCAAAAATAATTAATTGACTGTGTGCTAATCAGTTGTTGTTCTCACTGGACTATCAGTTACTCTTACTATGAGGTCAGTAGATGCACCTAGCTAAAATTAGCAAAGCCCTAGTTCTAGTCCTGGTCCTGCTTTCCTTCAACCTTTTGTTCTTGTGTGCCTGGCTTGCTTTTTTTCATCTGTGGCAGGTCTCCTGGCATGCTTCATTTCCATTTACAGTGGCTGCTGCTGTCTCTAACATTTCACTTGCCTCTTTCTCCTTCCAAATACACACTCAGCAGAGTGAGTGATGCTTTGTACAGTCAAGCTGAACCTCACCCTTGGCCACATGGCCATGGAGTGAGTGAGTTTATTAGTCACCTCCCGTGACTGTAAAGGGCACAGTCCTAACTGTGCTGTCACAGAACAAACAGATCCATGGGTCACTTCTTTCCCATCATGATGACCATTCAGGTCACCCAGTTTGCTGGACCTGTAAGTTGGTCATGCTGACCACTGGTGCTCACATTTTTCCTACCACATCTCTGAAAGCCACTGTAATCACAGGGTTTCCAGGATCCCTTTGGTGCCTTCTGATCCAGAACACTCATCCCTAGCTTTCCACTTGTGCCTCCTAGGATTTAGGATGAGAAAGAATGCTTCTTGGCAAAGACCTTCCTTGATGATGCCTCCCTAGAGAGAAAATCATCTTATACTATGCTGTCCTTATAATCAATTTTCAAATGCTTTCTAGTTCCCAATGATGTTAAAGATTAGAATGGCTAAGCCTAATATACAAAAGAGATGGCTACACTGGCAGTGATTCAGTTCCGTAAGGCTATCTATTTTCTGTCAATCGCTCTTGGGTTGCACATTCACACCATATGTTAGCTGTGATCATGGGAAGAGATGCTTTCTCCAGCCTTCAGAAAATGGCAGTCAAATACAGACTGGAATAATAAACATTGGAGACTACAAAAGGTGGGACGGTGTCAGAGTGGAATGTTAGGGTGAGCGTTGAAAATCACCTGTTAATCGGTACAATGTTTACCATTCACGTGATGGGTACACTAAAAGCCCAGATGTCACCACTACGCAATAGATACATTTAAGAAACCTGCACTTGTACCCCCTAAGTACATAAAAACTTAAAAATAAATTAAATTTTAAAATATATAAAAATAAAAGTTAGAAAAGAAAATGGCAGTCAAATGTTTTCAGTCATGAAGCAAAATTGGCTCTATGTCAAAGTCTTCTACTAAAATTAAAGAAAGAATAACTAATCTTGCTTAGACTATTGTTTGGCCAATAGTGACCAAATGGTGATCTGAATTCACTTTCGGTTTGGAAGATTAAGCACTTTTATAACACTTAGACCATTCTTGGAACATGTCTTCCAATAAATCATCAATTCATTCCATTTAAATTTAAATAATCAATTTTCTCACTTTGATTGTTGCTACAGAAAACTTCTATAGTGTGTGTTTATACATACATGTATATATTTGCAAATTATGAGTATTTATAATAATTCACTTTTTTGTACAAGACTAGCCCCCCGGGACCTATTTTCCACATACAAATATACAAAGGCAAGACAAAAACACAGGGGATTTTAACCCTGTTTGTGCCTGTGAAGAAGTCTGATCCTAGATGCTGGAATGGTTGGTGATTTTCCAGACTTCAAGAATTAGTGCGAATTTGGCCCAAAGCCCATAAGCAGGCAACTTTCTTATGCTGGGACATGATGTCAGCATAGACTAATGATAACTACCATGGGAGAAACACCTACTTGGCTTTCTTCTTCTCATTTGGTCCTGAGAACCAGAAAGATGGCCTGTCTTCCCAAACCTGTTGCACACAAACAGAAGGCAAACCCAAGTTACAGTCTTAAACAGCAGGGAAAGAAGGATCCTTTTTTCTGTTTCTCTTCCTCCTATCAGCATAATGAAAAGATGCATGAAGGCAGACCACAATTAATGCTTGGAACAAAACTAACAAACATCCCAAGGAAACTCTATTAAGTGAAAATTAGTATCTACGCCATCTTCCTTTTCCCTCTGGGCACACAAAGCTCCTTTATAAAGACCACTGCAAAATGAAAAGAGGAACCTTCTTAATCATGCAACAGACATTTCAGCCAAAAAATCAGTTTTTGATTCCATAATTAACTTGCTGTATGATTACAGGCATTTCATTTAGCCTTTTTCTACCCAATTCCATAGCATTAAAGATTAAAGTTACTGGACTCAGGGCTCATAGCTCCCTACAGGACATGATTTGAGCTGAGAGTCTGTCCCACGAAACTGCCTTTAACCCAGTCTCCCCATATGCAGGAAGCCTTTGGAACATGACCTCCCAGAGCCCCTCAGAGAGCATGTTTCCCAAGTGGGCAAATGTGCATATATACGCAGTGTGTCCTTCCCTACAGTGCCAGGAGATCATAAAAGATGGTGGGCCCAAAGCTCTGCTTGAGTTTGAGCTGCTGGAGAGCAGGCCCAGCTTGAGCTACAAAGGAGCTTCAGGAAAATACCCATGAATTTAGTATTCAAGGCAGTAGCCAGGCCCTGAGGGTCTAGCCAGAGTCAGAGACACAGAGAACTGGAAAAAGATACTCTTTAAACTATGCTTGGATAACAAGGTTAAGGATATCATTTGCCTTGTCTTGCCCAAGGTAATATGTGGAGTTGCTATTATTTCTCAATGCTCCTTGAGAAACAGCTTGGCCCACCACAGAGTCTCATACTGGAAATTTGTTTTCTTCCCATGTCAGTTGAGCAATGTAAATATGTCTGACAAGATGGCAGTAGAGTGGCTTCGATCTATTTCTCCAGGGAGGGGAAGAGGTTTCAATCTATTTATCCAGGGAGGGGAAGGTCGTTGTGATTATTTATCAGAGGGACCCTCTTTCCACGTGCTGCAAATGCTTTTCGCCATTTTGCAAAGTAACCTACAATCTGGGCAACACTAACACATTGGAACTTGTGGGAAAGTTATCTTCACTTTTCTTCCTTTGGGATAGCTAATTGGTTCTAACACATGGATCCATTGCTGAAGATGTCATATTTAATGAAATTAAAATGTCATAGAATCTGTTTGATAAGACTCTCCTGCCTCTTTATACAGTCTAAAGAACTGTTCTCTTGACTCCAACTATTAAAATTCCTAAATCAGGCTGTCCAATTGAATTGTCTGCAAAGAGGGAAATATTCCATATCTATTACATCAATGTGGTAGACACTAGACACATGTGGCTATTTTGAGCACCTGAAATGTGACAAATAAAGGACTGAATTTTCATATTATTTAATTGTAATTCATTTAAATTTAAATTGACAAATGTGCCCATTGGCTACCTATTAGCATAGTTCTATGTTAGTTTCAATATTTAATTCATAATTTATTCTCTTTATACTAGCTGCAAGATGCCAGTTATGATGCATTTCTTGTTCCTAAGTGGTAGTCTAGACTGATTCCTCAGGACATAGCTGAAATAAAAAAAAATGACTACAAATTCTTAAAACATTTAAAGCCACTGCAGGGAGAGGAAGGGGATTATTGATCTAAAATGGAGATAATCCAGTAGTGGGAATACTTTAAATGAAATGAAAACAAAATGGACTGTAGACTCTGCCAAGAAAAATGGAAGTTAGTTATAATTATGGTCTCCCCCTTGGGCTTCCTTTAAGTCAAGGTTAAATCATCTAGAATCTGTTTTAGTTGTTCTTTCAACTCAACAATGGCCACACGTCTCCTGTGCAGTGGTACATACATCATTGGATGTATAGTTGGGTTACCTGGAACCATATTCCAGTCTCCTACAAGTCTTTTGTGGCGCAAAAGAAATATAATTCTGACCAAGTGGCTGACAGAAGCAACCTTCTATTTCCTGCTATTGCAACATCAAAAACAAAAGTCTTTCCCCAGCTCTGTTTCACAATCACTATCCATGGTAGTGCTAAAAAGAAAAAAGAATCCCTGATGATTTTCAGATTGATCCCCCCAAATGATTACATTAAATGCTGTGATTAAAATTGAGGGAAAGGTTACATTTAGAGAGTTCCCTTGTCTGGGAAATAAAAGCCATAGGCCATAGGGTTATAAACTGTCAGCCTTGAAAGGAACTCAGGCTGGTTGAATGTCATTCCACAAACAAGGAGGTGGCCCTATACACAAATTGAAAACAAAGCAAGGACTATGGAAGGGGAAAAGGACACTTCATGAGTTCTGCTTTGTACCATGCCGGGGTATTTCCATGTGTGTTCCAGCCTCTGTTCTCACTCTGCCGAGCCGTTAAGCTAGATACAACACTTCCTCTCACTCACCATTCAGGAACTACTAACCCTAAAGTATTGTTAACCAGTGTGACATTTCTTGAAGATTCTGTAGAAGAGATAGAGGCAAGAGCTCTCATCATATACCATACTTTGAATAATATAACAAATGTTCCTTGGTCACTTCTCTTCTCCCCAACGACTCTCTTTGGCCAAGCCAGTGGGAAGATAAAATAATATTTTTCCCTCAACCCCTTTCCAGGATGCATCTAAATTACTCTATTTCCCATTCTAGTTCCCTCATTCTTCCTTCTAGGCCTCGGAATCCCTCCCCTTTTCTTATATACATCAACAGAATCATTCTTTTCAAATCATTTCAATGGCTTCCCAGTCCCTATAGGATATAATCTGAACCCCTAACCTGAGCCTCTCAACATTATCTGGGCCCTGTCTACCTCTCAGAACTTACCTCTTACCATGTATCCCTCACTCTATTCCTGATCCCTTGATCTCCCTGAGGAATTTGTCACACATACCCACCCCATGCCCACTGCAGGGTCTTCACACCTCAGCAACCTCTGCCAGGAACACTCTTCAACCCTGAGTTTTGCACAACTTTCTCCACCATCTCAGAAAGAGGCCTTCTCTGAGCATCTTGAAATGGACACCTTCTCCCTGCTACCCTTTCCATTATAGTCATTCTCTAACCCCTCCCCTGACTTTCTTTTTCTCCATAGCACTCATCATTACCCACATATGGTTTTTCTATTTGACTATTTCTTTACTATCTGTCTTTCCCCAACTAGAAGGTAATCGCTGTATCATCAGGGTCTTTGTCTGCCTTGTTCATCTATATCCAAAAATATCCATGTGTTGAATGAATAGTGGAAACAATTTAGCTCTTTCCTAACTAGTCTAAACTTGCATGCCCACCACCCATCAATCTAATAAACAAACAAAAGTCTTCCAACTACTGTCATCCACCCTTTCTTAGGTGACAGCAATCAATTATAAATAAAAGCTATTTTCCCCCAAAGATACCTCATTAATCATCACAGAAACCTTGTCATGGATACGTTATTATAAATAATGAACATGCAGGGACACAGTCAAGACACAATTGAGCTTTCAGACTGTTTGACTCCAAAGCTAGTGCTATTCCCATCACAGCACAGTACCTTCCCAGGCTTCTGAGGCAATATACCTGAGAGCTTTGGGGAAACCACAGAGCTAGGTACACATGGAAGGAATGCTATTCTTACATGCAATGTCTTTCACTTCCATTGATCTGTACATTGGTCTTTGCACATAATGAAGCAGGTAATTTGAATTTGCTTTGAGGAAGATGGGTCTCATTGGGGTCTTCCTGTCTCATTGTCCTTCCTGCCAAAGTGGCTTCTGCTGAAGGCATGAAAGTATCCAGCTTCTCAAATCACAGACCTGGCTGAAATCTGGCCAGGATGTTATTTGTGGCACCATCCACCATCCCCATCCAGCTCTGTGGCTGGAGCAGAATCAAAGCCAAGGTCATCTCATACATAAGCATCTCAGGCCAAAACAAGACACAGATCTTACCCTCTCTTCTCCCCTGACACACAAGCCACACATATGAATATTAACCTGCACCATGGCTAACTTCAACATTTCCTCACCTGAGAACAGGTTTAGGAGTATAACATGCTTATTCTATTCCGGTTTATTTTACAAAAATTTTCACAATGTTCAGCATTTCATAAACAATACTATTTACTTATAAATTATAAATTATTATTTATACTCAGGAAATACTACTATTAATAATAATAGCATTGGTAATAAATTAGATGTAACATAACTCACCCCTAATGTCCACTGAGGTAAAAGATAATCAGGTAATCAGACTATGCAAAGAAAAGCATATTTTAATTTACAATTTCACTTCAATTTAAACATTGTAGTTCACCATTCTTTTTACTGAATTCAAAAGGTGATTATGTTAGGGTATTGGAGCCATGACTAGTTTTTTTCTTCAGTTTACTTTTCTTCATTTTCAGAAGAGTAGGAAGATCAGATCAATAGGACAATGAATAAATTTGTTGAGAACTAAACTACAATAATAAGATGTTTGACAACTGCATCATTAGACACAGAAAAGAGCAAAATCATGTCCAATGTAAGCTGGTTCATTCATGCAGCCTTGTTGATTCCATTATTTGCTGGCAGTAGAGGTAGAGATGGAACCATCAGGAAAAAATCAGGAATTAAGACACAATCTCCTCTGTAACTACTTCAGAATAGTTCAGCATAGACAGTGTGTGTCTGTATGTATACGTGTATATAAGTTAACTTCAAGATACACTCCAGGTGTAATTAGTTTAGCATCTGCATTTCCTAATAAGAAATTCACACAATTCATGCTTCAGAATGGTTGGTTAGCATTTGACAGTCCCTAGTTGGAAAGCAAAAGCAAGCACTTCAGGAATAGTCATCTAAATATGCACCAGATGGTTTGTTAATTAGTATAAGGAATGTTACGTTATCCTTTTTTTTTTCCCATTGGCAAATGAGTGCTATTCAAGATATGTTGTTGGTTAGAAAGATTGCAGACATCTCCACCCTTGCATGAGTAAGGAATATGCTCTGGTGTGCCCAGCAGCCTAACATCTTTGGAGATTATCCCCATTCTCTCTTTTGAGACACATCCCATTGGCCTGAGAAAGGGTGATTATCATTCCTTAAGGACTCTTCTTATTCATATCCTAAACTTATAAAAGGAGATAAATGTGTTTAATGGTTTCTAAGACACAGTGATTTCTAAAAATTGTCTTAGATTTCTTAAGCCAAATCCAAACTGTCAGAAGCACAATACTGGTAATAACACAGCAATCAGCCAAAGACCAATTGTAGAAGAATTTCCCACTTTATCAAACACAGACGGTTAACGTATGTTCCTGACCAATCCTTGAATCCTAGTGATGCAGCCTCAGGCGACATTCTAGAATAGGTTGACATTATTCAATAGCCTATAAAAACCAGCATAGAGGACCCTGCCAACTTCTAGAAATGGTTCAGCACCTCACAAAGGTAATTGACCTAGTATAATGCTTATGTTTTGGCTAAAGTCCAGCTTCTGACCAATGTTCACAGCAGGACATTTATGAATTGGGATTTTGTTTGCACTTTTATTGTGAAGGTTTGTCATTCATAACTTTGTGTGAGATTTTTCTTATAGATTCCTGCTATGAATTACTAGAAGCTTGAAATCCATGTCTCCATTCCTTTGTGCATTCTGTTTCCTTGTCTACAATTCTTTTTCTCCTATTACTCCTCTTTCCTTTCATCAAGAGAGCCCCTACTCATTCTTTAACACTCAGTTCCAAAAGTCTCCTTTGCAAGGTAACTTCTATCTCCTCAAGACAGTTGTTCACCACTCTGGCACATTTGTTCACTCAAGAAATAATTAGTACATGCTTGTTGTATGCAAACAATGTGATCGTTTCCAGGAATTCAGCAATGAGCAAATAGGTCCAGTCCATGCTCTTTTATTAATCTGGAAGAAAATCCAGTTGACATAATTTAGGACCAACCTATTTCATTCTCACCCACAAATTTCCACAATGCAGGTTCCTTTCTTTAGGAGACAAAGGGTCCTCTGGGGCAGGAATGTATTTCCTGACAGCCTAATTGCACAGAAATGTAAACAGGTCCTTCAAAGATACCAAACCCTAGCCTAGGAACCATCCTGCATTCTGGGAGAATATGCGTCTTGTGGTTCTGGCAGATTGGTCTAAATGCATGCACCTTCAAATAATCCTCTGTTTAAGCTGTAGTCTGTCATACTGCACTGATAGAATTACTTCTGGCCTCCTCTACCAAGGGGCTGATGGGGGAAGTCTGATCATATTTATTTCTTCAATTAATTAATTTAATTAATATTTACTTCTTCAATCAACTGGTGAGGAAACAGGAATCGAGGAAAGTTGAGTGATTTGCTCAAAGTCAGATGGCTAGAATCATAGAATCATCTAATGTCCTGTGGAAGAGATCCAATCCTCATGATGCCTTTGGCTATACTGGCTAGTTTATGCCTGTGATCACCTGCACTTATGTTTTCAGAGAATTAATCAGTGGTTTTAAGTGTTAGAAAATTGTGTATTCATTTTAAGTACCCAGCATCCACTTTAAGACACATCAAGTTGGAGGGGCCTAGTGGAAGCTCAGGTGGCCATGGGAGGTCAGTAGCAATGTACCTATAGCACATTAATAGAGGAAAGGCCTTATGAGGAGTCACTCTCTGGAGAGCTTATCAACCGCCTGCCTGTCATCTTTGATAAAGGGGCCATTAAATGGCATGAAATATGCTGCAGTAAAAAAATCTTGAAAGTGTCCTCACAGAAACTAAAAATTCCAATGGGATTTGAAGAAACGTAGCAGCCAACAGAGACCAAAATAAATCTCATCAGGACTATTGCAGTTTAACATGTTGTTAAAATATCCCAAGACCTTTCTCAGCATATACATTATTCAAAGGTCAAAAAATTCTCTGTGCAAATACCTAAAATATCCACAGGATGTTTCAGTAAAATGCCACATTAAATTATTTCTCCAGTGCAATTCAGGGCTTAGGTTCCTGAATGAGGAAGTAGGGAGTGAGTCTGATATACAAACCTCCATGTCCAGCCAGCTTATGGGAGCCACAATGGGGGTGGTGTGGTTTTAAATTCAACCACAATAAAAAAAAATTGAATTATTTTTCTGCACATTCCTGAATTAAAACTTATCCCTTAGATAAGGTTATGTATATTTTCACTGGTAACATTAACTAAAACAAGTTTAGATCAAGTAAAATTCTCGAGAGTACATATTAAAGAAGAACTAACACCCAAAGCTTAAGTGAAAAGGGTTGGGACTGATTCTTCAAAGCTTCAGTGTGCAGGGATAGAGCTGGCTTCAGGCACAACCGATTTTAGGGCTCCCTTGTTGCATCAGGATGAGATTTTTCTCAGCTCGCTTCTTTAATTTCTTCCTTCTGTTTGTTGTGCTCACTTTCCACCTGGAAGTAGGAGCAAGATGGTTGCAGCAGCTCCAAGTTTCAAATCCTCTCAACTTCACACCATCGATTAACTATGAGATGTAAGGCAAGGCAAGTTGCCAAACCACTCTGCATCCCTGTTTCTACATCGGTAAAATGGGAATGCTATAATGCATATGAAGTGCTTAACACAGAGAAAATGTTTAATGAATGTTGTTATCATAACACAATTCCCTAACAACAATAAGGACTATCCATTTTCCTGATAGAAAGTTCTAAAAAGATATTCTAAGCTATCCAACCTGCAAGACCTTAACACACTCTCACCTAGAATACCCTTGCTTCTCAAGAAGCTTTGACCTAACATTTCAATCTGGTAATAGAAACTGTAGTGGAGGAGACTCAAGATGGTTTGACACTGTCATGTGTATTTGAATTCCTGAATAGAAAGCCCTTTGCGGAGGCTCAAGAGGTTTTCTCTGGGATGGATCTGGTGCTGATCTAAAGGGGTAACTCTGAAATATGTGTTTACATTTTTTAGAAGAACATATAGTTAGTTAGAACAACAATTTAATCATTTTCAGGTAGACTGTGTTCCCATAGCAAGGAATGTGTTGCCAACCATGAAGCCGGGCACCTCAAAAAGAAAGAGATTAAAAACTTCACTTATTTCAAGCTCTTCTGAGCATTTAAACATTAACTACAGTGCATGAAAAATAAGACCACTGAGTGATTTGAGAGAAAGATGTTGTAGTATAAGCTTTCACTTTGCTATTCTGCCTTTTATATTCTGTTTGTCCTCTAGTAAAATGGGCTAGTGCCCAGCAAATCCTAAATAAAGACTCATTCTTGATTACTGTCATCTCTACATCCCTCATCACTGGCCACCAGCATCAGAACTCCTATTCTCAGCTCCGCTGAAGACATCATAAATAAAGTATTTGGGGCTCTATATAAAATAAGACAATTTTTTAATGTTGTCAATGGAACTTAGAAATTGTCTTACTCAACTCTTCAATCAACTAGTGAGGAAACAGGAGTCAAGGGAAGTTCAGTGATTTGCTCAAAGTCAGATGGCTAGAATCATAGAATCATCTAATGTTAGAATCATAGAATCATCTAATGTCAGGGCTCATTTCAGACCAATCATGAATATGAAATTCCCTCCCAAATTATATTGTTAGGCTCACTACAATCCTGTAAAGTTGGTGGGGCAGATGCTATCATAGAAGACTTATAGCATATGGCCAAGTAACCTGAAAAAAATTCACCAACAAAGTCCTGGCAAGGAAAGCAAGAAAATAGGAGGTTGGGAGGCAGACAGCAAGAAAGCAAGAATAATTTAAATAGAGAAGTAAAACACACTCTAATCTATTCAGCAAGGCTACTAGTCTGTTAACACAAAATTTCTATGATATGGTCAGATAGTGCAATGCATGTATCCCAAAGTGGTTTCTCACTCTCTGTGATGGTTCAGTGAGGTGTTGGTGAAATCTCAAGATCCCTCCAGATTGTCCTGTCTAGTGGAACTTTCTACAATAATGAAAATGTTCTAAATCTCACTGTCCAATAGCCACATGTGGCTTTCAACACTTGAAATGTGGCTAGTGTTGCTGAGAAGCTAAATATAAATTTTATTTACTTTTAATTAATTTAAATTTGAATAGCCATGCATGCCTAGTAGCTACTGTATTTGACTACACAGTTCTAGATGAATGAAGCTTCCCCAAGCATATCAACTTGATTTAACCTATACACTTGTTTTTCTTTGGGAGAGTATGCTATAACAGGTATTGAAATCAGATTTCTACACACATATACACATATATATGGCAGTACCAAAAATAACTATGTATTAGTGAGTATTCTTAGTTGAAAACAATGGAAAGCAAACATTTAATTTAAGCAGGAAAGAGATTTGTTAAAGAATGTGAAGTCACACACAGAATCTGTGGAATGGTCAGCTACCCAGGCATAGAGGCTACATGGCCACAGAAGTCCCAGTCATACTGCAGAGCTGGTCTGAAGGAAACACAACAGCCCCAACACAGAAACACAGTAAAGGAGCATGCTCTGCTGACCCAGCAGATGCTGGGCACTGGTTGCCCTCACAGGGAACCCTGCAATTGCTGCTTCTGAAAACTGGAGGGATCGGCTGCCACCACCACAACCAGACTGGATTCTACGTGGCACCTGCTGCTTTTAGTCACTAGCTTCTGATTGCAAGTCTTGGGCAGGGGCAGCTGATTGACTGGGCCCAGGTCATATGTCTGTGCTCAAGTGGAAAGGGAGGCTGGAATAACAAGAGTCTGGCTTCTATAGAGGGAGGCAGACTCATAAGCCAAGGAATTCTTCTAACAAAAATAAATGTCTGCTACACTTGCCTTGTAGGAAAGAAGGCTAATGTGTTAAAGGTACTATCCTCCTGGGTGATGGGCAGAGCTACAGAATTGAAAACATGGGGGCAGATTAAATGCTGGCATGTGAGGCACTACATGCTACCATGGGGAAATTAAAATATGTCAAAAAATTATGAGGATATGTTAGCAAAAGGGAGTTTTGTGAGAGAAAATAAAACAGCTGCCATGATGAAAAAGACTGTAAAGTATGACATTCCCTTTTGCTACTTTTTCATGTCACTCCAATAAAAACTTATTATTTTTAAAGACTTTTTTGGAGTTATGTGTATGTTGCATAATTGGAATTACTGTACATATTGTACATATTCTTGCTTTTTTATGTACTCTTTAATGAAACATAGATATCTTTTCCTTTAAATATGCACACCTCTATGACATCATTTTTAATGCCTGTATAGTATTCTGGTGTACAAATATATCATACTTTAACCAATGCCTTAATGATTGTTTACAACTTTTTCTTACGAGTCGTACCAATAATGAGCATCTCTGTACTTTTATCCCTGTGCACTTGATGAGTTACTCCTTTAGGTTAAATTCCTAGAAAAAGAATTGCTGTACTAGTAGTGGCTAAGCATACCTAAACATTTTGATTTACATTTGCAGACTGTCCATGCAGAGTTGGGACTAAGATGACATGAGTGAGGCACTTTTCCTTGGACACAAAATTTAATGTGGCATAAACAAACCTCAGTAATCAAAGCAAATATTTTGATACAATATTTTTAAATCAAAATTCATGGAAGAAAAGTCCATGATGAACAAAATATCAACATTTTAAATAAAGGTAGCATCAATATTATTGATTTTTCCTTGTACCTCAAGCTCCAGTATTTGTTGACTTGACACTATTCCCACCATGTTCTTGCCAACCCTAGGCTCCTACCTTTCTTTCTTATCATTCTGATGGGAGAAAAATGACATCTCATTTTAATTTTCTTTTTTTGATTGCTATTGAGATTGAGCATCTTATATGTTTACTGGCCATTTGCATTTTTCTTGTATAAATTGTCTTGTTCATAATGATTTACTTTTTCTATTTAGGTGTTCATATTTTATTGATGTGTAAGAATTCATTTTATATTGAGAATAGTAATCCTTTGCTATCATGTACTTTGCAAATATTTTCCTAGCTTTTCTTTTTTCATTTAACACTGTTTTTTCAGGATCGATGCTTTAAATATTTATATAGCCAAATTTGTCTCTTATGTTTTGAATGTCTCTGCTTTTTACCTGAAGAAAGACCATTTTATGTGATTGAAAATGAAGGCTTTTGAGTCAGACAGCCTGGATGTCACTAACCAGCTCTGAAACCACAGGCACATAGCATAACCTATGTGTGCTTTGTCATATATAAAATGGGGATAATAACAAGACCCCCTTCAGAGGGTTTTGTGATAATAAAATGAGTAACACAAAATGCTTAGAAAAATGCCAGGCACATAGTAAGCACTCAATAAATGTGAGCTATTACCACTGCTAACTACACACAAGTTTTGTTTTTAGATACTTGATTCTGTCCAATTTCTCTGTGTTCCTGCTCTAATACCTTACTGTTTTAGTTACCATTAATTTATTTGGTGTCTTTTGATCTGGTTAAGCAAGCCCCTTTCTCACTTTTATTGGTTTTTCAAGTTTTTCTTGGCTGTCTTCATTCATCTGTACATATAAATGAATTTTAAAAGCTGTTCATCAAGTACCACAAAACCTCACCGGGATTTTAATTGAAACTGTACTACGTTTACATATTATTTTAGGGAAGCATGACATTTTTACAATATGTGTCTTCCTGCCCAAGAACATGATGTTTCCCTTTATTTAGTCAAATCTTCTTCTTTTTACTCTTTTATTAAGTTTTATAGTTTTTAAAGATGTACATCTTGCACATTTTAATTTTACTCGGTGTTTTAAATTTTTATTGATATTTATTTCACTATTGGACATTACATATATGTATAAAGAGATGATGTCTGTATGCTTTCTGTAAGCCTTCACATTGAGCCCCTTTATATACTTTCATTTGTTTTTCAGTTGATTACGCGCTTATCCGAAATGAATGTATGACCTCACATTGAGCTGCCTAAACCCTCAATAACCCTCTAGGTGAAAGTCCAAACTTCTGGTCCTGACATACATTTATTAATCCATTTCCAACATTGATTTGTTTTCCCATACAACAAATATATATTTAGTACTGTGCCAGGCACTATGGAGTACCCAGGATCCATCAATAAACAGACAAAAATCTCTGCTACTAAGGAGCCTACACACAGGAGGAATTTGTTTTAGCTCATGCCTATGGATCCACCCTCGCCTCCTTTGCTTCTTTGCAGGTGCTATGTACTTCAGCCAAACTGAATTAGTTGGAATTCTCCTGAAACACCTTCTTGTTAAATGCCTTTTTCTTTTTCCAGTTGTTTCCACTTGAAAAGTTATAATGACTCATGTCAAGGACAGTATCCTCTTAGCAGCCCTCTTGGGTCTTCCATGCAGAGCGCAGAGGTCTCACTTCCATGTTGCATTATCTTAGAGACAATTTCTTCAAGTACAATTGTTATTTGATTGGCCTATGAGTTCCATTATCGCCAGGAATGGGGTCTTGGTCATCTTTTGCTACCTGGTAACATGGTAGCATGGTGGTGTTCACTAAGTATTTGGTAAAGACATAGATGTATTGAGTTGGTGGGTGGACACAGCATGATCACACGTGTCAATGTATGGCTACATAAGGTCGGTGCTGGGCAGTGGTATGGGTCATGATAATTAGACTTATAGGAGTCAGCGGGGAGATCTCCATAGCTGAATGGGTAGGCCTGGTTTCCTAGGGGAGATAGTTTGAGGCTTTTGTCAGCTCTTTCTACCCCATTTATTTTCATCCCCTCCACAAAAGGGTCTAAGATCAAAGATGTTGCCCTAACAAATTTTACATGCCCAGGGAATACAAAGTGAGGAAAGGCTAAGCTGAGAGTATAGCCTGCAGCTGCAGGCACAGTGCTTTTCACGGAGGTACGAGATGTGAGTTGGGTAGAATTGGAACTAGAACCTGGCAACTTGGCTTTGAAAAGACCTAAATAGAATCATACATGAGACAGGAGGTGCTTGGTGGGCAGAGCAGAGGGCTTGTGCAAGGGAAAATGTGATATTCTAGAAGTATGCCTGATAATATAATCAAGGGCAGATTGTGAGGGGCTTCCAAATGCCAGGTGAAGAATTTTAAAATTTAAAGTGTTTTTGTTTGTTTATTTATTTATGAGACAGGGTCTCACTCTGCCTACCAGGCTGGAATGCAGTGGTGCACCCAAGGCCCACTACAGCTTCAACCTCCTGGATTCAAGCGATCCCCCGCCTCAGCCTCCCGAGAAGCTAGGTCTATAGGTGCATGCCTGGCTAATTTTTGTATTTTTTGTAGAGACTGGGTTTTGCCATGTTGCCCAGGCTGGTCTCGAACTCCTGGACTCAGGCAATCCGCCTAAGCCTACCAAAGTGTTGGGATTACAGGTGTGAGGCACCTCTTCTAGCTCCTATTTGTATATTTATCTGTAATAATTTACATGGCTCAAAAATCAAAAATTCCCATAGCATATTATAGTGAAAAGTTCCCCTCCCACTCCTATTCCCCAGTTAACCAACTCTCCACTCCTGGTGAAACTGATGTTTCTTATGCATGCTTCCAAGGATATTAAGTGCATATTACAAGAAATTGGATATGCATGTGTGTATGTGTGTGTATTCTTTTTTCACAAATTTTAGCTTTTTTCATTTTACAGTATAGTTTAGAGGTCATTATCTTCAGTATATAAAGAATTTCCTTTTAAACAGCTGCATAGTAATCCACTGTAGAGATGAATCATAATTTATTAACAGTCGCCAATAAATGGACAGTTAAATCACTTCCTGTATTTTGCTATTACATATAATGCTACAATAAATAATTTTTCAAATAGGTCATTTTGCATGTATGGCTCTATTTATAAGATAAATCCTGAAAGCACTCATCACTAGGTCAAAGAATAGGCTAATAAATTTGGGTTCCAATCTGTAATAGGGATGCATTAAAAGTTACTTGCCAAAGCATGCATGTGCATAGAGCATTTTAAGAAATCTAATTCATATATAATTAATTAGATATGACAGATGATGGAAGAGGAAGGAGTCTAAGGTTATTTTAAGTTCATTAATTAAAAGGACGGGCACAGCCAACTCTTTAGCCATAATGGAGTTTATTTTCACCCAAGGACTGTCTACTTTCCCATCTCCACTGCCATGTAGGCTTTCCACTAGATTTCAACCAGACAGTGGAGAAAGAAGTGGGTGTGGGGGGCTTCATGGGAATTACTTTAAAGAACCAGGGAAATTAGAGACATCCTTGAATAGATATTGATAGAAAATTCTAGAGATGAAGTTGGCTAATTAGCCAATGAAAACCCAAAACATACCAGCGCCAAAATAAAGAAAATCTCTGATCTACTAATTATCTGAGAAAATTTTAAGAAAAATATTAATCTGGGGAAAATAAAAAGATAGAAGGTAGATTTTTGCCTCAATTTCCTTGGATTTGGAAGGCCTGAAGTTGGAATATTCTGACAATGGATTAAAATGAGAGAGTTTCCAATAGAAAGTGGTCTCTGTAGGCTTTATCCTCAGAATCTGCCATCTCAGATTTGAACCATGATCTCTGCTGCTCCCTGTCACTCAGCCATGACTTGTGAAGGGAGACCAAGTTCTTGCTGAGCCTTCGCAGTGTGAGCTCAGTCTGCAGATGCCCAGCTCCTTAGGAATGGAAGACAGATGTCAGCTCAGCTAGATGACTGATTAGCTGGGAACTCCTCTAGGGAGCATACTTTGGCTAGAATATCGTAATTCAGCCATCCAGTTAACCTTTTAAGTGAATAAAAGTCAAATACAGCACCAGGACCAAAGCTATGAGTTGGTGTGATGACAAGCAATCCTTTAGGAAGACACAGGATCCTTGAGAGGTAAAAATATAGGGCCTGTCTACATTCTGCTCTCCCTCTTGGAGAGCAAGCTCTAAAGTATTTAGTGGTGTGTGTGGTGGTATGTGCCATTGCAAAACTCTGCTAGGGAAGGAACTTATCCTGTTTTGCTTACTGCTCTATCCCTAGTGTTTAGAATAATGCCAGGAACACAGTAAGCACTCAGTAAACATTGGCTGAAAGAATAAATGCATCCACTGTGAATGAATGAATGAGTGAACAAATCCACATCATATGGGTTCCTTTGCCTGCTTTTGTGTATATCCTTACACAACACAAATCATATCTATATGTGGATATCCATTGGTCTTATGTTTTTCACACATGAAATGACTTTAAATCACTCTGTAAGTAGCTCCAAATGAGCCCTATAGATTTTGCCAGCTCCTTCTCTTTGCCAGCTCCTTAAATATTAGTGTTCCCCTGAGCTTTATCCTTAGTTTCTTCTCATTTTCTCTCTTTCAGAGAAACCTCATCCATGGCTTCAACTCTCATCCATATAGGCTAACGGCTTCCAAAACTCTCTGCAGCCCACAATTCCCTCATGACTTCCAGCTCTGAGGATCTACCAATCGTCTCAATATCTACATTCAGATGCTTCAGAGGTATCTCAGAATCAGTGTGTCATCAACTGAATTTACTGTCCACCCCCTTCACATCATCCGTTCCCTCTCATTCATTCTGAATTTTGTTTTTTACAAGAACTAAAGAATGAAAATATAGGCCAGGCACAGCTCACGCCTGTAATCCCAGCACTTTGGGAGGCCAAGGCAGGTGGATCACCTGAGGTCAGGAGTTCGAGACCAGCCTGGCCAACATGATGAAACCCCATTTCTACTAAAAATACAAAAATTATCCGGGCGCAGTGGCATGTTCCCATAATCTCAACTGCTCAGGAGAGTGAGGCAGAAGACTCACTTGAACCCGGGAGGCAGAAGTTGCAGTGAACAGAGATGTGGAGATAGCACCACTGCACTCTAGCCTGGGTGACAGAGCGAGACTCCGTCTCAAAAAAAAAAAAAAAAAGAATAAAAATATAAAAGGAATGTTATCTTTAGTAGCTATCGTGTTTATTGTGTCAAATGTCACTCTCCATTCTAGAGCAAATTCTGGTCCATAGTCAAGAGCTTCCTGACTATTGGGACTAGGCTGTGCCGTTACCGGGTATAAGAAATCAATCCTCTCAGTCCTTGGAGGATCTAGGAAGAGCTTAGGGAATCTAAGTATGAGCCCGTGGAAGAACTGAGAATAGTTTAGAGAATCTAAGTATGCCCCAGGCCTAGGCATCCTCATCTGTTTACCCCTGTTTTCTATGTGTGCCACATCACAAAGCAGATTTGGAAGCACTGATCTTGTGTTTGATCCTCCAACTATCCATGAATTCTCACCTATACATTTCGTCAACACCATAATAAACATTCATACTGGTGACCCTCTTCCACAGCAAGATCCTAACTGCCAAGTGAATCATCCAATAATACTCAATTAAACTCCTGAGTGTTTAGGGAATTGGATTTTGTTATGGAATCAGAATCTAGAATTTGGGGAAATCTTGAGCCACTTCTTTATCTCTAACTATCTCTTATTTACAAGTGAAGACATCAGGGCTTGAGATAAAGTTACTTACCTTGGAGGATACAAAGCATTTGTGGTAGAATTAGCCTGAGAAAATGGAAGTAGACTCTCTGCCCAGTGCTCCCATGCATTGTACCTTCCTAACCCACTCACTAGAGCCCTCTTTCACAACTGATCTCTTATTTTAGAGTGAACACACAGTGTTTGTCTAAACACTTAGACTAAACATGCTTTGGCCTTTTCACGCTAACAGTTTTATTGTTTTTCTCCTTGATATCTAATTTCCAGACTCAATCAGTGATTAAGTAATCTTCAAAAATTGTTTATATTTTTATGAGAGATGATTAAATTCCAGAGTTTGGCCTTGAATATGAAGTGACTGTTTTTATTTTACTCTTGTTAGTATATTTTTCCTTGCCAGAACAATGCATTTTTTGCCTCTGTTTCAACTCTAGAAGTATGAAAAAATCATTTTGAAATAGTTTATTTTACATTTGGGAATGTAAATGGAGATATGATATATACAAAAATCAATTAAGAAAGGAAAACACTATTGGAAAAGGGACCACACATGGATACCAAAGCCAAGGGTGGGAAAGTTCAGGCTCCCGGAGCAAGAAAAAACATCAACCTGAGTAGAGCATTTCTCCACTCCTGAAAGCCTGGGCATTTAGAAGCACATTTAGAAGTTAGACAAGCCAGTTTCTCAGTTGTGACAAATGTACTTGGTAATGTTAAGATGTTAACAATGGGGAAACTAGGTAAGGGGCATATGAGACTTCTCTGTACTACCTTTGCAACTCTTCTGCAAATCTAGTATTACTCCAAAATAAAGCTTATTTTTTAAATGTTAAAAAAAAAAAGAAGTTAGACAAGCAAGTGTTCAGGGCTGGCACAGTTCACATCCAGACAGTGAGCTTCTCAACAATGTAATATAAATCAACTTAGTGCAAAGTAAACAAGGAAGGAATGCCTTGTAGAAGTTGATAATTACATTGCAAACATTTTTGTGTAATATCGGACTTAAATATTGAAAAAGAAGGTAACTGGGGCCAGGCATGGTGGTGCACACCTCTAATCCCAGCACTTTGGGAGACCAAGGTAGGCGGATCTCTTGAGCTCAGGAGTTGAAGACCAGTCTGGGAAACATGGCAAAACCGCACCTCTACAAATACAAAAAAATTAGGCAGGTATGGTGGTATTGCACCTGCAGTCTCAGTTACTCGGGAAGCAGAGGTGGGAGGATCACTTGAGCCTGGGAAATTGAGGCTGCAGTGAGCCAAGATCGCACCACTGCCCTCCAGCCTGGGTGAGAGAATGAGACCCTATCTCAACAAAATTTAAAAAAAGAAAGAAAAAAAGAAAAGAAAAATAAGGTAACTGAAGGTCTAGCAAACACTAATCTTCAGAGTTTTTAGTCAAAAGGCCTACATCAGTGAAACTAAAGGCAAAACCCATCAAAGTTTACGGCCTCCCTCTCTCTCTCTTTCCACATATCTCCTTTTATCTCTCTTATTTTCCTGCTTTCACGTCTACAAGATTCTCTTCTTTATTAGCTCTGGTGCCTACAGTGCACCTGGATTTATTTCTATGACTTTTCACAAGGCAAACTGCATGAAATGCAATCATTTGAGACTTCAGACTTCATGGAAACATGTGCTTTTCTGTCAAGGGCTTAGGCTGCCCAACCTGCAAGCTCTTCTCAGGGAAAGGCTTTGTAGGACAGGCTCCTGCTGGGTTTGTGAGTCTAGCCAGAGATCACACACAACCTTCAAAAGACTATCCCCAACTTTTCATAACTGTTTCTGCTTTTCAAAAGAAGAAGACCTTGTATGGCATCTAGTGCTATCTTTATATGATGACTCATCTGCCTCTTTGGCCTGTACTTTCCTGTTTCAATCAGTCTTGCCTCTTCAACTGTTTCTGCTGCTCCTTCATGTGGTGTCTGGTACATTGCCTACTCTCTACCCACACATCTTCCTGGTGCAAATGAAGACAATTTGGGAGCTGTTCCTCTAGCTTCCTGTGAGCTACTCAGATCTTGACTGTTTGGTCTATCTCATGGGCCTCCCACCTCCTGAACTCTCAGCCAGCCTGACCAAAGCAGATAGGACATGAACTGCCTCAACTCCACCCCTAGGCTAGACCTAGAATCAAACAGACTTCCCTAGAAGGATCCTTAGAGTGATGAGGGAAGTCCAGCAGCCCAAGAGCTTTAAGCTGGTGTCCTCATTAACTCCCTTCTCCAGCCTTCACCTTCTTTCATCATGACCTTCTATGTTCTCCAGGTCCATACTGGGTCAAGAGTTGTGACACTTACCTTAACTCTTGCCAGCACTCTCCATGGGAGCCAAGTGTTTCTCCCACAACCAGCCTGCCACATTGGACCTCACTGAATTGTATAGCTTGCCCAAATCAAGGCCAAATTTGCCCTGTAACTTTCGATACTAGATATTAAAAAAACCAGACATCCCATCAGGAGCTAGTCCTTCCGGCAAGCCAGGGCTGCCCTTCTGATTCCCCACAACCTCATTTTCTTCCCTTACTCATAATATTGCTAGGATACCCGCATAACCAAAAGCCAAACCTATCCACATCACCCAACCGGTTTTCTAGATGTACACATGTGGGCCCACTGTCTCATCCTCCAACTTTCACAGATCATTGGTTAGGCCCACCTTCCTGTAATTGTTTCTGTTTTTCAAAGGGAGAAAGTCATTTGATGGGACAATGTGCATTACTTTGACCTACTTGACTACCACTAAAAATTATTCCTTCCCCCTATCCCTGACTAAAGCCTTCACCCATGACCCGGTTTCCTCCTTGGAAGAGGAAAGTACTTGCCAGCTTACAGATGCCAGATTTAGCAAGTGAAATACAGAATGCCCATTTATGTTTGAAATTCAGATAAACAGCAGTATAAGTATAGCCCATGTGATATTTAACACTTATACTGTTGTTTATCTGAAACTCACTTGTAACTGGGAATCCTGTATTTTATCTGGCAACCCTTCTCTAGCCTAATGAGTGGATCCAGATAATAGACAACCAAAATAGACTCCTTGGTTCTGGACATAGAGTTTATCTGTCTATTTATCTGGATTGAGTGGCTACAGGAACCATGCACAGTTATGCCTTCATCATGTAATTTTGACCCTCAATAATATTATAAACATAGGAAGATATATTAAGATTTTCTTGGGTATAACATGACATAAAGAGGAGAGAGTTACCACATAAAACTCCAGTTATCACAATTAGGCTTTTTATTTTTCCAGATTTTTACACAAGGCTCACTCTTAGAATTGCATCATGGAACAGTTTTGGCTTATTTAAAATCTTACTTCTGCTTTGGCTGAGATAAGAATCACTCACATAGGAAAACATTCAGGCATTTCTTCTATGATTTCCCAGCTGCAGCTGCTAAAATGTTCTACCAGTTCCAGTCAATCTGGCAGAAAAGACCAGGTCTAATGGCATATGCAAAACACTTCAAAATCACACGGGCACCATAGAAGTGGTAATAAATAGAGAAGAGTACATTTGCTTAACAAAGTTGGTTAAAATTGGCATTCTAGGGTCTGTTATTCCAAGGAGCATTGCAGAAATGTGACACATAGTGATGTCCTTGAGACACTTCCAATCTTCTGGGCTGGGCAGCAAATGAGAGCTCAGGAGAAGTGGAGGAGGAGATCAGCTGCCCAGCAGAAGCTTACATTCTAGCTGGCTCGTCAGAACACATGTCTGCTCAGTAGGGCGATGGCAGGACATTTTACCCCATTCTTTCTATTCCCGTAGAAGACAGAGACCATCCCCTACAGTCCTCATGAGGACAAAATATTGAAGGAACATTTCAGACTTGCACCCCTCCTCACTGCACTTGCTCCTCTGCCTGCCTGTGAGATTAAACTGATCTAGCTCTTATTGTCTTTGGACCTGCTAGAACTCAAACAGGGTCTGGGTTCTGGCTGTGCTCCTACCCTCTGTGATAACCACGCCAGCATCAGGTCCCAGATTTGAGGGAATGCAAAGGAGATCAGAGCCGACTCCTCTACATTAATATCCAGAAACTCTGGATTTTAACATAAATTTAGTATTCCAGTCAGCTTCTTGTATCTTTCCTCAATTGATTCAGAATACAGATGAGAGCCCTCTCCTCAACTAAATCTTCAACCTCACCAAAAGAAGGTTTCCAAGGCCAGGTGCAGTGGCTCACACCAGTAATCCCAGCACTTTGAGAGGCCAAGGCAGGAGGTTCACTTGATCACTTTAGGCCAGGAGTTCGAGACCAGCCTGGCCAACATGTTGAGATCAAAGTCCCACATCTGCAAAAAATACAAGAAATGAGCCAGGCATGGTCGTGCATGCCTGTAGTCCCAGATCTCAGGAGGCTGAGGCTGCAGAATCGCTTAAGCCAGGGAAGTTGAAGTTACAGTGAGGAGCCTAGCCTGGGTGACAGAGCAAGACCCTGAATCAAAAAAAAAAAAAAAAAAAAGAAGAAGAAGAAGAAGAAGTTGTCTGAATTCTAAGTACAACTTCCAACGGATATGAAAGAGGGAAGAACAACTGGGGCCACAATGAGTGTTTAAGTACTTGGGAGGTGAATTCTTTCTCTGGAAATAGCACCAGAAAGTCCTTTCAGAAGGAGATCCTTTTTTAACCAAACTGAAAGGAACATGGGCTGAGGAATGAGCATTTCAGAACACAAAACAGGGCACACACATAAGGCAGGGGCTGGACTCGGTTACGCTGCAGGGAGTAGATGGCAGGCTGAGTGGCTGGATCGGAATGGAACGCTCACATGTAGTCAGAAGAGCTAATGAGGATGCATCCCTGGGAAGAAGAATGGAGATGAGTAGGGAACGTTGAACGACTGCCCAGCCCTCCTAACCCCTCTCAGGATCTGTCCCTGGGTAGGGAGAAGTAAATGAGTCTTAAGTGAATAATTCAATGTCAAGTCACTTGTATTTCATGCCTTCCTGGTGCCACGGACTGGCCTTTCCTAAGTCCCCAAAATCTTTTTGGCTGGACCACTTTTGCACATTTCCAAATTCTCTAATTCTTAGGCATTCTCATCTGGAAAGCAGGCCTATGTCACAGGGTTGATGTGAAGATTAGAATTTGTATTAAAAAATATCCTAGAAGAGTACCTGGAACCGAGAAAGTATTTGACAGCAGACAGCTATTATTATGCCTATTTTTGAAAGATAGTGTAGATCAGTGGACATAGCACAAACTCAGAGTCCAACTGACTTTGGATGCTGTTGCAGGCTCAATCTCTACAAAGCAGATGCCCAGATGGGATTTGTGCACAGGGAGATTATTGGGTGGCACACTAGGATGCAAGAGCTGTGAGAAAGTTAGGGAGAAGCTAAACTTCGATGTAGTCACATCACAACAGAGGCAGCCCATCCCATGGGAGCTCTTGTGCAGCTGACCCTTCTGAGGTGTCTTGCTTCACGACTAGGAGGTGGGGCCCTTATTCCTCCTCATCCACCAGTCATCAAGTGTGGGCTGGCCCTGGGAGGTGGCTGCCTTCAGGTGAGGGCAATTCCTAGAGAGGGGTTCGCCTGAGAGTGCCAGCTACTGAGTGGGGGAATGAGAACCTCATCCTGGGCATGCACCACAGCATCCTCTACTGGTGTTCAATACATGGTCATAATTATCTGTGTTAATTATCTTTGTCGGATCAGCTAGTAGCTGATTATCCAAGTCATTGTCCTGACTTGGTGGGCACAGGTAATATCCAGGTCTTTGACCATTCCATCCACTTGGATGGTTGGAAACAAAGGTTTGCAAATTCTCAAGCAAAGAAGGAATGGGGTGAAATTGGTATTCAAACCTGATTTTAACAGCTGTTCATGGATGATCTTGGAATGGAAGAGAAATTAAAGATAAGAAGACCATCCAAGAGGCAATCAGAGTAGCCCAGGCTTGGAGTGATGAGAGCTCCCAGTCCATGGCAATGGTTGTGGAAATTGTGAAGGTTTAGGATTCCAGAGGCAGTAAAGGGAGGGTGTAGAGGGACAGAGAGATTTAGTAATGAACCTAAGGTGGTAAATTAAGGAGGAATAGGAGCACAATATTCTCTAAGGTTGGGAGGATCTCAGAGGTTAGCAATTGGAAGTAACTAGATAGCAGTACTCTCCTGTAGAGAAGGTGACTAATTTGGTTTTTGACATGAAATGTTCCCAAGACAGATGGAGAAATGGCAGTGAATAAACAATCAGGCTGGTAAGTTGTCTCGCTAATTAATTTTTTTAATTAATAGACTCTTTCTGCAGTATTAGGCTTACAAAAAAACTGAACAGAAAGTACAGAGAGTGTCCATATACCCTCAAGTTTCGGCTATTATTAATATCTTGCATTAGTATGATACATGTACTACAATTGATGAGCTAATATTAATATCTTATAGTTTACTAGACCTACTCTTTGTGTTGTACGTTCTATGGGCTTTGAAAAATGTGATATGTAAAAATATCCACCATTACAGTATCATACAGAGTAGTTTTGCTGCCCTAAAAATCCCCTGTGCTCTGCCTATTCATCCCTTCCTCCTTCCAGGTTCCTGGCAACCATTGATCTTTTTACTGTCTTTCTAGTTTTGCCTTTTCCAGAATATCACATAGTTGGAGTCACACACCATGTCGTTTCTTCAGATCTGCTTGCTAATGAGATTTTGAAATAGACTTTGATTTGTGTGGAAACTCATTTGATTTTCAAGAAGGTAATAATAACAGCTTTTGCTGTACTTGATTTGCCTTTATTCCTAAATAATCTTATTTTAAAGGAGACTTTATATCACCAGCATATATAGAAAAATAGTATTCCCTGACATCATATAGGACAGCTATGAAATACATCATTTAGATAGATAGATAGATTTATATTTAAATTGTAAAATGATCATGTATGTGCTATCTAAAAATAACCTTTCTTACCACCTGTTGATGCCCACACTTTAGGAAACACTGACTTAGATATTTTCCAGCCCCCACTTTCAGCTCCATTCCTTTTATCTGCAACATAAAGGCTGGGAAAAGAGAAAACCAGAGGAAAATAGACTTGCTGCCTCCAAGTGTTTGAAGAGCTGCCAAGTAGAAGGAGGAAGGGAGCATTCAACAAATGCCTGCCATGTGCCAAGTACCATGATAGATGGTTAAAATATATTATTTGGCCCAAACTCCACAATAGCACAGGTGATGGGGATCCTGATCTTCATCTAAGAGATCAGAAAGCCAAGGTTCTGAGAGATTCTAACATGCTCTGTTACTTAAGTGATGGAGCGGGGTCAAACCCAATATCTCTATCCATTCGTCTGGACTGTGTGGCCCATCAAGGTGAAAGAGATTTATTCTTTGTTGCTTTAGAAAGCAGAACTAGGACCAAATGTTACATAAGCATATTTCAGTTCAGCTCAGCTCAGAAGTAATTTTCTTATGCTATCATGGTTTAACAGTGGAAATAGACTGCCTTGGGGAAGTGGTGAGTTTTCTTTGCTTTGAATGTGCAGAAACTATGGCTAGAGACCACCTAAATGGGGAGCCACAGAGGGCTCCCAAATGAGAGGTGGGTGTGGGATCTCTAAGCTCCTCTGGGCCAAACATTCTGTAACTCCAAGCCTCTGTGCCTCCTTCTACTAACACCTAAACTTCCAAAGAAAAAGCCATTGGCTTGTTTGAATGCCAGCAGGGCATTAAATACATCCCTGGGATGCCTTAATCTTTCTGCAAACCATATTCCTTCTGCAGCCTTTATTAGGGCACCACACGAAAGACAGAAGGCATCAAAATAACTGATTTCAGATGGATCTAATGAGTTGAATAATTGGAAAATACACGTCACTGGAAAGCTGACACACTTCTGGAGACCAGGAAAACGTATTCCATAAGTCTATCAGTATCACCTTGGATAGAGATAAAACAGCCTCCTTGCAAAGAAATATGTTGAAACGTGACTTGAGCATCAGCTTGCTGTTTAGCAAAAAGCTCTGCAGTTAATCTTCTCTTTTGTTAATAGATATTACCACTGACTCTGGGATAATACATGGATAATGTTTTAGCTAATCCTTTAGCATCTTTATTTAACTACCCTGTAAGCAATGAACTTCGGCCTCAGAATTCCTGGTAATACTGACATGAAATATAAAGATATAGAAGACTCTTGTATTACCCCTGTTTTATTGGGTGGAAAAGTTCACAGTTCTATAAAGTACATGTATCTGTCAGTTCAATAGGCACAGCCAAGTCCTTTAGAGCCTACTTTAGAGCCTGCTTTTAGGTGACTTGCTCATACACACACACACACACACACACACACACACACACACGCATACACACAAGCATGCACACAGGGACAGGCACATGCCACAAGGATAGCTCGGGAAGTCACCATTCATTTGGAATGTCTTCATTAATAAGTATATATAGATAGATAACAAAAGCCATGATTTTGCTGTCTCCTGCTCTGAAAGAAATGGAAGATCCCAGTCACTGGACAGCCTAACACCATCTCACTAAGGGCCCTGTTGAATCCAACAGAAATGTGTTCAGAGTACCCTGAAGGCTTTCCCTGGAGGGAAAAGCCGACGCATGTTTAGCTCTCTCTGCCGTAAGTGGAGCCTAAGCTTTCTTAAGGCAACTTTCACAGGGAGAAGGACGCTGCCTTTTCTCTCTCCTGTTACTTGCTGGACTCCCAGCTCTGTTATGTCAGGTGCCTGAGCACCCCTTTAACCAGCACACTCGAGACCAGCCTTGGGGCCCTCAAAATCCTTCAACTCAGACACACTAATCACCCTCCAATGTTGTCTTGCAGTTTTTTAAATAAATAAATAAATAAATACGTGGATTCACTTTATCCACCAAATATCTATAATACAACACCAAAATATAATCAAATGAAAAATGTATACGCTTTGTACATCTTATTAATTGATCTGTGAGACTCCAGTAACTCTCTAATCCGTGATTCATGAGAGTTTTATGAACCATCAAAATCTTCTCAGTAGTGCATATTAATATTGTATTTCAACAAACTCTCCTGTTTATGTTCAGAAGACATAGAATGTCTCTATCCTTCAGAATAGCCAGACAGACTCCACTTGGTGGAAAAGTGTGAACCCATAATCCTGTAACCAAGACTACTACCAGGCTGCTAGCACCACCTTTCCTTTTTTTTAATAATAAAAACAAAGTCATTCTCTCTTGTCTGGCAAAGGCAACAATGTCCAAATATGGGCATCCTGGAATAAAGAGCCCTTTTTCCACTTGAATTCCTATGGAGATCAACACGGCAATTACAATGCTTGTGTTCATCATGGAAACTGTTTTCAAGCAGTTTTGCATGTATTTAGTGCTACAAACAGAATAAATATGCAGTGTAGATTTCAAATTGTGGCCACATTGGAGAAACAGTATTTATAAACTGTAGCTCCTGCTTTTTCCCTGCTCTTTCTTTTCCAGAAGGTATATCAATTTCATTCTCCCTGCAAGGCCCATGGAGCCAATGGCAGACACCATTGGCTGCAATTTCAAGGTCTCCAAATATTTCTGAGCTCAAGCAAAGTTGTAGCAGAGTTCAAGTGTCCTTATTGCTCCTCCAATGCTAATACTAGTTACCCAAGGTAAGGAGAGGAGAGGGCAGGAAATAAATATCTATTGAGGACAGATGGGAAACCAAGCACTATACTCTGTCATCCAATCCTGAGAGCCATCCAGTGAATTCAAGGGAATCGCCATTCCCAAAAGGTGATCAATAAGTGCTACTTCCCTTCCTACCCCTATCTTGCAGATGAAAAAAAAAAAAAAAAAACTGATGCTCAATGTCATACTAACTTGCGACAGTGTCAGAATCCCAGGCTTCTATCTGCCTACAGAATTCATTCTTTTCCTGTTACCAAATGCTGACTCCTTTTAATTCTTTCTGTGGATTTGGGCTCTGGTTCCTCAGTCTCCATCATAGCCTTGATAAATGGTGGTGTAGTCTGTGCCTTGCACAAAAAAATCAGACTGCAGGACAGGAAGGGCTGAAAGTGCGCCTGTGCTCTACCCAAAAAGCCATTTCTCCTTCTGGGGCTGTGCATTACTTTCCAAAGTTTGCTTTAACAAATTACTACACACTGACTTAAAACAACAGAAATTTATCCTCTCACAGTTCTGGAGGCCAGAAGTCCTAAGGTGTTGGCAAGATTGGGTACTTCTATAGGCTCTGAGGAAGCATTTGTTCCGTGCCTTTCTCCTAGCTTCTGCCAGCTGCCAGCAATACTTGGCATTCCTTGGATTGTAGTTACGCCACTCCAATCTCTGCTTCCATCATCACATGGCCTTCTTCTCACTGTTCCTTTTCTTCTTATAAAGACACCTGTCATTGGATTTAGGGCCCATCTGGGTAATCCACGATGATCTCAATCTCAAGATCCTTAATTACATCTGCAAAGATCCTTTTTCCAAATAAGACCATATTCACAGGTAGTAAGGGTTAGGACTTACACATATCTTTTTGGGGCCAACATTCAAATTGCTACAGGATGTATACACCTGGAGGAAGAGCAGCTTTTTTTCACTGCTCTACCCAAAGCAAGTGTGCTTTCCTCTTCAGCACAGGGACCTGTGAGTTGATGAAGCCCTGGTATCCTCGGTGCATTCCCTGATGCCTGTGTCCATCAGTCTGGGCTTCTGATCCATTCTTTCTATTCATGCTACCAAAGCCTTTAACCCATATCTGGGCCCCTGACAGCCTCCTCAGCTCCTGCTACCCCTCTAAGGAGTAGAGCCTGGTGAAGTCAATACATGGTCAGGGTCTGAAATTAGGTCTGTTCACAGGGTTGTATGGAGGAAGACTGGCCCTGAGGGTATAGGCTTGACTTGGCAAGAGATGGTAAAAAATAGTGTTGATGGAAAGTCATGGCCTGAACAACGCAGTGGCCCAGGTGAGCAAGCAGCATCCAGGGGAGTTGTCCAATGGGCTCAAAGCTCATAGTAACAAAGATGGAGTGATAGACATCTTGAGAAAGCCACGTGGGAGGCAGGAAGAAGCATACAGAAAGAAGACGCAAGTGTCAGGCATCCAAGCACTAGGCTGGGCCTTACAGGGGGATTTGACAAGATAACTACACAGGGTGTCACATTCAGGGCCCAAAGTTAGAGCCAGATCCAGCAATAAAAGGAACATGCTGCAGTGCCCCAGAATGTGGACTGTGGTCTCTTCAATCTCTCCTGCTAATGGTCAGGATCTGTTTTGATCCCCCAGTATCCCCACTTGAGAGAAGAGTAGTGCAAGGTAGGAGTCAGGTCAGGCCTCTCTGCTCAGCCTTGACAGGCTCAAGTACCACTATGGCTGGCCCCATCCCTGCTGACCAACCCTTTGTGAATTGCCCTTGCATTCCAAGTCTACCCTTAGCAGTTGTGGCCCAGTCCTCTGAATTCTCCTGTGCAGCTTCCTGACGTTCACGCCATCCCAGACCTTGCCCTGAGTCTAGGCTTCGACTACCCAATGCTGGCAATAAGAGAGGCAAAGGGGAACTTTCAAAGTACATGAGCTATCCTTGGAGGATTTCCAGTGTCGCTAAAGCAGGAAGCAAGCAGAACCTCATGGTAGTTTTATTTTTGGATTTTGTGCCACCCATAGAAGTGAGTAAGAATAGACATTTAAATACTTTCTAAGAATGCTCATGTGCAAAAAAGGCTTGCCCAGATTGATTTCAGAAAGCAAACCTAAATTCCATTCCAGGAATTGTACAGCCTCACAAGTTCCTCAGCTTCTAAATAAAAATCCCTGAGAATCTAATAATAAAGTCTTGGCAGTACACATGGCTTTGCAGTGTTTATATTTAGCAAACATTTTCCACTCTGAAATGATTTCCTGCCAAAAATATCACATTCCAATAGATTTTGCCATATGATGCTTGATGCTTAATTTATTGTTTCCAAAATCATCATTGTCATAGAATTTGGGGTTTATGATGGAAACATGAAGAGTGAATTCAATATTTTGTCTTTAGTCTGCCTCCAGATTAAGGATTTTTTTTTTTTTTTTTTTTTTTTTTTGAGACGGAGTCTCGCTCTGTCGCCCAGGCTGGAGTGCAGTGGTGCGATCTCAGCTCACTGCAAGCTCCACCTCCCGGGTTCCCGCCATTCTCCTGCCTCAGCCTCCCGAGGAGCTGGGACTACAGGCGCCGCCACCTCGCCCGGCTAATTTTTTTGTATTTTTTTTAGTAGAGACGGGGTTTCACCATGTTAGCCAGGATGGTCTCGATCTCCTGACCTCGTGATCCGCCCGTCTCAGCCTCCCAAAGTGCTGGGATTACAGGCTTGAGCCACCGCGCCCGGCCCAGATTAAGGATATTGATTGAGGTCCTGCTGTCTATAGTAAGTTGAGCCAGACTAAGAGAAAACAGAACTTACTCTTGTGGCATGCGATGGGCTTGTTTAGAATTAGTAAAAGATATGACCACAGACAAAGGAGGCATTGGATGTGAGCAGGAAACACCTTCCTGAGGTCTGATCACCTAAACAATAGGGAGTCTTCATCAGCTGTTGTACAAAGGAATCAATAACACTCATGATGAAATATGACAATGATGCCCACAGCGATTTAAAGAAGAAAGATAGTAGAGGGAGGCAGAGGAGTGGGACCTTTCGTTCCGTGAATAATAAGCGAGATGTGGTGTCAGTGAAAATGGAGAAGGGGATATATCTAATGGGAAATATCTAATGGGAAAGGCACTGGGCTTGGCCTGGGTTTAAATCTACAAGCTATTCATTTCAATGAGCCTGTTTCCTCATCTGTGAAATGGGAGCTATTGGTAATGGTGCCACTATGCAATTATGGGATCATTTATTGGATGGCACAAAGTAGTCACTGAATAAGTAAATGCTTACAGAATCTAAAGAGAAAGATCCTGGAGACTGGGGTGAAAATCATCCTGCCTTGCTGACTGTATCAAACAGGTTTCTTAGGAGCAAGCAGAGAAACTGAGCATGGAAGGAAAGGAACTGATTGGAAGGCTATTAATCAGCTCACACAATTAGTGGGAAAGTTAAAGAAACAGGTGTGGAAACAGGCAGGACCAGAAGACTAAGTAGCATTTATCACAGACAAAATCAAGCCAAAAGTCAATGCGGTGAGATCACTGCTGCTGAGCACAGTGGGGACCTGCCTTGCACTACCTGGCACTGGACATGGACACTGTCCCTGGAAACCAAGTTGGCTGTTGTCACTGCTCACCTGCCATCAGAATGGATTTCCCACTGTCCTCGCTTCTTTGTATCTGTCCCTAGCGTCTGACTTCAAATATGGGGCAGGGTGGGGCCTCTAAACTTTAGCAAGCAGGTACCAGCATTTTCCATTTTATAACGGGAGGCGGCTGATAAGACATATAGACTCCACCAAGACTCATAAATTGTGGTGGTAGGGGGGGCAGTTCCCTAAACTTAAAAATGGATTCAAATGCTGGCAGCCAGAAAAATGACACATGTCCATTGCCATCACCGACTGGAAGGTGAGGCCATGCAGAGAGAGAAGGCAAAGGTTATTTATTCTAAAGATTAAAGCCCAAGGTCAGGGCAACTGTGACTCTATTTTCAAAAACTAGAGAATAGTAAGCTGATTCTTAATAACTTACTGAGATATAAATTTATATACTCTATAGAGCTCACTCACTTAGTGTATTAGTCAATGGTTTTCAACATATTAAAATACTTGTGCAACCATCACCATAATCTAAATTTAGAATATTTTTATCACCCAAAATCGAAACCTTGTACCCTTAGTTGTCACTTCCCACCCCAGCCCACACTCAGCTCTAGGAAACCACTAATCTAACTTCTGCCTCTCTAGATTTACTTATTCTGGACATTTCAAATAAATGGGATCACACAATATACAGGTTTTGTGACTTACTTCTTTCATTTAGCATGTTTGTTAAGGTACATCCATGTTGTAGCATGTATAAATATGTCATTCTTTTCATGGCAAAACAATATTTTATTTATGGACATACCAAATTTTCTTTATCAATTTTTCCATTGACAGACATTTGTGTTGTTTCTACTTTTTTGGCAATTATGGATAATGCTGCTACGAACATTCGTGGACAAGTTTTTGTGTGAACATATGTTTGCATTTCTCCTGGAAATATATCTAGGTAGTAGAATTTCCAGGTCATATTGTAACTCTATGTTTAGCATTTTGTGAAATTGTCAAACTTTTTTCCAAAGTGGCTGCACCACTTTATAACCCCACCAGTAATGTAAGAGTATTTGGGTTTCTCTACATCCTTACCAATACTTATTATTTGCATTTTTCATAATATCCATCCTAGTGGATATGAGTTACAAATGAATTTTTAAGTTTGATAGTTTGCCATGGTAATGAATATCAAGAAAACATATCCTGAATTCAGCTAGCTACCATTAGCATCATTATTATGAGTATTACTGAGGAATCAAGTTGGTGAATTTAAAAATGTGAAATCATTTTTATTTTTCTCAAAAACTGCAATAAAGCCTTTTTAGTTCTTAATTACATCTTGAACATATCTCATAGCTTTCCAGGCATTTTTTTTGAAAAGGCATTAAAATTTCAAACCAGTTAAACGTTTCTATCTTAAATGTGATTGAAATCTCACCTCTTCTCCTCCCCTTCCCTTCTACATGATTTTGACCCCTTGCTGGGGAGACCTGAAGTTAGAGGGAAGTATGGTTCACTCCTTCTTTTCTTCTCTCCTCCCTTAGTGGGACTTGGAGCAGGGCAGAAGGATTGGGGAATTATAGTGATATCATTGCTGTTCTTAATAGTGGATTCATTTAATTCAGTTGGTCTATGAAGTAAGAAACTTTTATTATCTCTATTTAACAAATGAGAAACCAGAGACACAGAGAAGTTAAATAATTCACCTAGGTTAAGTGACTCAACTAAAAGCATACAGTTAATAAGTGGCAGAGGCTGGATTCAAACCCAAGCAGTCTGACTCCAGATATCTGTGTGCTTAACCACTATACTATCTTTGGAAAAATACCACTTTCCTTAAATGGGTAGTTCTGTCTCCCAATGGTAAGTCATAGGGAGGTGTCTGGCTCCAACTGTCATTGGCTATTCTCAGAATGTGGGTCACGTAGTAATATTTTGTCCAATTCAACATCCTCTGGAAGCCCTTGGAGTGAATGGGTCAAAAGTAAAGACTGAAACACTAAGAATTGAACCACAGGAGATGACACAGGAAGAAGTCGCGGACACAAGTGACACATAGTAGCGATGGTGTCAGGTCATCCAAGAGAAGACAGCATTTCAGGCCACTTGTTTCAAAGTATAAAGTTTTCCTAACGGCCAAGGAAGGTCCCAGAGAAAGTAGAATAATGATAACAACAAGGAGCCTGAGGCACAAACAATGGCATCCAATAACACAGGGGTGTAGGTACATTTTGGAAAAGGCGATTAAGTGGAAATAGTGAGTGATATGTGGAAATTAATATCAAGTAGTTGAAGGAGCATGCTAGGGGCATTTCATTTTCCAAGTCAATGAGAAGGGAATTGTTCACTCATTTGAAGGAAGGGTACCCACAGTCACAGATGACATTCACAGAGCCCTGTCCTAGTGGGCTAAGTTCTTTCCAGACATCTTTTCAGGCTCATAAAACCTTCAAAGGTTAAGTTCTATTTATGATCATCTTTGTTTTCCAGATGTAGTTACGAAATGCAACCAAGGTCCTGCAGCTGGTGAGTGTTGAGTTCGATCTGATGCCTACACCTACATTCTCACACATGTTCTCTTGACTCCCAGCATGTGGGACTGCGGACTAAGGAGAGAGGAATGGTTTATAGCAGCCCTTTTGGAGACCTGCCAGGGAGAAATGGAGAGAAGATGTGTCAAGCACTGGTGAGAGCCAAGTTGAAGTGAATGGCAGCTCATGTGGAGCTGAGTGTTTATTGTTTTATGTTGTTCTCAAATCCTTTGGGGCAGAAGGGAAGCAATGGGGAAGGTAGATGGTGGCAGAGCTGGGTTTGAAGATTAACACGCGTGTGAAATGACACCAATGGGTGAAAGGCCTGAGATGAGGAGGACAGCCTTGAACAGTCAGCAGGGGCCGCCCTCTGGCTCCCTGTAGCCTCACTGACCTCTCTAAAGAAGAGTTATTTAAAATCTGTGAGGACGGAAACATTTTCCATCAGAAACTCCATTCTGCAGTATCCTCCCTCTAAAACTTTCTCTCCCTACAATGAAGGACCAAAGACTACTTCTTGCTACCATTCCCCATTTAATTGGATTCACGTCAATAATTCACACATTTATACAAGTGAATTCACAGTCTATGGCTCATCTGATTTCAATCATTTACACATCGTGCATAGGGAAGTAATTCAGAGCCAGAACTGGCTTAGCTGTGGCTTTACAGGCTAAAAAGTGGGGAAATTTGGAAGACGCATGAATCTGCTGACTTCATGGTCATAGTTGAGAGCTTCTCTGAGCACCAGCCCACCTGCCCAGCTGGTAAATATCTGGCCTGAAGTTTCTTTCCAAGAAGGGCATCTTGTGTTCTTCCTTTCAGCCCTTGAGTACTTACTTTTTCTGCTCTATACTCCATCACAAGCTCCCAGTGCAGGAACTCATCTATCTGTTCTCTTAGAGATGTCCCCTCGCCACTGTCCTAAAACTGCAAGGCTCACAGAGTGAGATCCGAGATACAAGAGCCCGGCCAAGGAGCCGTTCAGAAGTGACCAGTGTGGACTGAGGCAAGTGGATCCTTCTCCAGGGGTCTGGACTATGAAAGACCGCTTAATTTTTGTATGACCTTCAGTCGGGGAAGTGGAGACTGTTGAAAAAACAAAAATTGAATTTCCTTCAGACAGATGTAGAGGCTCAGAGAGACTAATATAATTTCAGGAAATAAAATAATACAAATTGTCTTATATCCAAGGATTGCATTAACTAATGTCCTCTGTAGATTAGTTAACATATTCTCAAGTAGGTTAATTTTCTTTACCTCAGTACCTGCCCATCATTTATAAATATTAAACTGATATATCTAACGTTTATTTATGTTCATGAAACACAACCACACTGCAGGATCTTTCACACTAACACCATCCCCCTGCCTTTTAGAGAATGTGTTTATTTCTGATTTTCATAAATAAGCACAGGTATTCTCGGTGATTCCGAATTAGTCATTAAAGTTTACAAGAGGATTTGTCCAATTTCTATTTTTTTGGCATTGAATAAAGAAGTTATTTTGAAAAAAAGTACATACTTGTGAACCTTGCCAAAAATTTTGCCATTATAAAATACCACTGTAAGACATTTTCAGGACATAATAGAATTATCATAAAAACATATTTCCCGAAACATACTGAGTATGCAATAAATATATTTTGAATGAATGAGAACCACTCTAGGATCTTATGTATAGAAAACTTAAATAGTAAGAAAAATCCTTCTCTTTAGTCACAACAGAAATCATGCCAGATAAAGCCTGGAAAATATTTTTATGTTAAGTTATATTATGCTGAATACATTCTACTGAGAATACTGACCTGAATACCAGCAACATTGCAAAAGACAACTCCAAGTTATATATATGTACATTTGAATTTCTGAATTCAACCAAATAGGAAATGTCTTTTAGAAATGGTAAAAAATAGGCCAGGCACAGTGGCTCATGCCTATAATCCCAGCAATTTGAGAGCCGAGGCAGGCGGATCACTTGAAGGCAGGAGTTCAAGATCAACCTGGCCAACATGGTGAAACCCCATCTCTACTAAAAATACAAAAATTATCTGAGCGTGGTGGCATGTGCCTGTACTCCCAGCTACTTGGGAGGCTGAGGCAGGAAAATCGCTAGAACCCGGGAAGTGGAGGTTGCAGTGAGCCAAGATCACACCACTGCACTCCAGCCTAGGCGACCAAGTGAGACTCTGTCTCAAAAAAAAGGAAAAAAAGAAAAATAGAAAAGAAAAGAAAGAAAGAAAAGAAAAGGCAAAAAAAAAAAAAAAAACCCTTACATCATCATGCCCAAGGATTTATTTTCTAACCATAGTATCTTGTAGATCGTTTTGTTGTCTCTATCCATAATTTATATACCCCAACCTTACATTATCTCTTAAAATGTAATACTTAAAGCAAAATATTATTTAAAATATTCCCTCTTCTCCAACTATAAAACATTGCATTTCAGCTTTTATTTCCATGCCTATCTTATGCAATATCCCATACTTTGCTCTTGTTACAATTCCAGTCATATTATTGACATGTACATTTTGCCAGCTACACTTATGTTTGACCTTCCAATGAAAGGCTAATTTTATTTGGTGTTAAAATGCACATTTCGAAAACATAAGATGAGAGAGTGGTGAAAAAGGAAACAGAAATAATACATCTGCTTTCCTGGATTAAAAGGATGTGAAGCCTCCAAAGAGCCCCAGGTAAGACAGAGACAGCCCAGCAAAAATTTTCAGATAAATATTTGGGGAGGATGCCAAGAACTTTTTAGAGTAAGTTTTTAGAAAGAGCCCAAGCTTTCCAGTGAGACAACAAAGTGTAATTGTGAACAAGGAACCTATCCTAGAGGAATTTTGAGATGTCATGGAGCAGCTGTATTCAGAAGGACATAAGAAATCATTAAAGAGTTTGAGCAAAAAATCATTTAAAATATTGGATTGAGTGCTGTATTAGTCTGTTCTCATGAAGCTAAAAAAGACATACTCGAGACTGGGTAATTTATAAAGGACAGATGTTTAACGGACTCACAGTTCCACATGACTGGAGAGGCCTCATGATCATGGTGGAAGGCGAAGGAGGAGCAAAGTCACATCTTACATGATGGCAGGCAAGAGAGTATGCGGAGGGGAACTGCCCTTTATAAAACCATCAGATCTCGTGAAACTTATTCTGTATCATGAGAACAGCATGAGAAAAACCCACTCCCATGATTCAATTACCTTCCACCGGGTCCCTCCCATCACCAGTGGGGATTATGGGAGCTACAATTCAAGATGAGATTTGGGTGGGGACACAGCCAAACCATACCAAGTGCAGAATGAATTTGGTGGTATTTCTATCTCTTCCTTCCCATTTGGTACAATATTTTAATTTATTATAAAAGTAGGCCAGGCGCAGTGGCTCACGCCTGTAATCTCAGCAATTTGGGAGGCTGAGGTGAGCGAATTATGAGGTCAGCAGATCAAGACTATCCTGGCCAACATGGTGAAACTCTGTCTCTACTAAAAATACAAAAATTAGCCAGGTGTGGCGGCACATGCCTGTAGTCCCAGCTACTCAGTAGGCTGAGGCAGGAGAATTGCTTGAACCTGGGAGGCGGCAGTTGTAGTGAGCCAAGATCACGCCCACTGCACTCCACCCTGGGCGACAAAGAAAATAAAAAATAAAAAAAATAAAAATAAGGTAATGGCTGCTGACAGTTGATACTGGAAAATATAGGGAAAAAAACAAAATGGAAATAAAAATCACTTCTTATTCAATCACCTCTGAATAATCATTCTTAATATTTTGGCTTCCTCTTCTCTATGTCCATTGGGTTCTTACTGTGTTGTCATGCTTTCTTCACTTAATAATATGCTTTAAGTGCTTTCTCATATTTTTACTCTGAAAATATGGATTTTAATGGTGGAATAATGTTCTGGCCTATAATTTTGTCAGTAAATTTAATCATCTAATTTTGGACTAGATTGCTTGCAATTTTTCATAATTATAAATAATGCTACAATAAACATCCTTGTACAAAAATATTTACATCTCTGATTATTCCCTCAATATAAAATTCTGAAAAGTGGAATTATGATTCCAATGGCGAGAACTAGTTTCAAGCTTTTGATTTATACTGTCTGATTGTCCACCAGACAGGCATCAGAAAGGGGGTACCAATTCTACTAACAGCTGTGTTGAATCTTTTCAACTACATTCTTGCTCCATAAGGTAATACGGTTACAACATTTTGCCAGTTTAGTGGGTGAAAGTGGTATCTTGTGTTTGATTTAATGTGATCATTCTTTGTGAATCATCTGTTTGTGTCTTTTGCCACTTTTTCTTTTGGCCCGTTTTTCTTTCTGTTATTTTTAAGCACGACTTGCCCGTAAAAATGTCCTATGTGCTGCAATCAAGTTGTCATCTTTAGCCTTTCAACTTTATTTCTTCTATTTCTTGTGCACAGAATTTTTAAATGTTAAGTAGTCAAATTACATATATAATTATACATGCATATAGCATTAAATTTCACAATGTTTCCCTCTCTTCTTTTTGTACATTGAAAAGACATTTATTTACTCTCTGACTCTCAAAAGTAAGTCTCTACCCCTCAAGGCTAGATACTATATTCACCATGGCTTGTCCTTTCCTTTAGCACAGTGTCTGGCATAACACAGGAATCATTAAATGTTTATTGAATGAAAGAACACATGAACAAATGACCACCACTGCCACAACAGCATTTGTACCAGCCTTCCCACTCTGCATTTCCTGTGCCGTTTTTGAATGGATATACCAATGTGGCAGGAGTGAGAGGCAGGGAGGGGAGATGGCAGGGTAAAGCATTTTGGATGTGTGCCAATTTTTGATGTCTGCCTCAAAAATTAGCACCCAGCTGGGTGCGATGGCTCACGCCTGTAATCCCAACACTTTGTGAGACTGAGGCTGGTGGATCATGTGAGTTCAGGGGTTCAAGAGCAGCCTGGCCAATATGCCAAAACTCCATCTCTACTAAAAATACAAAATATTAGCCAGGCATGGTGGCTTGTGCCTTTAATCCCAGCTACTAAAGAGGCTGGGGCACAAGAATTGCTTGAACCCAAGAGGCGGAGGTTGCAGCAAGCTGAGATTGCGCCATTGCACTCCAGGTCTGGGCGACAAGAACGAAACTCTGTCTCAAAAAAAGAAAAAGAGTAAAAAAGTAGCACACATGCAGGTGAAGGATAAGGCCCCTGGGGGCTGTTATACATCCTGGTCTCATCAAATGGACAGTGAGAGATGTATGAAATGTCTTCAACCATGTCTCAGCTGCAAAATGGTTTTTTATATAGTCATGATCTCTGTTCTATGAGGCAGAGACAACGTGTAGTCTCATGTTTCAGGACTGTGCATTGACACTACTTTCTGTGTTGAAGCCCTAAATCCAGTATGTTTGATTCTTAATGTAATCTACAATTCACAGCAGATGTGTGTGTATAATTTGTAACCAAAGGCCAACAGCACTAATAATGGTGCAATGTCTATGTGGCCACAGGTATGAAGGAGGCAGGAAATCTATCATAATTAAACCAGTAAAATGAATGGTAATTAAATTCAGATTAAGAAAAAGCACATTCATTTAAATGAAGATACATGGCAATTTGTGACCATTTTAAAAGGGCCAGCTGGAAGTTGCAATGCCATTATCTATAAGGGAAGTGTTTACTAAGAAAATTAACAGAATTCCAGAGAGAATTCTTAAGATATAGATAATGAGATAGTTTTTTTGCAACCTCTAGGGACTTCAAAAACATATTTTTTCATTTAGAGTATTGACATGCTAATTTTTTAAATATAATTTATTCCTGAGGGCAGGGGAAAAGATTTCTGATAAATGACATTATCCTAAACTGAAGTTATTTGATACTACTAATGCTTTTTTACCACTGTTGAAATAATATAATACATAATTTATTTACATAGTAGAATATTTAAAAGGTAGAAAAAGTATATAGTGCAAAATACACTCTATCGTCTTTCTTCTAATTTCATAGACCCAAATTGGCTTCCCCTCTGCAACAAGCAAACACTGTTATGCAGAGATATTCTATGAATATTCAACTATATTCGTAAATTGCCCTTTATTTTAACATAAATGGTAGTATATTATTCATATTAATCTGTAACTTGCTTTTTTCACTCTATTTTGAGACTTCCATGTCAGTATATAGAGAATAGTTGCTTCTCTCTTTTTAATGTCTAGGTGGTACTCCATTATATGGAATACTGTAATTTATTTAACCAGGACCCTGTTGATGAATGTCTTAGGTGAGATTCTCTAAAAGCACAGCCTAAGGGGGAGACTCTCATGCAAGTGATTTATCAAGAAATGCTTTCAAGAGAATTTTATAAAGAAACCAGAGAGAAAAGATAGGCTGGGGAAGAAGCTAAGCAAAGATGTGGTTTTAGTCAAGTCAAACCTTAGTCTGATCCCATGGGGAGCACTGGAGCGTGCATAGCGCCGGGAAAAGGTGTTGAGTTTTTATACAACAATACACAACAGACATTGGCTTTGTATATTGCCAGTATACTAAGAAATGGACATCTGGGTAACCTCCCAGCTACTTCCATGTCAGGAAGGTCCTGGTCAGTTGAGGGTAATTCTCTGGAGAAGGGTGAGCTCTGAGCCATCAGCAGCCAACACTCACAGGGGCGGGACACAGATGCACTGGCCCAGGGAAGGGGATGCAGGTGGAACACCACATTGGATATTTGGTCCTTTCCAATTTTGTAAGGACAAGCAATGCTGATATCCTTGTAGATACATGCCTTTGTATATGTGTGCCAGCACATTGAGTGATCAATGACTGGAAGCAAAATAACCGGGTCAAAAGCTATAAACTTTAAAATTCTGATAGATATTGCCAAATTGCTCTCCAATTTACACTCGGACCCAAAACATATGAGTTTCTGTCTCCTCACACCCTTGCTGAAAACATATGCTACTAAATTTTTTAATCTTTGTCAATCTGATAGACAGAAAATGGCATCTTGTTGCAACTTTAATTCACATTTCTCTATGAGAAGTTCTGAATATTTTTCAATATGTTTAAAAGCTATTTTTATTTCCATTTCGATTAACTGATTGTGTCCTTTGCCCGTTTTTAAAATTTGGCTACTGGGTTTTTTTTTCCTTGCTGAAACATGAGTGCTCTTGACATCAATGACATTAGCCCTTCTTTGTCACAAATATTCACAGTTTTTTTTCAAAGTAATTTTCTATGTATATGCGATAGTTGTATGTATTTTGGGGGTACATTTGATATTTTGATACATTCATACAATGTGTAATGATCAAATCAGGATAACTGGGATTCTATTACTTGAAATATTTATCTGTTCTTTGTTTTGGAAACATTGCAATTCTTCTCTTACAGTTATTTGGAAATATACAATAAATTATTGTGAACTATATTCTCCCTACTGTTTTATCAAACACTAGAACTTATTCCTTCTAACTGTATGTTTGTACCCCTTAACCAACCTCTCTTCATCACTCCCACCCTTATCAACCTCTGGTAACCACTGTTCTACTCTCTACCTCCACGAGATCTACATTTTTAGCTCCCACATATGAGTGAGAACTTGCGATATTTGTCTTTCTGTGCCTGGCTCATTTCACTTTAAATAATGACCTCCAGTTCTATGCATGTTGTTGAAAATTACAGTATTTCATTCTTTTTTATATGGAATAATATTCCATTGTGTACATATAACACATTTTCTTTACTCCTTCCTTCATTGATGGACGTGTAGGAAGACCTGAATAGACATTACTCAAAAGAAGACATACAAATGGCCAACAGGTATATGAAAAATGTTAAACAACACTAATCATCAGGGAAACTCAAATCAAAACCACAGTAAGATACCCTCTCACCCCAGTTAAAATGACTATTATCAAAAAGACAAAAAAATGACAATGCTGGTGAGGATGCAGAGAAAGGAGCATGCTCATATATTTGTTGGTGGGAATGTAAAGTAGTACAGCCACTATAGAAAACAGTATGGAGGTTTCTCAAAAAACTAAAAATAGAACTGCCACATGACCCAGCAATCCCACTGCTGGGAATACATCCAAAAGAAAGGAAATCAGTTATAGAAGAGACACCTTCATCCCCATGATTTTGCAGCTACTATTCACCATAGCCAAAGTGACTTTTGACTTTACTTATGGTATTTTATAAGACAATTTAAAACATTTTAATAGTCAAGTGTTATTCTTTTTAATGGCATTTCAATTTTGTGTCATGCTTCCAAAGCCTCCAAGATTACAAAAAAAATTCGGTTATTTTTGTCTTGAAATTTATGGCTTTATTGTTTACATTTAAATATTTGATCTAGCTGGAATTTATTGCAGTATAAGGAGTAAAGTAGGAATCCAACTTTTTATAATACTTTTTTTTCCAGATGACATCTCACTTGTCCTAATGCCATGCATTAATTAAGTCATCATTTCTTCACTAAAATGAAATGGTGTCTTTGGGATAGAGTAAGTTCCTGTAAGTATTTAGGTGTATTTCTAGACTCCCTTTCTTTTTCATTGATCTATTCATTGTCTAAGTCTGATTCTGTACTACACAGTTTGAATTGCAGCAGTTATAAACTTGAACACATGGAGGGCTAGTCACCACTGACTATTGGTCTTCTTTTTCAGAATCTTCCTTTCTACCCTGGCAGATTTACTTTTCCTGATACACCTGAGAAAACTTTAGTATTTCTTTTGGCATTATTTTAACTTTGTAGATTAATTTAATATGAATAGACAGCTGATAATATTGAGTATTCCTTTCCAAGAAATACACATTTGTTTAAACTTTTGTATCTCTTCATAGTGTTTTGAAGATTTCTTCATGTAGATCTTAAACATTTTTGTTAAGTGTATCACTAGATTTTCTTTAATGTTGCTAATGTAAATGGGATCATTTTCCATCATATTTTATAGTGGTTATTGCTTATATTTCCCATCTTATTCTATGAATAAATATTGATAAATGAAGTGGGTTAGTATTTTCTTGAATTCTGAATTTAAGAAGTAATTGTGTATGACACATAAAAATTATTTTTCTTAATAACTGGTTTTTTTAGGTAAATATGTACATGATGTACATTTTCACGTTTTCTGTTCTAACCAAAGAGGAAAAGTTTTAAAGTATTCATCTGAGCCCTATGGTCTAGCCTGTACATAACTTCTAGTATATACATTTTCTTGATGTTTTGAGAAAAGTTCATGAATTCATTCACTCATTTATTTAGTCATTCAGGAACTGGGAATACTGGAGTAAACAAAACAGTCAAGCTCCTGCCCTCATGGAGTATACATTCCAGTTGTACGGTGGGGAACGGGGAGATTGGGGAGAACAGAAAACAAGCCAAGTAAAGAAATAAGTCTATAATATCATATCCTATGGTGGTAAGTGATGTGGAACGAATAAAGGAAATCTGTTGTGGTAAAGAACACACTACTCAGTACTGGCAGAATGCATATTCATTTCAAGTATACATGAAATATTTACGAAGATACTACAGTCTAGTCCATAAAACATGTATCAATAAGTTTAAGGACTGAAATTTTACCACAATGGAATTTAACTAGAAATCGATGTTAGAAGAATATCTGAAAAAGACCCAAATATTTAAAAATTAAACAACATATTTCTAAATAATGCATGAACAAAAAAAAAATCACAAAGAAATTTGGAAAATCTTTAAAACTGAATGAAAATGATAACACAGTGTGTTACAATTATGAGAGGCAGCTAAACTAATGACTAGAGAGAATTTATAGCATAGAATATCAGTATTAGAGAAGATAAGTTTAAAATAAATTATGTAATCTTCCACCTTGCGGGACCAGAATTAAAAAGTAAATTAAATCTAATGTAAGTGGAAGAAAAGAAGTAATAAGGATAAGATCAGAAATTGGTAAAATAAAAAACCAAGAAAAAGAATAAAGCAAATCAATTACAGTTCTTTGAAAAAGGCAACAAAATTGATAAAACACTAGGTAGACTGATCAGAAAAGAGCAGACAAATTACCAACATTAGCAGTGAAAGAAGGAAAACTGCTCAGAGATCCTACAGACAGAATAATGAGAGAATTGTAAGAAAACTTTGTGACAACAAATTTGACAAAGATTAAATTGGCTATTTTTTAAAAGATATAAACCACCAAAACGCACTCAAGAAATAAATAAATAACCTGTATAGGCCTATATCTATTAAATAAATTGAGTTCACCATTGAAAACATTCTCACAAAGAAATACCAAGCCCAAAAGATTTCTCTAGGTAATTTCTACTAAGCATTTACAGGAGTGCAATGCCAATTCTACACAAATCTTCCAGAAAACAGAACGAAAGCGAACACTTTCAAGTTCATTTTATAAGGCCACCATTACCTTGTTAGCGAAAGAAAGAAGAAAAAGAAAGGTAGGAAAGGAAGGAGGGAAAAGAGAGACGGAGGGAGGGAGGGAGGAGGGGAGGAAGGGAAAGAAATCACAGATCAATATTCCTTCTGCACATAGATCAAAAACTTTTAAATTTTTTAAAAAATCAAATAAACCAAGATACAAAAAGCATAATACATTATGACCAAGTGAGGTTCATCCCCAAAGGCAAGGTTCATTTAACATTTTCAAATTAATTTATTAATGTAATTCACCATATTAACATATTTTAAAAGGAAAACCATATGGTAATACCAACAGGTGCAGAAAAACCATTTGACAAAATTAAATATCCATTCATTAAAATAACCCTCAGCAAACTAAGAGTTGAAGGAAACTACAATTTCATAAAGGGCATGTATAAACAATCTATAGCTACATGATACCTAACGGTGAAAAACTAAATGCTTTCTCCTAAGATCAGGAACAAGCCAAATATACTTGCTCTCACCACTGCCATTTACCATTTTAATGGAAGTTTAATAATAATACAAAGTAAAGAAGTAAAAGATAGATATAAGAAAAGAATAATTAAAACTATTTTTCAATGATGACATGATTGTATAGAAAATCCTATGGTATGTAAAAGAAAAACCTTATTAGAACTAATAAATGAGTTTAGCAAGGTCTCAAGATACAAAGTCAAAATGCAAAACTCAATTGTATATCTATATAGCGCCAACTATGATACTATATGAAAATAATTGGAAATTGAAATTTACAATAAAATTTTTAAACTATGAAATAGTCATTTTGCACAACTTTATGAATATAGTAAAAACCATTGACATATACTTTATGGGGATAAATTTTATGATATGTGAAATATATCTCAATTTTAAAATTTTATTAAATACTTAGAGATACATTTAACTAAATTATGCCAAACCTGCACATTAAAATGATTAAAAAGCATTACTGAAGCAAATTAATGAACACTGAGAGGGATATATATATATATATATATATATATATATATATATATATGTGTGTGTGTGTGTGTGTGTATATATATAATCTTTCTGGATTGGAAAATTGATATTAAGATGTTAATTCTCCCCTAGAAATGCCACTTCTCGCTATGGGCAGTATTTGAATACAAGTATGGGTGGGGTGGGGGCAGGCTTACTGTAATATGACAGGTTACTTCCAACATCTAAGAGTCTTGTGAGGAGAGGTTGGGGGAAACTAAATTTAGTCTTTTTGGTTCCTAACTTCCAAAAGACTGAATGAAGACCATAGACTAGAAATTATGGGGAGAGAAAGGTCAAATTTGATATAAGAGTTTTCTAATTTTTAGCAGCATCTACAAAGAACACCATTGTCCTTAGCATTTGGGAGCATCTCATTCCTAGACCTGTTCAAATACATGTAGGAAGACCAAAATTTGAAATGCTGGAGACAGCATTCCTAAATTTGGTGGGAAATTAGACTGTCTTTCTAAGTAAGGTCCCTTCTATCTCTCAAAGATCCAAGAGGCTATGTTGTAAACAAACATAGGTAGAATATTCAAAGAGGAAAGAAAAAGACAGGAAGGAAGTTTTCTACTTTACTATTAAATCAGATACTGATTCTCACTCCATACCAGCTATTGTGCTGACAGATCACAGTTCGCTGCAGGATATATGAAGTTGTGTGTGTACACGTGTGTGTGTGTGTGTGTGTGTGTGTAAAATTCAAAGTAATGCAACATTGGTACTTCTCAGAGATTGAAGCACTTTTGAAAGAGAACATTTGCAAATCTTATATTGTGGTTATGTTTTAGCCTCCTCTGATTTAGTGCCAATAGCAAATTCTTCCACTACCCCTTCAACTTCCCCCCTTCCGTTTCTTTCAAGATTTTCCAGGCTTCTTTACAGGGCACTAAAAATCCATTTTTACAGCTTTTGTTCCGAAACATATACATCCATTCCTCATGCTGAGAAGTGACCAGTGTGCATATGCTGAAGTTAGGAGACATATCACAGACAAGCAGAATTGCTGTCACAGAACATAAAACATGCAAAACTGAGATCTTATTTCATCTTTAAAGATATAAGATGTGATCCTAACTTAATAACCAGTTCCCATGGGTATCGGGTGCACATAAAGGGAGAGAGTCTTTATAATTTATATACTTATAAGCTATACCAATTCAGCTTTACTTAGTTCTTCAAAACATTTAATCCTAAGTCTCCATGCACCCTAGGTTAATTTTATCTTTGAATTCAGTTTCAAGACGGAAAAATCATAAATGTGGATACAAGATCAATTACAATTGTGTATCTATTACAAATTATGAACATTAGGCAATCTTCCTGATTGCAGAGTATTAAGCTACAACAACTACAGCAAAATAGAAGACCATTTCAAAATTATAAAGAGTTTTAAAGCCAACTATATTTTTTGGGATTGAGAGACATAAATTTGGAGCAGAAAACAGATGGGCCTTTGGAGGAAGGAAAGAAAGAGACAGAGAGAGACAGAGAAACAGAGAATTCTCAACCTCCCTTTTTAGTCAACATCCTGAAAAGAAAAAGATTTATTCCTCTAACTTCATAATTATCAAGATATATTTACCTACAGCTGATTTCTTTCAAGATCCATACCAACTATTAGAACTTTTCAAAGTGTATATTTCTAAATTGTGAACTAAACTACAAGTATTATCTTGTATACAAACCAAGGCAAGATGCTGTGCTGGTGAACAGTGGCTGGTATGGGGAACAGCCTCCTGAGGATGGGAATGGGACAGCCCTGCTGACCCACTGATCCCCTCTGGCAGGGGGAAAACCACTCCATGGATAAGCACAGCCTTAGGCGTTAGTCCTGATTGTTTAAGAGGAAAAACAACAACAACAACAACAACAACAACTCTTCCCCATTCTTGATGTCTCTTTCTGTATGGAAGAATCTCTATCTCCATGACATTCCTAGCCTTGTTCCACTCCCAGTTTACTCCTCCCCTGGGAGTCATTCAGTTGGGTGGTGAACTTGGTGGCATAAATTTAACATGCATAATCCTGCCTCTTCCTCTCGGAAGTGGGCCAGACCATAGAGAACATGAAGTTTACCCAGCTCCTCCAGAGACAGGCTCTTCCCCACAGCAGGGTCCAGTGTGGCCTGAGACTAGAAAGACAGGTCCTCCCCAGGCTGGGATTTACAGCCTCATGTGAGTCTCGCACTGGGCTCATCTTAGCCTTTATTAACCATGAAGATTATACTTTCGTTTTCCACCTATTGATTCTTTTGTTCTATTTCTCAATGTGTTCAGAACTCAGGCAAGTAACAAGTAATGGAGTGCTATTTATTGTGTTCTCTTAGAAATATATATCATACCCGTCTCACATTGGGATCTCAGCAAGGCTTTAAAGAAGGTATGTTTTTGGCCGGGAGCGGTGGCTCACACCTATAATCCCAGCACTTTGGGAGGCCGAGGCGGGTGGATCACCTGAGGTCAGGAGTTTGAGACCAGCTTGACCAACTTGGTGAAATCCAGTCTCTACTAAAAACACAAACATTAGTCGGGCATGGTGGGCACCTGTAATCCCAACCACTCAGGAGGCTGAGGCAGGAGAATCACTTGAATCTGGTAGGCGGAGGTTGCAGTAAGCCGAGACTGCACCATTGCACTCCAGCCTGGGCGACAGAGCAAGACTCCGTCTAAAAAAAAAAAAAAAGAAGGTATTGTTCCATTTTACAGATGAAAAATTGAAGATCAGAAGTTATTAAAAGACCCAGAGTCAACCACTAAGAACCACTTAGTTCTTCTTATTACCACTAGCCCTCTTATGGGAATGTGATCCTTCAGAGCCTACCTCCACCCTGAAAAAAAAAAACAGTAATCCTCCTACTGACTGATGGTGGGGAAGTATGGAAGAACTGCGGGATCTTTCCCAGATGATGATAACAACTGGAGCCTCAAACTCACATAACCGATTATTGCAGAAAAATACATTTGGCATCAAAAAGGTTACAACGGAAGTTGCCTCTCCTTTGAGAGTTTCAACCTTTTATTATCTTCTCTGCAGGGCCTAATTTCTTGGCAGGCTGATGAATTGGACCATTGTGTACTTTTTAGAAGCAAGCATTTATTTGCCTTTCATTCAACCTATAATTATTTATTAGCATCTACTTTCCATAAAGTATATCTCTGCTCATACTACAAGCTTAATCTTGCTGCCCCTTTTCAGGGAGGTCAAAATTAAATATCTTCTTAAAACTGGAGGTCTGATGGCCCCATCATAATTCAAGTGGAGCTTAAATGTCTATTCTTGGGTTTTATTTGCAGCCAAGCAGATATCCAACCTGGTGTTTCCAAATATGGGCCTGAGCAGCTCTTTCAAACCCTTTGCAGGACTATTCTGAAGGATCAGGCTGCTGTCTTGGTCCTTGCACTCAAGTCCTTGACAATAACTTCCTAAGACACTGGACCTCAAGATAGAGCAAGGCTCTGAATGCCACCCTATGGGCACTCCATCATCTAGTTCAATGCTTCTCAAAGTTGGTTCACAGACCAGTACGGGCTTACAAATGATTTATTGTTCATCTGCAATAGGATACATACAGAAATCAAGAACGCAGGCATACCTTATTGTATTGTGCTTCCCAAATATTACATTTTTCACAAATTGAAGGTTTGCAGCAACACTGCGATGAGTAAGTCTATCAGCACCATTCTTCCAAGAGCTTGTGCACACTTCGTGTCTCTATGTCGCATTTTGGTCATTCTTGCAATATTTCAACTTTTTCATCATTATTATTTTCTGTTATGGTGATCTGTGATCCGTGATCTTTGATATTACCATTGTAATTGTTTTGGTGTGCTACAAACCACTCACATATAAGATGGCGAACTTAATGAATGCTGTGTGTTGTCTGATTGTTCCACTGACCAACCATTCCTTTGTCTCTATCCCTCTCCTTAAGCCTCTCTATTTCCTGAGATACAGCAATTTTGAAATCAGGCCAACTAATAACCCTACAATAGTCTCTAGGTGTTCAAGTGAAAGGAAGAGTCACAACATCCCTCATTTTGAATCAAAAGCTACAAATGACTAAGTTTAGTGACAAAGGCGTGTTGAAAGCCAAGATAGACTGAAAACTAGGCCTCTTTTGCCAGTTAGCCAAGTTGTGAATGCAAAGGAAAACGCTCTTGAAGGAAATTAAAAGTGCTACTCCAGTGAATGCATGAATAATAAGAAAGTGAAGCAGTCTTATTGCTGATATCAAGAAAGATTTAGTGGTCAAACCAGCCACAACATTTCCTTTAGCCAAAGCCTAATCAAGATCAAGGTAACTCTCTTCAATTCTATGAAGGTCGAGAAAGGTGAGAAAGTTACAGGAAAAAAGTTGGAAGCTAGCAGAGGTTCATTCATGAGGTTTGAGGAAAGAAGCAGTCTCCATAACATAAAAGTACAAGACAAAGCAGCAAGTGCTCTTGTAGAAGCTTCAGCAAGTTATCCAGACAATCTAGCTAAGATAATGAATGAAGGTGGCTACACTAAACAACAGATTTTCACTATAAGGACAAAACAGCCTTCTAATGGAACAAAAGGTCATCTAGCACTTTCACAGCTAGAGAGGAGAAGTCAATGCATGACTTCAACATTTCAAAGGACAGGCTGACTGTCTTTTTGGGGGCTAATGTAGCTGGTGACTTTAAACTGAGGCTAATGCTCATTGACTATCCTCCAAATCCTAGAGCCTTTAAGAATGGTTTTAGGTCTAACATTTAAAGTCCCTAATCCATCTTGAATTAAATTTTGTATAAGGTGTAAGGAACGGGTCCAGTTTCAGCTTTCTACTTACGGCTAACTAGTGTAACAAACCTGCCCGTTGTACACATGTACCCTAGAACATAAAGTATATAAAAAAAGAATTACGCTAAATCTACTCTGCCTGTGTTCTATAAATGGAACAACAAAGCCTGGATGACAGCACATCTGCTGTCTACAGCATGGTTTACTGAATATTTTAAGTCCACTGTTAAGATCTACTGCTGAAAAGATTCCTGTCAAAATATTAATGTTCCTTGACAATGCACCTGGTCACCCAAGACTTTGATGGAGATGTACAAGGAGATTGATGTTGTTTTCATGCCTCCTAACACAACGTCCATTCTGCAGTCCATGGATCAAAGAGTAATTTCAACTTTCAAGTCTTATTGTTTAAGAAATACATTTTGTAAGGCTACAACTGTCATAGATAATGATTCCTTTGATGGATCTGGTCAAAGTAAATTGAAAACCTTCTGGAAAGGATTACCCATTCTGGATGCCATTAAAACATTCATGATTCATGGGAAGAGGTCAAAATATCAACGCTAATGGGAGTTTGGAAGAGGTTGATTCCAAGCCTCATAAATGACTTTGAGAAGTTCAAGACTTTAGTGGAGGAAGTAACTGCAGATGTGGTGGAAATAGCAAGAGAACTCAAATTATAAGTGAAGGCTGAAGATATAACTAAATTGCTGCAATCTCATTATCAAGCTTGAATGGACAAGGAGTTGCTTCTTACAAATAAGCAAAGAAATTGGTTCCTTGGAATCTACTCCTGGTGAAAATGCTGTGAGCATTGTTGAAATCACAGAAAGGATTTAGAATATTACACAAACTTAGTTTACAAGGCGGTAGCAGGGTTTGAGAAGATTGACTCCAATTGTGAAAAAAAAATTTACTATGTGTAAAATGCTATCAAACAGCATTGCATGCTACAGAGAAATCTTTCATGAAAGGAAGATTCCATCAGTGAAGCAAACATCACTGTTGTCTTATTTTAAGAAATTGCCACAGCCACCCCAACGTTTAGCAACCACCACCCTGATCAGTCAGTAGCCATCAGTATCAAGGCAAGACCCTACCACCAAAAAAAGTAATAATTCACTGAGGGTTCAAGTAATTGTCCACATTTTTTAGCAATAAAGTATTTTTTTAAATTAATGTGTGTGTGTGTATATATATACACATATATATGTAAATATATATGACAGAATTTTATTGCACACCTAAAAGGCTATATAGTCTTTAGAGTATAGTGTAGTTACAGTATAGTATACTATAACTACTTTAGTATAGTATAGTTATAGTATAGTGTAAACATAAATTTTACATGCACTGGGAAACCAAAAAAACTTGTGTGACTTGCTTTATTGCAATAGTCACTTTATTGTGGTGGTCTGGAACTTAACCTACAATATCTCTGACGTATAACTGTACATATTTAAAAAGTTTTAAAGCAAGTATAAAATCAGCTTTTCCAAGGTTAATTTACATAAAATGAAATTCATATATTTTAAGTGTCCAGTTCAATGACATACACAGTATGTGTATAAACATACACAGCCATGGGATTTCCACTACAGTCAAGACACAGAACATTTCTACCACCACAAAATACTCCCTTCTGTCCCTTTGCACTCCGTTCCTATGACCACCCCTTAGACCCAGGTAATCACTAATCTGCTTTTTTATCACTATAATTTTGCATTGTCTAGAATTGCACATAAATGGATAATATAGACTGTAATCTTTGAAATCTGGTTTCTCCACTTAGTATAATCCTTTGAGATTCATTCATGTTTTGTGTGTATCAGTAATTTATTTCTTTTTGTGGCTCAGTCACATTTTATTGTATGGATGTACCATAATTTGCTTATCTACTCACCTGCTGATGGACATTTTGATCACTTCCAGTTTAGGATTCTTAAGAATGAAGCTGAACAATTCTTTGTATGCTTATATGTTTTCATTTCTCTTAGGTAAATACCCATAATGGAATTGCTAGTTCATATAGTAAGTATATGCTTACCCTCTTTTCAGCAATTTGACAAAATGATTTATGTCTGTTTAATGTAATAATCAAAAAGTTAGAGGTTTTGTTTTGTGTGTGTTTTAAATTTTATTTTTTAAGTAATTCATTTATGAGGAGTACTGGTCGGGTATTTGGTAGAATTTGTGTAATTCACTTTTTACTGTATTTTACTAACATTGGCTGTGATGGATTAGAAATTTTCTTAAAGTTGGTAATTCACCTCAGATAGAAAAACTCTGCTCTAGGTGACAGCTCCTATTTCCTTGCCTGCCCCCTGCAGTTTCTCAGATTAGAAACTCCAATGAGGTGTGTTACCTGAACCATAACTGAGCCCTTCTCCCTGTGCTCACTGAGTCTGTTCTATTGAAAACACTCTGATTCAGAGGGGTCTAGAGTGGGACCCGGGCATTAGCACATTAGAAACTCCACAGGTGGTTCCAATGCATAGCCAGAGATGAGTACCACTGCCCTAGATGCTGCAGGAAGACAGTTTCTCAAGGAAGGTTCATCAGGGCCAAGGGCACGTTGAGGCCATGAGTACCCACTGGTAGAAAAGAGGGCAGATCTCATGTATCAGAAAGGACTACCTTCCTACACAGAGTTTGCCACACCACAAGCAGCAGCATATACTCCATTCATCAGGCTAGGAAATGCTTATGAATCCCCTTTCTACAAGCAAAGAAGCAAGCAAAAGAGGCTGGTGACATTATAATAATATCAGCTCACATTATTAAACATTTGGTGTGTTCCAGGACCCAAGCTAAGCACTAATACACATTGTCTCATTATGAGATATATATTATCTCATTATCTCATTTTTTTCAACTGTCAAATGGGGATCATTATCAGTTATAATATAACCAATATATAATATAATGCATATTATACATTATAATGTATAATTAACATACATTATCATAACCAATGATCCCCATTTTATAGTTGGAAAACCTGAGTCACAGAGCAGTAATCTAACCTACCAGCATCATAGCTCCAGTCATTGTAGGAGCAAGAACATGAACATGAGTCAGCTCCCCTCAGTGCTCACACATGTGGCCTTTACAGTGCCCAGTCCTCAGTGGGGCCCAAGGAAAATGGCTTATGAAGCATATTTGATTCCTAGGGCTGCTGTAACTAATCACCACACATCAGGTGACTTAAAACAGCAAAGATGTATTCCCTACAGTGCTGAAAGCCGAAGTCTGAAATATGGGTGTCAGCAGGTTTGGCCCTTTTAGAGGTTATGAGGAAGAATCTATTCCTGCCTTCTCTCCTTGCTTCTGGTGGAAGTTAGCAATCCTTTCTCTCCTTTGGCTTGTAGCAGGAGAACTCCAATCTCTGCCTCCATTTCCACATGACCTTCTCTTATGTGTCTCAAATCTCCCTCTGTGCTTCTCTTATAAGGATATCTGACATTGGATTAAATCAAGAATGATCTCATCTCAAGATCTGTATTAATCCATTCTTGCAATGCTATAAAGACATAACTGAAATTGGGTAATTTATAAAGAAAAGAGGTTTAGTTGGCTCACCATTCTGCAGGCTGTACAGAAAGTATAGTGGCATCTGCTCAGCTTCTGGGGAGGCCTCAGAAAACTTACAATCATGTTGCAAGGTGAAGAAAGAGCAGACACTTCACATGGTGAAAGCAGGAGCAAGAAGGGAGGGTAGGTGCCACACTTTTAAACAACCAGATCTCAAAAGAACTCACTCACTAACATGAGAACAGCACCAAGGACATGGTGCTAAACCATTCATGAGAAATCCACCCTCATGATCCAATCACCTCCTACCAGGTCCTACCTCCAATATTGGGGATTACAATAATTACCTCTGCAAAGACTCTTTTTCCAAATAATGTCATGTTCACAGGTTTCAGGGATTAGGACATAAGTATGTTTTGTGGAGGGCCACTATTCAACCCACTGCAAGAAGGACATTCAGAAATAAAGGCGAGAAGTAAAGGAGAGGAAAGGATGCTTCGTCAATGACGTTATCTCTCCACTTGGTGCAAAATACAAAATGGCACTTGGCCAGAAAGTTCTGGAAACCTGACGGGGAAAAATGTTATCGTGCAACATAAGGTACTCAAAAATAATAATAATAATAATAAAAGATCAAGTGCCCAAAAAACCACTCAGTGTGGAGCAAATGTGTGGGCCTGAGTCCTATCCCAGGTCTAGTAGTAAGGCGTCAAATGGCCTTGGTTAAGTCCTTTCTCTCTGGGCCTCAGAATCTTAATTGCAAAATAAGGCAATTTGATGAGAGAGCTTTTAAGCCCTTTCTACTCAAATATCGCATGACTTTACATATTCAAAAGCCAAATATGTACATAAACAGATGATTCTAGGAGAAACATATTTTCAGTAGAAGATGCAACTGTATGATTACCTAGTGCATTATGTACACGGCAATATTTTTCCTTGAGTGAATGAAGCAAAGTGATCCAGAAACATCAAAACAGCATATATTCTGAGAAGCGGTTCCATTTATACCATTCTTATGGCTAACACTCTGGTCATTAGAGTTTACAAATTATGTTTTGAGCTACATTAAGCTGCCAGCCTTCATTATCAATCCAGGCAGTTCTCATTAGGATAAACAGAGGCACAGCATGGATGGTGGCTCCTTAATTGTCTTGACTGGTCCGAGAGAATACAGTTGGATCAAATTACTACATGTTACTAATCCTCTTAAACTTTTGATTTGGGAAAATTACCAGGAACCACTACTATGATGCTTAACCAGTGAGTCCAACAGCAAAGCAGATTAGCATTACTGAGTTGGTAACAGATGGCATTTAAATACTTCTGTTCCTGTGAGAAATCCAGTCACCTGAATGCTTTGAGCAACACTTACATTAGGGATGGGGAGAGGGGTGCTGATTAAACTTAATCTGAAAACATCAAAATTCATTATGGTCTTCTCAGAGGCTCCTACAAAATCATTATCATCTGGTGTACAGTGATTTGGAATGAGATATAGAATTGGTATGTGGTTTGAAGGAAGCAGTGATATTTTTGAACTATCTATATAATAAGTCTAAAATATTTAGCTCTTCAGTTCAAATTTCAGCCTATCTATTCAGCTTTCTCTGAAAAACCCATTGTAAAAATGAATACTCGATCCTGCCCTAGTGTCTTTTGTCATGCTAATCCCCCAGCCTGCCCTTGTTTACCTTGTCTCATAATTAGGCATATGCAAGTCTTTCCACCCTACTGGATTGTATGTTATCTGCAGGCAGGAACTATATCATTTTCATCCTTAGTGCAATGCCTGCCATGGCTTACTACACGGAAACCCTCAACAACATTTGAATTGCACCGTTGAATTGGAATAATGTATACCTGTAAGCTTATTGTGAGTATTAAATGATATTATATCTCTGACTTATAATAAATGACCAGTGGTAGCTATTGAACAGAATTTTGTCAGAAATTCGTGAGAGCTCTCTCTTTCCTATCTAACAGGATATTAAAAAGCCGAACTAATGATGTGGGGGCAGTCAATGTGTCCTCAATGAGCTCATAGACCAGTGGAAGAAAAAGACACGTAGATGGATAATTACAGTGCAAAGCAATGTTTTTGTTAATTTCTTCAATAGATATTTATTGAGAGAAGACTGTGCAAAAAGCTGTGCTAATCACTAAACTGGAACTCATTTAATGTTATTGGTTTGAAATATAATTAACTGTCAGATAACTGTACATTGAAAAATAAACCTTTCCATTTTCCTTATACTTACCTTTTCTTCTATTTTCATTATTGTCTAACTCTAGGATCTTTACCTGGGATGGAGTCCAGGGGAATCTATGAACTTGGATAGGAAAAAATTACATATTTACTTTCATTAATCTCAAACAGAAATTTAGCATTTCTCTCAATTGCAATTGTAGATAACAAACCTCAGAAGGATTAGCAGTACCTGTGACCTTGTCACCAACACAAATCACAGATACTTTCATATTATATTATACTTTTTGTAGATATGTTAAAATAACTATTACACATACCACAACTTTTAAATCAGTTATTCTATTTGCTGTTTGGCTTAATATTTAGTTAGTGAATAAAAAATACATGCCTTACAATAGCACAGATTTGTTTTTAAAATGTTTTAATGACTAATTTTCAATATAATTGCTTCTTTAAAAAAATCGTAATCCTAGATATTTTATAGGATTCAAGGAGTCCATAGGCTTCACCAAACTGCCAAAAAGATCCATGGCACAGAAAAAGTTTATGAACTATTATGCCCTGAGAGTAGTATTCTCAATTATTAACACACATTTAAGATCTTTCTTTGAGCTAATGTCCAAAGACAGAGCTGAGCTTTGGGTTACCTGCTGTGGAACAGCCATGTGTTGGGAGTAGGTGAGAAATCGCGCATCTATGCACCTCATGTGACTGTCCTGCTCTGACCACCCGTGAGATAAAATGGACCCATCTGCACACATCTCTGCGCCTGTCTGCATGTGTGCCTGGGCTTCATTCTGAGAAAGAAGTTTAAACATAATCTGTACCATTTGAATCAAAACCAAATCATATATATCCCAGGTGGGAAGAAATTAACTGGATGGCCCCAGATGTAGCCAGAAACACCTGGGAATCTTGGTGCACCACAAAGCAAATGTGAGTCATTGATGAAAAGTGGTTAGTTCCCAAAATAAATGTGAACAAAATATAAACTAACATTAGCACATAAGAGTTGAAAAAAATCTCTCCTTTTGCATGAATCTAGAGAGGTAGGATTATTATTCCATTATACAGATGAACAATTCAGAATGATCAAGGTAATTTACCAAGTCACACAGGTAATAAATGAAGCATCTTGTCAAACTAAAGGATACTATCTATATTATCTTACTTCCAGCTCCAGTAACCATATTTCTTATAACAAAGAGAATATACTTGCATAAGACTAATAAAATCGTCTAATAATCAACCATGGAAGTTTCTTTACCCTAGGAGAGAAAAGGAGAGTTTTGTTTTTTTGTGTTTGTTTTTGGTTTAGTGTGGGTCCAATTGTGATGGAGAGCTCATACCTCTGAGCTCACATACCTGAGGCTAGACTAAGCCAGATGACTTTTGAGCTTTAGAATTCTATGCTTTGAGTAGCTCTGCATCTCCCATTGGGGTAATAAAAACCCAATATTATTAGTCTACATCATACTTAAGAGGCATCTGAAGCCCAGAAGTTCAATTACTTTCCAAACATCATATTATAAGTCAGAGTTTTCAGTGGCAAAACTCAGTGATTGGGATCTAAGGCTTACATGGGTTCTCGTCTTAAAAGGGAAGTGGCAATTTACTCCCACCTGGTGAAGGGCAAGGTCTATATCCATGGAACAGAAGAGAATAAAGTCATCTGGCTAGGGAAGGAACCAGATCCAAGTTCTTCTGATGGCTTCTTGCTCTACACATTGACAGCTCTTGTTCTCATACCACTTGTCTCTTTGTAAATCTTTTGCTCTTCTTACTTCCGCAAACTGCTGGTTTTGAGAATACCTTCCCTCTAATCTGGTACAGCTCCAAAATAAAAACACTTTCATTTAAGTTGGTGCTCTTGACAGGAAACACAGACACAGCCTGGAAAACTCATGAGAAGCAGCACAAGCAGAAAGCTAACGTAGTTTCAGACACATAAAGACCTTGTCCCCAGTAACCAGAGGCACAGCTCTTGGTGCATGAAGATTTCTAAAATAATTATCCAAAGACAACGGTCTACCAGGGCATATCTAAGCCCTAAACATGAGTTTGCCTTTGCCCTATTGCATTTCTCAGAGCTCTCACCTCAAAGGAATATGAAAGGCTTTGCACATTGTATCTCACATTCAGATAAAATATTCCAAAGCAAACATGTTATTATTTGCTGAAAAAACATATTGATTTTTAGCCACCTATGACTTATCATCCATTACACTTATCAAGCCCAAACCATCAGGAGTGTAATTAAATTTTGGCTTACCTCCAGCCAGAAAAAAAAAGAAAAGAAAAGAAAACAACACTATAACACTGGGGCTAACAATGATTTCCTCTTCCCAGAATTTTAATTTCCTCTGTCTCTACCTTGCCTCTGCTGGGCACTAGTAAAGACCCATTGATCACCTCTCCTAGATAAGGATGTGCCCCCCAAGACAGCATCTATCTGAAAATCTTAATGATTATAAATGAAATCCAACGCTGTTATCTCCTAGTAACAAGTGCCTTGCTTCGCTCACCTTGAAGGTAAAGCATGGTAAACAATGAGAAAGGCAACTGAAATTGAGACAATTTTTAAATCCATTCTAAAGTGAAATGGGAATCATCTTTATCTCAGGAGTTTTAAAGAAAATGAAAATTAAGAGTGGAACACTGGATAGATGTTGTTTGAGGAACAATTCAGTGTAAGTAATAAGACCCATTAAAATGATTAGAATCTTTTAAGTATTTAGTACCTATTACATGGCCCTTGCTAGCACTTCATTCTACAAAAAGTGATGTGGCCAGTCATGTTGTCGTCCACTTTTAGGGAGAAGCATTGTAAGAAAATCCCTATAAAACCTTATGTGTATTTATTGTAGAAATGTAGAACATCCACGAAAGAACCCTTCTCTCAAGCCTCACTACTAAGAAAAAGCTGTGTGGCCTCCTTAATGTCTAGTTTGATTTTGTCATTTAGACATTCTGAATCTTGTAACCAATTGTTTTCCCCACTCCTTGCTCAGGCCACTAATAAGCTTAGAGGCAATTTGCAGACTCCCCGTAACAGCTGAACAGAACAGTGTGCTATGAGTTTACTGGGTTCTAATTTTGCCCAGCTTTAATCAATATTCCTAAACATAATTTCCCTTTTGTCTTGATTTTATTACCTATTTCTTTTTACCCATTTGTATTGCTTCTTTTAACAATCTCGAAGCCTTTTCAGAAGGAAACAATTCCTACTCGGTTCTGCTACCATGATGAATGTTGATGATTTCAGGCTGAATTTAGGGGCTTGAGGCAGAAGAAACCTCCGTTTTAAAATGCAGGACAAAGTCAACCCCACTCTGGCTTGGCAAAAATTCTTTTTTTTTTAGAGACAGAGTCCCGCTCTGTTGCCCAGGCTGGAGTGCAGTGGCATGATCTCTGCTCACTGCAACCTTTGCCTCCTGGGTTCAATTGATTCTCCTGCCTCAGCCTCCAGAGTAGCTTGGTTTACAGGCGCCCGCCACAGCGCCCGGCTAATTTTTGTATTTTTAGTAGAGACAGGGTTTCACCATCTTGGCCAGGCTGGTCTTGAATTCCTGAGCTCGGGTGACCCACCTGCCTCGGCCTCCCAAAGTGCTGAAATTACAGGCATGAGCCACTGTGCCCAGCCTGGTGTGGCAAAAATTATGTAACCAAGTCAAACTTTACATTAAAACCCTCTATGAGTCCTAGCACCAACCTAATTTCACTTGAAAACACAAGGATCCAAAGATCTCTAAATTGGGTCCTGTGAATCGCAGAGTAAGTTGTCTCTTTGCCAATAAATATACTTGTTCCTCTCTAGATTCAGAGAATGAACATGCTCTTTATTCTCTCTCCCATATCAATCTCATTGCTTCCTCCCTTAAAAATATAAATGTATTCAAGTCTTTCTCACAAACAATAAAAACCTCCCTTGATCCTGCATAAGCTTCTAGCTACTGCCCATTATTTTACTTTAAAAATGAAATTTCTAGAAAGACTTTTGTGACACTTATTTCGGCCCTTTAATGCACTCAACTCATGGGAATCTCTTCTACCTCCACCATTCCTCTGAAATGTTTTTGCCAAAGATAATCAATGACTAAATAATACTCAATTCCAGCAATCACTTCCCATCATCTTACTTACTCTTATTTAATACGTGCTTAATGTGTACACACAGCTTACATACCCTAATCTGAAGCATTTCACACTGTGATCTATTCCTTCTTTCTTGAAACACTTTTCTCCCCTGGATTCTGAGAGATCGAGATCAGTCTCTCTTTGACTTGTTTCTGTCTCTCTGTCTGTCCCTCCTTAACTTAGCCTGCTCCTTTTCCTTTGCCTAAATTTAAAGTTGGTGCATCTTGGGGATTTACGCAAGTCCTTTTCTCTTTACTCATCTATAACCATGGTTTCAACTATGACATGTTTTCCAAATCCATATCACTTCCACCTTAAAGTCTATTCACCTGGCCAAGTTCCTACTGATTATTTCACCTGATTCTATGTGAAAGGTCTCAACGATGATAAAATGTGAAGTGCCTCAAGTCTCAATGATCGCAATAAAACACAGTATATACAAAACTGAAGTAATCGTGTTTCATCCAAATTTGTTCTTCCATCCCATGTTCCCTATCTTCATTAAGGTGCCTCCATCTACCCTACTCTCTTTTCCTCATCCGGGACTACTTTTCTCATTACCTACACTCCAAGATTACAGCGGACAAACAATAATTCCTCCCTATTTTCTTCTAGTATAATGTAAGATCATGGAATACATGCCTTGAAATAAATAGAGATAAAGTTGCCCATTTTTTTGAATAATACAGATGAAGGGGCAGAGCGTGAAGAAGTGAGGAACTCTTGTTCCACCTCTTTAAGGAATGTGAACCTATTCTCTTTTCCTGAAGCAGAGCATGGTTAGGACCCTGACTGCTTTTCTCTACCCAACTCCACTGACTACAATTAGTGAAAATTCCTCCTAGAAAGTAATAATAGGCCATTTGTCTCAATTTGGGGTGTTGAAAATTTTTGTTTTTGGTATCTGTCGATATTTTATTAAGACATTTAGCATGCTTTAAGAACTCTTAGGATACCATTTAATGCAGCAGTTTTCCATCATCATTCGAAAAACTTCTATAAACATGGTAAAGGTAAAGAGTCATCAAAGGAGGACAAGGCATAGGTAAGTGTTGACTAGCATAACTGGAGAAGAGGTATGCAAAATGCCCACTTGCGTCCAGGCATAATTGGAGACAGTATGGGCTAGGCAAAGTCTGATGAGAAAATGTTCCTGTCAAAGAGATATGAACATCTTTGTTCTTCTATATCATAATTAAAACAATGATCATTGGGATGCTAAAGTAGAAATACACCTGGTTGACTGCAATGTTACAGCTGAATAACTCTGTGCCTAAATAAAAGGCAGGATTCTGCTAACATAATGAAGAGACATTTTGTTAATATGTAGTAAAAAGAAAAAGAGATGATTAAAAAACTAAATACATATGCCAACCATGGCCAAACAAGTATGGAGGCAACTTTTGCCTACTTAGAACTTTTCCAATTATTATATTAGATTGGCATTTAGCCTATAAATATATAGCCTATCAATAGTTATCAAAATTGGTAATTAACAGCTAGAAAGATATATGCATATTTTCAGAAGAAAATTTAAGTATCTTACTGTCTTTTAATAGATAATGGCTTAAGATGCTTGAAAATATTACAAATAAAACATAAAGCAATTGAAAGAGCAGTGGGCTTGCCTTCACCCACCAAATTTGAACATGATAAGTTTTCTATTTGGGTTAGAAAATACAGACACTCCTTGACTTAGATCAGAGTTTCATCCCAATAAACCCATCATAAGTGAAAATACTGTAAGTCAAAAATGCACTTAATACACCTAACCTCTCAAGCATCATAGCTTAGGCTAGCTTCAAATATGCTCAGAATACTTACATTAGCCTACATTTGGGCAAAATCATCTAATACAAAGAATATTTTATAACAAAATGTTGAGTATCTCATGTAATTTATTGAATATCGTACTGAAAGTGAAAAACAGAGTGGTTATATGTGTACTTGTAGTATGATATCTACTGAATGAGTATTGCTTTTGAACCATAATAAAGTAAAAAAAAATTATAAGTCAAACCATCATTAGTCAAGGACTATCTGTATTTGATTTTTAAGATGTGGGGTCTCCTCTATTCAGGTAATATTTATTTTATTCATAGTCTCATAAATGTTTCTTAAAAACATATGTGATTAAAACAAATAAACAAGCCAAGCCTAGAGCCTAAATGGAACAGAAAGTAGCCTAAGTGGCAAGACTCCCACATAATATAATTATATATGTTCTTGCCAATTACCTATATAAAGGGACTTGTTGAACACCTTGGACTTCCCATTAAACCCCCAAAAGGGCCACACATTAGAAGAAAGCATACCCTAAGCCTAAGAGCAACATCAGTCTAGGACAGTCTAATGAAGCCCAAAATCAACCCTCCACAAAGTTAAGGGAGGCCACCAGTAACTAAACTGCCTGATAGTTCAACAGCATTCAGAGGAAGATAAATCCTGAGTCTCTTCAATATATTATTTTTAATGTACAGTATATATTTAAAAATCACTAAACATATAAAGAAGGAAAATGTGACCTGTAGCCACAAAGAAAAAAATAGTAAACTGAAACAGACTTACAGATGACCCAGATATTGAAATTAGCAAATAAGGGCTTTAGAATAACTATAATAAATATGTCAAGGACTCTATAGGCATATATGGATATGTGAATGAAAAGATAAGAAAACTTAGGAGAGATATGAAATCTAACAACAACAAAAAAAAGAAACCCTAGAACTGAAAAATAAAGTATCTGGAACCAAAAATTCATTGAATGAAAGAAATTATCAAAATGGAAGACCATTGGTATTCTGTCTTCAAGAGACTCATCTCACATGAAATGACACAGACACAAAATAAAGGTATGGAGAAAAATCTACCAAGCAAATGAAAAACAGAAAAAAGCAGGGGTTGCAATCCTAGTTTCTGACAAAACAGACTTTAAACCAACAAAGGTCAAAAAAGACAAAGAAGGGCATTACATAATGGTAAAGGGTTCAATTCAACAAGATAATGTAACTATTTTAAATATATATTCACCCAACACAGGAGCACTCAGATTTATAAAGCAAGTTCTTAGAGACCTACAAAAAGACTTAGGTCCCCACACAATAATAGTGGGAGACTATTAACACCCCACTGACAATATTAGACAGATCATCAAGACAGAAAATTAACAAAGATGTTCAGGATCCAAACTCAGCATTTGATCAAATGGAACTGATAGACATCTACAGAGCTCTTCAATCAAAAACAACAGAATATATATTCTTCTCATTGCCAGTGGCACATACTCCAAAATCAATCACATAATCAGAAGTAAAACACTCCTCAGCAAATGCAATAGAACTGAAATCATAACAGTCTCTCAGACTACAGAGCAATCAAATTTGAAATCAAAACCAAGAAATGTACTCAAAACCATACAATTACATGGAAATTGAATCACCTCCTCCTGAACGACTTTTGGGTAAATAATGAAATTAAGGCAGAAGTCAAGATCTCTGAAACTAATGAGAACAAAGATACAACATGCCAGAATCTCTGGGACACAGCTAAGTCAGTGTTAGGAGGAAATTTATAGCACTAAATGCCCACATTAAAAAGTTAGAGAGATCCCAAGTTAACGACCTAATATCACAACTAAAAGAATTAGAGAACTAAGAGCAAACAAATCCCAAATCTAGCAGAAGACAAGAAATAACCAAAATCAGAGCTGAACTGAAACAGATTCACACACACACACACACACACACACACACACACACACACAAAGCATTCAAAAGATCAACAAATCCAGGAGTTAATTTTTTTGAAAAACTTAATAGATAGACTGCTAGCTAGACTAATAAAGAAGAGAGAAGATTTAAATAAACACAATCAGAAACACCAAAGGGGATATTATCGCTGACCTCAGAGAAATACAAACCACCATCAGAGAATATTATGAATACCTCTATTCACCTATACTAGAAAATCTAGAAGAAATGGATAAATTCCTGGACACATATACCCTCCCAAGACTGATCCAGGAAGAAATGGAATCCCTGAACAAACTAATAATGAGCTCTGAAACTGAGGCAGTAATAAACAGCCTACCAACCAAAAAAACCCAGGACCAGAAGGATTCATAGCCCGAATTCTACCAGATGTACAAAGAATAGCTGGTACTACTCCTACTAAAACTATTCCCCAAAAGTGAGCAGGAGAGACTCCTCCCTAACTCTTTCTATGAGGCCAGCATCATCCTGATACCAGAATTTGGCAGAGATACAACAAAAAAAAAGGAAACTTCAAGCCAATGTTCTTGATGAAAATCAATGCAGAAATCCTCAGCACGATACTGGCAAGCCAAATCCAGCAGCATATCAAAAAGCTTATCCATCATGGTCAAGTAGGATTTATCCCTGGGGTGCAAGGTTGGTTCAACATATGCAAATTAATAAATATGATTCATCCCATAAACAGAATTAAAGACAAAAACTGCATTATTATCTCAATAGATGCAGAAAAGGCTTTTGATAAAATTCGACATCGATTCACGTTAAAAACTCTCAGTAAAATAGGTATTGAAGGAACATAACTCAAATCTTAGGAGCCATCTATGACAAACTCACAGTCAATATCATACTGAATGCGTGAAAGCTGGGAGCATTCCCCTTGAAAACTGGCACAAGACAAGGATGCCCTCTTTCACCATTCCTCTTTAACGTAGTAGTGGAAGTCCTTGTCAGGGTAATCAGGCAAGAGAAAGAAATAAAGAGCATCCACATAGGAAGAGAGGAAGCTGAACTATCCCTGTTTGCAAATAACATGATCCCATAGCTAGAAAACCACATAGTCTCAGCCCAAAAGCTTCTGAAGCTGATGCTGATAAACAACTTCAGCAAAATCTCAAGATACAAAATCAATGTGCAAAAATCACTAGCAATTTTATATACCAACAACAGTCAAGCTGAGACCCGAATCAGAAATGCACTCCCATTCACAATTGCCACAAAAAGAATAAAATTCCTAAGAATACAGCTGTGTTAAGGTGAAAAATCTCTACAAAGAGAACTACAAAACACTGCTCAAAGAAATCAGAGATGACGCAAACATGTGGGAAAACCTTCCATGCTCATGGATAAGAAGAATCAATATCATTAAAATAGCCATACTGCCCAAAGCAATTTACAGATTCAATATTATTCCTATTAAACTACCGTTGAGATTCTCCACAGAACTAGAAAAAAACCATTTTAAAATTCATATGGAACCAAAAATGCCAAGGTAATCATAAGCAAAAAGAACAAAGCTGTAGGCATCACACTACCTGACTTCAAACTATGCTACAGGGCTACAGTAACCAAAACCGCAAGGTACTGATACAAAAACAGACACATAGACCAATGGAACAGAATACAGAACCCAATAATAAGACTGTACACCTACAACTATCTGTTCTTCAACAAACCTGACAAAACAAGCAATGAGGAAAGAAATCTCTATTCAATAAATGGTGCTAGGATAACTGGCCAGCCATATGCAGAAGATTAAAACTTGATCCCTTCCTTATACTCTATATAGAAATTAACTCAAGATGGATTAAAGACAAATGTAAAACCCAAAGCTATAAAAACTCTAGAAGACAACCTGGGCAATACATTCAGGACATAGGCACAGGCAAAGATTTTATGATGAAGACAACAAAAACAAAAAATGACATGTGGGATCTAATTAAACCTAAAGAGCTTCTGCATAGCAAAGGAAACTATCAACAGAGTAAACAGACAACCTACAAAATCAGATAAATTGCTGCATAGTATGCATCTGACAAAGGTCTAATATCCAGCATAAATAAGTAAATTAAACAAATTTGCAAGAAAAGAAACCAAACAACCCCATTAAAAAGTGGGCAAAGGACATGGACAGACATGTTTCAAAAGAAGACATACACGTGACCAACAATCATATGGAAAAAGTCTCAACATCACTGAGTATGAGAGAAGTGCAAATCAAAAACATAATGAGATACCATCTCACACCAGTCAGAATGGCTATTACTAAAAAGTCAAAAAATAAAAGATGCTTGTGAGGTTGTGGAGAAAAAGGAATCCTTATACACTGTTGGTGGGAGTGTAAATTAGTTCAACCATTGTGGAAGACAGTGTGGCGATTCCTCAAAGACCCAAAGACAGAAACACCATTTGACCCAGCAGTCCCATTACTGAGTATATGCCCAAAGGAATAGAAATCATTCTATTATAAAAACATAAGCACGCATATGTTCATTTCAGCACTATTCACAATAGCAAAGAAACAGAATCAACCTAAATATCCATCAGTGGTAGACTGGATAAAGAAAATGTGGTACAGATACATGACAGGATATTATGCAGCCATAAAAAAGAACAAGATCATGTCATTTGCAGGGACTTGGATGGAGCTGAAGGCCATTATCCATAGCAAACAGAGGAACAGACAACCTAATACTTCATGTTCTAATTTATAAGTGGGAGCCAAATGATAAGAACACATGCACACACAGAGGGGAACAACACACACTGGGGCATATTGGATAGTGGAGGGTGGGAAGAGGGAAAGGATCAGGAAAAACAACTAATGGGTACTAGACATAATACCTGGGCGATGAAATAATCTGTACAATAAACTCTCATGTCGCAAGTTTACCTATGTAACAAACCAGCACATGTACCCCTGAAATTAAAAGTTTTTTTAAAAAATAAAATATTTCAAGCTAAATGATAACTAAAATAAAACAAATCAAAATTTGTGACATGCATCTAATACACTTAAAAGGAAATGTATTCCTTGAAATATTAATATTAGAAAAGGAGAAAGATGTTTGAATGGCCTAAGTTTTTAAGATGCTAGATAAAGAAAAAATTAAACCCAAAATACATAGAAGAAAAAGAAAAAAAGAAAAAAATGAAAATGGAAGATAAACAATAAAAAAGTCAATAAAAACAAAAGTTGGTACCTTGGAATAGTTAAGAAAATTAATAAATATCTTAAAATTAATAGAAAAGAAACAAAACAAATATCAGGAATGAAAGGGGGCATCAGTATAGATTCCTATGCACATAAAAAATTAAGAGGATATTATGAAAAATTTATGTCAATAAATTTAACAAAGTAGATGATATTAACAAAAATTCCCTGAAAAACGCAACTTATTGAAACAATACAAAAAGAAATATAAGTATCTGAGTAGTTCTGTATCTATTAAACAAATTGAATTTGTAATTAGAAACCTTTCAACTAAGAAAAATTCAATCCAGATCATTTCACTAGTGATTTCTATTAAACATTTAAGGAAGAAACAATAGCACTTCAACTCAAACTCTTTCAGAAAATAAAACAGGAAGACGCCCTATTCGAGCTAGTTTTATGATGCCAACATAACTCTGAACCAAAATTTGATAGAGGCATTATAAGAATAAAAAATTACAACAATATTTTTTCATGAACATAGATACAGAAGCCTGAACAGAATATTAGCAAAGGGAATCCATATGATTGTCTCATTAGATCTAGAAAAAAGTGCATGACAAATGTAACATGTATTCATTGAAAAAAAAAGAAAAGCAAAAAAACACTTTCAGGATACTAGGAATAAATGGGAACATTCTGAAGATGATACCGAGTACCTATGAAAAACCTACGACTAAAATCCTACGTAATAGTGAAAAGGGCAGGTCTTTTACCCTCCACAAATGTAGACCGATTTTTAAGCTTACTTCTATGTCCCTGAAGTATAGATGACTTTTATTCATCAATTGCAAGTCAAATCTTCCATTCCAGTGCTAAGCAGACTTGAGGCAACGATATTATCCACAATCTCTGGTTTATACTTTTCCACCCCATAGAACTTTAGGAATGAAAATCAGTGATGACCTAAGCTTTGAGAATATCAAGATAGGTCCCAGCTGTTGACGCTCACATGGAATCTGCACCTTAGTGATACCCGGAAAGTCAAGGTCTAGGGACAGGGCTTAAGATACAGTCAGAAAATGGTGCAGACCTGGTCTAACCAAGGTGGAGGCACCAATGGAAGGAGAGCAGACATGGAACATAGTATACCCTCCACCTGAAATCACAACACTCTCTGGAAGCCCTCATATGACTAAAACTGGCTTCCCTCATCATACACCTTCTTGATAGTGTTGGTTGGCTAATCAGTTTGCCCACAGACCAAAGAAAAAAGACAGAGACAGACAGATATGTTCCCCAAACAATGCATTTTCCTTTTATGTATCCTGCACTCTACTTTGCCTTTGCCCAGAGACACAATCTATATATAATTAATCTCCCAATACATATGATTAAGCTTCAGCTGTGCTCTGAGTTATGCTTTGACAGGCTTCTTAATAGAGAGCATGATATTTTCCAATGGGATGAAACAAGAATGTGTCTTGTTCCTTTCTCTTTGGGATGAACTAATTGTAAGCTCTCCAGCTAGAAACAAACAGCAAATTAAGTTTTCCTCTATATGAAAATGACAGTTTCATAAACAGATTAGTAGTGAGTTTCCAGCTTTTCTCTCTAGTTGTTGGCAGAAGGATATGTAGCTCAATTACTTTAAAACCAAAGCCATCATTTTTAAAGGTGTTCACAATAATTCCATGCATATTACCCCATTTGTTTATATTTTACAGCTAACCTATCCTGGGCTATAGGTTTCTGGTTATATTTATTTTGTTGTTGTTGTTGTTGTTTGTGTGGGACAGGGTCTCATTCCAATGCCCAGGCCTGGAGTGCAGTGGCACCATCTTGGCTCACTGCAACCTCTGCCTCCTGGAGTTCAAGTGATTCTCCCACCTTAGCCTCCTGAGTAGCTGGGATTGCAGGTGTGTGCCACCACGCCCAGCTTATTTTTGTTTTTTGTTTTGTTTTGTTTTGTTTTGTTTTAGTAGAGTTGGGATTTCACCATGTTGGCCAGGCTGTTCTCAAACTCCTGACCTCAAGTGATACACCTGCCTTGACCTCCCAAAGTGCTGGGATTACAGGTGTGAGCCACCACGCCCAGCTGGGTTATATTTGTTTAAAAGGTCTTGCTTGTTTGTTTGCTTTGTTTTGCTTTTAGAATAAAATTATTGAACCATGATCTCTGGTGTAGATCTTTGGGCCTAGGTCTGTCCCGTCTTTATGTATTAGGAAAAAAATCCAAAAGTAATTTTTGAAGGACATCTTGGCCTAGCCTACAGCTAGGTACTCCTTCAGGTCATCTCTGGGTGTCAGTAGGGTGGTGTCTGTGTCTTCCTTTAGGGGATAGTTGTTCTTTTTATCTATCTATCATCATTCTCTTTTCTTCTAGCAACATAGCTCACATTTTCCTTGTTCTCCTATTTCTCTCTCTTCTCCACTCTCCCTCTGATTCCAGATGAGGGTCTATGAATCTTGAATTGAGTGGCTCTGAATCTGAACATTGTTGGAGGTTGTTCATTCCAGCTGTTGAAGAACTGTCCACTTAATCCTGGTACTTAGATACCTGGCATTGCCTTGGCTTCTGTCCTTCCCAAAGATTGATGCTTTGCCTCTTCCCTCTGTTTGGAAGGGGGCTGTTAGGTCCCCAACATCCTTTCTGAACATTTCTTTTTGCACAAGTTATGCAGATCTGGTTTCTGTTGCTTGCTTCTGTTGCCTGTACACACAGAACACATCTCGCTCCTCTGTTCCTGTTGTGCTTCTTTGGTGGGCTGGCTCTTATGCCTGATTCTTCTCTGGGTCACCACCTTTGTCCAGCTTTTGCTATGTTTTTTTCCTCTGGTAATCCAGCCTGGTTATTGACTGGGAGACTTCTGCTGACTCCCAAGGCTTCTGCTAGCAAGGGTGCCAGACCCAAAAGAAGCAGACACCCATAATGGCAAATCCAAATAGCAAGTGGGAGCCTGGACATTTAGAAACAAGAGCAATGGCATAAAGGATGGAGTCAGCCCACCAAAACTGAGAGTGGGAGAGAAGTGAAATTTACTACAACCAACAAATGTGAAATACACGTAACTGTGATATCATCTCTGGTTTCTGTGTAAAATAATAGTATAAGAGCATTTTCATTCATTCACCTGGGCCTATCCTTCCATTTAATGAAAAATACAGAGAGCATTTAAGAGTTATTTTTCCAAATTGAGATTCATCAAAAAGAGGCACAAAGGACCTCCAACTGCACTTAAAAAGACACTTTGTGAGGGTGTTCCAAGATGGCCAAATAGGAACAGCTCCTGTCTGCAGCTCCCAGCACGATCAATGCAGAAGACAGGTGATTTCTGCATTTCCAACTGAGGTACCTGTTTCATCTGATTGGGACTGGTTGGAGAGTGGGTGCAGCCCACAGAGGGCAAGCCAAAGCAGGGCGGGGCATCACCTCACCCAGAAAGTGCAAGAGGTCAGGGGATTTCCCTTTCCTAGCCAAGGGAAGCTGTGACAGACTACCTGGAAAAACGGGACACTCCCACCAAATACTGTGCTGTTCCCAAGGTCTCAGCAACTGGCAGACAAGGTGATTCTTGCCTGGCTCAGCACATCCCATGCCCATGGAGCCTTGCTCACTGCTAGTACAGCAGTCTGAGATCGATCTGCGAGATGGCAGCATGGCTGGGGGAGGGGCATCCGCCATTGCTGAGGCTTGAGTAGGTAAACAAAGCAGCCAGGAAGCTTGAACTGGGTGGAGCCCACCACAGCTCAACAAGACCTTCAGCCTCTGTGGGTAGGGCATAGCTAACAAAAGGCAGCAGACAACTTCTGCAGACTTAAACATCCCTGTCTGACAGCTCTGAAGAGAGCAGTGGTTCTCCCAGCACAGCATTTGAACTCCGAGAATGGACAGACTACCTCCTCAAGTGGGTCCCTGACCACCATGTAGCTTAACTGGGAGACACCTCCCAGGAGGGGCCAACAGACACCTCACATAGGCGGCAACCCCTCTGGGACAAACCTTCCAGAGGAAGGATCAGGCAGCAATATTTGCTGTTCTGCAATATTTGCTGTTCTGAAGCCTCCACTGGTGATACCCAGGGAAACAGTGTCTGCAGTGGAACTCCAGCAAACTCCAACAGACCTGCAGCTAAGGGACCTGACTGTTAGAAGGAAAACTAACAAACAGAAAGGAATAGCATCAACATCAAAAAAAGACCACCTACACCAAAACCCCATCTGTAGGTCACCAACATCAAAGACCAAAGGTAGATAAAACCACAAAGATGGGGAGAAACCAGAGCAGAAAAGCTGAAAATTCTAAAAATCAGAATGCCTCTTATCCTCCAAAGGATTGCAGCTCCTCGCCAGCAATGCAACAAAGCTGGACAGAGAATGACTTTAACAAGTTGACAGAAGGAGGCTTCAGAAGGTTGGTAATGACAAACTTTGCCAAGCTAAAGGAGGATGTTCAAACCCATCACAAGGAAGCTAAAAACTCTGAAAAAAGATTAGATGAATGGCTAACTAAAATAAAAAGTGTAGAGAAGAACTTAAATGACCTGATGGAGCTGAAAACCATGGCACGAGAACTTCGTGATGCATGCACAAGCTTCAATAGCTGATATGATCAAATGGAAGAAAGGGTATCAGTGATTGAAGATCAAACTAATGAAATAAAGCAAGACAACAAGGTTAGAGAAAAAAGTAAAAAGAAACAAACAAAGCCTCCAAGAAATATGGGACTATGTGAAAAGACTAAACTACATTTGATTGGCGTACCAGAAAGTGATGGGGAGAATGGAAACAAGTTGGAAAACACTCTTCAGTATATTATCCAGGAGAACTTCCCCAACATAGCAAGGCAGGCCAACATTCAAATTCGGGAAATACAGAGAATACCACAAAGATACTCCTCAAGAAGAACAACCCCAAGACACATAGTTGTCAGATTCACCAAGGTTGAAATGAAGGAAAAAGTGTTAAGGGCAGCCAGAGAGTAAGGTCAAGTTACCCACAAAGGGAAGCCCATCAGACTAACAGCAGATCTCTTAGCAGAAACTCTACAAGCCAGAAGACAGTGGGGGTCAATATTCAACATTCTTAAAGAAAAGAATTTTCAATCCAGAATTTCATATCCAGCCAAAATTAAGCTTCATAAGTGAAGGAGAAATAAAATCCTTTACAGACAAGCAAATGCTGAGAGATTTTGTCACCACCAAGCCTGCCTTACAAGAGCCCCTGGAGGAAGCACTAAACATGGAAAGAAACAACCAGTACCAGCAACTGCAAAAACAGACCAAATTGTAAAGACCATACATGCTATGAAGAAATTGCATCAAGTAATGGGAAAAATAACCAGGAAATATCATAATGACAGGATCAAATTCACATATAACAATATTACTCTTAAATGTAAATGGGCTAAATGCCCCAATTAAAAGACACAGACTGGCAAATTGGATAAAGAGTCAAGACCTATCAGTATGCTGTAATCAGGAGACCCATCTCATGTGCAAAGACACCCATAGGCTCAAAATAAAGGGATGGAGGAAGATCTACCAAGCAAATGAAAAGCGAAAAAAAAAAAAAGGCAGAGGTTGCAATCCTAGTCTCTGATAAAACAGACTTTAAACCAACAAAGATCAAAAGAGACAAAGAAGGCCATTACATAATGGTAAAGGGATCAATTCAACAAGAAGAGCTAACTATCTTAAATATATACACACCTAATACAGGAGACCACAGATTCATAAAGCAAGTCCTTAGAGACCTACAGAAAGACTTGGACTCCCACACAATAATAATGGGAGAGTTTAACACCCCATTGTCAATATCAGACAGATCAATGAGACAGAGGTTAACAAGGATATCCAGGACCTGCACTCACCTCTGCACCAAGCAGACCTAATAGACATCTACAGAACTCTCCACCCCAAATCAACAGAATATACATTCTTCTCAGCACCACATCGTACTTATTCTAAAATTGACCACATAATTGGAAGTAAAGCATTCCTCAGCAAATATAAAAGTACAGAAATCACAACAAGCTGTCTATCAGACCACAGTGCAATCAAATTAGAACTCAGGATTAAGCAACTCACTCAAAACTGCACAACTACAAGGAAACTGAACAACTTGCTCCTGAATGAATACTGGGTAAATAACGAAGTGAAGGCAGAAATGAAGATGTTCTTTGAAACCAATGAGAACAAAGACACAACATACCAGAATCTCTGGGACACATTTAAAGCAGTGTGTAGAGGAAAATTTATAGCACTAAATGCCCACAAGAGAAAGCAGGAAAGATCTAAAATTCACACCCTAACATCACAATTAAAAGAACTAGAGAAGCAAGAGCAAACAAATTCAAAAGCTAGCAGAAGGCAAGAAATAACTAAGATAAGAGCAGAACTGAAAGAGATAGAGACACAAAAAATCCTTCAAAATATCAATGAATCTAGAAGCTTGCTTTCTGAAAAGATCAACAAAATTGATAGACCACTAACAAGACTAATAAAAGAGAGAAGAATCAAATAGATGCAATAAAAAATGATAAAGGGGTTATCAGCACCAATCCCACAGAAATACCAGCTATCATCAGAGAATACTACAAACATCTCTACACAAATAAACTAGAAAATCTAGAAGAAATGGATAAATTCCTGGACACATACACCCTCCCAAGACTAAACCAGGAAGAAGTTGAATTTCTGAATAGACCAGTAATAGGCTCTGAAATTGAGGCAATAATTAATAGCCTACCAACCAAAAAAAGTCCAGGACCAGATGGATTCACAGCTGAATTCTAACAGAGGTACAAAGAGGAGCTGGTACCATTCCTTCTGAAACTATTCCAATCAATAGAAAAAGAGGGAATCCTCCCTAACTCATTTGATGAGGCCAACATCATCCTGATAACAAAGCCTGGTACAGACACAACAAAAAAAGAGAATTTTAGACCAATATCCCTGATGTACATCAATGCAAAAATCCTCAATAAAATACTGGCAAACCGAATCCAGTAGCACATCAAAAAGCTTATCCACCGCAATCAAGTTGGCTTCATCCCTAGGATGCAATGCTGGTTCAATATACGCAAACCAATAAATGTAGGTCCTGGAGCAAGATCGCTGAATAGGAACAGCTCCAGTCTCTAGCTCCCAGCGCGAGCACATGTACCTGAGAACTTAAAGTATAATAATAAAATAAATAAATAAATAAATAAATAAATAAATAAATAAATAAAATCCATCACATAAACAGAACCAACAACAAAAACCACATGATTATCTCAATAGATGCAGAAAAGACCTTTGACAAAATTCAACAGCCTTTCATGCTAAAAACTCTCAATAAATTAGGTATTGATGGAACGTATTTCAAAGTAATAAGAACTATTTATGACAAGCCCACAGCCAATATCATACTGAATGGGCAAAAACTGGGAACATTCTCTTTCAAAACTGGCACAAGACAGGGATGCCCTCTCTCACCACTCCAACATAGTATTGGAAGTTCTGGCCAGGGCAATCAGGCAAGAGAAAGAAATAAAGCATATTCAATTAGGAAATGAGGAAGTCAAATTGTCCCTTTTGGAGGGTTACATGATTGTATATTCAAAAAACCCCATCATCTCAGCCCCAAATCTCCTCAAGCTGATAAGCAACTTCAGCAAAGTCTCAGGATACAAAATCAAAGTGCAAAAATCACAAGCATTCCTATACACCATTAACAGACAAACAGAGAGCCAAATCATGAGTGAACTCCCATTTGCAATTGCTACAAAGAATGAAATACCTAGGAATCCAACTTACAAGGGATGTGAAGGACCTCTTCAAACACTACAAACCACTGCTCAAGAAAATAAAAGAGGACACAAACAAATGGAAGAATATTCCATGCTCATGGATAGAAAAAGTCAATATCATGAAAATGTCCATACTGTCCAAGGCAATTTATAGATTCAATGCCATCCCCCTCAAGCTACCAATGACTTTCTTCACAGAATTCGAAAAAAATGCTTTAAAGTTCATATGGAACCAAAAAAGAACCCACATTGCTAAGACAATCCTAAGCAAAAAGAACAAAGCTGGAGGCATCATGCTACCTGACTTCAAACTATGCTACAAGGCTACAGTAACCAAAACAGCATGGTACTGGTACCAAAACAGAGATATAGAGCAATGGAACACAACAGAGGCCTCAGAAATAACACCACACATCTACAACCATCTGATCTTTGACAAACCTGAGAAAAACAAGAAATGGGGAAAGGATTCCCAATTAAATAAATGGTGCTGGGAAAACTGGCTAGTCATATGTAGAAAGCTGAAACTTTCTAGGGTGTAGAAATCCCTTCCTTACACCCTATACAAAAATTAATTCAAGATAGATTAAAGACTTAAATGTTAGACCTAAAACCATAAAAACCCCAGAAGAAAACCTAGGAAATACCATTCAGGACATAGGCATGGGCAAGGACTTCATGACTAAAACACCAAAAACAATGGCAACAAGAGCCAAAATAGACAAATGGGATCTAATTAAACTAAAGAGCTTCTGTATGGCAAAAGAAACTACCATCAGAGTGAACAGGCAACCTACAGAATGGGAGAAAATTTTTGCAATCTACCCATCTAACAAACGGCTAATATCCAGAATCTACAAAGAACTCAAACAAATTTACAAGAAAAAAACAAACAACCCCATCAAAAAGTGGGCAAAGGATATGAACAGACACTTCTCAAAAGAAGACATGCATACAGCCAACAGACACAGGAAAAAATGCTCATCATCACTGGTCATCAGAGAAATGCCAATCAAAACCACAATGAGATACCATCTCAGGCCAGCTAGAATGGCAATCATTAAAAAGTCAGGAAACAACAGATGCTGGAGAGGATGTGGAGAAATAGGAAGACTTTTACACTGTTGGGAGTGTAAATTAGTTCAACCATTGTGGAAGACAGTGTGGGGTTTCCTCAAGGATCTAGAACTAGAATTACCATTTGACAAGGATTATAAATCATGCTACTATAAAGACACATGCACACATATGTTTATTGCGGCACTATTCACAATAGCAGAGACTTGGAAGCAACCCAAATGTCCATCAATGATAGACTGAACTAAGAAAATGTGGCACATATACACCATGGAATACTATGCAGTCATAAAAAGGATGAGTTCATGTCCTTTGCAGAGACATGGATGAAGCTGGAAACCATCACTCTCAGCAAACTATCACAAGGACAGAAAACCAAACACTGCATGTTCTCACTCATAGGTGGGAACTGAACAATGAGATCACTTGGACACTGGGTGGGGAACATCACACACCAGGGTCTGTTGGGGCACTAGGGGAGGGATAGCATTAGGAGAAAAACCTAATGTAAATGATGGGTTGATAGGTGCAGCAAACCAACATGGCACATGTATACCTATGTATCAAACCTGCACGTTGAACTTAAAGTTCATCCTAGAACTTAAAGTATAATAATAATAATAATAATAATAATAGTAATAAAAGATACTTTTCTGGGGTTTGTATCTCAAGAAGCCACACATTTTTCTAAAAGAGTTGTTTTTGGGTAAGGCACAGTAGCTTATGCCTATAATTCCAGCACTTTGGGAGGCCAACGTGGGAGGACTGCTTGAGCCCAGGAGTTTGAGACCAGCCTGGGCAACATGGCGAGACTCCATCTCTACAAAAAATTAGCTGGGTGCAGTAGTGTGTACCTGTAGTACCAGCTACTTGGGAGACTGAGGCAGGAGGATCACTTGAGCCTGAGAGGTAAAGGATGCAGTAAGCCACGATCCCACCACTGCACTCTAGCCTGGGCAACAGAGCAGGACTCTGTCTCAAAAAAATAAATAAAATTAAAAAGTTTTTTTCTAAGTGCACTTACTGTATTGTATTAATGCACAGTTGTATGCTTTGTGTAAGCATTTTATCTGAATTTTCTATAAAAAGTTTTTTAGTGGAGCAATATGAATTTTAGTTAGAATACAATCTGTCTAATTTATAATTATGGATACATCGTTTTACTTAGAGCTGACTCACATCTTTGCAAAGTGTTAAATGTTTATAAAAATTCTACTATACATTGAGATATCACTCAGCAGTAAAAGGCCTGGTGTACTGATAATATACTATGGTGTAGAAGGACCTTGAAAACATTATGCTAAGTGAAAGAAGCCAGTCACAAAGGACCACGTATTGTATTATTCCATTTATATGAAATGTCCAGAATTTTAAAATCTATATAGATAGAAAGTAGATTAGTCACTGCCTAAGGCTGGAAAGATAGGGTATTGGGAGGTGATGGGTAAGGGAGTAGGGGGGATTCTTGGGCTTTAAAAAGTGTTCTAAAATTGATTTTGATGAAGGATGCCTGGGCAACATGGCTTTGTGGATGGACTTTCTGGGCAACTTTGTGGATACACTACTAAAAGCCATTGAATTATACACTTTATAAATAGATTAATTGTGTGGTATTTAAATTATCTCTCAAAAAAATCTGTTAAAAATTGTGCTTATTTTAGTTTAACCTATTGTCTGAAGCAATCCCACCTTCTCACACAAAAAAATCCCATTACCTAGTATTTTTACCATGTTTAGGATATGAAATATGTATTTGGAGGTTGACATAATGAAGAGAGATTGAGCATTAATATCTTTTTCATTCATATTTCATGTTTGCTTGGAAGATCTTTGCTTTACTTACTCTCAAAGGACAACTTTCTGTAGAGATACATGGACTTAAACAATCTGTAAATGTACTAAACTTTATTTTTTCACATAAAGTTCCTGCATGTTTGTGCTATATTTATTTATAAATACTTTTCAGGTTTTGTTATTGTTGAAATTGTATTTTTTCTTAAAAATTAGATTTTCTACTTATTATGGGACTGTAGAAATGAAATTTTTTTTGTATATTCATCATGTATCTAGCAACCATGTTAAAGTCTCATGCGATCTGATAGTTTTATAAGGGGAAACTCCTTTCACTTGGTTCTCATTGTCCGTCTTGCTTGCTGCCATGTAAGATGTGCCTTTTGCCTTCCACCATGACTGTGAGGCCTCCCCAGCCATGTGGAATTGTGAGGCCATTAAACCTCTTTTACTTTATAAATTACCCAGTCTCAGGTATGTCTTTATCAGCAGTATGAAAGTGAACTAATAAAATAACTTTCTTCTATTTCTAGTTTGCTAAGAGTTTTTTATTATGTATGGACATTCATATACTAAACCCATTATTCCTAAATTCCCTTGAGACATGCACATATTATTTATATATACGCCATATGCATCTTTATAAGATTTTTGGAGAAGTCAGAAGACATACTTATAAAATTGGCTTTATTGATACAGGTAATGAAAACCTGATTACAGAATACTAGAAAGTTCTGCCTATCAACTTGAATCTTGTCTCTGTCTATACTATCTACACTCAATACCAAAGTGATTTCGTTCATCCCATGGCCTTAAACACCATCCATGGACTAATGACTCTCCAGTTGAACTCCTGAACCTCCCTGAACACAAGACTCATACAGCCAACTACCCTCTCAACATTTCCATGTGATTGTCTAAAAAGTATCTCAAACTTAACACACTCCCAAACCAAATCTTACTTTCCCACCCCCAAACAAGGGTTCCCTATTTCAGCAAATTGCACATCATTTACCTACTGCTCAAGCCAAAATACCTTGGCCTCATCTGTGAGTCCTCTCTTTTTGCCACAATATACATACAACCTGCCACACACACATACACACACACACACACACACACACACACACAAATCTGTGAGCTCAATCTCCAAAACTTATGCCAAGTATGACCCTTTCTCATCTCCCCAGGGATGATATGCCACTCCCTGGCTCCCAGCCATCCTCACTTCTTGCCTGACTTCCTGAGACCCAAAGAAAAACTGCTATGAGCAGGGAGAGCTTAGGTTCTAGCACTCAGTTACCTAGCCTTCTGCTCATCAGCAAACACCCAACTATCACTGCCTCTACCTGAGCTTCTCTGAAGATTTAAACACCCAAACCCTACCATTTAACTATACCAACTCCCTCCCCCAGGGCAACCAACCTGTCTTTTTGTTTCTGTTTCCTAGAAAGGGGTTAACACACTATGGGTATGTTCTCTCTGTCTCTGTCTCTCTGTCTCTCTCTCTCTCTCTCTGTCTCTCTGTCTCTGTCTCTGTCTGTCTCTGTCTCTGTCTCTCTCTCTCTCTCTCTGTCATCCTCTCTTCCTCTGTATTTCTCTCCCTCTGTCTCCCCTGCTCCCAAGACCCTCCATTGATTTTATACACACACACACACACACACACCATATTGCTTTTGTTCTCAGAAAACATAAAGCCACCACACTAAACAACAGGTTGATTCCTCCCAAGCAAAGCTTCCTTCTTAGCCCCTAGATGTGCTGGTTTGGAAAGTATGAACATTCTCCCTCCTCAAAAAACCAATCAGTCATGATATTTCACGGTCCAGATGAAAGGCCATCAGGCTGGTGCCTGAAGAAACAAACAACCATAAATTGCAAATGACAAATGGTTGTTTTGCTCCTGAATCTGAAACAATCTCCTAGTGGTTGAGAATTTTTTTCTTACAAAATGTGGCTAGGACCACAAAGATTCTGACCCTGGGGCATCTCTAGCATTTAATGTGATACACTGACATCTCTTTTACAGAGAATACATTTTTCAATGTCAAAGCTTTTAGCCACAAGGCAGTGTAACTTCAGTTGAGAAATAGGTGTTGACTGTAGCCAAGGTGAACATCATACAGCTTCAATAGAGTTGGGAGGGACCTCTTAGCTCCTAAACTCAAATGACTGACAATATTGCTTCTATATAATGGTGAGACCGGGGTCTTGAGGAGCCTAAGACGAAAGAAAAGGAAGAATCTTTCTCATCAATATCACAGTGTGTTTGTCTATCAGGCTATCATTAGCAGTACCAATTTTGAATTCTCTCCTCAGAGACTGTTGTCAAATCTGACCACTTCTCACCATCTGAACTGGCACAGCCCTCAATCACATCCATCAGTTCTCACCTGCAACAGGTCTCCAGCCTTCTCTCATTCCTTGATTCCTCTTTGTCCTCTACAGCCTGTCCTTCACACAGCAACCCTAACCATCTTTCTAATCCACATATCAGATCTTGTAACTTCTCTGCTCAAAATCCCCCAAACGTTTCCTTTCATCATCTAAACAAAAGCCAGACTCTTACTATAGGACTCAGAGACAGATCACTGCAGACCCACTGAAGCTTAAGAACCACGGCCCTCACTTGGACAGCCCCGGAAAACTCTGGAAGGGACCTAGTAATGTGTTTTCATGGAATGGGCATGTTTTTGTAAAGTTTGCAAAAGGAAGATACGTTTTTTTTCTTTCTCTGCAAGGGCCTTCAAACTTGATCCTTGTGACACCTGGACCTAAGTGGCCTAGAAGGTCTGGCTGACCTAGATGCTGACCTCTTCTCCCCCAGCATCAACCCCAGTCACCACCCTTGAGCCCCTTCCACCACCATCGTGCCCTTTCTAGCTTAGGCTTCGCACTGGCCGTTCCTTTTGCCTGGAGCTCGCCTTCCTCTTATGTTATGAGAGGTTGCCCATACCCACTTTTTGCCCCAACTTCAGATACTCTAATGCATTTTTAAATTTTCTTTTTCTGGTAGGATTTTATTGGTGTCTAGAATAGCATATTTATCATTCTTGTGTTTATACAAGGGCTGGGATGCTGCTCATTTCCTCAATAGCCTCAACTTCTAGAAAATACTGTACCGGCTCATAATAGGCTTTCAATAAATATCTATTAACACTTATGCCCAAAAGAATATAAAGCTCAAACACATATTTGTACCCCAGTGTTCATGGCAGCACTATTCATGATACCCAAAAGGTGGAAACAACCCAAATGTCAATCAATAGATGAATGAATAATAAAATGTGGTATAGCCATATAATTGGATAATATTCAGCCTTAAAAAGTAATGAAATTTTGATACAGGCTACAACATGGATGAACCTTCAAAGCATTACACAAAGTGAAGTTATCCAGACACAAAAGAATAAATGGTGTTTGATTCTATGTATATGGGGCAGCTAGAGTAGGCAGTTTCACAGAAACCAAAAGTAGAATGGGGGATAGCGGGTGGGGAGAATAGGGAGTTGATGTTTTATGGGTAGAGAGTTTCAGTCTGGGATGATGAAAAAGTTCTGGAAATGGTGATGATTGCACAATATGATGAATGTAGTTAATGCCACTGAATTATACACTTATAAATGGTTACAATGGTAAATTTTATGCTATGTATATTTTCTCACACACACAAAATACATATATAGAAAGAAAGAGACCCTTTATCCATATGTTGTAAGGCGGACTGTATAAATCTCTGTTCCTTGTCACCCAGAGGGCCTATGGATGCCCTTGACCAATCTTAGGAAGCAGGCAAATGTGGGGAGAGAGTGATAAATGCCAAAGCTTTTCCAGAAAATTGGGGATTTTGATCTTAGGAATCCTTTTCTAATTCCCAAGAGATGGTTAAATTACGAAAGAAAAGAAAAACTACCAAAATGGGACACAGGCATATCTGAAAGATGGCATTTTAAAAGGAAGCTTTAAAAAGTATAAAGTTTAATATACACACACACCCCATACACATACATACATGCACCTCTAATTTGTGTTATTCCATGGTAGAACACTCCTCCTCTACTCACACTGAAGTCATAGACACACCATCCTGATATAATAAAATGCTTTTAATTTCAAGATCTGGAGTAAAACCAACAGGAAAGCAAATTGTACAGCTGATGAGGACTGGGAGTGAACATATTGAGTCCTTTGGAACCATGCTTTAACTCACCGAAATGTAACTAGGTTTGAAGAGCCATCATTTTACCAAGCAATCAAGAATCCATAACTGAACCTTGTTCTGTGCAGTCTAATCATCAAATGTGCATTGTCTTTATAACGCTTAGCTCCCATTACAATGAAAGAGTTTTGGGGATAATTCTCATCTCACATAAATGAAAACACAACTTACTAACATGTTTGAATTATCTTTTACAAAATAAGTTACTCTTCCCTTGCTTTTAATAATAAGGGTCCCAGAGTTTATTGATCTTGTTCAGAAAATGGAATACCATGAGCTTCTTGGGCCTAGCACATCATATTCATATCATATTCATATAATCATAACTGGAGATTTATACCAAGATATTATGGCCTACGGTCACATGAGGCCATGAACAATTAGATTCACTATTTTTAAAATATTAAAGAACTGACCAAAGAAAAATATTTTTAGAATTTAAATTATTTATGATCACAAAAATTTTCAAATTCATATTTTAAAAGGTAATATTGCATTTATATATCTCATATACACTTTTTGGCTAACTCCTAGCCTATTCTGATTTCCCAAAAAATAGAGACTTTGCCTATCCACATTTAACTGCTAAGTTGTGCCAATGAAAATGAAGAGCCAGGTTTTGTTCTGTGTATTTCCCTGTTCCACACACAGATTGTTGAACTCCAATTCATCATCAGACTCACCTACTATGAGATTGTCTTGGGATGGGAAGTGTAAAAAAATGAGGAATCTCCAAACCCACTTCTTGTGTTATATAAAGCCCTGGGCTCTATCTTTGCACTGAGAATGTTGCTACTCAAAGTGTGGTCTGCAGACCAGCAGCATCAACATCACCTCCTGGGAAGCTTGTTGGGAACACAGGAACCCCCTAACTACACCCCCTATCTACAGAATCAGGATCTGCTTTTCAACGTGATCCCAAATGATTACATGCACATTACAGTGAGAAAGATGCTGTCTTAGGAAATGAGATCTTATTATTGATGTTCTTGATTTTAAATGCTGCATCTCCTGCTCAGAAGCAAAGAAGATAAGAAAAGTATTGAAAGGATGGAGGACTTCAAAAGAGTTTTTGGATCAACTGATTTAATGCTTCTCTGGATGGCTCATAGGTGCAGTTGGGCAACTTATAATGCCTTTCAGAGGTTCAGAGGCTTTTGATGTGATCTCAGCAAACGTAACTAAAACCAAGTATCTACAAAGGGTATAGTAGGGCCCACCAAATCTTCATATCGTTTTGTTTGTTCTGTTTTGGTTTTTGTGTTGTTTCCTTTTTGTTCTTTGTTTTTTTGTTTTGTTTTGTGATCCCACTTTGCACCATCATCTGAAAGCTGAGTTTCTGATTCCTCAAGGGGGCAGGCATTCTCCACAATGCTGCCTCACCCATGATCACGGAGGCAGCATTAGTCATAGACTTGTAAGTGCAAACAAAAAGATTTGAAGGTTAAGTCAATTATTCAAACTAGCTTTAATATAGGATTTGGGTTGCTGATTTTTTGAGAAAATGACTTAACCAGTTGTAAGATGACTAGTCCAGACATTAAAGATTTTTTATGCTAAATTAATTTCAAGGACTATGAAATAGGCTTGGATTTTGACCTCATCTTAGAATCCCTGGACTCCTAAACTTCATTTAGGCTCCTGCCCCAATACTATGTGCCTCTGACAGATAGTATTCCATCAAACCTTTCCTTTGCATAACACTTACCATGTTTTATTATAATTACCTGGCCAACTATGTTTGTTTCTCATTAGATTGTGACCCCTATGAAGGCAAAGACAATGTCTTACTCCTATTTGTATCACAGATACCCATAAAAGTGTCTGGCACATACTAGGTACTTAATAATTATGAGCTGAATGAATTGATAAATAAACATAATTGATAGAAATTGAGGTATTAAAAGTAGGGCAAGAAGTCTAAACAACAACTTACTTTTCAAGTATGAAATATGTATTAGTCTGTTTTTGCATTGCTATAAAGAAATACTGGAGACTAGGTAATTTATAAGGAACACGGGTTTATTTGGCTCACAGTTCTGCAGACTGTACAAGAAGTATAACACCAGCATCTGCTTCTGGTGAGGCCTCAGGAAGCTTCCACTCATGGCAGAAGGGGAAGGGGAGCAGGAGTGTCACATGGCAAGAGAGAAGGGAGGAGGTGCAGGCTCCATTAAACAGTCAGCTGTGGCATGAACTAATTTATTACTTTAGGGAAGGCAGCAAGCCATTCATGAGAGATCCACCCTCATGACTCAAACGCTTCTCACTAGGCCTCACCACCAACACTGGGAATCACATTTCAACATGAGATCTTGGGGGGGGGGGGGGTAAATATCCAGAGTGTATCAAAATGCTATATAAAAGTCAGTGGATTATAATATATTTAATTTATAGCCCATTTATTCAGAACTTGTAAAACATGCATTTTCATTAGACTAACACTTTATGCTTTTGTACTATCTGTGAAGAAGATTACACATGATGGTATAGACTTAATTGACTTGGCAGCAATTTAGGTACTATCCATTTATATACTATTAATAGGTTAAATTATCACATTTTAAAATAGTACATCAAATACTATAAAGACCTATTTACAAAAACAGAATTTTGAGCAGGAAAGTTCCTTCCTATAATGAAGAGAAATAAGATTTCATTTCTTTAAATGAAATAAAATTTTGATTAAGCCTACTCATAACTGAGATTGGTCTTCCCTCTGAGGCATCAAATTTGGGGAATTTTTATTATAAGTCATGTATAAGAAAATGACATTTTTCAATGGGAAGTAAATGAGCACTTTGATATCTGTGGAATAGGATTGTCTCCTTCTCAAATGTTTGAGTATGCACATAACAACACTCAATATATGTTCCCTATATTGGAGCCTTGAGGTCCAATGATCAGAATGTATGAACAAACAGAAATCACCAGATTCCATCCCAGTAATAAGACGTGTTCTCGTAAGACTTTCAGTGCTTCTATCCTTCATATGCTGTGTGAGCTAGGATCCCAGCTGGAAGCAGATGGCATACTCCAACTGGATAACTGAAATAAGCTTAATAAAGAGACTGCTTTACAAAGGCAAAGACAGAGCTGACAGTAACCCACAGCAATGGTGAAGCACCCAGGGGCTAACAAAGTGATGAGGGAGCCATCGCCACATCAAGTCCCAGAGGAGCAAAGGAAGGAAGTGGCTACCAGCAGTGGGAGAGAGCTATAGCTGTAGCTGTAGGAGGGGCTGCTGCGGCCTTCAGAAGAGGAAAGATGCCCTGGCCAACCCACTGCCCTGTAGGAAGAGAAACCATAGATTAAACCGTTCACTGACCTCACTTTTCTCTCTCCCATCCATGGTTCTCCTGCTGGTGCCTTCCATTGATCCAACTCAACAGGAAGTCAAAGAGTAAGAGAGGCAAGCTGAGGGAGTCCATAGAGGTCAGCCTCATAGGGCACAAAGCACAGCCTCATGAGGTACACAGGCGGGGGAAGGGTAGAAAATGGATTTGAAGGATGAGATGGAGAACATTGCCAGGTACACCCTTTCCAAAATACTGCAAAGTATTTAAAATCTCATTCATGAACTCTTTTTTTTTTTTTTTTTTTTTTGCCATACACATTCCTAAGAATTAAGAGAGAATTAAGATATATAATAACAACAGATTTTTAATAACAATGACATTTGGTAGTTACAATATTATTTTCATAGAAACACAAGATTCATTGATTAATTAACTTAAAGATATGGTAAAGTCTTCTCTGTATCTCCTTCAAAGCTGCTGAAATGAATTAAAAGAAGGAAAAATTGGAAAGAAAATTTTATCTACTGTGAGGCTAGGTATGGTGGCTCACATCTATAATCCCAGCAGTTTGGAATGCTGAAGTGGGAGGATTGCTTAAGAACCAGGAATTTGAGACCAACTTGGACAATAAAGTGAGAGCCTGTCTCTACTAAAAATGAAAATAATTTAAAAATTAGCCAGGCATGATGGTGTGTGCCTACAGTCCCAGCTATTTGGGGCCCTGCAGCAAGATCTCTTGAGCCCAGGAATTCAAGGCTGCAGTGAGCTACGATTGTACCACTATGCTCCAGCCTAGGTGACAGAGCAAGACTTCAACTCTAAAAAACAAATAAAGAAATGAAAAAATTGATCTATGAAACTAGCAAAGAGCTACAATTCTCAGATCACTGGCTATAAGAATTATCTGTCAAACAGAATATAACTTTTATTAAATCAGTGGACAACCCTAAAAGGTGATATAGTTCTCCACAGATCTTAACTGGCTCTCAAATTTCTCTCTATGTAAGGAGAGAATACAGAAAGGCCCAACACTGGGTGGTGAGAACTGGCAAAAAGTGGGGGACATCTGTGTGAAGGGGCTGGTTCCCTACCAGAGTGAACTGATGGAGAAAGTGACACCGATGAGAGTCGATGGGAGTACTGTGTGAATCCTTCATGTTTATTATCTGCAAAACTGAAAACCTTAACATAGAGAAATAATTTTGAGGCAAGAGATGTAGGAAAATAGAAGGGAAAGAGCAATTCCCTTTGTAGTTGACTTGCCCTGCCACTCTTCATAAATGCTAAACCAAGTCAACAAGTAGTGGTAAAGCACCAAATATCTGTCTTCTCTCCCGCAACTCACACACAGTAAGTTGGGATATGTGATCTGTCTGAATGATCTGCTCACTTGCTACACAACTTTTTTGAACAGAAGACATTGCAGAGTTGTAAGAATTTTTTATGAGAAAAAATATCCAATCTAAAGCTAATGTCTCCCCCAAATCACTGTCTCCATCCCTTCTACCTATTCTTGAGCAAATAGTAGGTTTGGATAGAACTACCTCTATTTGGAAATGGATAATAAATGCAAAGCCATTAACATGCATAGATTCTATGTGCACAGTTATTATTTTTATATAAAGGAAAGACTTATCAGCAAATGGCAGATAAATACAGTTCAGAAAAATAGCCCAAGAAATACAGATAATTTTCTGATAAATTATTCTCCATACATTCAAAAAATTGAATATATGAACTCTTTTTAAAAAATAAGTGCAAAATGAGCTAGCCAAGCCAGAAAATAAATTGAAGACAACCATAAAACCATTTCAGAAGTGAAGCCTACTTAGAAACTGTTGCTTAACAAGAGAGTCAACTATCTGTACGACAGACTTTTAAATGTAAGGAAACTCATAGAAACATCAGGAAAAAATGAAAAATGTTCAGAATTAATAGTTATGGAGGGCAATAGGTAATAGATGTCCCTGTAGTAGATAACAGAACAAATACGTTCTGCATTTGAAAGCCACAGTGAAAATATCTTTACAAAAAAATAAAGGAAAATATGACTCTTCAGATCAAAGGAACTACCATTTTCCATTAAAAAAAAAAAAAACACAATGACTTACAGTGAGAAATATCAAAGAGAAGTTACCAAACTTTCAGTGCTTAAAAATAACTTGATCAGCATCAAAGTCAAAAAAAAAAAAAAAATTGCAGGAGTGGGAGGGATGGAAGCGGGCAAGCCATCTACAAAGAAGAAATAGTCAGTCTAGCTCAGACTTTTCCAGAGCAAGGGTCAATGCCAGAACACAATGGAATGATATCTTAGAGAATTATGAGGGGCAAAAAAACATGATTCTATAATTTTATACACATTCATTTGTTCATAGAAACAACCAACAGGCATTTGGAATTTAAAACACTTTGGCCCTGTTTGAAAACAAACCCTTTTAACTAAACACTAAATCAACCTGTAAGATGCTCAAAAAAGAGGAGGTCATTGATGAAAGGGCTAGTGGTGTTCTGACTGCATTTAGATCCAAGACTAATACTCAGCCCACAAAGCATGGCCCTGCCTCAGGACCTTTGCAACTGCTGTTCCTTCTTCTGCATGTCTCACCTTGTTCAAGTCTCTGTCCAAACTCGTGACTTCAGAAACCTGTTCCCTGATGACACTATCAAAAATAACCCTCCCATCACTCTCCAGTCTCCTAATGTGCTTTATTTTTTTAACATGTATTGCTGCCTGACAAAGTATATATGTAATATATGTATTGTCTGTCTCCTCTAACACAATATAAGCTCATCTGCTCTTTGACAATTTACTGCTGTATTCTCAGTGCTTGGAGCAGTACCTGGGATGAAAAGGACATTCAAAAAGATGTATCTGTTGATTGAATGAACTAAGGGAATTATGTTCAAATTTGCAAATGCTAAAAACTTTGAAAACATAAAACTAACACTATGTATTAGTCCATTTTCATACTACTGTAAAGATACTACCTGAGACTAGGTAATTTGTAAACAAAGAGGTTTTATTGACTCACAGTTCTGCATGGCTGGAAACTTACAATCATGGCAGAAGGGGAAGCAGGCATGTCTTACATGGCAGCAGGAGAGAGAGAAAGAGCAGGGGAAACTGTCACTTTTAAACTATCACATCTTGTGAGAACTCACTCACTATCATGAGAACAGCATGGGGGAAACCATCCCCATAATCCAGTCACCTCCCACCAGGTCCCTTCCTGAACACATGGGGGCTACAGTTCGAGATGAGATTTGGGTGGGGACACAGAGCCAAACTATATCACACTATAACTGCAGCAAATGGTAAAAGGGGGGCTAAGTGATGTGCGCTCATTTCCTCAACTTTAAGAATAAGAAATCTATCAATAAAGTCTACATTTGACAAACTGTAAAACAATCACTAGATCACTTTTGAAAGTCAATGAGATATTTTAAGCTTTGTCATTGTAAGTGATTTTCACCATCTTCTGAGCATTTGCACCTTGTGGCTTACTAGGGCTCTCTGAGAAAGTGACAAGTAGAGAGAGCAAGAGCACAGACCATGGCCAATGACAGTGATGATGTACTTCAAGTTAGACTAGTCAAACATAAATATTCAAATATGAATATATAACATGGTTAGCGTTGTCAAGGATTTGGGGAAACAGGGGCTCTCAAACATGATGGATGGCAATGTAAAGGGATACAACACTTTTGGGGGCACCTGGGCAATATATAGCAAAATTTACAATGTGCATATTCACTCACCAAGTAATTTCATTTCTAAGAAAATTGTATGCAGACTCATTTGCAGTGTGGACAAGGATGTTCATTGTAGTATTGAAAATATTAGCAAAAAGTGGAAACAAGTCTAACTCTTCATCATAAAGAACTGGTTAATGATATTCCAAAAGTAAATACTAAGCAGTTTTATAAATCGAATGAAGTAGATGTGTACATATTGATATTCAAAGCATGTGCTCTACCACTGAGCTATACATGCTAACATATATTGATATGTAAAAGTACACAGAATATAATATGAAGTGGAAAAAGTAAGCTGTAGAACAACATATATGGTATGATTTCATTTATGTAAAATAAATATTTAAACCTATATATATAAGTGATTCCAACTCTATGATGTTTGCATGGAAAATATCTGGAAAGAAGCTTCCCACGTGTTCATAGTAATCACCCCTAGGAACTGAGATATGAGGGAGAGAATGGAAAATAGGGATATTTACTGCATAAACTTCTATAATATTTGAATTTTTAAAAAGCATACATTACTTTCATCATAGAAATTATCTTCTAAAAGTCTTACACATTTCTAAATACATTTATTTGATGTCCTCCATAAGCTGAACCCACAAAATGCCACATTTTGTGTCATCAGAAGATGGATTTAGCAAGAAACATAGTTCAACCTCACAAAGTATCTATAATCACACATAGACTAAACCGTAAGCTCCTTGAAGACAGGGTAAGGGGTATTTTCATCACCATTTATCCCAAGTACCTATCACAGTGCTTTGTACATAGAAAGTATTCAATAAATATTTGCTAACTAAATGAGTTACTGGATGAATGAATGAAGGCATATGTTAAGAACCTGAAGTTATCTGTAACTCAGTGTCCCTACCGCACTTATTCTTCCATGAAGCCAGATTTGTTCATTTGCAAAATCAAACTATAGATGTTTTATGATCAACCCTGGATGTTATAAGCCTAAGTCCATGTGAGAACAGGCATCTGACTGGTGATGGGGAATGCCACTTCTGATCCGAGGCTGTCACCCACATTGTCAGCACCTCAGGGCTTACAGGGATGGCAACAACTTAGATTCTTGTGTTATGTTATTTGTGCCTTTTTGATCCCATACTGTTTTGAAGACCATTCCAGAGAAGTGTGGGGCAAAATCTGTAGGTGTGGCATCAAATTAATAACTGCAGGTGTTAAAGTGCATTCCTGCAAACACATGGATCTCATACCCAACCCACCCAGGAGGGCAGCATGTACCTGCCCTTGCCTGATGTTTCATGTACCACACAAGAACACTGACATGGTATGGAACATGACACCAACCCCACCTTCTGGTTTTCCAGTAGGTCTTCTCTGCTCTACCCATCCAGTACAGAGCATGTCACTAAGAAAAATTTTAACTTCAATCAGTTAATACCCTCTTTTCTTGTTTATTATCTAGATTTTTCTTTCTTTCATTTCTTTTTCTGCTTGCTTTGGATTTAGTTTGCTTTTCTAGTCTCTTAAGGTGGAAATTAGACCTTTCTTTTTTTCCAAGATAGACCCTTTGTAAATTTTATTTTATTTTAGATTCAGGGGAGTACATGTGCAAGTTTGTTACGTGGGTATATTGCATACTGGTGGGGACTGGACTTCTAATGTACCCATTACCCAAACAGTGAACACTGTCCCCAATAGGTAATTTTTCAACCCTTGTGCCTTCCCACCCTCCCCATTTTGAGGTCCTCAGTGTCTATTATTTTCATCTTTAGGTCCATGTGTACATACCATTTAGCTCTCACTTATAAATGAGAACATGCAATATTTGGTGTTCTGTTTCTGAATTAGCTCACTTAGGATAATGGCATCCAGCTCCATCCACACTGCTGCAAAGGACATTATTTCGTTATCTTTTATGGCTGTTTTTTTTTTTTCTTATTTAAACTAAGAAGCTCTCATTTTACTAAAACCAATAATGCTTGTGAAAAAATGACTATGTTTCCTGATTTTCACTAAGTTTCATTTTAAATTGGGAAACTTGGTGATATGGTTTGAAAGGATAAGTGCATTAGGGACATAAAGTTACAGATAAATTCAGATTCTTAACATATGCCTTCATTCATTCATCCAGTAACTCATTTAGTTAGCAAATATTTATTGAATACTTTCTATGTACGAAGCACTGTGATAGATACTTGGGATAAATGGTGATGAAAATATCCCTTACCCTGTCTTCAAGGAGCTTACGGTTTAGTCTGTGTGATTATGGATACTTTGTGAGGTTGAATCATTTTTCTTGCTAAATGTGTCCCCACCCAAATCTTGTCTTGTAGCTCCCACAATTCCCATGCATTGTGGAAGGCACCTAGTGGGAGATGATTGAATCATGGGGGCAGGCCTTTCATGTGCTGGTCTCATGATAGTTTATGGGTCTCATGAGACCTGGTGGTTTTTAAAATGGAAGTTTCTCTGCACAAACTCTCTTTCTGCCTGCTGACATCCACATAAGATGTGACTTGCTCCTCCTTGCCTTCTGCCATGATTGTGAGGCTTCTCCAGTCACTTGGAACTGTAAGTTTGCTATTAAACCACTTTCCTTTGTAAACTGCCCAGTCTCAGGTATGTCTTAATCAGCAGCATGAAAATGGACTAATACAGTACATTGGTGCCACTAGAGTGGGGTGCTGCTTAAAAAAATAGTTGAAAATGTGGAAGCAACTTTGAAATTGGGTAACAGGCAGAGGTTGAAACAGTTCGGAGGGCTCAGAAGAAGATAGGAAAAATGTGGGAAAGTTTGGAACTCCCTAGAGACTTGCTGAATGTCCTTGACCAAAATGCTGATAATGATATGGACAATGAAATCCAGGCTGAGGAGGTCTCAGATGGAAATGAAAAATTTGTTAGGAACTGGAGCAAAGGTGACTCTTTTTATGTTTTAGCAAAGAAACTGGCAGCATTTTTCCCTTGCCCTAGAGATTTATGGAACTTTGAACTTGAGAGAAATGATTTAGGCCATGTGGTGGAAGAAATTCCTAAGCAGCAACGCATTCAAGAGGTAACTTGGGTGCTGCTAAAGGCATTCAGTTTTATAAGGTAAGCAAAGCATAAAAGTTCAGAAAATTTGCAGCCTGACAATGTGATAGAAAAGAAAAACCCCTTTCTAAGGAGAAATTTAATCAGTATACACACACATGTGTTTACTGATTTAACATCGATCTGTCATCAGACAATGAGAATCATGACTGTTTTTTTGACCAGTGAGCTAACAAATATCTCAACAAATATTTGTCGGTTAAAATAAAACATAAAAGAAGTGAATTTTATTCCCTCTTTTAATAAATGTTTATAACTATAAGTTGGTTACAGAAAGTAAGAGGAATGGAGTCCCTATTTCACTCATATTCAAAGTGGGCTTTCCTACCTAGGATGAAATTTGAGTAGTGTTTAGATTGAAGGGAAGGGGCGGTATTTGGTACAAGGGAAATGTTGTGAGACCCAAGGAGGGATAGGAAAAGGTGATATTCTAAAAGGGAAAAAAGAGAGATGAAAAAGCTCATTATATCAAGTGATATAGATTGGATGTCCCCCTCCAGGTATCACATTGAGATTTAATCCCCAGTGTTGTACATGGGGCGTGGTGGGAGGTGTTTCAGTCCTGGGGGTGAATCCTGGGGATGGGGCCTTGGTGCTCACTCGCAATAGTGAATAAGTTCTCCTGAGATCTGGTTGTTTAAAGTCTGTGACACTGCCCCTGCCCACCCCCACCCCGCTCTTGCTCCTGCTCCCACCATACAACTTGCCAGGCTTCTGCTTCACCTTTCTCCATGACTGAAAGCTTCCTGAGGACTCACTGGAAGCTGAGCTGACTCCTGTACCACACTTTCTATACAGCCTGCAGAATCATCAGCCAATTAAAACTCTTTTCTTTATAAATTACCCAGTCTCAAGTATTTCTTTATGACAATGCAGGAACGACCTAATACATTAAGGAAGCCAAGGAATTAGGGCAGAAAACAGAGTTGGAAATTGGAAAGGTTAACCAAGAAGTGAGAACTTTGGAATGTCACTTGGGAATGGGAGGCCAAGTTGATTAGGGAGAAGGAGGCTAATTGAGGCAGCAATTTGGATCCTGTGGAGCCAAAAGAATGTGATGAGGAAGGTCTTTGTTCACAAGGAGTTCCAGGTGTGAACTTAGCACACCTGGAAGGAAACCTTAGCCAGAGGACTCAGAGGGAATGTGGGAAAGAGCTGAGGACCTTTGTAAACTTATCAGTCCTGTGTACTGTTCCAGTTATTGAGTACCCAAGTGCTAAGTCTGGGAGAAACACATCAAATATTAGATTATTCATGTGAGAACATAAAGATGAAAGTTGCTGCCTTGGCAAACAAGCAGGCTCTCATTTAGTCCTACCCCGTGAGATGACTAGATCTATGTTCAGTCTCTTGTAAAGGACAATCTCCATGCCTAAGAAAATGACAGTGAAGAACAAGAATGAAGTGTGCATCACGCCGAATCTGCTCTGTATACCCAAGCCTGCTGTGGCTTCTTGCTGGTTCTGACATCTACAGTGGTATCTTCGGAATTATGTTATTTTCAATTGCCCTTCAGGCATTGTCTTTCCCTTCCTTGCTTCCCTCCCTTCCTCCCTTCCTTCCCTCCTTTCCCTCCTTCCTTCCTCCCTCCCTCCCTCCTTCCCTCCCTCCCTCCCTCCCTTCTTCCCTTCCTTCCTTCCTTCTTTCTTTTTTTGAGACGAGGTTTTGCTCTGTCACCCAGTGCAGTGATGCAATTATAGCTCAGTGCATCCTCGAACTCCTGGGCTCATCAAGAGTTCCTAACACCTCTGTCCTGAAAGCACTGAGCTTGCAGCCATGAACCACCACACCATGTATTTCTTTATAAATTTAAAAAAAAAAAAAAAGACTGAGCGTGGTGGCTCACACCTAATCCCCAGCAAGGCCGGGGCAGGGGGATTGCTTGATTCCAGGAGTTCAAGACTAGCCTGAGCAACATAGGGCAATCCTGTCTCTATGAAAAATTAAAAATTAGCTGGGCATGGTTGTACATGCCTGTAGTCCCATCAGCAGGCTGAGGTGGGAGGCTTGTTTGAGCCCAGGAAGTCAACACTGCAGTGAGCCATGACAGCACCATTGCACTCCAGGCTGGGTGACAGAGTGAGACCCTATCTAAAACAAAAAATAGCTTGGTGCCAATCCGAAATCCCATGAAATGCTGTAGACTGTAGTATTAGGCTGGTGCAACAGTAATTTTTGGGTTTTGCCATTGAAAGTAATGGCAAAAATTGTAATTACTGTTGCATCAACCTAATAATAATAGATAATATTAATAGATAATAGATGACATTGATTGAGCTTACTTTATGCCAGGCTCTAAGAACCTTATATGTATATGTATCAACTTACATGCATTAACTTCTTTAATGTTCACAAAAAGTACATGAAATAGTTACTATTATTATTCCCATTTTGCAGATGGGAAAAATGAGGCCCAGGGAGATTAATGTCATTCAGCAAAGTGTCGGAAGGCCCAGACCAGCCAATCTGACTCCAGAGCCTAGCTCTTAATCGTGACACTATACCTTAAATTTGTACATATCTTACAATTTACAAAGCCCTTTGGAAGAGATACAAATATTACATGATCCTCTCAACAATGCTTCAAAGTGAGTAAGGAACATCTTTGTTTCCATTGCAGAGATAGGGAAACTGAGGCTCAGAGACATTCAATTACTGGAGTAGGAAATCAATAACACCAGTATCAGGCTAGGTGGGGCCTGAAATCCATGACTCCTGACTCCTACAATGCCACACCATCTCTCACTTCTGCTTTAGCAGCCTTCCTGAGGATTAAATTGCATCTACACAATCAGATATGCAGAGGGATAAAGGCTGCATCTAGGGTTTCTTGGGTTTGGCATGAAGGTCCTGATGTCTGAAAACATGACTTTATCTCTAACTTGAAATATGATTTCAGACGGCCTCAATGTCAAGGAGTAGTGTGGGAAGAGAACGGAAGAGGAGAAGCTGACCAAGTGAGCGGGATCTAATAGCTGGCTCAGAAAATGACCCTTCCTTGGAGCGGCAGGCTGTCGCCTGTCAGAGCGGCCCTGCTGCGGCAGCAGCTCGCGAGAGTGTCCAAAAAGCAGTGCAGGGATGCAAACACAGAGAAAAGAGGCATCCGAGACCAGACCCACAACCGGAGCCCTTTATTATGCCTCTTCTGGTTAACGCCTCTTGTCTTCATGCCCTCTCTTCCCCACCCACCCATGCCGTGTCCACGGTGCCAAACGTTGTAATTCCACTCTGGGCTGCCGCCAATATGTTTCTGTCTTATTTCTCCAATACCCCAGGAACAAATCAATTCTTTTGGGTCTTCTGATGGTTTCTAGTAGCCAGGACATTGCAGCCCTGGCTCATACTACCCACTAACTCATCATTCTTCCATTACACGCTTCACACCGAACCGCGTTTGCTTCCGATCCGCAGTGACCCCCTCCCTCTTTTTTTAACTGCAGTCCAATAATGCTGACATGGTTAGGAATCGGAAGTCATGGCTATTGCGGCCAACTCCCCGATAAGCGGAAGCTTGGGGCAGGGATGGGAAAGCCTAGAACGTGCCTCCGTCCTTAGCAACATCATCTACTCCCCTCACTCGCCCCCCAGGCACTGCTGGCCAAGGGGCAGCCGCAAAAACCACGCCACCCGGGGTTCCTACCCCTTGCCTCCTGCCGCCGCGGCGGCTGCTATAGAAACACCAGGCGTACACATGGGGCTGAAATTAAACACCCATCCTGGACGTGGACCCGAGCGGGATCTGCCTGCTGCCGCGGTCACCATGGCAACATGCCGAGAGGAGGGCAGCGGCCGGCGCGGCGCGGGGATACTCACTCCATCGCGGGGCTCGGCGGCCGGGCGCGCTGCTGCGGGGCTCACCGGCGCTGCTCGCCTCTCCCGGAGCCGAGTGCTCTGGCCGCGCTGAGCGCGAGGTGGAGCTGGGAGTCGTCTCCTCTCCCCGCCCGCACCCCCTCCTCCCCTGGAGGGTTGAAAGTGAATGCTCAGGCTCTCTCAGCTCCCAGCCTGCGAATAAAACGGGAAGCAATTGGATAATGTTGTTCACTGGGCGCTAGACAAGCCACCCCACTTCAGGGTTTCAGGGAGGGAGCGCGCTGGCAGCTGCGCGTCGGGTGAGGTGGCCACCAGCTAGCAGCGCTGCGCGCCCTAGGCGCCAGGTGCGCTGGCGGCTCCCCTGGGACTGACGGCGCGGCGCGGAGCCTGGGTAGAAGGGTGGGTGGGGGAGCAGAGAGGCTGCGGCGGGTGGCACAGCCCAAAGGGCATAGGGAAACGAGTGAGTCATTGGCAAGGTGGCAGCTCTCGCCGCTTAGAAGTTGCAAGAAGCGTCTGGCCTCTGCAAGCAGCAAGGACTGCCCCCAGTGGGCTGGGCATGGGTTCGGAAACGCCATTGTGCCGGCCCGGCGAGATCCCTGTGAGTTTCCCAAGCAAAACTCCAGCTGTCTTGCAGCGCCTTAATTCGGCGTTTCACCACCTTGGTGACCCCACGCCCCTTTCCGTTTCACTCCAAATTCTGCGTGTTCCCGCCTGCCAGGGAGATATTGTCCAGGGTCTGTTTCCCTAGTCTGTTATTTGAAAACAATAGCTATATTGACTATGTTTTCCCAAATTACCACGGCCCCGGCCCCGCAGTAATAAGCCACCTGGAGTACGTATTCCCTGCCTCCACCCCCTCTGAGAATCCTCTACTCCTAACGGTTTCCAGAGCAAGAACCTAGTTCTCATCCAGGTGTCCTGCACCTGCTACAATGAAGAGTCGATGGGACAGCTTCAGGCTTTTCTTGTATCTTGCAGGTGGGTCCCTTTGTGAGTTGGTGTTTGCCAGGTGCTGAAAACGCAGCACCAAGCATAGGCATAGCCATCACAGTCCCTGCCCTGCAGGAGCTCACGGGTTAAAGTAGAAAGGCAAAGCACAGATAAAGACAAAAATAAACATATCGTCACAGGCTGAAAATATTGCTATAAAAATTAAGTAATAAGATGCTGTGATGAATGTTCTAGAATTAATTTCTGGTGATGATTGTGCAACTGAACACACTGAAAGCTATTGAATTATACACTCTGGGTGAATTTTGTGGTCTATGAATTATGTCTTACTAAAGATGTGCTTTTAAAAAATGCTTTGATGGAGAATAAAAGAGGAATGGATGTGCGTAGGTAGATGTTCAGGGAAAGCTTTCCTGAGGGACTGGGATTGAAAGGGGAGAGGACTCAGATACGCAAGCCACAGGGCTAGGGCTTTCTGGCCAGCCAACAGCCTGTATGGTGACTCTAGATGGGAGACAGCTCCACATGTCAAGGGGCTGGAAAGAGAACCGTGCAAAATGTTCTCAGTGGATTCACTGCTCCTCCTTTTCCTCTGGAGAGTGAGCTGCAAAGTCAAACCCAGTGAAGATTCAAAAAGCTGTTTTGTGGAAGGAGACTCTGGATCAACTCCAGGTATCCCTTCACAGAGAAATTGGATGTGAATTTGGAGATCATAAAACCCTCCCCCCAATCCATGTCCCTTTCCAGTTGCATATAGGATTAAGTTCATGTGTGAATAATTAAGAGGCTTAAACAGGAAAAAGATGTGCTTTTCTGTCTTTTAAAAGATCAGAGATAAGCTGTCCTGGGCCAGTTTATGAGCTCGACTCCTGAAAGAGCAAAGAGATGCAGGCTCCTACAAAACGTTGCTCTGTCATATGTGGTCTCCTTTCCTAAAATTGTTTCACAGTCCAAGTTGGCTGCTCTGGCTGTAGCCCTTATGTCTGCATTCCAGCCAACATAAATGTGGAAAGAGGAAAGAAAAATAAGTAAAGGAAGCACGCCAACTGCCTCTTAAGAAAGGCTCCCAGAAGCTGCCTCAGGACACTTACATCTCTGTGGCCAGAATTCAGTCATATGGCTACATTCAGTTTCCAGGGAGACTAGACAAAGCAGTCTTTACTCTGCATAGTCATGAGCCTATCCAAAAGTTGAGGCCTCCATTCCCATGTAAGAAGGGGAAAATGGGTATGGGGGACAGACAACCAGTAATCTTTGCCATTTTCCTCAATGCTTAGCATTCTGGCTTCTGCCTCCCCCATGCCATTGCCACTGCTCCCTGTAAAGTCCCCAATGCCAAATGGACATGTCTCAGTCCTCTTCTTATGTCATTTTTAAGCTGTGTTGAACATTTTTACAGCTCCCTTTTGTTTTTGGTTTTGTACTTGAAGTCAGGTTTATTCAGGTATAATTTATATGCAGTGGAATTCACCCTTTGTAGGTGTACAGGCCTATGAGTTTAGATACATTATGCTATCATGTAACTGCCACCATAGTCAATATATTACAAGACCATCACCCCCAAACAGTTCTTTTAAGTCCCTTCATAGTCGATCCACTCCTCCTATCTCCAGCCTCTGGCAACCACTGGTCTCATCTCTGTTCTCAGAGATTTTGCTTTTTCTAGAATATCATATAAATGGTATCAGACAGTACATAGCCTTTCATGTTCAATTTCTTTCACATTGCAAATGCTTTTGAGATCCATCCATGTTGTGTGTATAGGTGGGTAGGTCCTTTTCATTGATAAGTATAGCTTTCAGTTGTACAGATGCACCACAATTTGTCTATCCATTCACCACTTGAGGGATATTTGTTGTTTTCAGTTTATGGCAATTATGAAATAAAACTGCTATAAACATTCATGTACAGGTCTTTATGTGAATAAATGTGTTCTCTTTGGGTAAGTATTTAGGGTCATCCCTTCCATCTTGAAAGAGTCTTCTGTGACAATACAGTACCACACCTCTATCTATGCCATCTACTTATCTCTTAAATCTTGGTGTTCTGTAAGATTCTTACCTAAACTCTCTTCATTTCTCACTATACATACCCTTCCTGAGCAATTTCATCTACTTCTATGGCTTAACCACCAATATGATGCTGACTTCCAAAACTAAGTTTGTAGCCCAGATCATGCTCTTAAATTTCAAAACCAATACCCAAAGGTCATTGTAACATCTTCACAAATACCTCAAACCCAGTCTGTCCCAGAAGCACTTGTCATTTTCACCTGTAAATCTCTCCCTAATAACCTGCCCCTTATCCTAATACCAGAAAGGATATAAGGCCTCACTCAAAAATCTGGGTGTCTGTCTTGATTTCTAACCATCCTGACCTCCCATATCCAGTCAATGAACAAGATTTATCCAGGCTATCCTCTAAATAGTCATCATGCCCATTCACTTCCTCCAACCCCATTGCTACTGTTGAAACAGCCTCCATCTTGGCCTCCTTGCCCCCAGTCACATCCCGTGCCAACCCATTCAACCCTACAGCCAGAGCAAACTTCCAAAAACACTAATCTGATCATATCACCCCCTTGCCTGAAACCTTTCAAGGGTATTTCTTAACTTTAATATAAAGGTTAAATTGAGTTTTAGGTACATCCTAAGTTTTTTAAAGTTAATAGACTATTACAATTTTCAAATGCAATAGGAAAATAAGAAAAATTCATTTTATAGGGCTGGGTTATTCCTTATTAAGAGTCACAAATATATTTTCTGCCATATTAACTGTAGGAAAAAAATAACAGACTGTAGAGTCAAACAGACTTTGATTAAAATTCCAGCTTTACATTTACTAGTTTTGTGAACTTGGGCCTATTACTTAACCTAAGTCTCAGGTTTCTTTACTTATAAAATGAGGGCAATAATACCTATCTTTAAAGGTTGTTTTGAAAATTAAACACAAAGTGTATTAAATGCCTAGAACAGAGTCTGGTACTTAGTAGATACTTAATAAACAATAACTGTAATTAGCTAATCCTCATCATCATCCTCATTACACTGCAATTTTCCCTGAAATTTCAAACATTTTAATAGCTGTATCTTTATTTATCTTCATGATATCCCTTTGAAGAAAGGAAACCAGTACAGGTAAAAGACACTGAGAAGACCAATTTGTTTATTTGCATTAATGAAGTAAGAATGTTAGCCCAAGTAATCTATTTACTTAAAATAATATAGATTATGTTGGTAAATATAGCATAGTTATCTATATCCATTAGTCCATTTGTTAACTATATGTTATCACTAACTGTGTTAGTCTATTTGCATTGCTATAAAGGAATACCTGAGATTGGGTAATTTATCAAGAAAAGAGGCTTATTTGGGGTCACAGTTCTACAGACTGTACAGGAAGCATGATGCTGGCATCTGCTCCTAGTGAGGTCTCAGGAAGCTGACACTTGTGGTAGAAAGCAAATGGGGAGCCAGTATATCACATGGTGAGAGTGGGAGCAAGAGAGAGGGAACAAGAGAGAGTAGCGGTCCCAGACTCTTTTAAACAACCAGATATCACATGAACTAACAGAGCAAGAACTCACTCATCACCAAGGAGATGTCTCTAAGCCGTTCATGAGGGATCCACCTCCATGATCCAATATCTCCCACTAGGCCCCACCTCCAACACTAGGGATCACATATTAACATGAGATTTGGAGGGGACACACATCCAGACCATATCAGCTACAAAGTAGCAGAGTACATGACTATGCAGATACATTGGTACACATTCTCTAATAGTTAATTCATTAACTGGTTAATGAAATCATAGTTAAGTCATTAAGCTGAGTTCACTGAGGACCCTTTGCACACCAAGTACATATTAATGCCTCTCCTACCTGGAAGTCAGTAAATTAACAGCTCTTCCTATCTGAAATGTAGTTTAGAATTGGGAAATAAGCAAAACAATGATATCACAAAGTCCATGCTAGAAGCACTTATTCTTACTCTCTTGAGGTCATAAACGTCTGATGAAAAACACACAGGTGGCACAAACCTACATTTTGCTGGGAATATCAGGGCGTTTGCTGATGCTCTGAAGCCCATCCCTTGTCCATGGACCTTGGGCTAAGTTCTACTAGTCTCAAATTTGCAACTTCCTTGCCTATATGTTGTTTTATATTCATCCTGCAATGATCCTATAGGACAGTTATTTATTATCATCATTTTATAGATTAAAAAAACTTAAGTTTAGAGTAGTTAAAAACTTGTTCAAGTCATAGTAGTAAGAGTCAAATTCATCAACAGAACTGAAGTGTTCAACCTCTTGATCTATCAAAGAACAAGTTACCTTGTACAGCAAAACCTAATGGGATTTCACATAAGTAAAATGCATGAGCTTTACAATAGAAACACTTTCTTAAAAATTTTTTAATAGTTTTGGGGGTACAGGTGGTTTTTGGTTACATGGATAAATTCTTTAATGGTGATTTCAGAGATTTTAGTGCACCTATCACCCAGTGTACACTACACCCAATATGTAGTCTTTTATCCCTCACCTCCCTCCCAACCTTCCCCCTCAAGTTCCCAAAGTACATTATATCATTCTTATGCCTTTGCGTCCTGATAGCTGAGCTTCCACTTATAAGCGAGAACATACAATATTTGGTTTTCCATTCCTGAGTTACTTCACTTAGAATAATGGCCTCTAGCTCCATCCAAGTTGCTGCAAAAGACATTATTTTGTCCCTTTTTGTGGTTGAGTAATATTTCATGGAGTATATATACACCATATTTTCTTTGGTTGATGGGCACCTAGGTTAGTTCTATATCTTTGCAATTGTGAATTGTGCTGCTATAAACATGTGTGTTCATGTCTCTTTTTCATATAGTGACTTATTTTCCTTCAAATAGTTACCGAGTAGTGGCATTGCTGGATGGAATGGAAGTTCTATTTTTAGTTCTTTAAAGAATATCCATGCTAGAACAGAAATTCTTAAACTGGGGGCTATGGATGGGCATCAGGGATCTGGCTGGGATTATAGACAGAATTATGGCTTAGGAGGAGGTAGGGGATAGAGAAGAGGGTCCACACCTCTCACCACAATCTCAGTGTTCCCTGATTCAAAACAAACAAAACTCTATATATGACTAGATATAACACTTAGTATGTTTGGTTAAATGATTTTCTGGTTTACTAAAAATAGAAACACACATGAGAAGGAGTTGGAGAAAAACAGGAAAAGTGATACTTCAGGCAGCAACCACTACAAGGAAGAAAACTGTGAAAATGCACACAAGGCAACAACAGCCACCAAAACGTCAGTTCTGGACCATTCTTCAACATGTGTGAAGGTTGTTTAAAAGTGGAGACTCCATCTCAAAAAATAAAATAAAATAAAATAAAAATAAAATAAAAGTGGAATACACAGCCTTGCATATCTCAGTAGTTCCCGAGAACATTAACCAAACAGGCTGTCGCAATTTTCCATTCAGATTAGGCTCTTAATATTTCCAATTTGACTAGGCTAAAATTTAGTTGTTTGGAAAATGTATTCATTTCCATGTTCAAGTGGCATTCTTGTTCCTTGTCAGTGTTGGATGAATGGACATATTACTATAATTTAAAATGTCTATCTGAGGATGACGGGAATAAAAACCAACACAACCACTGTCTAGCTCAAAGCAGCCTTCCGATGTATTAACAAACCAAAAGTAAACCACTAGACTGATAATCAGAATATAAAAACAATCAGTCTTCTCATCTACTAGGTATTAGTGGATTTCCTACAGTAGGAAGTATTATGTCCTATGGAGCTTCCTGTACTTTTTTACATTTTATACCATGTACTGTTTTGCCTTTTTATATTATCATGTACATAATGTTACTGTTAGAGACGTGTAGAAAAGAAACATCTCTAACTGAAATTAGGTATTTGTTCATCTAGCTGTGTAAGGTGGAGGGGAGTCAGAGGGTGTAATTCAATAATGCATGGTTCCAGGCACAGTGGCTCATGCCTACAATCCCAGCACTTCAGGAGGCTGAAGCAGGAGGATTGTTTGAGTCCAGGAGTTTGAGACTGAAGTGAGCTATGATAGAACCATTACGCTGCAGCTTGGATGACAGAGCAAGACCCTGTTACAATAAATAAATAAATTTATAATACTTTATAATATAAATATATTAACAAACCAAAAGCAAACCATCAGATTGATAATTAAAATATAAAAACAAGCAGTCTTCTCATCTACCTGACATTACTGGAGTACTTGACGTGACTGTCATCCAGCCTGGACAACAGAGCACGACCCTGTCTCAACAAGTAAATAAATAGTAGATGGAGTTTTGTTAATCTGTAGACTTCCCACTTGGTTATAGGGCTGGAGTTAATATCACGGAGTCACTGTTAGCCTTCATGTCTCATTCTTCTACCACTAATAAGTTCTCTCTGAAATACGTCACTCAAATGGTCTCTTGTAATTCTGCAGATGTTAGGTAAAAGTGGCCTATAGATTGTGACAGGATGTTGGGAAAATGTAAATTGGTCTTTTCTTTGGTTAAACATGGGCAAAATTGATCTCTCCCCTTCACGGTCTTTCTATTGATTTCTCTATATATTTATGGGCATGCTCAGACCAGACACTGGAAGCATTGGCTTCTGACTCTGGGTAATTCTTGGAATCATAGTCTATTGAGGATGGAGGGATCCTGGGGGTGACTTAGTCCCACAGCCAACACAAATTTCTGCACTTGACCTGGGATCATCCTCTTTGTTGCAGCATACTTACTGTTTTCTTCTAGCTCAGAAAGCTGAAAAGACCTATTTGTTTTTTGTTTTGAGAATCCACTCACACATCCACAAAATGACGTATGTGTTCAGAACAGCTCATGATTATGTGTGTACAGATGTAGCAAGAACATTTCTTTCACCACTGCCAAGTCTGACCTATGATGGAAGAGGAACAATGACCTCTCAGAGATAACCCAGTGACACCATGGACTCACCAAGGGGACTTTGCCGAGGAAAATAGCTGCCCCTTAACCACACATTAGAGAGAGGCAAGTGCGGTGTCACCCGGCTATGCTGCACATTGGTTAAGCTGAGAGCCAGAAGACATCGGTGATGTTTAATTGATATAAGGCCATTAATACTTAACTCAGGATAATCCTATCAGCTCCGCTATCCCGCATGAGGATGGAGAAGCTATTTGGTTACTTGGTGGTATCTTTGAAGGGAGGCTTACGTATATCATCGTTAGATACTTTCATCTAATACAATGTTAAATGTCAATTTTTTTTTTGAGATGGAGTCTCACTCTGTTGCCCCAACTGGATTGCAGTGGCACAATCTCAGCTCACTGCAACCTCCACCTCCCGGGTACAAGCAATTCTCCTGCCTCAGCCTCCTGAGTAGCTGGGATTACAGGCGCTGCCACCATGTCTGGCTAATTTTTGTATTTTTAGTAGAGACAGGGTTTTGCCATGTTGGTCAGGCTGGTCTCGAACTCCCAACCTTGTGATCCGCCCACCTCGGCCTCCCAAAGTGCTGTGATTACAGGCGTGAGCCACCACACATGGGATAAGGGTCAATATGAAAAGCAGCTGTGGCAGAGATGGACCTCAAATTTTTTTGGAAACTCTTTTGAGGAGGATAATATGAAAGTTAAAACTCATTTCTCCCTTCGGAAAGTGGAAAATTGGGTTTTTTTCCCAAGGCAGAATGTTATTTAGCTGTTGGAAAAATGTGAGTGGAACATCTTCTATAAATACAATCAAGGATCCATTCGAATGTAAGCCCTGAGGGGGCAAGGATTTATTTTTCAATTTTACTTATTCACACGTTCCCTACAATAGTACCTATCACATAGTAGGAACCCAATAAATATTTGTTAAATAAAATAATGAAAAAATTCCCCGAGCCAGACCCCAAGAAGTTGTACTTTCTTAGATGCTTCTTTAATCAAATCAAAGTCATTACAGTTGATGGTTTCCATAGTAATGTTTTTTTCTCTAAGCATGCACTGACTGCCTTATGCCTGTATAGTATTATCTGTTTTGTGTGTATATGTTGCTAGCTAAGGGATCAAGAACATGACCCATGTGAATACACACACACACACACACACACACACGCACAATATGCAGGAAAACATGCAAATCTGTCTTCTCTTCATTTGATGCTGGAGAAAACTATGAAAAGGAACTTAACTACATTTGAGGCAATACGACGTGGTCTAGACTGTTAATGTTCCACCTATGGTATTAATACTCAATTAACCTAGACTTTGGGAATATGTTTGGGAACAAGTATTATGTATAATGTATAACCCATAGGACCAAATCATATCCCTATAGATAGGACAGGGTTTCCAGTGAAGGGAGTTGATGGTGTCACTCTCATTCTGGGAAAGGGTCAGTTTCAGGTTGGGAAACCTGCCAAGAGGGATGTTAGCACCGGGTTAAAGGAAAAATGGTGTCAGGTCCTATAGTAGAATACGGGACTGCAATGATGCATAAGACATGCCCCTAAGAAACTCAGGGTTGAGTGGGGGAAGTACATATATTTATATATCTATAAATATAAATATAAGTATATTTTTATATATCTATAAATATAAATGTATATTTTAAACTATATAATCAAAATCATCTGATTACATGTATGATTAAAATTGCAATTCAAGGTTGTTAGTGATGACAGAGATGAGGATGAGTAGAGAAATAGGTAAAACTTACTGGAGTGGCTGATACTTAGACTATACTTTAATACTTGATCAGGAAAGACAGAGAGAAAGAGAGAGAGAGAGAGAGTGTGTGTGTGTGTATGTGTCTGCGTGTGTGTCTGTGTGTGTGTGTGTGTGTCTCTGTGTGCCTGTGTGTCCAAGAATTTAGAAAAAAGTCATGAGAATGTTTTCTCATGGAAGAGAGACCAGCAAAATCAAAGACCAAGGAACAAGAATCAGTAGGATGAAGTCTACATATTTCTGGCAATTGCTTGGATGTGAGGCACAGAGAAGCACCACAGATTGCTCAATTCCAGTGGCACCATTAACATAAAATACAGTGTGACAGTGCCCCCTGGGGTTGTGCAATGCAGTGGTCCTGAAGGAAGTGGTTAAAGATGAGGCTAGAGCTAACGCTGGAAATGAGACTAAGTGGCTTTGAATGTAGAAGCTTAACTAAGCTCACCTCTAAATCACAAGCAGACTATCATAACTGGAGACACTCACAGTCTTTCTTAGTTTATAATTTTTACTTCCTTGAAATTTTTGAGACACATACAGAACAAATAGAACCATGTTTCCTGATTGACATAGCTGGTTTTATCTGTAATCATAATTTATGTTCTACCTCATTTCAAGTAGTTTAGATTTTCTCCCTCCTGGGAAACTGGGACGGTATATTGTGATGTAGAGGAAAGTACCATCTGGAGGTTGGACCTCATATCTCCCACTCAGTCTTATGCTATGGCTTCTGTGTCATGTCCACAAGGTACTGGCGTACAGTGTAGATAGTGAATTTTAGTGTACACAAGACTGGAGGCAGGAAAGCTAGTGAGAAGGCTGCTGCAATAGTTTAGACAAACAACGATGAGATCCTAAATTAGGGCAGTGAAAGTTGGCATAGAAAGGAAAGAGAATCAAGAAATATGCCAGGACTCAGAATGTGTGGATAAGAGAAAGGCATCAAGCCTGATTCTCACGGCTCAAATGACTCAGTTTGAAAGGCGATAGCACCAACTGAGCTCTGCAGAGCATCAAGAGAGGCCCACAGGTGCCACTAGAGGATCCTGACCTCAGCAAATGAACAGCAGCTTATCATCACTTTCCTCTGGACTAGGACCACCTTGTGTTCTACATGTGACCTATGACATATCTCAAGCTTTTTGCATTAGAGCTGTGCAAAGAAGTCTGGAATGTTTGAGGAATTGATTGAACTTGATTTTCTGCAATACACTCTCCTGGAGAGCTGTGAATTTATAGTATCTGAGGACTCGGGGGAAGATAAATAATGCAACTGGTTATTCACAAATTGCATTTTCTGTTATATGTTAATCTAGAGAACTAAGTAAGTCACTCCCAATAAGAAATAACTTGGCTTTCAGGTAGTAAACTTTCTATCATTAGAAAGATCAGCCAATTGGGCTAGGCGTTTTTTAGCTACCGGTTGCAACTTCTTCCCGTTATACCTCCATTCTCAGATAAAGCTTTTAAATGTCTTCCTTTTAACCAAGTGAATTATATCAACTTTTCCCTCCCACCTCCTTTTCCAGTTGCCCACCTTCATCAACACTCCAAGAACTCTTCTTTCTGCCTATATCATCCTCATATCACTGACTTAAACGCCCATGTGAATGCCTTATGCAAACCTTCCTTCAAAGTTCCTTGACCTCTTCAACCTCAAAAACTGTACTCCAGCCAACTACTCCCATCAGATTTCGTGTTAGCATGCCAAATGTGAACATGACCTACAAACTTACTGCAACATGAAAATAGCGAGGGTACTCCTGGGTTGAGGATCAAATCCTGGGAAAGGCACAGTGCAGTACCACTCCCACACTCTACTTGCTGTCTCCCTCACAGCCACCTCTGATGTGTCAGCTGTCCCTGGGGACACAGGTTTGTGGAGCAGAAGCACATGGAAGGTATGGAACAAGGGCAGCTTCTCTCCTTGCTTCCCCATATTCTTGGTCCCTGAACTCTAAGGCTGTTTTGTGAAAATGAACTACATACACCCTGGCCTCTTTCCAATGAATGAGAGAGGATGCTGCCACCCCCACCTCCAATATTCGCCCAGTGACACTGACACAGATCTGGGCAGTGAACCCAGGTTGGTGAGAAGGTCCAAGTCAGGATCAGGCTAAGGTTCTGTGGCCTGCAGGCAGGGGAATATCCTGCGTAAACATTTTGAAATAAGGTAATTTTGTTCTGGAGTCCTCCCCACCCCTTTTTCATCCTCTGAGTTATTTTCTCTTAGCTTACCCCAACCTGGCCAGGATAATTCGGGATGAGTTTTGAGAGTTCAGCATACAGAAGTCAGGCATTTTAAAAGAGTAAAGTGGGCCAGGTAGAGGGACCATAGGAAATGATGGCGGTGGTGACAAGGAGACTATAAACTATCTACAGTGTACCTCTACTCAGGCCGGTCAACTATCACCATGCAGGAGTACAGACAGATCTGGTGTGTCCGGATCCCCTGAATTTTCTCCAGGAAAATAAGAAAAATCTTTATCTTTATATAAAATCTCCCCCTAGAAAATGACAAGAAAGTAAAAATTTTAAAGTAATCCGGTGGATCCTGTGGCCATTTTGGTTTAAGGGGTCAGCTCTGGTTTAAGGGATCAGCTGCGATGGGTTTGAATTTCACAGACCACATCAATTTTCATAGCTTTCCTGCAGAGTCACACAGTTTACATACACTCCATGGCTACTTAATGATGGATTAGAAGAGGTAGGTGCTGGGCTTCTTTAAAAGGTGTCAGTTGTTAGGAAGTAAAAGCATTCACGGCACACACAAGTTTGCTTGTTGGAGTCAAGGGTTTCAGGACATGCCACTTTCTAGGCTCTGAGCCGATCAGTGGAGAGGAGGGGAATGAGGTGCTTCTCACAGGACTCAGGATGGCAGCAGTCCTTGAAGCTCCTCTGCCATGAGATGACTGCCCTGAAGGCTGCTCTGTCGATTGTAGGTGTGATGTGCAAGATGGTGCTCAGAAGTCACTTTGTCCCAATGGTTAGACCCTCTGCTCAGTGTGGCAATTCTGCTTCCTGAGTCATCCTTGAGGCCTCCCCAAACTGCTCCCCTATTCTCTGGGCACCCTGCCTTGACATGTGGTTCTATTTAATATTACAGATATTTTTTTTTTCCTGGGCATTCCTTAACTTAAGATAAAACGCTTCTCTGCCAACGACTTTAAAAGATGAACTTGAACTAAATGTGTTTGTCCTGCTTCCCTTTTAATTTTTCATATTTGTAAGCATCATTTCCACTGCCCTCCTAAACCAAAATATTAGAAAGTATTTGAGAAGTTAAAACAAAAATAGTGGGCAGGAGGCAGTCTGGCTCTGAAACATGAAATTTATCTCAAGAACTCCAGAACCTTCCTCAGTCTCATAATACTCCCTTGGACATTAATATTTCCATGGAGGGAAATTAAGGACCAAGAATATTTTAAAGCTCTCTTTTCTCATCAGATGAATCTCTGATGTTCAGATGTCAAACACTGTGACTGGGCTCAAGAGAAATAATTTGGTCCGGGAAAGGCTCTCAAATAATATCACTTTTTAAAATGAGTATTAAATTACAGTATAAAGGAGCAAGGTTGACCAGATCGAATTTAACACTGTACAAATCACAGGACTCTCCCATCTAAATTAAATGCTTTTTAGAATAGTTCTGGGCTTTGACTCTCTGTGCTACAAGGTAAAAACGTTCTAGAATATGTTTTGCTCTGTGCCATGTGCCTTCCATTCCCTTGTGAAAAAGAGAGAGGCCCCTGCCCCAGTCAGCACTTCCAGAGCCAAGTCAGGGACTGAAACAAAAGCAGTCAGCCACATCTAAGCAGGGCGGAGGGAGGACACAAGAATTAGCAAGAGCCTGCAGTCACAACCAGCAAACTTGAGGAGGTACAAGGTGAGAATCCCAAGAAACCCAAGAAATATGTTGAATCTTATTAGTTGCATAATTGAAGTCCAATGAGGTAGAGTTTGTTACTAGAAGAGTCAAGGAAGTCCAATAGGTCCTCCTGTAAGCATTTATAGGGTGAGAACACTGGAGTTTTCATGGGTCAATTGTATTTTTATTATTACAGCTAAATGTAATGAATAAGCTTTTCTGGAAATCCAGATAGTTTTGATTTTACATACCTGTAGCTCATTCCGCCTTGACAGAATCCTGGAGTCCATAAGAACAATGGTTAGATGTTCATATGTCACTCATTTGGACCATTTTCTTTCATTGAAGCTTTAATCTTAATAACTGATATTTTCTTCAGATGTTGAAGTATCTTCAATAGGTTATTACCTTTTTATAAAAAAATTTTACACCATGTCAAAGTCACAACCAATCCTGAAGACATATTCACTATTGGTACAAATGTTAACTGTTGAACCTCTAGTAATGTGGTTATCTGAATGGAATAAGCTATAAGTAAAATATGTTTATGTATATATGTATGTATAATAAAGTATTTCAAATTTATAGTATATCAGAACAAAGTACACCTTGCTTATTTTCATATGTGAAGCATTATCCAACAATATCACATTAGGATTATCAACAAGGTTGAACATCAGTCTAATCAAAATGAAGATGGTGGCACAGATGGGAGATTTGTTACTGACAGGAAGATTGGGCAAATAAGTGAATACATTATGGATATGGGAGCTGTGTTTCTCAGTGTCAGAGAAGGGAGTTATATAGACAGAAAGGGAAAAATTAGAACGAAACCTGTGGGGTTGGATTGGAATTAGTGGTATTGGTGTCAACACATGGTGATAGATAGATGATAGATAGATAGATAGATAGATAGATAGATAGATAGATAGATAGAAACAAATGTAGGCATATCTGTATGTACATGTAGTATATACATACAAACATACAATCCCTAGTTCTGTCCACTAAGAGAGGGTCTAGGAGCAGTAATATCCCAATAAAAACGAGGATACTTGGCCCACAAATCTGGGTTTCCAGATATCATTCTCCACAAAAAGGAACCAAAGCTCCTTGGAGAAATGACTCATTCTAGAACTAGGACTGGAAAAGTGCAAGATGAGCCTGAAACAGCTGTGCCAGAAAGCAAAGAAGTACTCAAAGGATGATGGAACATTTCAAAAGAACATAGGGACCCACTTGAACTGATCTGCTCTGAAGGGTCAAATTAGGGGCAATAGAAAAAAAATGACAGAAGCAGATTATGAACCACTGAATAAAATACAAATCCATTAGTCAATAGAAGGAAAGGAGGGAAGGAGGGAGGGAGGGAGGGAGGGAAGGAAGGAAGGAAGGAAGGAAGGAAGGAAGGAAGGAAGGAAGGAAGGAAGGAAGGAAGGAAGGAAATGAGGGAGAGAATAAGGCTTAGTTGTATGACAAATGGGTTATGGAGAAGGGTACTGATATGGTTTGGCTCTGTGTCCCCACCCAAATCTCACCTTGAATTGTAATAATCCTCTCATATCATGGGAGGGACCCAGTGGGAGGTAATTGAATCATGGGGGCAGGTTTTTTCCCCATACTGTTCTCATGATAGTGAATAAGTCTCATGAGATCTGATGGTTTTATAAAGGGCAGTTCCCCTGCACATACCCTCTTGCCTGTCACCATGTAAGATGTGCCTTTGCTCCTCCTTTGCTTTCCACCATGACTGGTGAGGCCTCCCTAGCCATGTGGAACTGTGAGTCCATTAACCTCTTTTTCTTTATAAATTACCCAGTCTCAGGTATGTCTTTATTAGCAGCCTAAGAACAGACTAATACGGGTATCTTTCCAGTGGAGAAGGCAGGCAGATGCTACCTTAGCCTCGTGACCAAAGTGAACATCACCAGCGATAGGACAAATTGACATTATGTACCATCTGAGGAGTGCAGTGAGAAGAACACATCATCACTTCTATGATATTCCTGCCAAAGGCTCAGAACTGGTGTTAGTGAAGAGGGAACATTGGACAAAGTCAAACTGAAGGACATTCTATAAAATAACTAACCTATAATTGTCAAGGTCATGAAAATCAAGCAGAGTGAAGAACTGTTCCACACTGAAGGAGGTAAGAGAGAAATGACAGCTAAATGTGACTTGTAATTCTGAACTGGATCCTTTTGCTATCAAGGATATTATTAGGAAATTTGAATGCCATTCAAAGATTGTATGGTAATAATTTCATGGTAATAATATATCAAGGTTAATTTCCCAATTTTAATGGTTGTATTGTGGTTTTATGCAAGAATAGCTTTGTTTGTAGAAAATAGTGTACACAGTAATCAGAGTGATAGGGTATTGGGTTGATAAATTATTCTCAAATGGCTCCGAAAATAAAAGGTAAGGGTCTTTGTAGTATTTCCAACTTTTCTGTAAGTTTGTAATTGTTTAATCTGTGTAATATATCAGACTGTATATATTTGCCATAATAAACTGTAACAATTTCCTTGATAAAGACAAAACATATTATCTTTGTGTATATATATTTATTTTTAAAGTGTTACACTGTATAATCTCAGCATTTTTATTAATTGCTATTTTTAACCAAAGAAACCAACATTGTCTCCACAGAAAGTCTGAAAGCAGAAAACTAAGAACTATATAGCTATTTTTGTTCACAGTAACATTATTTCTTTTTATAAAGCAATTACCTTTTATAATTGAATTTAGTTGAACACATAATTTTCTAATTTTACAATCTGAAACAAAGTGATGTTAGTTTATCTGGCATCTAACAGAGTGATTCTAGTTTATCTATGAATAGAAAGAATTCAGGAAAATCAAATTGATTAAGTTTTTCATGAAAAAATATATTCAAAGCTGTCATGGAGGGAAGAGGTAAAGTTGTCCTTAAATAAATTAATTAAATCAGTCTAATTGTCACAGTCATCTTGATTATGAATATTTTTAAAGCTGTTTTCTATACTTTTGAATTATCATATATTAAATCATCTAACATGTTTAAAAACAAATATTTGTATTTTAAATTCTAACCTAGTAACCAGGTCATTAATGAAACTTATAGTGTAACTTTTTCCCCCCAGAGTTACAGTTTTAGCAAGAAAAAGTTTTTATAGTCAACATATGTAAATCTATTTAGAATTTTAAATTTATCTTACCTTACATTTATATAACCACTTAATACTTTGATATTTTTAATAAAAACTAACTGGTACTTGCTCCATTAGATATTAGAAGCTCTTATAATCTGTTACTAATAACTCTCTCTAGAGGCAGACAAAGTATATCTATGTATTTGCTCAGACACTATTTTATATTTATAAACAGGGAATTTTTATCAACTCTTATACAAGTTAGAGAAGCTAATTATGAGAGGCAGCAGAATTTTAAAAACTTTTATATTAAGTTCGGGGTACATGTGCAGGTTTGTTATATACTCATGTCACAGGGGTTTGTTGTATGGATTATTTCATCACCCAGGTATTAAGCCCAGCACCCATTAGTTATTTTTCCTGATCATCTTTCTCCTCCCATCCTCCACCTTCTGATAGGCCCCACTGTGTGTTGTTCCTCTATGTGTCCATGCGTTCTCATCATTTAGCTCCCACTCATAAGTGAGAACATGTGGTATTTGGTTTTCTGTTCCTGCATTAGTTCACTAAGGATAATGGCCTCCAGCTCCATCCATGTTCCTGCTAAGGACATGATCTCATTCTTTTTTATGGCTGCATAGTATTCCATGGTGTATATATACCACATTTTCTTTACCCAGTCTATCATTGATGGGCATATAGGTTGATTCCATGTCCTTGCTATTATGAATAGTGCTGCAATGAACACATGTGTGCATGTATCTTTAGAACAGTTCATATTTCTTTGGGTATATACCCAGTAATGGGATTGCTGGGTCCAATGGTATTTCTGTTTTTAGGTCTTTGAGGAATCGCTACACTGTCTTCCACAATGGTTGAACTAATTTACACTCCCATCAACAATGTATAAGCATTCTTTTTTCTCCACAAGCTCACCAGCATGTTATTTTTTGACTTTTAATAATAGCCATTCTGACTGATGTGAGATGGTACCTTATTGTGATTTTGATTTGCATTTCTTGAATAATTGGTGATGTTGAGCTTTTTTTCTTATGATTGTTGGCTGCATGTGTGTCTTCTTTTGAAAAGTGTCTGTTCATGTCCTTTGACCACTTCTTAATGGGGTTGGTTTTTTCTTTTTGTTTTTTTTTTTTCTGGTATATTTGTTTAAGTTCCTTATAGATGCTGCATATTAGATCTTTGGTAGATGCATAGTTTGCAAAAATTTTCTCTGTTCTGTAGGTTGTCTGCTCAATTCTGTTGATAGTTTCCTTTGCCATGCAGAAGCTCTTTAGGTTTAATCAGATCTCATTTGTCAATTTTTGCTTTTGTTGCAATTGCTTTTGGCATCTTCATCATGAAATCTTTCCCCATACCTATGTCCAGAATGGTATTGCCTAGATTGTCTTCCAAGGTTTTTATACTTTTGGGTTTTACATTTAAGTCTTTAATCCATCTTGAGCTGATTTTTATATATGGTGTAAGAAAGGGGTCTAGTTTCTATCTTGTTTCTTTTACTTAGGACTGCCTTGGCTATTCAAGCTCTTTTGTGGTTCCATATGAATTTTAAGATAGTTTTTTTCTAGTTCTCTGAAGTATCCCAATGGTAGTTTAATTTAATTTAGAAACAGCATTGAATCTATAAATTAGAAGCAGCAGAATTTAAGGCAGAAATATAGAGCACCAGTATTAAGGATATTGATCAAGTAAACAATATTCTCAATTTCAAATACTATAAGATATGCAATTAATCAACACTATTCCTTTGGGGAAGCATCATTTTTGATAAATCTATATGCTTTTGCAATTTTCTTCTAAATTTACCAAAATGGTATTTTTTCTATTTTTCTAGTGTCCATATTTGTACAATAGTGATAATGTCCTTTCATAAGCCTTATTTTATAAGTCCTGAAGAGAGGAATTTTGGAATTATTCAGCAGTGTAGAGAAATAAAAGTGAATCATTGAATACTAGGGGTTCTACTTCCTTTTAATTTTGGTGCAAGAATTTTAGCTTTACAGACATTGGCACTATTGGGTTTAGAATAAATGCACATGAAAACTTAATTTTGCAATAAGGAAAAAGGCTCTGAGGTTTAGAATCAGATAGAGGAATCCAAATTGATACAAAACAAAACATATAAACACAGAGAATTCTATCAATAGTAAGAAAAACTCCAAAAACTTTACAACTCTATATTATTAAGGACCAGGAATCATCAGAATTCTCAGCCAAATAACAAAAAGTTAACGGACACCAGATTTCATATTTCCTGTCAGCTGCCACTTGACAGAAGTCATTCAATGGTCTGGTCATACAATGAAAACCCAGGTTCCACCATAGTTGCCACCATGATGGATTAAATCAGCTCTGTTCAAGCAGACCAAGAATCAGAAGCGGAAACAGATGTAACCAAGAATCAGATTTAGCGTGTGAGAGCCAAAGAGCTCAGTCACCACCCAAGACTTATCACAGGAGCCAAGAGAAGATGAGGCAATGATCCAAGAGGATCAGGTACAGACCAGATTCAGACCAGGTGCCCTCTAATCTGCCCATTTCTCTAAAGGGCTATATCACAGCAGAACCTCCAGAATAACAGTCAAAGAATAACTCAAGAACATACAGTAACATTATTAGCATACTATTTATTTGTATACAATGGAAAATAATAATAGGTTGATTTCCTCTAATCAAGGCAAAAAAAAAAAAAAACCACAGCATTTACATATAGGAAAAGGAAGAAGGAAAATCAAATCACTTCGGAACATAAACTTGGATTTTCATGCTCTCGGTAAAACATTGTTTAGCTGGAAGCTAGCAAAAAGGCCAGTCTGGGGCTTCTGCCCTTGGGCAGTCAAATGGGAAGAAATTTCAGTTGTCTGTGTATTCTCCAGAAAACTTGAGGGGTTAGCTCCGACACAATCAAAACAAGCACCTCTGCATTATGTACTTAAGCCTGGTCTGCACCATTTCCTTATTCGAACTATTCATTCATATTAAAATCTTTTTTTTAAACAAAATCCAGGTCCTACACAATCACTGGTAATAAAATCTTAAATTAAAGGAAGCCAAGACAACCCAGATTTCAAGTGAAATTGCAAACAAAACAAAAACACATCTTCTCTAGGAAGTGCATCTACTTTGAACTTGGGCTCTTCTTTTAACTTTGACATTGCTGGGACCTATTCCTCATTATTATTATATAATATTCTATTGTTAAAAATTTTAATACAAAATATAGATTCTACCTTAGGAAAAATGCTACAAAGATATAAAAAGTAGTAATATTTTCCTACAACCAGTTTCATCCCCAATCCCCCAATTAGGGTTAAAAAAAAATATTAACAACATGGAGTTTTTCTTCCACCTTTTTTTCTCATAAAAATATTATATCATAATATTTCATAAAACTTACAAGTTTACATTGTAAAATATTACAAACATGTATACACATATATGGATGGATATTTGATTATATTGTGTTATATTACATTGTATTATATTTATCATCTTAAACCTGTTCTTTTTCTCTTTAGTAGCCCATAGAATTCCCACTCTCAGTCTTTGCAATTCCAAAACTTTGGTTTGCTTTCTTTCAGAGAGAATAACAGCTAGTGGGTACTCAGGGCATGATTTAGAGACATCAATACAGAGGAGACATTGTCTGGTTGTCCAAAGCCAGCATTATTTTACTAGCTGTGAAAGGCTGCTGGCTTTCATTCATAAAGTATAGGTGACTATGTTCTTGAATGAAAGAAAAGAAAGGAAGTGAATGACTGCTCCTTGCCTGGAGTAGATGAATAACTGAATTAAGTAGCCAGTTGGTTTAATTTCAGCTTTCAGATTTCCCTCATCTAATAAGCACTGCAGACACTCTACCTCTGGTCAAAAAACAAGTAGATTGTATTGAGTTTGGGATTATATATCTGAAATCAATGAAGGGAAAAACAAGCAGTAAATGTATTCCTTGGATTCTTTCTTCTTATGGTTTACATGTAATCTATCTATTTTGCCAAAGTCCCACTGTTTCTAAACATGGACCTCCAGCATCTGAATTATGAGAAATGCAAAATGCAAATGCAGACTCCTAGGCCATATTTGGGTCCCTGAGTCAAAATATCTGTGAATGGAGACAGATAATTTTCATTTCACAAAAACCTTCCCCCAAAGGATTCTAACATGCACTACCATGTTTGAGATCTACCTCTAGGCCTCCCTACAGGCTCAGGGATCCACCAACTTGTCTTGTCTTCTAAAGGCTCTAATACCCTCTCTAGCCTACAAGATCCTAACATCCCTCCCATTTCCCTCTCCTCTCCATCCTCTACCCACAACCAGTTATGAAAGGAGGAACCTTGCAAACTCTCGGGTCAGACCTAGACCCAATGCAGGCAGGCTCCTGATAGCACCTGGGTCCCCAGAAGAACCTGCAGAAGGGGATGCTGATTTGATTGGGCCTAAGAATTGCCCTTGACTCCCTCTGTTCAGACAAAGGAAATATTAATTCCATATCAGACATTAGAGATAAAACACCATCTCTAGGAAAGGGCAGAGCAGTGTGCAGACACGTTTGTGGGCACTAAGAAGAAATACCATGAGGATGGGGAGAGCAAGGACCAGTAAGGGCAGTAACTTTGACTTTGACATTTTGTCACTCTCAGCAGCTGCAGTGGGCAGCCAATGGCTGTTCTTGAATAAATAGAAGGTGACTGCGTGAATGAGAGATTGAATGAATTAGTCTAGTGCTTGATTGTTATGGCAAACAAAACAATAACAACAATTTTCTAATCCCTGATATAATTGACCATTTGAAAAAGACATGTAGGTCTTTCTATTTGAATATCATCCGTAACTTTAAGTCACATCCACCAGGAAAACTGGCAGGAACAGATTCAATATGTTTTAAAACTACAGAAGATAGAGCATGGAATTCCCTGCAAATGCTTCGTCATGAAGACAGCTCTAGGAAACAGCTCTGGAACTGTGTGGGTGTCTGATTCAGAGCCTCATAAGCATAAAAGAGAAATGGCGAAACTGTGAAATCCAAGGTCAGGAAGCTTCCCAGACACAATACCACCCACCAGCTAAGTTCTAGTCTACTCTGTTCAACCTCGAGGAATCAGAGCTCTTCCCAGATTCTAATTTGACCAGCTATTTCCCCAGCTAGGTTAGTGATAAGGAGAAGAATAAAAGGAAATAGATTCTGGATAGAATAGAAAATAGCATTTCATGAGAAAGATGAGAAGATAAATGAAAATATAGAGACATAAGTTTGCCACCAGGACATCACAGTTTCTTCAAAGGTGCAATTTGCCTGCTGCACGAATATTTTTGAAACTCAGGAATATGCAGCATATTTTTTATAAGAGGATATTGCTGTGACTTCACCAATCAGGGACAGCCTCCTCATAGCAGGCTGATGCTAAAATAGTCCCCAGTGATCTCTATGTCCTGGTATCACTCCCTTGTGCAATCCTCTCCCCTTGAGTGTGGGCTGGCCAATAGAATACAGCAGAGGTGATGGGATATGATGAGGTTATAATTTCCATACTGGCTAGCAGACTTACTTTCTTGCTTCCTCACTTGTGTATTTTGATAAAGGAGATGGCCATGTTGGAGAGGCCCACATGGAAAAGATGTGAAGGTGGCTTATAGCAAATAGCCAGCAAAGATCTAAGGCTCTCAATCAAACAGTCCTCCAGGAACTGAATTCTACCAATCTGAATGGGCTGAGAAGCGGATCATGGATTCTTCTGCAGTTGAATTTTCAGATGAGACCACAGCCCTGGTTGACAACTTGATTGCAGCCTTGTGAGAAACCCTCAAGCAGAGGACTCAGCTCACTGGGCCCAGACTATTGACCCAGAGAAGCCTTAAGCCACTAATGTTGTGGTGATTTACTAAGGAGCAGTAGAAAACTAATACAATCCTGATCCAAGCTGAGGTATCCAGGAGGGAATATCTGGTTTTCGAAGTTCTGAACAATTGTTATTGCTGCCTTTGTCCATGGTAGAGCCTGTGAAACAAGACACACTTTCCCAAGCAGCCTCTATCCAACACATCTATGGCAACCTCTACAGTCAAGTTTGTGGGGATGCTGAGAGATGCCAAATGGAGAAACCCTCATTAAGCCCATGAAATTATACTTACAGCTTTATTAAAATAGCAACTGGCCTGGCTTATGTTCTGAAGAACCCTTTAAACCTCAGAGAAGAGGATGATAAATTGAGTGCCATATCCTCATTTTCAAAGGCTTCAATTTTAAACAATTCCACATGCTTCAACCATCAGCTGTATGCGAGGAGGCTGCCATGTGAAATGAGTCTTCATTTGATTGAAGCCAAGATTTATTTTTTCTTTAGGATGAGATCCATGTCAACACACACACACACACACACACACACACACACACACACACACAACTGTCTCTGTGGCAGGATAGATTTATTGAACTCATTCTTCAATTGTGTCAGCTTCTTTTTTAATGTAGCAGTGAATGAATTCAATTAGATGAAAACCATGTTGGTGGTTGGCTTATCAAAAATGCTACTTCTGCCCACAGATATCCACATAGGCAATGACTAAAGACATTGTCCTTCATTGCTATCTCTCCAGGTCACACTATAGACAGCTCTCTGGCCAGAAGAGTTCAGATTATTCTCAATGTAACATGGGTGTAGAGGAGAAAAAAAATTCCCTGAGACAGTTGCCAAGGGACAGCAGGGTTCTTTACTCTCTTCTCATTCCTCAATCCTCCTAAGACTCAGCTGACCAATGACATACAAGCTGACATTGGTCACTCAAGGCTTCCCTTTCTCAGGTTTTCATACCCCCATTGCAAAGTTTGGGGATCCCCATGACCACCCTCACTTATGATACCAACTGCAAGTTCAGGGGGCTCCAAGACCATCCTCAGGTTTGATAATCTGCTAGAAAGACCCGTAAAACCCACTGAAAGCCACTACACTCAAGAACAACTTATCATAGCAGAGGGATACAGATTAAAAGCAGCCATGGGGAGAGGGGCATAGGGCAGGGTTCAGAAGAGTTCCAAGTATGGAGATTCCAGTTGTCCTCTCCCAGGGGAGTTGTGCAGCTAGTGCTTACTTTCACAGCTGTGATGTATAACAATGCACACAGAGTATTGCCAACCAGGTAATCTCATCTGAATCTTGGTGTCCAAAAGTTTTTACTGGGGCTCAGTAACATGGACATGGTTGGTTGCCCCCTTAACTGACCTTAGTCTCCAGCCCTTCCAGAGGATGAGCTGATACTGCATGGCCTAAGGTCCCCCACTATAAATCATATGGTTAGCATGGACTATCTAGCATGGCCCAAGGCTCCCAGGCTAACAAATCAGGTAGGACATTCCAAGGCATTAGGGGTTACCTCCCAGTGGCCAAGGACACACACCAGACCTGCTCTGGGGGCAAGGTTAATCCTTTATTGCATGCCACACCCATGTAGACTTTCCTCATCTGCTTGGTGGAACTTCTCTGTAGCATCCCTCCTAATCTCCTCTATCTCCCAGAACAGCACAGACACCTGGGTAATCAAGTCGCTACTACCCTAGTCCAAGCCACGAGTGATTCTCACCTGGATTATTTCAGCCTAAAATCTCCTTGTTTCCATTCTTGCCACTTCACAAGCCATAGTATGGAATTCCAATCATTCATCCTGTGCTTAAGCCCAACCTTCCCAGTCCACAAAGGCATTCCCTCACACTTAGAATAAAAATCAAAACTCCTTTTCTGGCTTGTAGAGCCCTAAGTGCCCACTCTGACTGCCTCTCAGCTCATCTCAGTTCTCTTGCTATGTCCACTTTGCTCTGACCACTCTGGCCTTTCTCCTCCTTGATACCCTAAGCTAATCTTCACCTTGAGGACTTTTCAATGCCCAGATTCTCTGCATTAAACCCTTTGCTCTTTACTTTCCCAAAGCTTCTCCTTCTGGATACTCAGAGCTCAGCTTAAATGTCGCCTGGTGGTATCAACCTCCCTGATAATTCAATCCAAAAGAATCTCTCAGACACCCTCAAACACACTATCCATTCATAATGACATCCAACACACTTGGATTATTTTTGAAGTTAATATTTTCTGGTTTGTTTCTTTGATTGTTTGTCTGTTTATTCTATGCCTCCCCCATAAAAACGTAAGCTTCATGCAAACAGGGACCAATCTGCCTTTTTCATTTCTATATTCCCAACACTTAGAGTCTAACACGTAGTAGGTGCTCAATAAATACTTACTTAACAAATGAATTATGCCCTTTTCTTTTTAAATTTATTTTTATTGTGTAAATTTAAGATGTACAATCTGGTGTCTTGATATGTGTCCATACTCAAATGACTACTACAACTAAGCAATTTAACATATCCATCATCTTCCATAATAAACTTCGTGTGTATGTGTGTGTATGGTTGTACGTGTGTGTTTGTGTGGTAAAAGCACATAAAATCTACTCTCTTGAAGCTTTTAATATATAATACAATATTATTAACTGTAGTCCTCGTGTTGTACATTAGATCTCTAGACTTACCCTATATAACTGCAAGTTTGTACCCTTTGACCTTTAGCTTCCCATTTCCTTCCCCTCCCCATCCCTGGAAACCACAGTTCTACTCTGTTTCTATGTGTCCTTTTTTTTTGAGATTCCACATATAGTGAGGTCATGTAGTATTTGTCTTACTGTGTCTGGCTTATTTCACTTTGCATAATGTTCTTTAGGTTTATCAACGTCGTTGCAAATTGCAGCATTTTCCTTTTTTAAGGCTGAACAGTATTCCATTGTATATGTATTGTGATATATACATGTATCACATTTTCTCCTCTCATTTTCCATCAATGGATATTTTGGTTGTTTCCATATCTTAGTTATTGTGAATAATGCTGCAATGTTCATGAGGGTGCAGATGTCTCTTTGAGACACTAATTTCATTTCTTTTAGGTATATACTCAGTGAAGGGATTGCTGGTTCATGTGGTAGTTCTATTTTTAATTTTTTGAGGAACCTCCATACTGTTTTCCATAATGGCTGTACTAACTTACATTCCCACCAACAGTGGACTGGGCTCCCTTTTTTCCACACCCTCATCAATACTTGTTATCTTTTGACTTTTTCGGATAATACCCATTCTAACAGATGTGAGGTGATATCTCATTGTGGGTTTGATTTGGTATGCCTTTTTCTTGAAAGTCATCTGGCAACCATTGATTTATTCATTCTTTTATTGAATTGACAAATATTTAGTGAGTACGCACCCACTGACTGGAAGGCCAAACATAGGCGAACCGAGGCAAAACCTGCCCGTGGGAGCTTAAAGGAGTCTAGCAGCAAAGTCACAGAACAGAATAGACAGCACTTGTCTCAGTACCTCCCACAGTGTCTAGCACAATCTTGAGAGCTCACTAGGGAAAGAATGAATACAAAAAGAACTCTGCTAAAATTCTATTAGAAATTCAAATGGAGAAAAGATTTCTGAAAAATGAAAGCATCGGGGAAGACTTCGTAAAGGATTTGTGTTGATGGGAAGTGGGAGGCTCCACATTCTAAGTAATGGAATAGTACAAATAAAGGCACAGATACAGGAAAGGATACCTCTGGGGAAGGTTGAGTAGTTCTGTTTGGAAGGCATATAAGGCATATAAAGGGACTTCTAGGAGAGGAAGCAGGGAAGGTTGACTGGGATCAGAATTCATAGGACCCTAAAGTTAGAACCCTAGACAATGTGGAGCTATTGAAAGTTTTTGAGCAAGGGCTTATCGTGACCAAAACTGTGCTTTAAAAGAATTGAATTCTGAAAGGACTGGCTTCATGGATATGCAACCAGTGCAGTCATATAGACACAGAGAGCCTATGCACAGAAGGGCCTTGCGCTTGGTTAACACACTGCTGTTGTGTTTAAAGCTTCAATACTTTTGAAAAAGGGGCCCTTCATTTTGCACTGGGCCCTGCAAATTATGTGGCTGCTCCTTAACTCAGGAAATGGAGGCTCAGTGAGTAAAATGAGGGAGAGTCAGGAGGCAAGGAGGCTTAATAATAGTTCAAGTGAGAGCTAGAGAGGACCTGAGGTGGGGTAGCCTTCCTAATTTTATTAGATTCTGTAAGTATTTAGGAGCAATAAAGGAAGCCTTGGGTCTATGACCCAAGGGGGTCAAAGGAAATCCTTTTAATCCCTCTGCCCCACCCCACACAAAATGATTCTTAATTATGCCTAAGTCAGCAGGAAGTCTACGGGAAACCATTGAAAATTTTTAAGCAGAGACGTTATATAAAATTCATTCAACAAATGTTTATTGAGCATCTACTATGTACCAGGCATGGTGGTGGAATTAGAAACCTACTGGTAAGCAAAGGAGTCATAGTGGCTGCCCTAAAAGCTGGCATAGAGGGGAGAAATTTGAAAACAGATATTATTCAGTTATAATCACTGCATAATTTGATCACAGTGCAAAGTAGCAAGTTGAAAGACAATGTAATGGTATGTGGGGGGTATTAGTCCTTCTTACACTGCTATGAAGAAATACCCAAGACTGGGTAATTTATAAAGGAAAGAGGTTTAATTGACTCACAGTTCCACATGGCTTGGGAGGCCTCAGGAAACTTACAATCATGGAAGAAAGCACCTCTCCACAGGGCAGCAGAAGAGAGAATAAGTGAATGCCAAGTGAAGGGGGAAGCCCCTTATAAAACCATCAGTTCTTATGAGAATTCACTCACTATCACAAGAACAGTATGGGGGGAAACCGTTCCCACAATTCAATTACCTCCCACCAGGTCCCTCCCACAACATGTGCGGATTATGGGATTACAGTTTTCAAGATGAGATTTGGGTGGGGACACAAAGCCAAACCATATCATGGGGGAAAGACGTGAGCAGCACTCACTCTGATACCTGCTTCAAGGACATGTCAGTGAGAACCTGGGCAGAAAGTGAAGAGTTCACTCCAAAATGAAGTTAAATCTCACGTCAAGCAATGTGCCATTTCAAAATGCAGTGCTAGCTTCCGGGACTTTAAAATCAGATCAACAAATCTCTAAGAATACAGCAGCCTTTGTAATATGGGTCAGCTGCACCTTTTTTTTTTTTTTTTTTTTTTCATTTTCAGCAGGCACAACTGACAGAAAATGACCAGCTGGGACCTGGCTAAAAATACAGAGAATCATTTAGGATCATTTCAGCCTTTAACACTTGTTAGTTAGGACTGGAGCTAAGCAAAAGAACAGAACCCTTGCCCAGGGGTAACTAGTCCTGCAGCTTTTCTCAACATTCCAAAGAACAATTGCCAATGTTCTAACACCAAATGCCTTGCCAAGTCATTATAACTGACTTTTTCTTTGGTTTATTCTGCCTACCCCAAGTCAGAGTTCCACACCATTGGTTTATACTACATGGAAGAGTCTAACAGAAATCTTGTCCTTGGGAATGAGCTGGCTAAATAAGCTCTTGAACTTGTATCTCCCTGTCCCAAGAGCAGGGCTCATCTGTCTTACCATGATAAGAGGAAGTCGGCAGAGATGGCCATGAGCAGAGCAAATGCAAAGATGTAGCTGCAAAGATGTCTGAGACTGTCATCTCCTCCTCAGAAAGTAAACAGATGTGGCTCTCTGTATTGTTTGCGTGCTTTGTCTCTTCCTGTCTTCTTCCCTTATGGGAATAAATTCCTTTAGCATAATAATGAATTAAAATTAAGTTTTCAAGGTAATGAGCATTAGCAAGAGAGAGATGAATTTTTCTGGTTGGTGCCCTGTTCTGAAGGATGCAAGGAGCCACTGTTAATCTTCCCAAGATTCTGCAACCTCAGACCAAAGGAATAGAGAGGTCCTGGGCTTCACTGTAAGGAGTAGCAGCTCAATGGAACCAGAGCCCAGGGAGTGGAATTAGAGGCTGGGCAGGAGGCAGAGGAGCAGAAGAGAAAAAAAGGAGGGAAATTTTGGAAGCATTCTCTGTGCTGCAACCCTAGCTGTCATGCATAGATATTACACTTTTGTTTGACCCTCCCCCTCAGGATGGTGGTAATTGGTTCTGAGTGAGACTCGGGCCTCCCTGGCACACAGCTAATCCTGCCTGCCCTTCTAGCTCTGCAGGGCATCCTGACCCCAGTTACACAAATTTCATAACATAAAGTCTTCTGAGGCTCTAGATCTTTATATGTTCTATTTCTCTGCCCCTAATTCTTTTTCTCTGTATTGACAGCCATTTGGTCATTCTCAAGATTCAACGTGCATTTTATCTCATACTAGAAACTCTTCCTGACCTCCAAAGACTAGTAGGCTCCCCTTGTCTACAGTGCCAGGACACTCAGACACACTTCTCAGACATCTCTAACATGTGCATGGCATTGTTACTTGCATCACGGTCTCCTCCATTTGATGTCAACTGCTCAGGGGCAAGCTGGTCTTATTAATCTTGCATCCATACTAGCTTGGTCACTAGCACAGTGCTGGATGCTTTTAATTAGTGTTTAGTGAATGAAAGATGATAATAACAAAGGACTAGTTTTTGAGAGGCAAATATGCTACCCACTTGGAGATATGGACCCAAGTGATCTTCCCACCTCAGTCTCCCAAGTAGCTGAGACCACAGGTGCATGCCACCATGCCTGGCTAATTTTTGTTTTTTGTTTTTTGTTTTTTGTTTTTTGTTTTTGTAGAGATGGAATCTCCCTGTGTTGTAAGTCTCCAGATTACAAAATCCTAGTAGAACTTTCCATGGTTTTTGCCAAAATTATATATGCTGAAATTTCCAGATAAGATTCGAGTGTAGCGCAGGTATCTAATTCACTTCAGCAGACAGTACAAGTTTTCCACATGGGCATACAATGGACTTACACTTTCCTGCTCTCTGAAGTTAGATGTGGTGCTGTGATTTGTTTCAGTGAATTGAAGTTTTAAGGTCAGTGCATAGTTTGTGACATTCCTTTTCGCTCTGCCACAGCAACCTGCGCCTATTAGATTGTAGTTGCTCCTATCCATTTGGGTTTTGGAGTAAAGACAATGAGGACCAAATCAACTAGTTGACCCACAGGCAAGAAGTAAACTTTTGTTTATTGAGGTAGATTACCACAAGTACAACCTAATTTTCCATGACTGATACACCACATGCAGGGGTTTACATTTTGTAATGACAAAAGAACCATTAAAATAGGAGGAAATTGCATCTCTCTGAAAGCTAAGGAAGAATGTCATCCACAAGTCATAGTTTTGAGGAATTTCAGTAAGATAAGATGAGATTAAGGAAAGGAAAAAAGAGATGATTTAAGTTACCTTCAAATAAATTAATGCCTAGACATTTTTATTTTTCCATGCTAAATAGGAACATAGTGAGGAAGCTCTCCAACCCCACCATCAAAAAATAATAATGGCCAGGCGCGGTGGCTCATGCCTGTAATCCCAGCACTTTGGGAGGCCGAGGCAGGTGGACCACCTGAGGTTAGGCGTTTGAGACCAGCCTGACCAACACGGAGAAACCCTGTCTCAACTAAAAATACAAAATCAGCTGGGCGTTGTGGCGCCTGCCTGTAATCCCAGCTATTTGGGAGGCTGAGGCAGGAGAATCGCTTGAACTTGGGAGGTGGAGGTTGTGGTAAGCCGAGACCGCACCATTGCACTCCAGCCTGGGCAACAAGGGTGGAACTTCATATCAATCAATCAATCAATCAATAAAGTTCTCCCAGTTTATATTGGCTTTGGAGAAAGAAGTGCCTGAATAGTTGCTACTGGGGCACACTGTAACAAGCACTAGCTTTGTTCCAGGACACGTGGCTTTACCTTCTCTAAGACAACACACAATATGCTCATACATGAAAAGCAAACTAGAGCTCACCTCCCAGGTAGAGGTCTGGTGGTGTGTGGTGACTGAAAAACTTTGTGTTGCATCTAATGCAGTGTTGAGGGACTGCCACACTGAGCCACCTGTTTTCCAACCAGTATTCATGTGGTCCCTGTATGCAAGATGCTGTCTTCTGAAACAAACCTTTGAGGCATGAAAGCAGGAATATATTTGGCATATTGCTGTTGGCTTTTAAGTCACAGAGAATAAAAATAGAAATGACACTATGTGAAATGTTATTCACATTCTGAATAAAAAGTTTGTCTGAGTGAAATGGAGCATATTCAGATAGACAGGGTATGCCCATCACACAGGGAATGGGGAAGGGATAGGTGGTGGGGCATATTAGGTAATGGAAAGGTCATACAAAAGGTTTAAAACCAGAAAAACATGAGACAACATGTATCCTCATTTAGCAGCTGAGTTATTGCTATGATTTAAATATGTCCCCCAAAATTTATGTGTTGAAAACTTAATCCCCAGAACAACAGTATTGGGAGGTATGGCCTAATGGGCAGTGTTTAGGCAGAGCTCTCATTAATGGTTTAATGCTGCTATAAAAACAACTCATGGGAGTAGACATTCTCTCTTTCTCTTTGCTTTTCTGCCATTTAAGGCCATGGCATTCCTCCCCTCTGAAGGACACAGCATTCAAGGTGTCATCTTGGAAGCAGAGAAACCAGGCTCTAACTTTCTGGTGCCTTAATCTTGGATTTCTCAGCCTCTAAAATTGTGAGAGAATAAATTTCTGTTGTTTATAAATTACCCAGTCTCAGGTATTCTGTTACAGCAGCACAAAATTGACTAAGTTATCCTGGCTAAAATTCTTGTTCAAGCTCAGGTTCTTGATTAATGAAGATAATAATAATGCCTACCACTGCACATTGCTGTGAAGGCAAAATAAGGTCATATGTGCACACAAGCAAGCACAGATGGTAATTGTTGTCTCTGGGAAGATCTAAGCATTATAAAGTCCTTTCTTAAACAGCTAAAAGCTACCGCCTATATCTCCCTAATTCTCCGAATTCAGTCTCTGCCACATAGTTGGCATATGACAAATATTTGTTGAATAATAGGAAAAAAGGGAGGAGGAAAGGAAGGAAGGAAGGAAGGAAGGAAGGAAGGGAGGGAGGGAGGGAGGGAGGGAGGGAGGAGCGTGGCCCTGCTGACATCTTGATTTCAGACTTCTAATCTCTAGATTCATAAGAGAATTCATTTGTGTTACCTTAAGTCATGAAGTTTGCGATACAGGCACACCTTGCAGACACTGTGGGTTCAGTTCTAGACCACCACAATAAAATGATTATCATAATAAGCAAGTCACACTAATTTTTTGGTTTTCCAGTGTATATAAAAGTTATATTTATACTATACTGTAGTCTATTAAGTTTGTAATATAATTGTCTTTGCTAAAAGTACAGAGCTTAATTTTAAAATGCCTTATTGCTAAAAAAAAAAAAAAAAAAAAAAAAAAACTAATCATGTGAGCCTTCAACAAGTCATACAATACCTTTGCAGTATCTTTGTTGGTGGAGGGTCTTGTTCATGGCTTCTGGTTGTGGTTGCTGAAGGCCGTGGTTGCTGAAAGTTAAAGTGATTGTGGCAATTTCTTAAAATGAGAAAACAATAAAGTTTGCCACACTGATTCTTCCTTCATGAAAGATGTAGCATGCAATGCTCCTTGATAGCATTTTACACACAGTAGAAATTTTTTCAAACTTGGAGTCAATCCTCTCAAATCCTGATGCTGCTTTATCAACTAAGTTTATGTAATGTTCTAAATCCTTTGTTGTCATTGCTACAACATTCACAGCATCTTCACCAGGAGTATATTTTATCTCAAGAAACCACTTTCTTTGCTCATCCATAGGAAGCAACTTCTTATCCATTCGGGTTTTAATCACGAGATTGCAGCAGTTCAGTCACACCTTTAGGCTCCACTTCTAATTCTTAGTTCTCACCATTTCCACCACATCTACAGTGACTTCCTCCACTGAAGTCTTGAACTGCTCAAAGTCATCTATGAGAGTTGAATAATCAACGTCTTCCAAACTCCTGCTGATGTTGATATTTTGACCTCCCATGGGTTACAAATGTTCTTTTGTTTGTTTGGTTTTTTTTTTGGTTTTTGGGGTTTTTTTGTTGTTATTGTTTTTAGATGGAACCTCACTCTGTGGCCAGGCTGAAGTGCAGTGGTGCGATCTCAGCTCACTGCAACCTCCACCTCCCAGGTTCAAGTGATTCTCCTGCCTCAGTCTTCCAAGTAGCTGGGATTACAGGCGCGTGCCACCACGCCCAGCTAATTTTTTATTTTTAGTAGAGATGGGGTTTCACCATGTTGACCAGGATGGTCTCTATCTCTTGACCTTGTGATCTGCCCACCTTGGCTTCCCAAAGTGCTGGGATTGCAGGTATGAGCCACTGTGCCTGGCTGGATTACAAATGCTCTTAATGGCATCTAGGATGGTGAGTTCTTTCCAGAAGGTTCTCAATTTACTTTGCCCAGATCCATCAGAGGAATCACTGTGGCAGCTCTAGCCTTATAAAGTGTATTTCTTAAATAAGAAGACTTGAAAGTAAAAATTACTCTCGGATCTATGGGCTGCAGAATGTATGTTGTGTTATCAGGCATCAAAACAACATCAATCTCATACATCTCCATCAGAGCTCTTAGGTGACTAGGTACATTGTCAATGGGCTGTAATATTTTGAAATGAATCTTTTTTTGAACAGTAAGTCTCAATGGTGGGCTTAAAATATTCAGTAAACCATGCCCTAAACAGATGTGCTATTATCAGGTTTTATTGTTCCATTTATAGAGCCCAGGCAGAGCAGATTTAGCATAATTCTTAAGGGCCCTGAGACTTTCAGAATGGTAAATGATCATTGGCTTCTACTTAAAGATGCCAGCTGCATTAGCCCCTAACAAGAGTCAGCCTGCCCTTTGAAGATTTGAAGCCAGATACTGACTTCTCTTCTGTAGCTATGAAAGTCTTACATGGTTGACTTCTCTTCTCTAGCTACGAAAGTCTTACATGGTATCTTCTTCCAATAGAAGGCTGTTTTGTCTGCACTGAAAACCTGTAGTTTAGTGTAGCCACTTCCATCAGTGATCTTAGCTAGATCTTCCGGACGATGCTGCAGTTTCTACATCAGCACTTGCTGTTTCACCTTACACCTTCCTGTTATAGAGACAGCTACTTTCCTTAAACCTCATTAATCAACCTCTGTTAGTTTCAAACTTTTCTTCTGCAGCTTCTTCACCTCTCTCAGCCTTCATAGAATTGAGGAGAGTTAATGCCTTGCTATAGATTAGGCTTTGGCTTAAGGGAATGTTGTGGCTGCTTTGATCTTCTATCCAGTCCACTAAAGCTTTCTCCATATCTGCAATAAGGCTGTTTTGCCTTCTTATCATCTGTGTGTTTACTGGATTAGCACTTTTAATTTCCTTTGAGAACTTTTCCTTTGCATTCACCACTTGGCTAACTTTTTGGTGCAAGAGGCCTAGATCTTGGCCTATCTCAGCTTTTGACATGACTGGCTTACTGAGCTTAATCATTTCTAGCTTTTGATTGAAAGTGAGAGATGTGAAACCTTTTTTACACTTGAACATTGTAGGGTTATTAATTGGCTTGATTTCAATATTGTGTCTCAGGGAATAAGGAGGACTGACAAAAGGGAGAAAGAAGAATGGCCGATTGGTGGAGCAGTCAGAACACACCAACATTTGTCTATTAAGTTCACTGTCTTATATGCATGTGGCTTGTGGCACTCCAAAACAATTATAATAGTAACATCAAAGATCACTGATCACAGATTATAATAATAATAAAGTTTGAAATATAGCAAGAATTGCCAAAATGTGAGACAGAGACACAAAATGTGCACACACTGCTGGGAAAATGCACTTATAGTCTTGCTGAATGGAGGGTTGACAGAAACCTTTAATTTGTAAAAAACACAATATCTACAAAGTGTAATAAAGTGCAATAAAACAAGGTGTGCCTGTACATTCTTATGGCAGCCCTAGGAAATTAACTAGGAAATTTTACTAGGGGGAGAAAAAAATCTTACTCTTTTTATGTATAAAGAACAGATATACCTACAGTATATAAACATCAATCTCATACATCTATATATAGCTATATCTATGTTATTAAGATTTCATAGGCAGGAAGAGATTAGAAAAATGTCTAAACAAGCTCTTTATTCACTTTATTCAGCTATAGTAGATAAAAGGTTGAGAAATACTGCTCTAGGCTGTGAAGAATTTGAGGAAGACTGGGGGACTGGAAGACTAATTTAGTCAAAGGCTACTTTCTACTGCTGTTAAATTGCTATTCTTGTTCTTGGCATTTAAAATAAAGATTTCTGATTGTTTCTTCTTCCATTCTGGCTCAGATACAATTTTCACAAATTCCAGAAAAAAAAAAGTCTGGCTATCTACTTGTAATAGGATTTGTCTTAAAATGAGGCAGAACAATCACTGGCAATGCGCCAATTTTCAGTTTTGGGTCTCCTTGTTATATGTTCTCTTCTTGTCACAGTTGTTGTTGTAAGGTAATGGATTTTACTTTTGGTCTCTGGGATTGCCAGTTTTATCTCACAACTTTGATGTCTATAGGAAGACTAAAGGTAGCTGGCTATTTCTCCATTAGCCCTGCTTTTTCTTTTTTTTCTGACATTTTACATAAAGCTAAAAGGAAATTGTTTATGGTTGTTCATCATACTGGCCCTCCAGCAAAGCCATGGAGTTAGGTCGTATTCTATAAAGACCATGCAGTGAGTTGCCTGTTCTGCCTGCTTTGAGTCTCAAACAGAGAGACAGTTGGCATAGCTCTAACTTTGTTAGGGATATTGACAGAAACTATTTGGCAGTCAATGCAAAATGGAAATCACTAGGGAGCTCCCAAAGACAAGTAACCCTAAGTCTTTAATGTGTTTGATTTACGTCTCCAAATTCTTCACAGTGAGTTACAGTGAGTGTGATGATGTTGGCCAAGTAGATTTTGACAGGCATTACCCACCACTTCCATTGTAGTAGACTCTTAATCACCATGACTCCTCTGCAATGTTTCAGTTGGAACAGAACTACCTCCAAATGGGTGTGTGTGGTTAGAGTTACAGGATATTAAATGTGATCTTTCCTTTCATCACAGAGTTTCAGCTGAGAACAATAGGATGAGACCACCTATGTAGGATGGGCTAAGCATTGTGAGACAGGTGCTGCAGTCCTTTACTCATCACAGTGGGACAAGCCTGAGGATTTGTTACAGAGATTGGGAAGTGGGATCTTTTTAGAAAAAGACTTGATGTGCTGTGGCATTTCTCCCTCCCTTCCCACTGGGAAGTGGGAGAGAAGTAGGAAATCATTTTCCAGTGTAATGCTCCCCCAACCAAGCTATTTCAGCTGCCGATGTAGGAAGTCACTCTCATATTAAGCCACATGAGCATGGGTTTCAGGTCTCAGAGACCTTCATAGGTATACTTCAGAGTTTGAAAAACAGAATCTAGAACTGCCCCAAATGTGATATTGTCAAAATGTGAGATGCTGACTGTCTGGCCAGAGGGGCTATTGGTGGCAGATTGAAGAAGGCTGCCTTGAAAGACTTGCACCTAAAGAGTGTGGAGAGGCAAAAATGCATATCTTCTTCCCAGGTGTTAGAATGGATCCATCAGAAGGGAGAAGGTCTCAGGTTACCAGGAGATAAAGTGATGCCACCAGAGGGGATGACAGGGAGCCACTGAGGGCCAGAGGCTGTCCTAGGAACATGCTACATTAGGGAACTGCAGTAGGAGGACCCCAGGAAAGAGACCTCTGAGGAACCCAAGAAAGAGCCCTGGAGAGGAGGGACTGGCATTTGTCCAATGCCCTATCCCCAGACACACCAATGTAGATAACAACTGCAGCAGTCAAAGGAGGTATTTGCTGCCCCTCACCCTCTTTGCCTTTCAAGCCCTAATACTGGAGAAGCCAGAGAAACAGAGCAGAAGAGAAAGAGTGGAAGACTGAGAAAATAGAGAGCGATCCAACCCCGACCCCCTTCCCCACTGCTGGTCTCCCACCTGATATGGGTCCAAGCTGCAGGAGGGGATGAAAGACTGAAGTTTGCTATTCAACCAGTCTGGGCTTAATGCCTGGAAAATTAGACAATATACTAACCTGAGCATGACAGAAAAAGCTCAGGGAGCTTTCCAAAGTTTTATCCAGGGTCAGGAAAAGATGAGTCAACAGAGAAGTTCAAAGGGATAATAGTGAGAAAAAATTTTAGCTTGTTTAATAAGCTGATCATATGACACCCTTTGGAATAGAAATGCATCTGAAAGGTGTATCAGGATAGCCCACAAAATGTATCCTCAAATATAGGCAATATTATTCAGCTGTCTCAATGTCTTAGAACAAAGGCAGAGTTTGAGCAAATAAAAATGTTGCTTATATGTGACTTCATATTCCATGCTTATTACAAGGATTGAGAGACTTTAGACAGTGTGGAGAAATTATAAGCAAGTTCAGCCTGCAAACAGACTTGAAAAGCCCACCATTACTGATGTTTTATTTCTTAATTTCAGGAGGCACTGATGTCTTAGAGGATTTAACTTCTATCTATTGTCTCCTGAAGATACTCAAGGATCCTCAGAAGGGACCACATTTTTCCTTCCCACCCTGAAATTATTTTCCTAAGTATTCCGCTCCTCTTCTGACCTGGAAGGGTCTGCCATCTTCTTCTGGTCACATTCAAGCTTCAGATCCTACCCAACTGAAGCTCTGTTCTGTTTTATTCTCTACCTGCAACATACCGGTCTTAGGAGCAGGTAAGTGCCAGGAACTCTACAAAGTCACAGGACACAAAGGACAATAAATTAACTTTTTGACTTATGATGAACATCTCATTTCTGCTCCATACTCTTTAATTATTTCATTTTTGACTGACTTTCCATCCTGTTTTGTTCCTCAAATAGCTCTTTTACAATTCAGAGTCTTCCAAACACCTACTAGAAAGTGTCTGTGCTTTGGAGTCCAAATATTCTATGTTGCAAATGGACTTAAGCTTTTTTGTTCATCTAAGACTTTCAGGATCATTGTCTTGGCCAAAATGTTTAGGTGTCAAGGAGATGGTAAGCAATCCCCATAACCTTGCTATCTGGTTGTTATGCAAGCAAGTCTCAGCCAGGGCTCAGTGGCTCATGCCTGTAATCCCAGCACTTTGAGAGGCCGAGACAGGAGAGTCACTTAAGCCCAGGAGTTCCAGACCAGCCTGGGCAACATGGCAAAACCTCACTGCTATAAAAAAAAAAAAAAAAAAAAAAAAAAAGCAAAAATTATCCAGGTGTGGTGGCATGTGCCTGTAGTCCAAGCTACTCAGGAGGCTGAGGTGGGAGGATAAATTGAGCTCAGGAGGTAGAGCCTTCAGTGAGCTGTGATCACTTCACTGCACTCCAGCCTGGGCAACAGAGTGAGACCCTATCTCAAAAAAAAATTTTTTTAATTAGAAAAAAATAAAATAAGTCTCATACCACATGTATCTATCTGCCACAGATATCAATAAAACACATTTTTATTAGTGAGTAGGCATGAAACCGATCATACAACATCTTTTGTTTTTTAGGTGCTCTGACCCCACCTTTCATGCCTGAAGCAGACACCGCAATATTCAGAGGCAGAATTTTGTCACCCTTATTGTCCAAAGAAAGCACAAGAATCATCCCACACTGTGGCTCAACTCAAAACCACTTGAGGACTAAGTCTCGAGTGCTATCCCTAAAAGGACAGGCTATACGACTTGCTGGGGTGGTGACTGTCTCTAAAATATTATGGCCAATCCACACCTCTGGAAAATCTTTAATTTCAATAAGATGAGCCTATATCTAACATCTGTTATACAGATTAACAAGACATAAATTTTATCCATGAAAATGCTTTTCTGACAGCTGATATGTTAATTAATGAAGTCTCTGATGGTGACTGAGATGTAGACAACTGAAATGAGGTAGCAGCTGCCTCTGGAGTATGGATGCACAGATCACCCCTGGAGTGTGAACTGTTGATTAAGGCAAAGTGACAGCCTCTAGAGAGTAGCTCAGACTAACACATACACACTCACACACACACGCACACATCCACATTCACACACACACCTACATACCTTCACATTCACATACATACACATATCTACACTAAAGTAATTTAAAGTAAATTACAGACATCATAATAATATCATAACAATATACAGATAGGAACAAACATCTGCCCAAAGTAACTATTCTGTGTTGCTATAATTGACATTCACAACAGTAACTAGAAAACTGATTTAAATACTGTAAAAATCATGAAATGTATTGATTTTATTCTTACAAAACTCAACTACCTTTTCATTTTTTTTTTTTTTTTTTGAGACGGAGTCTCGCTCTGTCGCCCAGGCTGGAGTGCAGTGGCCGGATCTCAGCTCACTGCAAGCTCCGCCTCCCGGGTTTATGCCATTCTCCTGCCTCAGCCTCCTGAGTAGCTGGGACTACAGGCGCCCGCCACCTCGCCCGGCTAGTTTTTTGTATTTTTAGTAGAGACGGGGTTTCACCATGTTAGCCAGGATGGTCTCGATCTCCTGACCTTGTGATCCGCCCGTCTCGGCCTCCCAAAGTGCTGGGATTACAGGCTTGAGCCACCGCGCCCGGCCAACCTTTTCATTTTTTAATTTGAGAAACAAAAAAGCATGAATTGAGTTAAATTCAACTACATCCTATATAGAACTAATGTCAACTTCTAACCTTTTTCTATGTGCCAACACACATAGACACACACTACATTTTACAAAATTGGAGAACCTGAATATTATGCTATACACATTTGTCATTAAATATTTTTTCAAAAATTTGAATTTACAAGGCTACGGTAAGCTATGATCTCACCACTGCACTCCAGCCTGGGCAACAAAGCAAGATCTTGTCACCAAAAAAAAAAAAAAAAAACAAATAAAACTTGAATTCAGATATCTATATATTCCTGTATCTGATAATTATATCATAATTTGGTAAACTAGTTCCTTATAATTTGGTAAACTAGTTCCCTATAATTTTTGATTATTTTAGGTTGTTTTGATCTTCTACTATCACAAACACTTTGTATGTAACACTCAGGAGGACACAGTGGCACACTTACATTGGGACTTTTAAGCAGAGTTTAGTGAAAGTACTATTTACAAAGTCAAGGGGAGGAGTTAGGAAAAGCAGCCTCAGATGATGCACCATCCTGTGGCTGGAAATGCTGGGGAGCTGTTACCTCCCGCAGGCCAAAATGTCTGGAAACTACAGAGAGCAAGAGAGAGGGCTGCCAGACAGAAGCTGCAGCCTGCAGTAGGGGAATGCAGCCAAGCCACAATGACCTGGCAGGGAGGGAGCTGCAGGAATCAAACCACAGCCTTACTCCAGGCCCCCTGCCTGTGCCTCCCATCGGCCAAACCCAGCCAGAAGCCTGAGGACACGGAAGCCCATTCATGTGGCCCATATGGTCAGCTTTCCAGCACAGAGCAGGTAAAGGATGGAGAGCAAGGCAGAAGGGGAAAATATGCCACAACCATTAGATACATTTTTCATCTTTATGCACAGAGTTCATCAAAACTTATGTTTAAAGAAAGATAAGTAGATGGTAAATAACTTCAATAATATTGGTGAGCACAGCAGGTGGTGGAAAGTGAGTTCTTTTTGGGACATGTTTAGAGGGCTCAGCTGCCTGATCTGGTGAATAAAGCTACAGCTGAATTCAGATCCAAGACTGAGCAAGCCAAGTCCCCGTGTGACTGGTGGTGAGGAAGTATTAACATTTGGAGGGGATTCTTGTGTTTCTGGATGGATCTATTGGGTGAAAGACTGTTTCAAGAGGCTTCTCATGATAATAGTTCCCATTTTTCTAACCTTACTACCTGCCAGGCTCTTTGTTAAGCACCATACACACATTATCTCATTTAACACCAAAACACTCAACATGAATACTATTATCCTGTTTTTCACAGAGGAGAAACTAAAGCTTGGAAAAGTTTGGCAGTGTAGTCAAGACCACACACCTGCTAAGTGCTGGAGCCAGAATTTGGATGTAGATAGACCAGAACTCAAAGCCAGGCCACTTAACCACCCCCAATAGATGCTTCCACCATCAGCTGTCCCACTCCAAACTGCTTTATGAAGGAATAAACAGTGGAAGCCTGGTGAATTAAGATTAAACCACCACAGAGTATGTGGTCAATAATTAAAGAAATAGTAAACCCCCCTGAGAGTGCTACCCAGGTTACACTACGGTATTTTTTAAATTAGTAATAACAATAGTAGCATGCACTTCATTTCTTGGAACTTTCTAGGCCATTGACTCACTATTCAGAAAACTGATGACATGCTAGGATCAAGCATTTAGCCTGTTTTTCCTGTATGAACTGTATGAACCAAACAGTTGATAAAGGTATGCTTCTGGTTTGTTTCTCTGTTTCTTTGTTTTGAGACAAAGTCTTGCTCTGTCACCCAGGCTAAAGTGCAGTGGAGTGATTGACCTCAGCTCACTGCAACCTCCGCCTTCCGGGTTCAAGTAATTCTGGTACCTCAGCCTCCCGAGTAGCTGGGATTACAGACGCGCACCACCAAGCCCAGCTAATTTTTTGTATTTTTGGTAGAGATGGCGTTTCGCCATGTTGCCCAGGCTGGTCTCAAACTCCTGAGCTCAGGCAACCCACCTGCCTCAGCCTACCAAAGTGTTAGGATTACAGGCGTGAGCCCCCGTGCTGGGCCAATAAAGGTATATTTTTGTTGTTGTTGTTGTTGTTGTTGTTGTTGTTGTGGTTTTGGTTTTGGTTTTGGGGATGGAGTCTCGCTCTGTTGCCCAGGCTGGAGTGCAGTGGTGCGATCTCGGCTCACTGCAAGCTCCGCCTCCCGGGTTCAAGTGATTCTCCTGCCTCAGCCTGCTGAGTAGCTGGGACTACAGGTGCCCGCCACCACGCCCGGCTAATTTTTTGTATTTTTAGTAGAGACAGGGCTTCACCCTGTTAGCCAGGAGGGTCTCGATCTCCTGACCTCGTGATCTGCCCACCTCAGCCTCCCAAAGTGCTTGGACTACAGGCATGAGCCACCACGCATGGCCAAAGGTACACTTTTTTTTATAGAATTCCAGATAATATGGGCAGAAGAAATGATAGAAATGACACTTAGCAATCCCTAATGGAATAACCATTAAGACTAATTCTCTTCTTCTTTTACACACTTTGGGGTCCCTTCTTCCCCTCTAGAACTTGAAGCAATCATTGGTGGACACTAAAATCATTGAATAAACAGGGACGGGTGGGAAAACTTATGTAAATGAATCAGGCTGACAGCTATTGAACCCACTGCTCATCTCAGTATAAGGCAAAAATTGGGGCCAGGCACGGTGGCTCACACCTGTAATCCCAGCACTTTGGGAGGCCAAGGCGGGTGGATCACGAGGTCAGGAGTTTGAGACCAACCTGACCAACATGGTCTCTACTAAAAATACCAACCTGTCTCTATTAAAAATACAAAAATTAGCCGGGCATGGTGGCACGTGCCTGTAATCCCAGCTACTCAGGAGATTGAGGCAGGAGAATTGCTTGAACCCCGGAGGCAGACGTTGCAGTAAGCCAAGACTGCGCCACTGCACTCCAGCCTGGGTGACAGAGCAAGACTCCGTCTCAAAAAAAAAAAAAAAAAAAAAAAAGAATTGGAAAATCAGGACACTGTGTGTGTCAATGTGAGGCCTAGGAGCTATGCAGCAAAATCTGTGAATTATCCTTGCCAAAGTAACTGCTGACTCTGGATCCAACCAGGTCTCCATATAACCATCAGTCTATAGAAAATATAGGACAGAGAGGAATAGAAAAACAAGTTAACACCATAGGAAGCAACTAGCCAAATTCAGAATGTAGAAAATTCTGCAGTAGAAATGACCAGATTTCTTTCACAAATAAATGGCATGACAAAGGAGATGAAAGGAAAACTTGTAGATTCACAGACTTAGAAGAGGAACTGCTTAGCGGGTATAGGGTTTTCTTTTGGGGTGATGCAAGTGTTTTGGAACTTGATAGAGGTGGGAGGTGCACAACATTGTGAACATATCAAATGCCACTGAATCGTTCACTTTGAAATGGTTTTATGTTATATGAATTTCATCTCAATATAGAGGAGAAGATAGATCAGTCAAACATAATGGGTGGAGCTTGTTTGACCTGCCTAAATGGAAGAAGGAAAAAAGAATGGCTATGGAGTCTAACAAATTAGAACCACAGGCTATCTCTGCTGCAAATTAGAACCACCAACTCCAGTGATTTTAAGTTGGGAAGAGATATTAAGGGTTTAAATGAGAATTTAATTCCTTTCTCAAGCTTAATACTTCCCCAAAATGATCTCCTTAAAAAAATCATCTAGCCTGTTTGTACCCCTCAGGGAGGGGGGAGCTCATTACCTCTCAGAAAGCATCCTTTTCGCCACAGAACAACCCTGCCATTCTAGAACTTTTGCTCACTGGTCTTAATTTGGCTCTACTGGCTTACATTGATTGTTTACTCTTTCAACTTAAAGCCTTTTGAAGTTATTGCCATATGAAAATTCTTCTTTCCAAAGGGAACATCTTTTTTTTTTTTTTTTTTCATTGAGAGAGGGTCTTGTTCTGTCACATGGGCTGGAGGGCAGTGGCACCGTCGTGCTCCACTGCAGCTTCAACCTCCTAGACTCAAACAATCCTCCTTCCTCAGCCTCCCATGTGGCTGGGACTACAGGTGCACACCACCACTCCTAGCTAATTTTTTAAAATTCTTGTAGAGATAGTTCTTGCCATGGTGCTTAGGCTGGTCCCAAGCTCCTGTGCTCAAGCAATTCTCCCACCCTCACCTCCCAGAGTGCTGGGATTATAGGCATGAACCACCACACCTGACCAAGCTCATCCATCTTGAAGCAGAACTCAACACTTCATCCCAGCCTGCAGCAACAAATACCTTCCACCAAGCAAGAGAAAGGATGTAAACTTGACCAAAGATTTTACTGATGTGGTGGAAGGAAGATTCACAGTCCACTAATCCCCACCCAGTCCATCCCTTCTCCTCCACATCTTTCCCTTTGGCTGCTCTCTATTTGGTGTCTAGCTTTTTCCCCAAATCCCAGAAAGCCAGAGACCATTATTCCAAGAATGACTTTGCTTTTCACAAACAAAAGAGTGTTCAACCATGATGACTCAATGGGAAAGTTATCAATTATGAGTAACTTTTTCTTTTATAATTTTCTCTGTTACAAAAGCTAGTATCTCCAATTCCTTAGACTACTATATAAACATAATTTCCATTTCTCTCACTTTCTTAGACAAACATTTCAATTTACTCCCGGTAGTTATATTTATCTTCAGGTGTGGGGCCCAGAATCAAATGTAAAATCATGGCCTGAGCTGAAAAAAGTAGAATAGGGCCCTCACCTCTATCATTCTAATAATTTTATTTTCATTGTTGTGGTCTAGGACCCCAAAAACTTTTATAGGGATCACTTTTCACCAGTTATTTATATTGAGGTTCCTGGCAACAGAATTCTCTTATTCATGTTTCTACTAAACTATATCTTCCCCTGTTCTATACTTATGACATTGTACAATGGCTGAGGTCTACAAGTTTTCTCTATTAAATGTAATTTTAACAGATTAGTCCATCATTTCAGTCTGTCAGTGTTCTATGCACCCAGTTCTATTACCCAGCCTCTACCCACTCCCAGCATCGCATCTGAAAATTGAAGGCCCATGCTGTCTAGAAATTGCTAAAGATGGCAGAACTAAGCAAAGAGCACTATAATCTGCCCTAGAAATCTCTCTCCAAGTTAACTCTTCTCCATTAATCAACATTCTTGATGAATTCTCATATCGGCACATTATTTTCTAAATGTTCCCAAGTAGGATTGTGGAGTGTTCAGTGTTTCTAAGGATCAAAATAACATTCTTATTCCATAATTTCTCTTTTTTTCTTCTTTTTTTTTTTGAGACGGAGTCTTGCTCTGTTGCCCAGGCTGGAGTTCAATGATGCAATCTCAGCTCACTGCAACCTCTGCCTCCCAGGTTCAAGTGATTCTCCTGCCTCAGCCTGCTGAGTAGCTGGGATTACAGGAATGTACCACCATGCCTGGCTAACTTTTGTATTTTTAGTAGAGACAGGGTTTCACCATGTTGGCCAGGCTGGTTTCGAACCCTTGATCTCAGGAGATCCACTTGCCTCGGCCTCCAACACACCCAGCCTTATTCTATAATTTCTGTAACCCACCCTTTTCCTGTCCTGAAACTCAGAGGCACAAGCAGGGTGTGCAGGTGCTATATACTTAAGAGTGCCCACATATTAGGAGGGACCATATGCATAGCAGATATCACAGATTCGAGCATTGACTATTGTAAGACTCTTCCGGCAGGTGGCCATGAAATATCCTATTCTTTAAAATCTGTATATTATGATAATTTCCCAACAGATGGAAGAAAAGCATCTTGATGAAGGGGTGCCTTTTTCTAATTCACATAAAGACTTCACTCTGCTGAAAATCATGTTGACTCAGCTCCAATCTGCTGGCCAGAACCAGTTTTCTACAATTTCTCATAGATTATTGACAACAGCTTCATATAGTTCTAGCTCCTGTAATCTCTGGAAGATAATTCATCTGGGCCTGGTTCTCACTATTTTCTGAACTTTATTTGGCTGCAGTTTCCTCTTCACATACTCTTTGTTCTGTCCTTTTCAGTTTGAAGACCATATCCTTGAGAGAGAGGATAGAAGAACAGATTGGAATCATTCTGCCTCCTTTGTTAGTAGCCTCTGGGTCCAGCTGTGGACTTGTCATTCTCTTCTTCTTTTATATACTTTGGGGTCCCTTCTTCCCAAGTTTCCTCTTCCCACTGTTTTAGTCTGTTCTCACACTGATAATAAAGTCATACTCGAGAATGGGTAATTTATAAACAAAAGAGGTTTAATTGACTCACAGTTCCACATGGCTGGGGAGGCCTCACAATCATGGCAGAAGGTGAAGAGGAAGCAGGACACATCTTACATGGCAGTAGACAAGAGGATGTGTGCAGGGGAACTCCCATTTATGAAACCATCAGATCGCATGAGACTTATTCACTCTCACGAGAACAGCACTGGAAAGACCCACCCCCATGATTCAATTACCTCCCACCAGGTCCCTCCCATGACACGTGGGAAGAATGGGAGCTACAATTCAAGATGAGATTTGGGTGGGGACACAGCCAAACCATATCACCCATCCCCTCCTAAGTGTGGTCCACTAATCTCCTCCGCCCATTGTCCAGGGTTTGCTCTCTGATTGCAGTGCACTGAAAACTATCATTGATTTAGCTTCTAATCTCACACCTGCTTCATTGACATTCATTCTCACCAGCTTCATGTGATTATCAAGCTCTCTCTCCTCTTTGGAATCAAAGGCCTCTTTTTTAATTTCCCCACAACACTTAAGTTTAAATTTCTTCTGAGTTGGTTTCATGTTCTGAAACACCTGCTATTCAGTCTATTAGAACCGCTGCCCAGCTGGCATGTGACTTCCCTAGTAATGGTGCCTTTTCCTGTCCTCATGAAAACATCCCTGAGGCAAATTCTACTTGATTTTTCTCCGCAAAGATAATGAAGCATTTCTACCATAAGATGATCGATGCCATTTCTTTCTCTTTTTTAACTTGCCTTCCATTTGTCACTTTCTTGATGTTATGGCTTATCACTTCCATAGTTTGTTTGATTTGCCCAGTCTCACACTGAAATGTGATCCCCAGTGTTGGAGGTGGGGCCTGGCAGGAAGTGTTTGGGTCATGGGGGCAGATCCCTCATAAATGGCTTATTGCTATCCTTGTGGTAATGAGTGAACTCCTGCTCTATTTGTTCCTGGAGGAACTGACTGTTAAAAAGGGCCTGACACCTCTCTCCTTTCCTTTGGCTTCCTGGTCTCACCACGTGGCAGACTCCCCTTTGCCTTCCTCCATGAGTGGAAGCACCTTGAGGCCCTCACCAGATGTAGATGCCAGTACCATGCTTCTTGTAGAACCTGTAGAAGCACGGGCCAAATAAACCTCTTTCCTTTATAAATTATCCAGCCCCAGGTATCCTTTTGTAGGAACACAAAAGGACTAAGACACTTGGAGAAATGTTTTCTCTTCAAGCTCCCTCTTTCTAGTTTTGCCGTTCATATTTCTCCTGTGCTCCCTCTATCAGGAATGCCATTGTTTGTCACTAACTGAATTTGGGGCTGATGGTCAATGTTTCAATGTTATAGCACCTCCTCCAATCATTAGAGTTGTCAAATTATTAAGGATGAAAGACTTCAATAGCAGGATTTTTATCCTAACAAATCAACACTCATTCATTCATCCATGAATTCATACATTTGTTCCACAATATGCATTGAGGATCTACTCTATGGCAAACACCGAGATGACTAAACTCACCATCTCCATCACCGGAAATCTAAAGGCATATTTCAAATATAACTGGAGCCCTGTGTGACTCCATTTTGTGCATGGAACTGTATTAAAATATAGCTTGACAAAAATAAAATAAATTTAAAAACAATTTAAATCATTCTCTGTGGAAGGTAAAGGATCACATTTTTAGTGCCCAGCAAAATACCTTTCCATTCCCTTCGCATACCTCTCTCACTATCAGTCTTTCCCAATATCTGTCAAAACACTCCTGGGCACTTTGGGTCACCATGACAAAGTGACCTGTCATTGAAGGACCTTCTCACTCACACCTCAGCCATCAGCATGTAGAAATCCTAAATAAAAATGCACAGACTCCTCAAAATAAAGTTTTAAAATACACAGATGAATTAGAAAGCAAGAAAAGAAATTCACAGATACCAACAATGAAAGAAGGATGCCCAGTTCAACTGGAGGGGCAAAAATGAAAGCCAAATGACTCATAGAAGTATAGTAGCTAGACCTGGACCCTAGTGGCTGGGAGGCTCAGGGACACATGGCAAAGCCTCACATTCTTGCAAAAAAGGAAGATAGAATGGAGTACACACGCCATACCATGAACTGTGAAGGGTTGCCTGAGATACCCCATCGGGGCATGAAAATGCCACATGCTGACCTGGAAAAAGGAAAGGAGACATCAGCACCATGGTGTTGAGCTGTTTTGCTCTCTGGTGTATCCCCACATCCTAATACAATGCCTGGAACATAGTAGCTTCTCAGTAAATAGTTTCCAAATGAATGAATGAGGAACGGAGGAGGCCATACAAAAAAATAAATAAAAAGGTAAAAAAGACTAATGTGACATAATCTTTGATGCATTTATACAAAAGTATAAGTGTGTATATTATAAGGAATTATATTAATTTTAACTATTTAGTGGAGACTATATATAACTATGTATATATTATATATGTTTATGTGTGGATATGTGTGTGTGTATAAACTCATACATGCAAAGAAAATTGCTGGAAGACAACAAAATTTTGGAGAAAAGAACTAGGGATCACAGGTAACAGGGAGAGTTTCTTTTTATTGTTTACCCTTTTGTGCTATTTGATATTTTTCATGCATATGTATCGCTTTTCACACACATGCAAAAAGTTTTCGAATAATTAGACATCTACTTAGTTACATAAAGAAAAAAATGTTCTGTCTATGTCACTCCAATTTTGTGATGATTTTAAATGGGGCAAAATATAAGAAAAGTGCTCTCTAAACTGTAAGCTCTATGCAAATATGAATTGTTAGTATAATAATTCCTTCTGTTTAAATACCAGGTGTGGTTTCTGTCTCCGACTGGACCCTGATTGATATATGTTGGCACTTATCATAATAAGGAGCTGTAAACTTCCTTTTTGGGTGAAATTCTATTGGCAGTTCAAAGGGCCAGGTAAGGTGAATGAACGCTAAGTCCCATGTTTCATGCAGGATGGATTTCCTCTTAGACTGAGAAGTCACAGATGTAGACAACCTCCACAGTCTTGGATAACCTTTTTTTTGTAACTGAAACATAATGATTAGCTAAGTCAGGGGTCAGAAGTTGTTTGAAACACAAGAGAAAATCTCCCTCAGAGTAGCTCCTCTAGCTCCTCCCAAAAATTCAAGAGTTGCTGTTGGATGGATTCTTTTATTGTGATTTCAGCTTTCCCTGTCTAAGTTACTCCTTTTCCTGCTAGATTTACTTAGAGATGGGCCTGTCTGTTCTGGAACCTTCTTCCCAGTCAAAAGCAGAAATGCAATTGAAGTTTCTGCTATGAGAACACAGGCAACTAGACAGACATATTTTTTGGCCTTGCAATTTTTTGGATAAATATTTACTAAGCAGCCATGAAGTGACTAGCACCATTAAGTTTGCATGTCAGAAAGTTTCAAGTAATAGTTTCTGCTTTGCGTCAGGAAAAGCAAATACCTTGTGTATTAACTCTTTTGTGATGAGAAGAGCAGACATCCTGATGGAGACAGCGCTTAGTGGAGCCATCACTCACTGTCATCTCAGCCCATTTTATCCCTGTGGTCATAGGACTCCACCGCCAGGGATCCAGGCCCCTACATGAACATGCCACTGGCCTGGTGACTGTGTGCTGGCATTGGCTCGAGACTTTGGTGTTGGCTTGGGCCTGAGCCAGCCCAGCACATATTTCCTTTGTAGATTAAACCTGAACTAAAAATCAGACCAGAGGCAAAGTATGGCCCATAGTGGGAAGGAAACCTCTTCCCCACTCCTGCCCAAAACACTGCCAGGCAGTGCAGGGACAACACAGGAGCACTTCAAGAGTTGGAAGCTTCAGCAGCCCTAGGAGACAGACCCCTTGCCGTGAACATCAGCATCCCACCATGAGTGCTCACAGCAGTGGCAGAGTTGAGACACTACTTTATGAAGCCTCATAGGCAAAGGGATCAAGAGACTCCTCTGAAGGCAGGAGAGAAACTCACGGCAGAGGATCAGAGGTGGCCAAAAGTGCTGACAGTTCAATGGAGGAACTCACATGAGATGTGCCCTGGAGGTTAATTGACTTGGGAGAGGTTCAATTAAACACTAGCTGAAGGCCAAGGTGTTGGATCTTACAGGACACAAGATGCGACTGGGTTTTATTAATTTGGTGAACATGTGCTAAGTCTCAAAGATGGAGTGGGAACTCTAAGCTTAAATAGAAGACTACAGTTCGCCACTCTTAATCAATATAGTACTAGAAGTCCTAACCAGAGCAATTAAACAAGAGAAAGAATAAAGAGCATCCAAACTGGAAAAGAGAAAGTCAAATTGTCCCAGTGTGCAGACAACATTCCTATAGAAAAACCTAAAGACTCCACCTAAATACCTCTTAGAACTGATAGATGAGGTTGGGAGTGGCGATTCACACCTGTAATCCAACACTTTGGGAGGCTGAGGTGGGCAGATCACTTGAGGTCAGGAGTTGAAGACCAGTCTGGCCAACATGGCAAAACCCTGTCTCTACTAAAAATACAAAAAATTAACCAGGCATGGTGGTGTGAGCCTGTAGTCCCAGCTACTTGGGAGGCTGAGGCACAAGAATCGCTTGAACCTGGAAGGTGGAGGTTGCAGTGAGCCAAGATTGAGTCACTGTACTCCAACTCCAGCCTGGGTGATAGAGCGAGTCTCTGTTTCAAAAAAAAAAAAAAAAAAAAAAAAGAACTCATAAATGAATTCAGCAAAGTTGCAGGCTACAAAATCAGCATGCATAAATCAGTAGCAATTCTGTATACCCATAACAAACTAGCTAAAAAAGAAATCAAGAAAGCAATCCCATTTACAATAGCTACAAAACAAATATCTAAGAATAATCTTAACCAAGCAGGTGAAAGATCTCTACGATGAAAACTGCAAAACACTGATGAAAAAATTGAAGAAGACACACACAAAAAACAGAAAGACATTCCATATTGCTGGATTAGAAGAATTAATGTTGTCAAAATGACCACACTACCCAAAGCAATCTACAGATTCAATATGATCCCTATCAAAATACCAATGACATTCTTCACAGATATAGAAAAAAACTGTCCTAAAATTTGTATGAAACTACAAAAGACCCCAAATAGCCAAAGCAATCCTGAACAAAAATAAAGCTGGAGGTATCATGCTATCTGACTTCAAAATATACTACAAAGCTATAATAATCAAAACAGAATGGTACTGGCATAAAAAAGATACAGAAACCAATGGGACAGAATACAGAAGACAGAAATATATCCCTTTATGCCAAATGTACTGTAGCAAGCAAGGAAGATGCAAAACAGAATCTCAACCCTCTATTCCTGCCTCACCTTCATTGCCCTCTCCATTATTCCAGCTCTAGACATTACTTAATCTCCTGCAGAAAAACAAATAATGGGATCTCCCATCAGAGTCAAATGCATAATCAACCCAGGGAATGCAAGCAATGCACAGGCACCTGACAGGCATCAAATGGATCAGTAAACAGAGAGGATAACTGAACAGCTGACAACACTTCAGTCCAAGATAAGCATGAAGCTGATTCTCCAGGTTCATTGCCCAAAGCACCTTAAAGAACAGCAAGAGGCCGGGCGCAGTGGCTCAAGCCTGTAATCCCAGCACTTTGGGAGGCCGAGGCGGGCGGATCACGAGGTCAGGAGATCGAGACCATCCTGGCTAACATGGTGAAACCCCGCCTCTACTAAAAATGGCTGGAAAACCAGCCGGGCGTGGTGGCGGGCGCCTGTAGTCCCAGCTACTCGGAGGCTGAGGTGAGAATGGCCTGAACCTGGGAGGCGGAGCTTGCAGGGGATTAGATCAAGGGCCACTGCACCCAGCCTGGGTGATTACAGCGAGACCGGCTCCTCAAAAAAAAAAAAAAAAAGAACAGCAAGAGAACTCCTTGTAGGGCAAAGAAAGTGGCCCTGCCCTACCCACGGGTCACTCCCCCTTCAAGCCCTGGTGTGTTCTCTTCAGCATTTACATGCTTGTTGAAAAGACAGATCAACCTAGATTAAACTAAAATAGTGTTTAAAAACAGTCAGTGCTTGGTCCAGAATATGCTGAAAAAAAAGCCAAGATCTCATCTCAGCCCAAACTACCCCTGCCTGCCATAAGCGTGTGCATAGAGGCACAGGAAAGTCAGTCCTACTGTGAAGCCTTAGTAATTATCACTGGAACCCACCGGATCCCACAAGGCTGGGAGAAGATGGCTTAATTAAGTATAATCTCTGACAGTTCTGATTGGGAAATTGGGGACACAGTAACTGGGTGCCTTTTAGGCAACGATCTGTTCCTTTTGTTAAAACACAGCAAGGGTCTCTTCTTTTGCCTACAACAAACAGGAGAGCTGTAATTATGTCATGTCAAACTGCAGCTGGGTGTGCTATTTTGGATCTCATATTTTCCTGGAGAGTTTTACAACCAAAAAGATAAAGTGCCTCCCCACTTGAATGGAGGCTATGTTTAAGGTACTTGAAGCACTGTAACACTCTACAGGCCTAACTCCACTTCTCATGGTAAAGAGAGGGTAGAAGCCAAAATCTGGCAGTTTACACTGTATGTATATGCAGAAACCTTGTGTATTAGCTTACTAGGGCTGCTGTAACAAACTGTCACAAACGTGGTGAATAGAACACAGAAACTTATTGTCTTAAAGTTATAGAGGCTAGAAGTCTGAGATCAAGGTGTCAGCATGGTTGATTCCTTCTGAAGGCTGTGAGGGAGAATCTGTTCTGTGCCGATCTCCTAGCTCCTGGTTGCTTTCTGGCAATGTGGCATTCCTTGGTTTGCAGATGTATTATCACAAACTCTGCCTTTATCTTCACATGGCTCTCCCTGTGGGCATGCCTATCTCTATGTCCAAATATCCCCGTTTTATAAGGACACAGTTGTGTTGGATTAAAGCTCACCCTAATGACTTCATTTTAACTTGACCATCTGCAAAGACCTTATTTCCAAACATGGTCCGCATTCACAGTTGAAGTAGGGCTTCAACTTTCGTGGGGACATAATTTAACCCATGATAACTTGGTTCTAATGAAATCTTACACAGATGCTCCCTGCTGGAAAAAAGAGAACAGTGTAGACAAGGGTAGAGCTTCTCTGGTTGACATGAGGGTGTGGAGTGGATGTTCTCAAACCTCTCCCTGTCCATCCTCTAGGTACCACCTTCCTCCTGCAGTCTCTGAGGTCTCTGCATTGTGTGGTTCAACTTTCCTTGGTTTTAGAGCAACTAAACAGAGAGAGAGAACCTGGATTTATTTATCCTTCTTTTTTTTAAATAAGCATGGGTCAAAGATTTATTTAACTCATTAAGAGAGCCAGTAAGATGTAATAACCAGGTCAAAGGATCATTCCAAGAACACACATATCTAAGTAATCTGGAATGCTGAAATGAGTCTACAAATAAGTGTAAAACTAGTCAATTACCCACAGTGCAACAACCAACTGCATCTCCACTGGACAAAATTCATTTGCATTTCTATGGGTAAGAATCATGTGTATTATTCTCAGTGTTCTACAAATTGCAGAGTTACAAAATAAAACTCCAGGGTAATGCAGATAACCAGGAAGGGTGCCCTAGATAAGACACCCAGTAGTCTTTTTTTGCCCATTTCAAAGTCTTTCACAATTTTTCCCTGCAGAATATATGCCTCCCAGGTGCTAAGACTACCGCAGATATTACTTAAGGCCTTTATGTTCCTAGGGGATGTGGTGGTCTGCTGGTTGGGGAGGGGTCAACCTCTTTCAAGTTTCAAGAACTATTAGGATGATACCTCTACCTCACCCAACCTATGTTGCTCCCAAGACCCTAACATCAGGGAAACAGAAATTCCTGTGTGGTTACAGGGATTCCTCGGTTCCTCCTGGGAGACCAGGATTTCTGGAATTCAGCACCAATCTTTTCTCTCCCACCCTTTGCCCCTGCTGCCAAGCTCCTTCTCTTACACACCCCCTCCCCAGCCCCACAACCTCTTCTCTCCTCCAGTATACACTTCAGCAATCAGTCCAGTCCTGAACAGGCATCCCCCTGAGGCCGCTTCCCTAAACTGGAAGTCCATCAGCCTCAAGAGCAACTTTTCTTTTCTTTTTTTTCTTTTCTTTTCTTTTTTTTTTTTTTTTTTTTTTTTTTTTTTTTTTTTTTTTTTTGCCCTTTCTGTTGTGCCTCCTTATGACTTTGAGCCTTCAAGCTGAAAGCTGAGACCCAGAGACCTGAATTTTTCTCTTAGTGGCTGTGTGACCGAAACTTCAGTTTCTATCATCCTAAGCTCTGAGTGTAAATGTGAACACAGCCAGTGCTGCGGTCTTCCATCCAGATCCTCTCCAGGACCTAGGACTGGGGCACTCACTCCACTAGCCCTGGAAACTGTCCTCTCCCAAAGGGGGCTACCTCACCCAAGGTTACCACCCCTTTCTGGGAGCAGCACACATGCAGTGACTGGTCCAGGTGGGGTAGAAACTCCAGCCTTCTTGCCTCAACTTGGGATATCTCTGAAGGGCCACTCCAGCTTCAGAGCTCCCCATGCATCAGCTGAGGTATCTGTTGCTACTACACACAGTTCAACTTCTCCTTCTGTCCAGTCCTGCCTCTTTCACTCCTTCTCAGGTGTGTTCCCAAGGGCGCTATCCAATAAATGCTTTTCTTACACACAAGTCTTAGAGTCTCTGAGTCTCTTTTCTTGGAAACACGATCCTGAAACAATGAGATAATGCTAAGCATGTAAAAATAAAAAGGGCTCAAATATGCCACTGACAAGTTCTGTGACCTTCATTGAGTTACTTCTCTCTGGTCTCAGTTTTCTGAACTGATAGTGGACTGATAGTGAGGTTATCAGTCCAAAATAGTCACTAATATTCTTTTGAGCACCAACATTCTAACAGTTTCTAAATCTACAAATAGTAGAGAGCTGGGCATAGGCTTGGAAGACAGACACCAGCCACATCACTGCCCAGGCTTCTGAAATACGTGATTTTATGCTGATACATTTCTCAGAAAAAAGTGGAATGGTGGGGCATGGGGGTGGTTTGTTTTCTGCTCTGCTCCAATAGAGATTCCACATGGCAAGGCGGGAGGGGGACCTTCCCTGAGCACGGTAAGACAACCTGAGATTGTTTTCCTTCCACATGCTGCCAGGCTCCTGAAACTGATATCCCTGGGAAAGGCTGGCATCTTAGAGAGTTACATTCTCCCATAAGCCAGCATCATCCTTGGCCAGGCCCTCCACATTGCAGATAAGAATTGGGATCTTGTCGGTCAGCACCATGGCTGCAGACACACTGGGGAGGGAGTTTTAGTCGCTTTGGGGTCACTGCTTCTTGCTCAGCAGTGCCCAGAAGCAGAAGCATATGGTGTAGCTCTCCATCGCTTAACAAGGGTACAGTATGGTACCTGAAACTGACATTTCTCATTCCCTGTTTAAGATTGAGAGGGACCTTATAGTGCCCATAAACACTAATAGATCAGTGCTACACACAAACACACGCACACACACACACTTACACACTCAAGGAAATACAAACAATTCAAGGTTACATACAGCTGTTGATTAGTTGTAAGAGTCTGGACAACACAAATATTCCAAGGCTCAGCATATTTTTGTTTTTTTTTTCTTTTTGAGACAGGGTCCCGCCCTGTGCCCCAAACAAGAGTGCAATGGTATGCTCATAGCTCACTGCAACCTCGAACTCCTAGGCTCAAACAAAATCCTCCCGCCTAAGCCTCCCAAGCAGCTGGGACTACAGGCACACGCCATTACATCAGCTAATTTTTAAGTCTTTTTTTGAGACGGGGGTCTCAAACTCTTGTCCTCAAATAATCCTCCTGCCTCGACCTCCCAAAGTGCTGGAATTATAGGCATGAGTCACGCCCAGCCTGGCTCAGCTTTGTAAGCTGTAAAATGGGATGTATTACAGTGTAAGTTTTACTATGTATTTCTAAGTACTACTATGTATTTTACTAAGTATTACTATGAGCTACTCTAATAACCTATTAGAATAAACCCTAAAAATCTCAGTGGCTTAACACAATAGAAGTTTATTTGCTGCTCTCATAGAGCCCAAAATGGGTGGCAGCTGTCTTCCAAGATGTGGTTATAAAACCAGCTTGCAGCTTCCAGTATTCTGGTGCCTGTCTGCACAAGATGGAGGAGGAGAAAAGAACGTAGAGAGTCAGATATGGGAGCACTGTTTAGCCCAGGCCTGGAAGTAACACGCAATACTTTCACGCACATGCCTATAGCTAAAACTTAATCATGTTGCCATGCTTAGTGGTAAAAGAGTTTGGGAAATAGAGTTTAGCTGTGTGCCCACAATGGGAAACACGTTTGGGAGAAGCTACCCAGTCCCATCCAAGGGATGATAACCTTATAGGATTGTTGTTGACTTAACAAAGGCAATAAGTAGTTCAGGTGTACAGTGAGTATTTAATAGACACTAGTTGCTGCTGATATTATTACAACAAGGGCAACTCAACAGGACCCTGGGAACTGGCTGGGGATGCCATGAGCGAATATGGGTCCCAGGACAGACATGGGTCCCAAGCTTGGGAGGGCAGCTCTGTCTTGCTTGGACCCCCACAACACTCATAAAAGATTCTGGGTGGCCAACTCTAAAGCTCACAATTCAGCTGACTTCCCTTGGGCAAGGGAGGGAGTGGGTTTAGTTCCAAGTTAGGAAGAGGCAGAGAAATAGTAAGTGCTTTGATTGCAGTTCCTTTCCACCAGCCAGGCATGGTGGCCCATGTATGTAATCCCAGCATTTGGGGAGGCCGAGGTGGATGGATCATTCGAGGCCTGGAGTTCCAGAGCAGCCTGGCCAACAGAGTGAAACCTCATCTGTACTAAAAATACAAAAATGACTTGGGCATGGTGGCACATGCCTGTAGTCCCTGCTATTCAGGAAGCTGAGGCTGAAGAATTGCTTGAAGCCAGGAGGTGGAGGTTGCAATGAGCCAAGATCATGCCACCGCACTTCAGCCTGGGTGACAGAGTGACAGAGTAAGACTCTGTCTCAAAAAAAAAAAAAAATTCTCTCCACCTACCATGCTGTGGCAATTATTCTTCTGAAAATACCAGAAGGCTAACAACACTTGCAAACAGAAAAAATTAATTATCCTTCCAAAGACACCCAATCAGGCTACAAGAAGGATATATGTTCTTCCCGTTAATTTGATGTTGCCCTCACTCCTTGAGAAATAATAGCCCTGGCCTTATTTTTCTAGAGGCATATTTTTCTCTTTACTTTGTTTTCTTGAAGGGTCTCCATGTTAATCTCAAATGCCTCTGCCTGAGACATTCGGGGCAAAAGCTTTTGATCAAATTTCTTCTCTCTCATCTCCAAGTTGCTCTCTTAATAGTAGGTCAGAGTAAAAGGTTTGTATTAATGCCAAGACATGAAAAAGAAAACAAAAACAGTAATTATTTGACACCCTCCAATTCTACATTCCCTGCACACATGTGCACGTGCACACAACACACATACACACCAGCAACAGCAGTAACCCTTGGCTAGATTTGTCATTTTGGCTTTGGGGCATAAAAAAATACAGGAAGGAAATAGGAAAAGAGGGAAATGACAGAAAAGGCAGATGAAGTATAAAATAATTGGGGGGCAATGTTAGAGAAACTTCTTTGGAGCTTTATATACTGCAAATTGTTGCCCCACTCCTCAATAACTTCAGTTCTATTAATCTAGGTTCCTTATGATAAGCTACTGTGTTAGTTCGCTAGGGCTGCCCTAACAAAATACCACACACTGGATGACTCAAACAACAGAAGTTTAATTTCTCACAGTGCCAGAAGCTGGAAGTCAAAGACCAAAGTGCCAGCAGGGTTGGTTTCCTTTGAGGCCTCTCTCCTTGGCTTACAGATGGCTGCCTTCTCACTGTGTCCCCACATGGCCTTTTCTCTGTGTGCAATGCCCATGGTGTCTCTTCCTCTTTTACAGGGATACCAGCAATATCTGGTTAGGGCCCACTGTAATGGCTTCATTTTAACTGAATCACTTCTCTAAAGGCCCTATCTCCAAATACTGCAGTCATACTTTGAGGTTCCAGGGATTAGGGCTTCAACATATGAATTGTGGAGGGGAGGATATAATTTAGTCCATAACAGCAAGCTTGCAGCAAATAATTTCTTTAAGTTGAAAATGCAGTAAAACAAAGAAAAAAATGGTTTTGTAACAAAACATATTGATCATTTGGAAAATATTGGTTCACCAGCTATTCAAATCTTCCAAATGTTGGCTCATTTGATTAGACAATATTAAAAGAATCCCATTTGTCAATATTACTACTGATCTTACCAGAACAGTCTTTAAGTATTTGAGTTGTCAAGATCATGATGGCAGAAACAAATTTTCCAAGATTCTAGTTTTTGCCTGAAAACTTGTATTTTATCATCGGTAACAAATACTGTCAGTTGTTTTTCTTGAAGTGACAGGCTACTTTTGCTCATTTTCAGGAAAATATCTGCCAAATACCCTAGTCTGAGTAACCACAGTTTGCCTGACAGTCATTCTTTCAATTAAAAATAGTGTTTCATGGAAAAACAATCTCAACTCCAACACACAAGTGCTTTTTTCTTAAGGCAATTATTGTACTTTGGAATGCAGCAAAAGTACTTTGTGCATACTTCATCACCCGGAATATCATTTTAAAATGTGTACACAAGGGCCAAATTTAACAAAAGTAATAATTTTCTTACCACTTTTTTTTGTTTGTTTGAGACAGAGTCTCATTCTGTTGCCCAGGCTGGAGTGCAATGGCACAATCTCGGCTCATTGCAACCTTCGCCTCCCAGGTTCAAGCATTTCTCCTACCTCAGCCTCCCAAGTAACTGGGACTATAGGCACCCACCACCAAGCCCAACTAATTTTTGTATTTTTAATAGAGATGGGGTTTCGCCATGTTAGCCAGGCTGGTCTTGAACTCCCGACATCAGGTGATCTGCCCACCTTAGCCTCCCAAAGTGCTGGGATTACCAGGTGTGAGCCACCATGCCCAGCAACTTTTTTAACACTTTTTAGGTGAAATTGGCAGGCTTGTTTTTTCACTTCAACTGTGTGGCAGTGCTGTGGCAGTGATGACCAGCACAGTTGGACCCCATTGCCTGATTTCTGCTAAGGCCCCCAGCAGTACTACACACCACTGGTTTCACAATACTCAGTGCAAATGTCAACCCAGTGAACAAGGCAAATGACATCTTAGTGTTTGCTATAGACTGAATGTTGTGTTCCCCCAAAATTCAAATATCAAAAATCTAATAGGCCATGTAATGATACTAGGAGGTGGGGCTTTGAGGGGTGATTATATTATGAGCGTGCAGCCCTCCTGAATGAGATGAGTGCCCTTAATAAAGAAGTCCCAAAGAGTTGCCTTCCTACTTCCACCATGGGAAGACACAGTGAAAAGGTGCCATCTATGGACCAGAAAGTCCTCACCACATACTGAATGCGCCAGCATCTTGATCTTGGACTTCCCAACCTCCAGAACTATGAGATGTAAATTTCTGTTGTTTCAAAGCTACTCAATCAATGGTCTTTTATTATAGCAGCCCAACTGGACTAAGATGGTTTTTACTTTGAAGATCCCCTGAAAGAGTCACAGGAACTCCTAAAGGTCCAGGGACCACACTTTTTTAAAATAGCTGTTGGCCGGGCATGGTGGCTCACACCTGTAATCCCAGCACTTTGGGAGGCTGAGGTGGGCAGATCACCTGAGGTCAGGGGTTCGAGGCCAGCCTACCCAACATGGAGAAACCCCGTCTCTACTAAAAATACAAAAAATTAGCCAGGCATGGGGGCAGGCACCTGTAATTCCAGCTACTCGAGAGGCTGAGACAGAATTGTTTGAACCCATGAGGTGGAGGTTGCAGCGAGCCAAGATCACACTACTGCACTCCAGCCTGGGCGACAAGGGCAAAACTCCGCCTCAAAAAAAAAAAAAAAAAAAAAGCTGTCATAGATCGAGCTGAATTTCTCTTAATTCTCCAGTAACCCCAGTTCCTCCAGCACCACTACTGCCTTCCAGCCATCAAGTAACCACAAATGCAAGATTGGCATAGATTCTTAATACATACTTTTACATATGACTAAATATCATAGTGTACATGTTATTTTGCAATGTGCCATTTTCACATAACAATGTATTTTTTAGGGCCAGGCATGGTGGTTCACGCCTGTAATCCCAACACTTTGGGAGGCGAAGGCGGGCGGATCACGAGGTCAGGAGATCGAGACCATCCTGACTAACACGGTGAAACACCATCTGTACTAAATACACAAAAAATTAGCCGGGTGAGGTGGCGGGTGCCTGTAGTCCCAGCTACTCGGGAGGCTGAGGCAGGAGAATGGCGTGAACCCAGGAGGCGGAGCTTGCAGTGAGCCAAGATTGCACCACTGCACTCCAGCCTGGGCGACAGAGAGAGACTTTGTCTCAAAAAAAAAAAAAAAATCTACTCAATTAGGTTCAAACAGATCTTGTCCATTCTTTTAACTCTATAGTATTGCATGAAATGTATTAACTCCATTTCTTTAGCGATTCTTCTACCACGGAAATTTATCTCTTTTTCTTTTGAAAATATTGGTCCTACCTTCTTGTTTATATTTTTAAGTATGCATTTGGAAAAGTATTATGAATGTTCTGTACATCTAAAAGGCTCTATATAACATGCAAGCAATGTGAAGAATAACACAGGTATGAAGGCCCAAGGACAACGGTGTACTAACACCCCTGAGGGAGCCTCATATTTGGCAGGGACTAGTAGTGCAGACTGCTCAGGGTAATTTGGGTCTGGTTTTCCACTCATGAGTTTTGGCAGGGCTTCCAGTACCCCGTGAAGACATGAAAAGGCATCATTCTTGAAGGCTAAGATGAAAGTTGCTCTTTAACTCAGGAACAAGGCTCCCCTTTTCTGGAACTGAAAGATACACAAAGTTTCCTTGTTTCCCTAAAGTGGGGCTCAGGTGGAAATGGCAGGTCTTTTTCCACTGTCCACTCTCAGCACAAGAAAGCACAATGACTTTTTTTTTAAATGCCTTTCATATTTCTGAGGTCCCCAAGTTGTCCTGTGACAAACAAGTGATTGCCTTCTTTGATACTTAAGTGAAGTTTCAGCATTTTTTATTTTTTAAATCATCACCATGTAGCTTGTGCTTTTGAACTTTTTTTTACATACTTAAAAAAGGAGGGGCGTTTGCAAGTTGGAGTTGAGGTTCAGAGGAATGAACATGGACTTAGCAGTGAGTTAGCGATAAATGCAACTTGCTGCTCTATCCCTCAGCAGTGGTATGATATTAAGCAGATCACTTAGAGTCTTTGTCAGTTTCTGTGTTTGTCAAGGGAGCACATTCCTCAGGTGGTCGCTGTGAGCATCATATAAGACAATATGTGCAAAAGTGCCAGGTACAATATCAGGGCACAATAAATAACAGTTTAGGGATACTTATATGTCAGCCAGGTGAATCATATCAAAATGTTTTAATGGATTATCTTAATTATCAGACTTATGGATTTGACTTGAACCTACACTATTCTGAGAAACTTCACGCAACTCTTCATTTCTCCTTGGCTTCCCTTCAAACTAACCTCTGCAATCTGCTTCCAGCCCTGCCAAGTCACACAAGCTTTCTTTTAGAAGAGGCCATGGTATGCAGATGGCCGAGTCCAACAGCATGCCCTCTTGGTAGCGTTGACACCATTGACAATGTGCTGCCTCTTAAGACACTTCCCTCCTTGGTTTCTGTGACCCTCATTTCTCCTGGTTTACGCAAGCTCCCAGGTACCAACATCCTTCATGGACTCTTACCTGGCCCCAATTTTCCTCAGGACTTGGTCTTGAGTCCTTATCTCTTCTCACTTTTCAATTCTCTCCCTGAGTGATCTCATTCACTCACACACACAGGTAGATCCATGTCTCCATCTCCAGACCCAGCCTCTCCCTGAACATCAGATTCTGTTTTCCAATTCTCTAGTGAACTCCTCACATTGCAATCCCTCAGACATCAAAGTCAATGTGTCCAAAATTCACCATCCCACATGACTTCATCCCAAATCTGTGCTGTGGGCTTCACTTTGGCAAATTCCCTGTCACCATCCCCTCAAGTCACCTAAATCAGAAGCACTGGGATACATTTAGAAGCATTGTGCTGATACCACTTGTATCGATGCTGCTTCTTTAAAAAAACAAACAAACAAACAAACAAAAACCTGTTATTGCCCAGACTAGAGCGTAAAGGCACAGTCTCGGCTCACTGCAACCTCTGCCTCCCAGGTTCAGGCAATTCTCCTGCTTCAGCCTCCCAAGTAGCTGGGATTACAGGCACACACCACCATTCCTGGCTAATTTTTGTATTTTTAGTAGAGATAGGGTTTTGCCATGCTGGCCAGGCTGGTCTCGAACTCCTGACTTCAGGTCATCCACCCACCTTGGCCTCCCAAAGTGCTGGGATTACAGGCGTGAGCCACTGTGCCCAGCCTTTTTAAAAAAAATTCTGTTCAGGAACTCTCCAGTTAGTTTCCACTAGTCAGGTTCAGGCCCTTCCTACTGACCTCTCTGTCTCCAGTCTAGTGTCCCTTTATTAACTCCATTCTCCAACATGCATTCAGAATGACCTTTCTAAAAAAAAAAAAAAATCACATACAGTGCCAACCAGATGTGGCCATATCATTTATCAGCCAAACTGAGACACCTCTGATAGTGAAATGGTGTGTGCTATGAGTAATTACACTGGAACAACAAACAAACTCTCACTTTATACCAGGGACTGTGCTAAGTGCTTTACATACCCAATAAACTTATCCAGTAGCTATTATTATTATCTAATTGCAGATGAGGAAACTGAAGTTTAGAGAGGTTAAATGGCTCGCCCATGGGCATACAGCTAATACGTGGAAGAATGGGATTTGAACTCAGCATGATCTAATTCTAGAGTTCATCACCTTAACTACTTCTTATGCTGATCTTCTTAATTCTTTTTTAAAAATGTGTTGATTCCTCACCATCCATTTCACAACGAAACTTTCTGACATGGCCACAGCCTTCTCCCCAACCACTCATCCACAGGGACCCTTCCCTGAAGCTGGGCACAACTAGCTGCTTCTCTCCTCCATGTACTTGGTTTGTGTTTCTCCCAGAAATTTCCCACCGTATCCTCATCTAATTCATCAAACTCATCAAACTCAGCTCATGGGTCACCTCTCCCAGGTTAACTGCCCCTGCAGTGGGCTCTTTCAGCATCCTGTGTGTGTATAATTCAGAGCATTAATTATGCTGTATTATCTATATCCTCTTCTGGTAAGGTTTCTTTTGTTGCCTTCTTCCAGCTATTGTCGTTGAATATGTTGCTTATTTTCCTTCAAAGTTTCCTGTCTTCTGATCAGTGTATTGAAAACTCTAGAGGGGGGGGCGGAGCAAGATGGCCGAATAGGAACAGCTCCAGTCTCCAACTCCCAGCGCGAGCGACACAGAAGACCAGTGATTTCTGCATTTTCAACTGAGGTACTGGGTTCATCTCACTGGGGAGTGCCGGACGATCGGTGCTGGTCAGCTGCTGCAGCCCGACCAGCGAGAGCTGAAGCAGGGCGAGGCATCGCCTCACCTGGGAAGCGCAAGGGGGAAGGGAATCCCTTTTCCTAGCCAGGGGAACTGAGACACACAACACCTGGAAAATCGGGTAACTCCCACCCCAATATTGCGCTTTAAGCAAACAGGCACACCAGGAGATCATATCCCACACCTGGCCGGGAGGGTCCCACGCCCACGGAGCCTCCCTCATTGCTAGCACAGCAGTCTGTGATCTACCAGCAAGGCAGCAGCGAGGCTGGGGGAGGGGCGCCCGCCATTGCTGAGGCTTAAGTAGGTAAACAAAGCTGCTGGGAAGCTCCAACTGGGTGGAGCTCACAGCAGCTCAAGGAAACCTGCCTGTCTCTGTAGACTCCACCTCTGGGGACAGGGCACAGCTACACAACAACAACAACAACAACAACAACAAAAAAGCAGCAGAAACCTCTGCAGACGCAAACGACTCTGTCTGACAGCTTTGAAGAGAGCAGTGGATCTCCCAACACGGAGGTTGAGATCTGAGAAGGGACAGACTGCCTGCTCAAGTGGGTCCCTGACCCCTGAGTAGCCTAACTGGGAGACATCCCCCACTAGGGGCAGTCTGACACCCCACACTTCACAGGGTGGAGTACACCCCTGAGAGGAAGCTTCCAAAGCAAGAATCAGACAGGTACACTCGCTGTTCAGAAATATTCTATCTTCTGCAGCCTCTGCTGCTGATACCCAGGCAAACAGGGTCTGGAGTGGACCTCAAGCAATCTCCAACAGACCTACAGCTGAGGGTCCTGACTGTTAGAAGGAAAACTATCAAACAGGAAGGACACCTACACCAAAACCCCATCAGTACATCACCATCATCAAAGACCAGAGGCAGATAAAACCACAAAGATGGGGAAAAAGCAGGGCAGAAAAGCTGGAAATTCAAAAAATAAGAGTGCATCTCCCCCAGCAAAGGAGCGCAGCTCATCGCCAGCAACGGATCAAAGCTGGACGGAGAATGACTTTGACGAGATGAGAGAAGAAGGCTTCAGTCCATCAAATTTCTCAGAGCTAAAGGAGGAATTACGTACCCAGCGCAAAGAAACTAAAAATCTTGAAAAAAAAGTGGAAGAATTGACGGCTAGACTAATTAATGCAGAGAAGGTCATAAACGAAATGAAAGAGATGAAAACCATGACACGAGAAATACGTGACAAATGCACAAGCTTCAGTAACCGACTCGATCAACTGGAAGAAAGAGTATCAGCGATTGAGGATCAAATGAATGAAATGAAGCGAGAAGAGAAACCAAAAGAAAAAAGAAGAAAAAGAAATGAACAAAGCCTGCAAGAAGTATGGGATTATGTAAAAAGACCAAATCTACGTCTGATTGGGGTGCCTGAAAGTGAGGGGGAAAATGGAACCAAGTTGGAAAACACTCTTCAGGATATCATCCAGGAGAACTTCCCCAACCTAGTAGGGCAGGCCAACATTCAAATCCAGGAAATACAGAGAACGCCACAAAGATACTCCTCGAGAAGAGCAACTCCAAGACACATAATTGCCAGATTCACCAAAGTTGAAATGAAGGAAAAAATCTTAAGGGCAGCCAGAGAGAAAGGTCGGGTTACCCACAAAGGGAAGCCCATCAGACTCACAGCAGATCTCTCGGCAGAAACTCTCCAAGCCAGAAGAGAGTGGGGGCCAATATTCAACATTCTTAAAGAAAAGAATTTTAAACCCAGAATTTCATATCCAGCCAAACTAAGTTTCATAAGTGAAGGAGAAATAAAATCCTTTACAGATAAGCAAATGCTTAGAGATTTTGTCACCACTAGGCCTGCCTTACAAGAGACCCTGAAGGAAGCACTCAACATGGAAAGGAACAACCGGTACCAGCCATTGCAAAAACATGCCAAAATGTAAAGACCATCGAGGCTAGGAAGAAACTGCATCAACTAACGAGCAAAATAACCAGTTAATATCATAATGGCAGGATCAAGTTCACACATAACAATCTTAACCTTAAATGTAAATGGACTAAATGCTCCAATTAAAAGACACAGACTGGCAAACTGGATAAAGAGTCAAGACCCATCAGTCTGCTGTATTCAGGAGACCCATCTCACACGCAGAGACATACATAGGCTCAAAATAAAGGGATGGAGGAAGATTTACCAAGCAAATGGAGAACAAAAAAAAGCAGGGGTTGCAATCCTAGTCTCTGATAAAACAGACTTTAAACCATCAAAGATCAAAAGAGACAAAGAAGGCCATTACATAATGGTCAAGGGATCAATTCAACAGGAAGAGCTAACTATCCTAAATATATATGCACCCAATACAGGAGCACCCAGATTCATAAAGCAAGTCCTTAGAGACTTACAAAGAGACTTAGACTCCCATACAATAATAATGGGAGACTTCAACACTCCACTGTCAACATTAGACAGATCAACAAGACAGAAAGTTAACAAGGATATCCAGGAATTGAACTCATCTCTGCAGCAAGCAGACCTAATAGACATCTATAGAACTCTCCACCCCAAATCAACAGAATATACATTCTTCTCAGCACCACATCGTACTTACTCCAAAATTGACCATATAATTGGAAGTAAAGCACTCCTCAGCAAATGTACAAGAACAGAAATTATAACAAACTGTCTCTCAGACCACAGTGCAATCAAACTAGAACTCAGGACTAAGAAACTCAATCAAAACCGCTCAACTACATGGAAACTGAACAACCTGCTCCTGAATGACTACTGGGTACATAACGAAATGAAGGCAGAAATAAAGATGTTCTTTGAAACCAATGAGAACAAAGATACAACATACCAGAATCTCTGGGACACATTTAAAGCAGTGTGTAGAGGGAAATTTATAGCACTAAATGCCCACAAGAGAAAGCAGGAAAGATCAAAAATTGACACTCTAACATCGCAATTAAAAGAACTAGAGAAGCAAGAGCAAACACATTCGAAAGCTAGCAGAAGGCAAGAAATAACTAAGATCAGAGCAGAACTGAAGGAGATAGAGACACAAAAAACCCTCCAAAAAATCAATGAATCCAGGAGTTGGTTTTTTGAAAAGATCAACAAAATTGACAGACCACTAGCAAGACTAATAAAGAAGAAAAGAGAGAAGAATCAAATCGACGCAATTAAAAATGATAAAGGGGATATCACCACCGACCCCACAGAAATACAAACTACCATCAGAGAATACTATAAACACCTCTACACAAATAAACTGGAAAACCTAGAAGAAATGGATAATTTCCTGGACACTTACACTCTTCCAAGACTAAACCAGGAAGAAGTTGAATCCCTGAATAGACCAATAGTAGGCTCTGAAATTGAGGCAATAATTAATAGCCTACCAACCAAAAAAAGTCCAGGACCAGATGGATTCACAGCTGAATTCTACCAGAGGTACAAGCAGGAGTTGGTACCATTCCTTCTGAAACTATTCCAATCAATAGAAAAAGAGGGAATCCTCCCTAACTCATTTTATGAGGCCAACATCATCCTGATACCAAAGCCTGGCAGAGACACAACAAAAAAAGAGAATTTTAGACCAATATCCCTGATGAACATCGATGCAAAAATCCTCAATAAAATACTGGCAAACCGGATTCAACAACACATCAAAAAGCTTATCCACCATGATCAAGTGGGCTTCATCCCTGGGATGCAAGGCTGGTTCAACATTCGCAAATCAATAAACATAATCCAGCATATAAACAGAACCAAAGACAAGAACCACATGATTATCTCAATAGATGCAGAAAAGGCTTTTGACAAAATTCAACAGCCCTTCATGCTAAAAACGCTCAATAAATTCGGTATTGATGGAACGTACCTCAAAATAATAAGAGCTATTTATGACAAACCCACAGCCAATATCATACTGAATGGGCAAAAACTGGAAAAATTCCCTTTGAAAACTGGCACAAGACAGGGATGCCCTCTCTCACCACTCCTATTCAACATAGTGTTGGAAGTTCTGGCTAGGGCAATTAGGCAAGAGAAAGAAATCAGGGGTATTCAGTTAGGAAAAGAAGAAGTCAAATTGTCCCTGTTTGCAGATGACATGATTGTATATTTAGAAAACCCCATTGTCTCAGCCCAAAATCTCCTTAAGCTGATAAGCAACTTCAGCAAAGTCTCAGGATACAAAATTAATGTGCAAAAATCACAAGCATTCTTATACACCAGTAACAGACAAACAGAGAGCCAAATCATGAATGAACTTCCATTCACAATTGCTTCAAAGAGAATCAAATACCTAGGAATCCAACTTACAAGGGATGTAAAGGACCTCTTCAAGGAGAACTACAAACCACTGCTCAGTGAAATAAAAGAGGACACAAACAAATGGAAGAACATACCATGCTCATGGATAGGAAGAATCAATATCGTGAAAATGGCCATACTGCCCAAGGTAATTTATAGATTCAATGCCATCCCCATCAAGCTACCAGTGACTTTCTTCACAGAATTGGAAAAAACTGCTTTAAAGTTCATATGGAACCAAAAAAGAGCCCGCATCTCCAAGACAATCCTAAGTCAAAAGAACAAAGCTGGAGGCATCACGCTACCTGACTTCAAACTATACTACAAGGCTACAGTAACCAAAACAGCATGGTACTGGTACCAAAACAGAGATATAGACCAATGGAACAGAACAGAGTCCTCAGAAATAATACCACACATCTACAGCCATCTGATCTTTGACAAACCTGAGAGAAACAAGAAATGGGGAAAGGATTCCCTATTTAATAAATGGTGCTGGGAAAATTGGCTAGCCATAAGTAGAAAGCTGAAACTGGATCCTTTCCTTACTCCTTATACGAAAATTAATTCAAGATGGATTAGAGACTTAAATGTTAGACCTAATACCATAAAAATCCTAGAGGAAAACCTAGGTAGTACCATTCAGGACATAGGCATGGGCAAAGACTTCATGTCTAAAACACCAAAAGCAACGGCAGCAAAAGCTAAAATTGACAAATGGGATCTAATTAAACTAAAGAGCTTCTGCACAGCAAAAGAAACTACCATCAGAGTGAACAGGCAACCTACAGAATGGGAGAAAATTTTTGCAATCTACTCATCTGACAAAGGGCTAATATCCAGAACCTACAAAGAACTCAAACAAATTTACAAGAAAAAAACAAACAACCCCATCAAAAAGTGGGCAAAGGATATGAACAGACATTTCTCAAAAGAAGACATTCATACAGCCAACAGACATATGAAAAAATGCTCATCATCACTGGCCATCAGAGAAATGCAAATCAAAACCACAATGAGATACCATCTCACACCAGTTAGAATGGCGATCATTAAAAAGTCAGGAAACAACAGGTGCTGGAGAGGATGTGGAGAAATAGGAACACTTTTACACTGTTGGTGGGATTGTAAACTAGTTCAACCATTATGGAAAACAGTATGGCGATTCCTCAAGGATCTAGAACTAGATGTACCATATGACCCAGCCATCCCATTACTGGGGATATACCCAAAGGATTATAAATCATGCTGCTATAAAGACACATGCACACGTATGTTTATTGCAGCACTATTCACAATAGCAAAGACTTGGAATCAACCCAAATGTCCATCAGTGACAGATTGGATTAAGAAAATGTGGCACATATATACCATGGAATACTATGCAGCCATAAAAAAGGATGAGTTTGCGTCCTTTGTAGGGACATGGATGCAGCTGGAAACCATCATTCTTAGCAAACTATCACAAGAACAGAAAACCAAACACCGCATGTTCTCACTCATAGGTGGGAACTGAACAATGAGATCACTTGGACTCAGGAAGGGGAACATCACACACCGGGGCCTATCATGGGGAGGGGGGAGGGGGGAGGGATTGCATTGGGAGTTATACCTGATGTAAATGACGAGTTGATGGGTGCAGCAGACCAACATGGCACAAGTATACATATGTAACAAACCTGCACGTTATGCACATGTACCCTACAACTTAAAGTATAATAATAATAAATAAATTTAAAAAAATAAAAAATAAAAAATAAAAAAAAAAAAGAAAACTCTAATTTCCCCTGTAAATAGTGCTTTGGTTGGGCCTCATGCATTTTGACATGTGATAATTTCTTTAACCCAAGGAGTTAAGGGACGTTTTACAAGTTTTAGTTTTCATTTGGTTCTTGTCAGTTAGTTGGTTGGTTTCCAGAAAATGGAAAACATTTTAGCTCTTTTGGAACATCCCCTGCCACCATCTTTTATTGTTATTGATTTTTAATTTTATTGCATTACGACCACAGAATATAGTCTGCATGATGATACTGAATCTTTGGAATAAATTGGAGCCTTTTCTGTGGCCTAGAACATGGCCAATTTTAATAAACATATAATGTGTGCCCAAAATGTATATATTCAATTTGTTGAATATAAAGTATTATATATATCTATTATCTCAGGCTTATTAGTAATGTTATTTAATTCTGTGTCTTTCTTTGCTTACTTTATGTCTGCTCTATCCATTGGTATCCAAGAAAACTGTTAAAATTTCCATTTATCTTATTCAATATTGTATTCCCAGCACTTAGTACAGGTACTAGGTGCATTACAGTTTGTTACTGAATAAATGGAAATACTACCCTGATGTACTTGATATCTAGGATTCATCTTATTAGAAACAAGTCATTTAGAAGCCAACTCAACTTAGCTCTGATTCAACATGCCCTTGGCCACGCCCATGCCACTCTGCAAAGGGAGAAAGGTTACAGAGCAGATCCAGGCCAGGGTCTTGGAAGGGCCCGTGCAATGACGGCACTCACAGTTCTTTCATGTGTGAAAGTGCTTTCTCATGCCTTAGCTGTTTTGTGTTTGCTTCACGGCAGGACCACCAGGGAGGCAAGTCATATTTTATTATCGCAAATACACAGTTGAGAATCTAAAGAGCCACACACAGGCAAAGACAGAGAAGCATGTAGAAGTCCCTTCACTGTTTTTAAAAAATTAGGCCGGGCATGGTGGCTCACGCCTGTAATTGCAGCACTTTGGGAGGCCAAGGAGGGCGGATCACCTGAGGTCAGGAGTTTAAGACCAGCCTGGCCAACATGATGAAACCCCATCTCTACTAAAAATACAAAAAATTAGCTGGGCATGGTGGTGCACACCTGTAATCCCAGCTACTAGGGTGGCTGAGGCCAGAGACTCACTTGAACCCGGAAGATAGAGGTTGCAGTGAGCCAAGATTGCACCACTATACTCCAGCCTGGGCTACAGAGTAAAACTCTATCTCAAAAAAAAAAAAAAAAAAAAAATTAAAGGGCATCTTATTTTGAAATGTTTTTAAGAATTTGGTGATTTTCTCTTTAATTAATTTATTATCAATGGGGTATGACAGGCTGGGCACAGTGGCTCACATCTGTAATCCCAGCCCTTTGGAAGGCTAAGGCAGGAGGATTGCTTGAGCCCAAGAGTTTGAGGCCACCCTGGATAACACAGCAAGACCCAATCTCTACACAAATAAAAAAATTAACTGGGCATAGTGGCACATGCCTGTAGTCCCAGGTACTCAGAAAGCTGAGGCAGGAGGATCACTTGAGCCCAGGAGTTTGAGGCTGCAGTGAGCTATGATCATGCCACTGAATGCCAGCCTGGGTGACAGAGCAAGACTCTGTCTCAAACAAACAAAACGAGTATGATTAATCAATAACAAGTGTTGGCAAGGATACAGAGTAATTGGAACCCTCAGACATTGGTGGGAATGTAGAATGGTGCAGCCTTTGTGGAAAACAGTCTAGCAGTTCCTCAGAAAGCTAAACATAGGACCCAGCAATTCCACTATTAAATATATCCTGAAGAAAACTAAAAACATATGCTTACAATAACTTGCATGTGAACATTCATAGCAGCATTATAATAGCTAAAAAATGGAAACAACCCAAATGTCCATCAATTGATAGAGAAACAAACAAAATATGGTATATCTATACAATGGAATATTATTCAGACACAAAAAGGGGTACAGCGCTGATATATACTACAACATGGATAAACTTTGAAAACACTGAACTCAGTGAAAGAAGTCAAACACAAAAAGGCCACGTATTGTATTACTGCATTTATATGAAATGCCTGGAATGGGAAAATCTTTAGAAATAGAAAGTAGATCAGTAATTGTTAAAGGCTGCAGGAGGGAGAATGGAGAGTTGCTGCTAATGAGTATGGGATTTTTTCTGGGGATTGTATTAGTCAGGATTATCCCAAGAAACAGAGCTAATAGGAGACAGATGATTGATTGATGAGGCAATTTATTATGTGAACTGGCTCATGTAATTATGGAGTCTGAGAAATCCCACAATATGCTGTCTGCAAGCTGGAGAACTGAGAAAGCCAGTTGTGTAATTGTCCTAATTCTGAAGGCCTGAGAACCAGGAACTCAAACATCTAAGAGCAGAAGATGGATGTCCCAGCTCAAAAAGAGGGATGATGAAATATTCTGCAATTAGATAGTGGTGGTGGTTGCACAGCCTCGTAGTTATTCTGAAAACATCAAAATTGCACACTATTGTTTGTGAATCATCTCTCAATTTTTTAAAATAGTATGGCAAATCAATAATTCTGTATCACTTCTCTATATCCCAACAGAAAATTCCCTGGAAGCAACACAAAAGAGTGTAGACTTGGGAAAAGACGGAGCATATTTAAATTCTTCCCTTACACTATTACCTCCAGAACTTGAGCATTTTATTTAACTTCTCTAAGCATCAGTTTTCTTACCTGTAAAATGAAGGCAAGATTACCTATCTTATAAAGTTGTTATGAGGATTAAATGAAACCATCTAAGTAAAACAGCTAGTCCTCTACCACACATTTAGTAGGCATGAATAAATGACTGCTCTTATCATTATGCTTTTATTATTACTATTATTATTTTCACATATTTCAGATCTTTCATATCTAATAATTTTAGTGATATTTTTGACATTTTTAATCACAGAGATATCAAATGTTTCTTTTCTGTGAGCATAATCTTGGTGAATTCTTAGAAAATATGGCTTAAATGAAAATCTATTTTTAGCACACTGAGCCATCTACTGTGCCTCCTCCATGGAATAAATAATAATTAACAAAGCAGCTGCGGGGAAAAAAGCATGTCCCATGAATTTATTCAACGCATTAAGAATAGCAATAGAATTGTTTGCCCATTGCACCCCCTTGTGAGAGCTCAAGGTAACTACCTTTATTCAAGAGAGTAGGTGGTTTTGAGCTTTGCCATTCAAAGTTTGGTCCTTAGTTCAGCAGTATGGGCATCACATAAATGATTGTTAGAAAGTTATTTACTTATTTTTCTCTCTTTAATTTTAGGTTCGGGGGTACATGTGCAGGTTTGTTACATTGGCAAATTGTGTGTTGCAGGGATTTGGTGCAGAGATTATTGTATCACCCAGCTAATAAGCATAGTATCTAATAGGTAGTTTTTCATTCCTCACCCTCCTCCCACCTTCCATTCTCAAGTAGGCTCCAGTGTCTATCGTTCCCTTCCTTGTGTCTATGTGTACTCAGTGGTTAGCTCCCATTTATAATGGGAACATGTGTGTTAATTCACTTAGGATAATGGCCTCTAGCTCCATCCATGTTGCTGCAAAGGACATGATCTCACTCTTTTTTATGTCTGCATCATATTCCATGGTGTATATGTACAACATTTTCTTTATTCAGTCCACCATTGATGGGCATTTCGGTTGATTCCATGTCTTTGCTATTGTGACTATTGCTGCAATGAAAATACATACGCATGTCTTTGTCTTTATGATAGAATGATTTATATTCCTTTGGGTATATACCCAGTAAGGAGATTGCTAGGTCAAATAGTAGTTCTGTTTTAAGTACTTCCAGAAATATCCAAACTGCTTTCCACAGTGACTGAACTAATTTACACTTCCACTAGCAGTGTGTACGCATTCCCTTTTCTCCACAACCTCTCCAGCATCTGTTACTTTTTGACTTTTTAATAAACAGCCATTCTGACTGCTGTGAGATGGTATCTCATGGTGGTTTTGACTTGCATTTCTCTGATGGTTAGTGATGTTGAGCATTTTATCATATGCTTGTTGGCCATGTGTATGTCTTCTTCTGAGATGTGTCTGTTCATATCTTTTGCCCATTTTTTAATAGAGTTGTTTGCTTTTGCTTGTTAATTTGTTTAAGTTTCTTATAGATTTTGGATATTAGACCTTTGTCAGATGCATAGTTTGCAAACATTTTCTCCCATTCTGTAGGTTGTCTGTTTACTCTGTTTATAGACTTTTGTTTGTTTTGTGGTGCATAAGCTCTTTAATTCAGTTAGACCCCATTTGTCAATTTCTGGTTTTGTTGCGATTGCTTTTGGCATCTTCATCATGATATCTTTGCCAGGGCCTATGTCCAAAATGATATTTCTTAGGTTTTCTTCTAGGGTTTTTATGGTGTGGGGTTTTACATTTGTCTTTAATCCATCTTGAATTAATTTTTGTATATGGTGTAACGAAGAGGTCAAGTTTCAACCTTCTGCATATGGTCGGTAAGTTATCCCAGCATCATTTGTGAATAGGGATTCCTTTCCTCATTGCTTGTTTTGTCAGGTTTGTTGAATATCAGATAGTTGTAGGTGTATAGTCTTATTTCTGGGTTCTGTATTCTGTTCTATTGGTGTGTGTGTCTGTTTTTGTACCAGTACCATGCTGTTTTGGTTACTGTAGCCCTGTAGTAGAGTTCAAAGTTGGGTAGTGTGATGCCTCCAGCTTTGTTCTTTTTGCTTATGATTGCCTTGGCTACTTGGGCTCTGTTTTGGTCCCATATGAATTTCAAAATAGTTTTTTCTAGTTTTGGGAAGAATCTCAATATTAGTTTAATAGGAATAGCACTGAATCTATAACTTGCTTTGGGCAGTATGGCTATTTTAACAATATTGATTCTTCCTATCCATGAGCTTGGAATGTTTTTCTATTTGTGTCGTCTCTGATTTCTTTCAGCAGCATTTTGTAATTCTCATTGTAGAGATCTTTCACCTCCCTCATTAGGTATTCTTAGGTACTTTGTTTTTGTGTATGACTGTTGTGAATGGAATTGCATTCTTGATTTGGCTCTCAGTTTGGACATTGTAGGCATATAGAAATGCTACTGATTTTTATACATTGATTTTGTATCCTGAAACTTTGTTGAGGTTGTTTATCAGCTCTAGGAGCTTTTGGGAAGAGACTATGAGGTTTTCTAGGTATAAAATCATATAGTCTGCAAACAAAGACAGTTTTACTTCCTCTCTTCCTATTTGGATGCCTTCTTTTTGTTTCTGTTTGTTTGTTTTGGGGACAGGGTCTGGCTCTGTCACATAGGCTGGAGTGCAGTGGCATGATCTTACCTCACTGCAACCTCTGCATCCAGGGCTCAAGCCACCCTTGCACCTCAGCCTTCCAAAGTGCTGGGATTACAGAGATGAGCCACAGCCCCTGGCCTAAGATGCCCTTTATTTCTGTCTCTTATCTGATTGCTCTGGCTAGGACTTTCAGTACTATGTTAAATAGGAGTGGTGAGAATGAGCATCCTTGTCTTTCTCTGGCTCTCAAGAGGAATGCTCCCAGCTTTTGCCTGTTCAGTATGATGTTGGCTGTGGGTTTCTCATAGATGGCACATTATTCTGAGATATGTTCCTTCAACAACTAGTTTGTTGAGGGTTTTTAACATGAAGGGATGCTGAATTTTATCAAAAGCCTTTTCTGCGTCTATTGAGATGAGTATGTAGTTTCCGTTTATAGTTCTGTTTATGTAATAAATCACATTTATTGATTTGTATATGATGAACCAACCTTGCATCCCAGGAATAAAGCCTACTTGATCATGGTGGATTAGCTTTTTGATGTGCTGCTGGATTTGGTTTGCTGTTATTTTACTGAGGATATTTTGCGTCTATGTTTATCAGATATACTAGACTGAATTCTTCTTTTTTTGTTGTTGTGTTTCTGCCAGGTTTCAATATTAGAATGAAGCTGCCTTCACAGAACGAGGTAGGGAAGAGTCCCTTCTCCTCACGTTTTTGGAATAGTTTCAGTAGGATTGGTACCAGCTCTTCTTTATACATCTGGTAGAATTCGACTGTGAAACCTTCTGGTCCAGGGCCTTCTCTGGTTGGTAAGCTTTCTATTACTGATTCAATTTTGAAAATCATTATCAGTCTGTTGAGGACTTCCATTCCTACCTAGCTCAATCTTGGGAGCTCTATGTTTCAAGGAATTTATCTGTTTCTTCTATGTAGTTTGTGTGCATAGAGATGATCATAATAGTCTCTGAGGCATTTTTTTTGTATTTCTGTGGGGTCAGTGGTAATGTCCTCCTTGTTATTTCTATTGTGTTTATTAGAATCTTCTTCCTTTTCTTCTTCATTAGGCTAGCTAATGGTCTATCAATCTTATTTATCCTTTCAAAGGACCAACTTTTTAGTTTCATTAATCTTTTGTATGGTTTTTCATGTCTCAATTTTTTTTAGTTCAGCTCTAATTGTGATTATTTCTTTTGTTCTGTTAGCTTTGGGGTTGGTTTGCTTTTGTTTTTCTAGTTCCTCTAGGTGTGATGTTAAGTTGTTAATTTGAATCTTTCTAACTTTTTGATGTGGGTATTTAGCACTACAAACTTTTCTCTTAACACTGCTTTAGCTGTGTCCCAGGGATTCTGATATGTTGTATCTTTGTTTTTATTCATTTGAAATAACTTCTTGATTTCTGCCTTAACTTCATTGTTTACCCAAAAGTCATTCAGGAGTATGTTGTTTAATTGCCATGTAATTCTATGGTTTTGAGAGATCTGCTTAGTATTTTCTATTTTTATTGTGCTGGGGTCTGAGAGTGTAGTTGGTATGATTTTGGTGTTTTGTAATTTGTTGAGATTTGTTTTATGGCCAAACTAACATGTGGTCGATTTTAGAGTATAAGCATATGCAGATGAGAATGTATATTTTGTTGTCGTTGGGTGGAGTGTTCTGTAGATGTCTGTTAGGTCCATTTAGTCAAATGTTGAATTAGGGTCCTAAATATCTTTGCTAGTTTTCTGCCCTGATAATCTATCTAATATTGCCACTGGGGAGTTGAAGTTTTCCTCCATTATTGTGTGGTTATCCACATCTCTTCGTAGGTATCTACAACTTGTTTTATGTATCTGGGTGCTCCAGTGTTGAATGCATATATATTTAGGATAGTTAAGCCTTCTTGTTGAATTGGACTCTTTATTATTATATAATGCCCTTCATTGTCTTTCTTGATCATTACTGGTTTAAAGTCTGTTTTGTCTGAAATTAGAATAGCAACCCCTGCTCTTTTTGTTTTCCATTTGCTTGGTAGATTTTTCTCCATCCCCTTACGTTGAGTATATGGGTGTCATGGCATGTAAGATGGGTCTCTTGAAGACAGCATACAGTTGGGTCTTCCTTCTTTATCCAACTTGCCATTCTGTGTGTGTTCCTTTTAAGTGGGGTGTTTAGCCCACTTACGTTCAAGGTTAATATTGATATGTGTAGATTTGATCTTGTCATCATGTTGTTAGCCAGTTGTTCTGCAGACTTGATTATGTAGTTGCTTTAGAGTGTCAACGGTTTATGTACTTATATGGGTTTTTGTGGTGGTTGGTAAATCTTTTGTTTGCATGTTTAGCACTCCCTTAAAGACCTCTTGTAAGGTAGGCCTGGTGGTAACAAATGCCCTTAGCATTTGCTTGTCTGAAAAGGATTTTATTTCTCTTTCACTTATGAAGCTGAGTTTGGCAGAATATGAAATTCTCAGTTGGAATTTCTTTTCTTTAAGAATGCTAAACATAGGCCCCCAATCTCTTCTGGCTTGTAGGGTTTCTGTTGCAAGGCCTGGTGGTTGCCTGATGGAGTTCTCTTTGTAGGTGACCTTCCCTCATTTCTAGCTGCTTTTATATTTTTTCTTTCATGTTGACTTTGGAGAATCTGATGACTACATGTCTTGGGGATGGACGTCTTATATAGTATCTCACAGGGTTCTCTGAATTTTCTGAATTTGAATGTTGACCTGTCTAGTGAAGTTGTGGATATTTTTGTGGACAATATCCTAAAATATGTTTTCCAAGTTGCTTGCTCTCTGTCTCTCTCTCTCTTCCAGGTATGCCATTGAGTCATAGATTTGGTCTCTTTATATAATCTCACATTTCTCAGAGGTTTTACTCATTCTTTTTTATTCTTTTTTCTTTATTTTTATCTGACTGAGTTGATTCAAAGAACTGGTATTCAAGCTCTGAGATTCTTTTCTCGACTTGGTCTATTCTGCTATTAATACTTCTGATTGTATTATGAAATTCTTGTAGTGAGTTTTTCAGCTCTGTCAGATCAGATTGGGTCTTTCTTAAAATGTCTATTTTACCTTTCACCTCTTGTATTGTTTTCTTGGATTCATTAGAGTCCTTGGATTGGGTTTTGACTTTCTTCTGAATCTTGATGATCTTCATTGCTATCCAGGCCCTGAATTCTATTGATATATCTGTCATTTCAGCTATGTCAGCCTGGTTAAGAACCATTGCTGGGGAGCTAGTGTGATTGTTTGGAGTGGAGACACTTGGCTTCTTGAGTTGCCAGAGTTTTTGCAGTTGTTCTTTCTCATCTGTGTAGGCTAATGTTTCTTTAACCTTTGTAGTTGCTGTCCTTTGGATGGGGTTTTTTGCTTTTATATTCCTTGATATCCTTGAAAGCTTGACTGTGCTATAGTTTGGGTTCGGTTGCTGGCTTTGTTTCTGGATAATATCAGCGGGGCAAGTCTCAGCTCAGCACTCCTGGGTTGCATGTTCTAAACCTGGAGGTCTGGTACCAGGCCTGTGACTTTGTCCTCTGGCTCCTCACGCAGAGGTGTTCCCAGTCCACTGGCAACAGCATGCCAATGCAGGAGGTGCTGGCAAAAGCACTTCATTGGGCTGGTGGCAAATACACACACGCTGCCTGGCAATGTGTGTATTGCCAGACAGCATGTGTGCACACCGGTGGGGGACAGGGTGGCAGCAGCAGGGTTCATGCACATGTACCAGTGGCAAAAGGGCAGTAAGGTCCATGAGTGCACACATGCACATGGGCAAATGCACTAGGCAGGGGCTGCAGGCAAGTGTGTGCACTGGCAAAGCAGTGGGGGGAGGCTGCAGGTGGATGCACATCAGTGGGCCTGTCTATCGAGCTCTCCAATGGTTAGGCAGGGTCTGCTGGTGAAGGAGCTATGGCAGCAGCTCGCATGAAGTGCCGTGTTTGGGCATCCAAGGCTGCACTTCCAGCAGATAGTCAACAAAGGCCAACACCACCTAATGGAGCATAGTAAGCCTTGGGGGATAGGCCTCCCTGGCTGTGCTTTGCTGCAGCTATTCCCACACCACTCCACTGGGCACTGCACAGGCTAGAGTCTTGTCCCTGCCACCTCTCCAAGTAGCTCTCCCTATCAGCCCAAATGTCCATGAGGGCTGTGGGATCTTCTGCAGCTAAAATTCTAGGATTCTGGGTTCTAGGATTTTATGGCAAGAGTGAGCCACTCCTCACCTATTTAACTCACCCCTTCCCAGGAGCTGCTAAGGGACATGCATGAGTCCTACTGCTCAGCAGCCCTATGCAGGATTCCAAGTTTCCTGCCCATCCAGCCCAAGATCTGCCTCCTCCCTCTCTCCACCCTTACTGCCTTCCTTCTGAAGATCTGCTTGGAGTGTGCCAGTCTTATTAATGGTTTGGTCTCTCGGTGAGAGATCCTTTTCCTGGCTCTATCTAGTCAGCCACTTTAGTTCCTCTCCATTAGAAATTTAGATCTCAGGTCCCATCTTCTAGTCAGAATCTACATTTTTATCACACTGCCCAGGTGATTTGTATGCACTATAAGTTTGCAAAGTACTACCTAAGAGTGTATAGTAAAACACTTAGACTTTTATTCAGGAAACATTTATTGAGTGCTTTACTAGTGAATATTAAGTTCTGTCCTAGGAATTGGAAATATGAAGATAAGTATAATTCTTTCCATAAAGCTAATTGGGATTTAAAAGCTATAATAATTAGAATTAACTATGTACTTTTTGAAAGGAGAACTTTATGGTAAGTAAATTATCTCTCAATTTTTAAAAAGAAGAGTATGACAAATCAAGAATCACAAATAACCATTCTAAATCCTAATAGAAAAGCTCCATGGAAGCAGCAGAGTACACACAATAAAAAGTATAGACTTTGGGACAGAAGGATCATATTCAAATTCCATCCTTTCAAGTCAATGAACGCCAGAGGAGAGTTATGTACACAGAGGAGAGTTATGTACACAAGAATAAAACAGCTAACTGTGATTGGAAGAACTGAAGGAGGGTTTAAGGGGGAGGCCGCATTTGAGATGGAATTTAATGAGCAGGAAATTACCATGTGAGCAACACTGGGCAGAGTATTCCAGACCAGAGGAATGCCATGAGCATAATGCCAGGTTCAAAGGCATGTGATGTGTTAGAAGAATGTCAAGCTCTTTAGTGTGTCTTTGGTGGGTAAGGTGTAGGTTAAAAGGCAGTTATCTTTGGGGAACTGGATTGTGAGAAATTCTCACTTCCTAAGGTATATATTTCTATCAGTTTCAAAGGTTAACAATGATGTTTTATTTCGGAAAAAAAAAAGCAAAATGTTAATTAAAAGGCTTTTCTAAAGAAGGCATTGAAAGCTCTGGAAAGTTTGGAAGACTTTCACCCTGAAAACTATAATAAATTTTGTTATATTAACCATTCATAAAAACTAATAGAAAAAAGATTAGCATTAAAAAATTAAAGATTATAAGCTAACTGTAAGAATAATTATCTCTGATGATTATAGGAATTTGCAGTTTTGAGTTATATATTCTTGTAAAGTTTAATGTTTTCTCTTACAACAATCTGGAGTTATTTAGATAACTTTTTTTTCAAACTAAAGAAAATAGAAGACAAATTTTTAATGAAGTTGTTACTGGAAGGAAGGATATTCACAAATTATACATAGCTGCAAACAACAAGAGTTACTTCTAATTTTTTAAATTATTTTAAAAGTTAATTTATATAAATGAAAATAAGATTTTTCTCTGTATGCTATCACATCCCACAAAATCACTGGATACATTTTCATCAAATTTGGAAGTGGAGATGACATGGAGGTGAAGGGGAGGAAGGGAGGAGAAGGAAAAGTAACTATAGGCAGGTGGTAAGGAGTAATTAATGGATGACTGAGCTGTGACACCCCTGAGCAACTCTGGATGTCCACGCAGCAAGGATGCATTGGAATTTATTAACTGATAATGATTTTTAAAAGTATAACTGTGCAACCATAGAAATCATACTCAAATATCTCATACCAAAGAAAAAAAATCCCAGCTCACCAGCCAGTCAAGAATGACAGCCAGCTCCTCTTTAACAAAAGAACTTGTTGCCCTATCACCCACCACTTCCGCTCCTGAGGATGGAAATGAAGACAACTCTTGGCTAGCTGTTGGAGGAGGGATGATCACAGGTGGTATATCCCACCCCTCTCTCCTCCTAGAACCTGGTCCATGACTGTTTTTCACAATGATCCCCCATGCAGTCTTGCCTATTATTTTAGGCTAGTGACCATTCTTTTTGCTCCTTGCCCATACTGTAATGATTGTTAAATATTTTTAGTATTACCCTTCCTAGGTCCAAAACCTAGGAAGGTTCTTTTGTCAATAAAAGGACCAGCTTTGGGTCCTTTTGTAATTGACCAGCTTCCCTTGTCAATAAAAAGAAAAACAAATTAAGAGTATTAAGCGTAGCATCACCCAGTTATAACTACAAAGGTGAAAAATGTCACACATGGGGTGTGGGGAGGGGGCAGGAGGGCAAGAGATAAGCAGAAAAAATATTTAAGAAAATAGTGGTCAAATAGCTTCTAAATTTGATGAAAACTATAAACACACAGATCCAAGAAGCTCAACAAACACCAAACAGAGAAAACTTAAAGAAAATCACATCGAGGCATAATCAAATTGTTGAAAACTAGCAATAAAGAAGAAATGACAACAACAACAAAACCCTCTTTAAACCAGCTAAAGGAGGAAAAAGCACATTTCACAGACGGGAGCAAAGATATGATAGTAACTTTTTATGAGAAATAAAAGCAGCCAGAAAACAATGGAATCCATCTTTAAAATGCTGAAAGAAAAATCAACTATAATCCTAGAATTCGATGTCCAGTAAAAATACCTTTCAAAAGTGTGGCCAAATTAAAACCTCCTTAGAAAAAAAACAGAACATAAGGAAATTCATCACCAGCTAAATTGTTCCACAGGACATGTTTTTGTTTGTTTGTTTGTTTGTTTGTTTGAGACAGAGTCTCACTCTGTTGTCCAGGCTGGAGTGCAGTGGTGCCATCTCAGTTCACTGCAACCTCTGCCTCCTGGGTTCAAGCGATTCTCCTGCCTCAGCCTCCCAAGTAGCTAGGACCACACCACCACATCTGACTAATTTTTGTATTTTTAGTAGAGATGGGGTTTCACCACATGAGCCAGGCTGATCTTTAACCCCTGACCTCAGGTGATCTGCCCGCCTCAGCCTCCCAAAGTGCTAGGATTACAGGCATGAGCCACTGTGCCCGGCCAAGACATATTTTTAAAGGAACATCTTCCAGGGGAAGGAAAATAACATCAGATGAAAACTTAGATCTACACAATAAATTTAAGCACACTCGAAATAGTAATGATATGAATAAAATTAGATTTTTCTTCATTTTTAATTAAAACGATTGACTATTTAAAGCAAATATAATATATTGTGGGATTTATTACATATGTAGAAGTAAAATGTATAATGCCAGTAGTAAAAAGGATGGAAGGAAGAAAGAAAAAAATCCTGTTACAAGATTCTTGGTCTAGAAAAACAGAGATTATCAGGTGAGATAAAAATGTTAGAGCTAACTATATATTGTCTAGACAATAGCAACTTTAAATATAAAGATACAGGTAGGTTAAAATTTAAATTATGGAGAAAATGCCATGTTAACATTGAGCATAAGAAAGACAATATCATGTTAATATTGAGCATAAGAAAGGGTGACATTCAGGATAAAGAGATACAGAGGGACATCTTATTATAACGAAGACATAACAATACTAACTGTGCATACACCCAATAACAGCACTTTAAGTTGCATGAAGCAAAAACTGACAAAAAAGAAAAGATAAATTGGCAATTATAACTGGAGATGTCAAAATTCCTCCCTCAGTAATTGTTAAAACAAGTAGCCACAAAATTAGGTAGAACATAGGAGACTAAATAATACTATCAATCAATTTGACTTAGTTGATATTTATAGAATACTCAACCCAACAACAGCAGAACATACATTCTTTTCAAGTGCACATGGTACATTCACCAAAATATATCACATGTTCAACCATAAGGCAAGTCTCAATAGACGTCAGAAGATTTAAATACTACAGAGCCCCTTCTCTGATTGCAATGGAGGTAAATTAGAAATCAATAACAAAAAAATCTGAAAAAAATTCAAATAGTTGGAAATTAAATAACACATTTCTAATGAAAACAAGGCTCAAAAGATAAATTACAAGGAAAATTGTAAAATATTTTGAACTGAATGAAAATTAAAACACAACATATAAAAATTTGTACATACAAATAAAGCCATGATTACAGGGATATTTAAAGCATTATCTGCTTATATTATAAAATAAGAAAGGTCTAAATTAATTGTCTACACTTTCACCTTAACCTAGGGGGAAAAAAAACAAATTAAATGCAATGTAAGTAGAAAGAAGAAAATAAAAACAAAAGCAGAAATCAATAAAATAGAATACAGTCAAACAAAAAATCTATTAAAGCAAAAACTAATTTCCTAGAAAAAAATCAATAAAATTGATACACCACTAGACTGATTAAGTTAAAAAGAGAAAATACAATTACCAATATCAGAAACAAAAAAGGAAGCACAAATTTCCAATATTAGAAATGAAAGAGGGATGCTACTGTCAAGCTTACAGTGATTAAAAAGATAATAAGAGAATATTATTAACAAATTTTTGCCTATAAATGTAATAACTTAGATGAAATAGACAAATGCCTTAAAAGAAACAAATTACCAAAAATGACTCAGGAAGAAGTAGCAGATCTTAGTATCCCAATATCTGTTTAAAAATGTAAGTTTATAATTTAAAACCTTCTGACAAAGAAATCTCCATGCCCAGTTACCTTTACCGACAAATTCTATAAAACATTTAAAGGAGAAATAATACCTATTCTACACAAATTCTCACAGAATATAGAGGAGAAGGAAACACTTTCGAATCATTTTATAAGACCAACATTACCCTGATACCCAACCCAAATACATCACAAGAAATAAAAAACAGAGATCAATACCCTTCATGATATAAATGCAAAAATCTGTAAAATCTTGACAAATCAAATCCAGCAATGTATAAAAAGGATAATATATCACAGACCAAGTGGTTGAATATTTAACATTTGACATTCAACTACTGTATTCACCATATTAACAGACTCAACAAGATAACTCATATGATTTTTTCAATAGATGCAGAAGAATTATTTGACACAACCCAAATGTCTTATAAAGTTAAACATACATGTACAGCAAGACAGCAATTTCCACTCCTAAGTATTTACCAAGAAAATGCTAACATGTCTACACAAAGACTTGTATGCAAATATTCATAGTATTGTGGCTTTATTCATACTAACCCAATACTGGAAATAATCCAAATGACCATTAATAGGGAATGACCAAACAAATTGTAGCTTATCCATAAGATTGGAAACTACCAACAACAATAAAACAACCTATGTTACATGCAACGACATAAATGAATCTCAACGTTCTTATGCTGCTCTGAAAGGAACCAGAAACAAAAAAGTACATAATGTACGACGACTTCATGGATATGAAAGTATAAAAAAGAAAAATCTATTATGACAGAGAGCACATCAGTGGATGCTCAGGACCAGAAGTGCATGGAAAATTAAATAAGGGCGCAAGGAACTTTTTAGGATGATAGAAACATTCCATAAATATTGATTATTTCACAATTATATTGTGTGAAAAATTAAAGGGTATAAATATATCAAAAGTCATCAAATGTGCACATAAAATGGGTGCATTTTAATATGCAAATTATACCTCAATAAAATTGTTTTTTTTCCAAAAGTGAACCATGGGGGTTTTTATTAAAAAAAAGAAGAAGAAGAAGAAGAAGAATTGTCTTTGGAGGGTCTTATAGTAGCTGGATATGAGTGTGAGCTGGACCACAGAATATTTTGGCATCACCAGTGAAGTCAGAGAAGCCTTCCTGCTGGGACTTTGATGATAGTTTGAAATCCTAACAGTCATGCCAGTATAGTGGTCATAGAGCAGTGCTGCTGATATTGCCAGTTCAGTGAAAATGTGAAGGTCTCAAGGCATGTGAAGAGCTTTGATTTATACTTTTGTACTTGGGTCATTTCCAACAATTCTTAGAGAAGCCAGACCTGCCTGGCTACATGGACAAGGGGACCATGTCTTCAGCCACTTTTCTAGGAACCTCCTGGTGCTGATGCTGATGCTGTGATAAAGAGGGATGGAAAGAGAAATACCTGGGTAAGGAGGACATAACTTTAAAAACTAAGGGTCTGGTATGGTAGCACAAAGCTAGCTAGACAGGACTGAGTCTCTCCTAGGGAGGAAACAGGAGTGAGAACCCAAGATTCATGGCTGGAGAAACAGGTAGAGAGGCATAGGGGAGACTTGTCCTTCCTTCGGGACCCAAATGGTCTTACACGTCCCAATCCCTACATCCTAAGAACTTCCCTCCTCCCTCCTAACACTGCTGGTGCCAAGTGCAAGCCTCTGGCACAGACCTCTCGTATGGATTATACTACCCAGTCACAGAGCTGCTGCTTCATGACAATGGTTCTTTCCCATACTTTCCCATTTTCCAATACTTGATGGCCACTTATGGTCATTGGGGGTTAGAAGCATGGCCTTAAAATCAGTTTCACTCTCCCATTTTACTGAGAAGGAAAGTGGAGCCATGGGAGATGAAATCCAAATTACCAGTTAGAGAACTTCAGATGCAAACAGACCTGAGTTCAACTTCCACTCTCTCACTTACTAGCTAAATCAACACAGACAAATCCCCTACACTCTTTGAACCTCCTTTGCCTTATCCATAAAATAGGTACAATGACCCCTAGGTCATAGGGTTGTCCCTAGAATTCCATAAGACAATTCTACCATGCAGTAGCCCATTGACAATAGTCTTAGGCCAGGAGGCAGGAAACAAGGAAGACAAGGAGTATCGTATCCTGCTGGGCAGTTTCCTGTCTTGACTACATCTCATTGCCTTCTCTGACCTTTGCTTCTGAATAAATGGACTTCAGTGTTCATTCTGGTCTCTCATTGCTCATTAGTGTTTTTTTTTTTTTCTTCTCTTTTCTTCTTTGATCTAATTAGAGGAATATGAATACTTGAAGGTAGTTTTATGATCTAGCCAATGCCCTTGCCCAGGTTACAACTGAGAGTGGTGGCGGTGCCAGTAACAACAATGGCCGCACTAATAATACTGTTGGCTTCCTTTCCCTCTTTAGAACTGGCAAAGGGCAGGGAACATGACAAGGCTGCAGACTGCCCTGGTCACTGGCAACCTAAGCCCTCTCACAGGAGCCACTAGAGCAGTAACTGCTACCGTCTCGCAACTCAAGAGTGTTCTTTCCGCCAGAGCACAGGCAAGCAGGAGGAACCAGGGAATGAGGCTGATTTTCACAGGTCTCAGCCATGCCTGGAGGAGAAAGTACAGGCAGGTACCTGTTTAAGAGGCTTTCAAACTCCAGGCCCAGGGCTTCCCTTTATCTGGAACTCACATTCTTCCTCAGGTAATTTCAGTCACTGGCCCCTTCCATCCACTTCCAACTCTACCCAACCCCTTCCTCCAGGTGGGGCCTGTGAGCCGCCTGGTGCTCAGCCTCTGACCGCTGTTTACTTCTCTGTGCATGGCTTCGCTCTGCATGATGTCATTAGCACAAGGAAGAAACTCAAAAACAGGCAACCAGAAGGGGCACTCAGGCCATCTGTCCTTATCCAAGACCCTTAGGTCAGATTCCACTGGTGTCCTTGGTTCATTTCACTTCTGTGGTCACAAGAAAGCCAAAACCACACAGTCTTCTAACCAAGTACATTTCATGTACCTACTGCTGAAACCTAATAAGTGTCTATATTCTAATACCATAGATTTATCTGATGATTGATACTGCTCTCCCAATAATATCAATAATAGCTAATACTTACTGAGCATTTAACCCTGTCCCAAGAACTGTACTCAGTAGTGTCTGAAATGCATGATTTCACTTAATCCTCGCAACATTCTGTGAGGTAGTTACCATTATCATTCCCATTTTACAGATGAGGACACTGAGGCTCAGAGACATGGAATCACTCACCCAACTAGGAAATAATAGGGGAGAAATTTGAACCCAAGCCTGAATGTTATTCTAATTATTATTCCCACCCTCACCCCGTCATAATCAATTATAAAGCAGAGGGGAACCTTTTCCCTGATCTAGGCTATACTATGTCTTACATGTGAACAACTTTTTAACGAATGAGATGCATGCTCTCCTATTAATGAAAACAGACAGACACCCTTCTCTGTGTTGACAATGTAGCTTTACCCTTCAGGCCCAGGATTGGGATCAAGAAACAACTGAACCTGGTAGCACACTGCTGCCAGAGAAAAGAAGAAACTTGCAGCTGAAATTGCCATTTTTGATCCATGTCTTTGGTATACTAATGCAGGCAATGACTCCAATTTTGCCAGGTGTTGTCACTGTCTGGGCTTTTATCCTGATGGCATTGGCTGGATTCAATGCCCTGGAGGGCCACACTGAGGATCTAGTAAGACATAGGGGGTTCTCAGTCTCCTGCCTCAACCCCCTGAGGGTGCTCTGATTTTCTTGCTCCCTGGTGTCAACCCTGGAGGCTTCACTGGGCAGCCTGCATGAGCATGTAGGAGAAACATTTTAAGCCCTTTCCTGAGAAGAGACTGCACCTAATCTGCAGGATCTCAGCACCCCTCAGTGAGGCTGGATTTGGTGGGGGACGTGGACGGCTAGTGGGGACAGGGAGGATTTTATGACAGCAGGACTAATGAGGTGCTTCCTTATGTAGAACCAAATGTCCTCCTGAGTGATATAGGGTCAAAATACAAGTGTTGAAGAAGTCCAAGGAAGGAGAGAGGAATTCAGGCCAGAGTGTAGGAAAAGTTTTCAGAAAAGCAGAGAGATGTATTTCAGCAAAGGGACAGCATTCGGGAAAGAAGGACATTCTTAGCAGAGAACATAGCAGATGAAAGATTATCCTGAATGAGGACCTAAGGGGAGAGATGAGAGGTATGATATGTGGCTGGGGACCCCATGGGAATGTAAGCATCAGAGCGCCCTGGAATGAGGACGCAGGCTGCCAGGCAGTGCCGTGAGAGGAGTGGCTTCCCGGGAACACCAAACTCGCAAGGCATGCTGATTAGAGAAGATACGGAAACAGGAGACCAGTGACATCACTGCCTCCCACAGTCATGGGGGCCTAACACGGGACCCAGCTCCCAGCCCCTGGGGACACACTGAAGGTCACCTACAGGCAATGAGGCTGGAGTTCAGAAATTTGAGAAAACACTAAGTTGTGAAATCTTGTCCTCTCTCTGTATCTTTCCTGAATAAGCCAGGCTAGGCATTTGCTTTCTAGTTCACAGTGAGAGGCAGGAAATTGGATTCGACCTTGAAATCTTCCCAGGCTTTTGGCTCCTCTGTACCCACCTCCTCCCTGGCAGCCAGTGGGCACAGGCCTTCTGCCCTGGAAGCTCACTTTGTAAGCCAGGGACTAGTACCATCACTGATGCCTTGGGTGCCTGTGATCAGTCTTTCCTTCCTGTTTCACAGACAATGCCACAGGCCTGGGAAGCAGGAACCTATCTCCAACCTATGGTATCATGGCCCCTTTCCTTCAAGTAAGACTCACTGGACATGGATCCCAACACCTCCCTCTCCAACCTCCCCCGGTCCAATTGCCCCCTGAGGTCTCATTAGAGTTTCTCAAAGTCTCTTGCACAGCACTCAACTTGGTCTTGGAGACAAATCTCATGAAAGGAGTCTGCCCAGGACTGAGCATCCTAAGATGGTTGCTTCCTGGGAAAGCTCCTTGGGACCCTTTTTTCCATCATCAGAGATACAGGAGTCCATGAACCTGGATCCTTCCAAACAGGAGACTGGTTTCTCAGAAACCATTTCCTCATTCCTGCCTCCAGCCCCAATGGCTTCCTATAGAACCTGGAAAGTTCCCGGCAGCTATACCTTGACCTACAGTTGGGGATTCTCAGTACTGGAACAGAGTTGTCTAAATGATGGTTGTTGAGTGCATAAGAATTTGAATAGGTGTCTGTAAATAGGAGCCAATCTACTATTGGGCACCTCTACCTGCAGGCACTAGGGCAAAGAGACTGGTACCATCAGCCCTGTTTTAAATAAGAGAAAACTAAAGCACAAAGAGGTCTAATGGCTTATCTGAGCTCACAGGCGTAGCTAGGGAGGGAGGCAAGACTCTCTGTTTTACTCTAAAGCCCAAATTCCTGCCCCCTGTTCTCTGGTACTTTGCAGTCCAGTATGGCAGCCCCTAGCCACTACAGTAGCTATTTATATTGAAGTCTAAATTAATTAACATTAAGTAAAATTTAAAATACACTTCCTCGTTGTCATAGTCACGTTCCAGGAGCTCAAGAGCCATAAGTAGCTAGTGGCCCCCACGTCAGAGCACGTAGACTTAAAACATTTCCACCCTCAGGGGAAATTTTCTGGAACAGCCTTGTAGTCTGAAGCTTGTTGTTCATACACTTGGGCAAGGAACTGGGCCGCTGCCTTGCCTCACTGCCCTCCCCCTACGCAATCCATTCACTAAAGTAGCACACTGTGCTTTTCAGGGCCGCTTACCCTGACTTTTTCTTTTCTTGCTTCCAGCTTTCTCCAGTCTCCAAGAGTGTGACTGGACCCCTCGCCACTGACACAAGTGAAAAATGAGATTTGCATGCTAAGAACATGATTGTGTGGGCTTGGGCCTCCCCATGCACACTGGCTATCTAGCAGGAGAACTGCCATGAGCGAGGTCCCCAGCCAAGGGGCAGGTTGTCTCAGTCTCAGCCTGGACATGGCTGATGTTTCTCAGGAATCAGTGTCCTCCTGGGCCCCACGCTGTGCTGTGGCTAATTGTCCCTGGAAACAAGACATCTACTAGCTTCAGGGGTTGCAGAGGTTGACAAAGGTCAAGTTTTCCTAAGGCCTCTCTACACTCAAATCTTATGTCTGGAAAAGCACCTTCATTCTCTGATCAGCTATCATGTGGTTCCTTTCTATAAATAAACTGCTGAAAGGATTTGCCCAGCACATGGCCTGCTGGTCTTCCATGTAGAAGGCATTTAATCTGGGTTGCCTCTACCTTCACAGCCACAATCCCCAACGCTGCCCAGGTATGGAGAAAGGATGCTGTCTCTGCTTTCAGTTGCTTTCTAGCCAGATGGCCCATGATAAAGTGGAAGTCCAGATGCCAAAGTTCTTCCTAACCTAGCATTGAGCAGGTAATTCCAGGCTGCAGGCTGCAGTGACCAGCCAGTTGAGGGATCCTGATGGTTATCTTCTCTTTTCCTTTCCTCTAGGTTTGCCTCTTCCATATCAGACTCAGACAGGAGGTTTCCAGTGGACACATCGTCTGAAGGAAGAAATTCTTTCCATGTGACTCTAGTCCTTTTCTCGCCAACTAGAAAGTTGGTACATGCTTTAAGCCATTGGAACCACAAGGAGTAGGCACTAGGGTCCGTTTTCCTGCCTGAAAATCAGACCACGAGCCTCTAGGAAGAGCAGCTGGATGAGGAAAATATTTTGGAAGAAAGGCAGACTGAAAGAAAAGGTATTTGTAAACGTTTGCTAAAGAGTCACACATTGATAGCCTATATTCACACCTATTCTATTAACTATAAAAAGAACCCCTACAAGTTGATAAGAAAAATTTCAATTTGCAAACTTGATGCTGGGGAATTTTGGTTCAAAGAGGGGAGGAAAGTACATTCCAGTCACCAGGAACTGCCTGTATATACAGAGAGAAACAACTGGCCTGAGCATGTTTTGAAATGACAAGGAGCTGGGTGTGGCTGTCATGCAGGAGAGTGGCGATTGCTAAAGCTAGGGAGGTAGAACTGGGACACGCACAGAATGCCTTGCATACCATGCTGGGGAGTCTCGCTTATAGGAAACCAGGATCATATCCTGGATCTGATCAGGTTAACTTTGTAGAAGACGCCTTGGGCAGGAGCATGACTGATGAAATGAAGCCTTCTTTCACAAAACCCCCACCAGGAATGTAACACAGACCACAGAAGGACACGTCTGTTTTCCCACCTTTGCCTTTACACTTTTAAATTGCCTTTTTCTTTCTGGAATCATTGACAGAGATCCTAGTTGCCTAGGTCAATATCCATTTCCTGTCTCTTGCATAGTAATAGAGATTCCAAGTTTAGCAGAGCACTAAGCTGCTTGGAATAAAGACCACACTCCTCAGCCTCCCTCTTACCTAAAGCTAAGTTTCAGCTGTGAAATGTAAATGAGAGCATTGTGAAGCTGTCTGGAAATATTAAAAGACCACTGGAACATGTCTTCACCCCCTGTCTTCTTTCATCCCTTTTATTTATCTGGTGTAAACTGAGTTTTCTACTAAAAAGGATGTTAGCATGATGGTCGGAACTTACGCCATCACCTTGGACAGACCAACAAGATGGGAGAAACAAGAAAGAGCAAGCCTGGCTCCCCAGTGATTGTGGAGCTGCCATTCCAGCCTTGATTTCTTACCTCTGAACTTTGTTCAAATGATAAATAATCTATCATATTTAGTTTACTGTCATTTGAGGTTTTTTGTCACTTGCAGTCAAAGTCCTAGACAAGAAAAGGATATGTATTTTTTTAGTTTTGTTTCACAAAAATCTTCGTCTTCCAATGTTGCTGTCTTTAGGGAGGAACAGTTTATTTCGATGAACCAAAAGTTTAAAGGAGGGCAGAGTACTCCCTGGAAGCAGTCATGCCAGGCACACCTGGTGAGGTATGCCAGCTGAAGCCTCCCACAGCACTCCCACATTCTCAGTCCAGCTGGTCGCATCTCCTCTGCTGCATATTATTGATCTCACAAAGGCCTCCTTATCTGCCTTTGAGAGAAGTGTTTAGGCAGGATTGGCCTGAGAATCACATTTATCCTTCTTTTTATTCACTATTTATTGGGCACCTACTCTGGGCCTAACACTATGATAGCCATGTTGAGAACAAGGACAGCAATGGGTCTGTTATGCTGTGTGCATATCAGACCACTTGAGGAACAGCAGATTACATTCAGAGTAGAGGGTCACATTATGAGAGGGATATTGACAAATTTGAGCACATCCAAGGAGAAACTAGGATAGTAAATGTCTGTGCCCCACTCTAATCCCATGTTTTAATAAATTTAAAGCATGAAGATCAGAGAAATTCTGGCTATAGAAGATGTCCTATTTGGGTCTAACCAGAGTCCTTTGTGTCCTTATTTTGGTAACTGACTCTCCTGCTTTGTAGAGGACATGCACCTTCCCATTCCTTGGGATTCTCGTGGGGCTCTCAACTGCAGTACTCTGACCTCCAGCTACAGGCACAGACACACGACCTGAACGAGACCAATCAAAGCCCTTTCCTGATATTTTTGTCTATTTCCTTTTGGATTGTGAGTTAAAAGATGTTTGCAAGGCAGGCCATGGTGGCTTATGTCTATAATCCCAGCACTTTGGGAGGCTGAGGTGGGTGGATCACTTGAAGCCAGGAGTTCAAGATCAGCCTGGCCAATGTAGTGAAACCCCATCTCTAGTAAAAAATTTAAAAAAAAAAATTAGCTGGGTGTGGTGGTGCACACTTGTAATTGCAGCTACTCGGGAGGCTGAGGCAGGAGAATCACTTGAACCCAGGAGGCAGAGGTTGCAGTGAGCCGAGATCATGCCATTGCACTCCAGCCCAAACAACAATGCAAGACTCCGTCTCAAAAATAAATAAACAAATAAATAAATAATAAAAAATTTTAAAAAGCTGTGCTCACAGTGTCACAGTAATAGAGAGAATCAAGTTAAACAGGGCATGTTTGAGGCTTCACAATCAGATACATCTGTTTTTCATCAAATATGTCAAATGCTTTACTGTCATGGTGAACTCCAAAGAGTTCAAAGTCCTAGAGTCAAAGATCTCCACTAAGGTCCATGCTCTGTCATTCCCTGACCAGGAGGCCTCAAGCAAGTCATGTAACTGCAGTAAGCCTCAGTTTCCTCATCTGTAAAATGGGGATAATAATTCACAAAGTTATTATCAAAGTTTTTATGAGAATTGAATGAAATAAATTGTACAACAGCATCTTGTAAATGTCACATAACCACACAAATGCACAGATTTGTTGTTTTGTGTTGAAGGACGTTTTTGTCAAGGTGTTATTATACTCATATAAAATTTACAATAATGTTTAATGTCTGCAGATTATAACCAGGGAATTTGGAGGTGATGGGTTTTTTTTGAGGTGACAAAGTAGACTGGATGGAGAGTCCTGGGCTTTGAAATTCAGGCAGATCCAGATGACAGGGGATAATCGGTTTACAGGGAGGGGTTAGACATATAAGACTAAATTACTAGATTAGCACAAGAACGAAGGAAGAGGCAGGAACTGAGCATTACAAGCCAAGATCCAAACTAAGTACAAGATCCAGGTGCCCCTGTAGGCAGGAGACAGAGGCAATCAGCAGAAGTCTAAGTAGAAACCACAGGACAGAGATCTGAACCACCAGGGCCAGTAGCATGGAAAGAGTTTGACAGCTGGTACCAAAGAATCCCTTCTGCAAAGACTCAAGTTTCTTCATTCAACAAACACATACCAATTACATTTGAGGCTCTAGGAAGACAAAATTGAATGAGTCAAGGAGCTTACAAGCCAATAAGGAAGACAGACACACACAAGATAATTCTAATACAACCTGCTAACAACAAAGAGAAACAGAGTATCCTTGGAGGACACAGGAGGTGCAGATCATCCAGGCTACACTGTGTCAGGGATACCTCTCGTAGAGTCTTAGAGGATGAATCAGAGTTAGTCAGGTCAACCAGATACTTTGGGGAATGAAGGAATCACAGGCAGCGGGAATAGCATGAAGAATAGCAGGGAAGCAAGAAATAGGAAAAAGAAGCAGTTCGACATTGCTGTGCCATAAATCAGGGACAACAGTCAGGGAGAGGTGGTTGCAGGTGATGGGAGAGAAGGCTGGAGGGGTTGACAAGACAGCTACCAGGGCCAGCCTAGGAAAGCTGAGACTTCATCCTGAACACATAGGACAGAAAGGAAGCATTAAGCAGATGAGCAATAGGACAGGAAGAGCATTACTCAGAACAAAATTGCTATGACTTTGGAGACAAAGCAAGGGACTTGGGAACTGAAGAGGTGGTGGGCAAGAAGACACAAAGGAACAAAGCAGGAAGCTAACACTTGGAGTGAGGTCAAATGGAAAGCCCACACCTGGAGAAGGAATGAGGAGCAAGTCAAAAGTGAGCAAAAGAGACAGCAGAAATTATGATTAAGGTTTAAATCTACATTTATTGACAGGGAAAGATGTCCACTAAATATTGTCAAGTGAAAAAGGATTGAAAGGCAGTATTTCACAACACATGTGAAACGACTTCATTTAAAAATGTGTTATATGGCCAGGCACAGTGGATCATGCCTGTAATTCCAGCGCTTTGAGAGGCTGATCACTTGAGGCTAGGAGTTCAAGACCAGCCTGGCCAACATAGTGAAACCCCTTCTCTACAAAAAATACAAAAATTCGCCAGGTGTGGTGGCATGTACCTGTAGTCCCAGCTACTTGGGATGCTGAGGCAGAGAATCACTTGAACCCAGGAGGCAGAGGTTGCAGTGAGCCGAGATTGAGCCACTGCACTCCAGCCTGGGCAACACAGTGATACTGTCTAAAAATAATAATAATAATAATAATAATTAATGTGTTATGTGTATGTGTATGTGCATGTGGTTGGATATATACCTAGAGAAATGTCTGGAAGGATAAACAAACTTATTTAGGTTTGCAGGTTTTCTCTGGCTGTTGGAATTCCACGTGACTTTTAATTTCTTCTTTATATATTTCTATATTATCTTTTTATTTCTACAATTGGCGTCCATTACCCTTATAATCAGAAAATACAATCAATAAAGCTATTTTTCCATTTTGAAAAAAAATTAAGTCCCAGTGAAAAGCTTACTAAGTCACCCTTTGCTTCCGCTCTTTCATGGTTCCTCATTGATCAAATTTCTTGACACAGTCCACAGGGTATTTGTGATGTGGCTCCTAATATGGGAATGTTGGCTACTGACCACTATTCTCACCATATAGCCTCCCCGCTCACACTGAGCCAAGATCTCCCTAGACATATCCTGCTGTTTCTCCCTGTGAGTACCTCCCACTCTCCTCTTTTGCTTCTAATATTTTCCCTTCTTCCTAATGAATGATTACTCTCCATAAGACTCAGCCCAGGCACCTCTCCTCCTAGAAGCCATTTCTTGATCTCCCCCAGTCTGAGTTTGGTGCCACTAGTTCAGTCTTCCATTTGTGCCCAATGCATATCTCTATCACAGCACCACCATATTGAATTCTGGTTGGCTGTGGAGTGTGAGTGTGAGTTCTTCTCCAACAGTAGATGATGTGTCTTTTTCCTCTGTCTCTCACCAGTATTCTGATACACAGCCAGACTCAAAAACTTTTGGTTAACTAAATGGATCTTTGAGTGATCTGTGAATCAGGAGAACTGGGATTCAGGTTATATTTTATTATGGTAGTTACCAGTGAGCCCATGAAGATTTAGAAAGGTAGGATGCTCATCTACTCTAATTCAGTAGTAGCCCTCCTCTCCTCTTTTTCTCCTCCTTCTTTGTCTCTTTCTTTCCTTTCTTTTTCCTCTTCCCACCCTACACCCACTTTTTTCCCTTTTCTTTCTAGAGAAGTATTTCTCGCATTTTGATGCACAAAAGAATTACCTGGGAAGCCTATTAAATGCAGGTCTCCCGGCTCTACCCACAGTTACGATTTCTTAGGTCAGGAGTAGGGCCCAAGAATCTGCCTCTTAACAAGTATACCAGTTGATTCTGATCCCACTTTGCAAAACACTATCTTAGAAAATTTAGGAGTCTTCATTTTCCTTATCTACTAACATCAACTGAGCGAGGTGTGAATGGTGTTATCTACAGCATCCTCCATTTCCCAGTGATATTTCTTGATCCTACAAACTCAAACTTATCTCATTGATTCAGACTTCACATACATTTTGAGATACAGAGCAGCTTCTGGCTTGTTTCAAGTATGTACTGTGGCTAAGAAACATCTTCCCAAGGCTTCAGTGTGGTGGCCTGACTCACAGTGTGGTGACTAGGTCTTATTACACAGCATAACAATAATTATCACCATGTCATGACCATAACAACTGCCACTTGTTAAGCCCCTACTGGGTGCCAGATTCAGTAAAAAATATTTTACTACCATTGTCTCACTTAATACTCACTTAATACAGCAATTCCATGAGGCAGATATTATCATTATCCCCACTATCTGAATGAAAAAACAGATTAGGAGAGGTTATGGTCAAGGTCATAAACTTACAAGTAGTAGAACCACTTGAACCCAGACTGCTCTAACCGCCCTTCCACTAAGGCTCCTAATTTACTATTCTGCCAAATATTTCCTATAACAATAAGAAGAACCACATTAATAATAATAACACTACATTACTACTTGCACCAAAATAAATTCCAGAAGGATCAAAGTTTTAAAGGTAAAAAGATGAAACATGAAAAGTATTAGGAGGACTTCAGGTACCAGACAAAATGAAGAAAGCCCACTATATCCTATCTCTCCCTAATCTCTAGTTACAACTAAAAATTATGAACTAAATATAAAAAGCAGTTACCTGAAAACTAAACAAAAGCATACAGATAGGGAATGGGAGTCCAATTTGGAGCAGGAAACCAAACAAAAATACGTTTCCCAAGTTTCCCTCCCTTTTCTCTTTTCTCTTATGCCCAGTCATAGAACTGTTGTGGTGGCAGTGCAGGCAGCCCAAAATGTTTCTCTGGCCAGCGTAATTGGGGAAAGAGGCCCCTGTAGTCGAAATATGTGAGAAGAATCCCTGTTGTTGTTTTTCTCTCTTTCTCCTTTTGCTTCTTTGCCTTGACACTGTGGGTCCAGTCATGGAGCCGTGTTACAGCAGCAATGGTATAATGGATTTAAAACCCTAAGAAAAACCCTATTTTACTGGCCAGAGCATCAGAGAAAAAAAAAAAAAAAAAAAAAAGGTCCTCTGTGAGCTGGGTCAAAGGGGAAAGGAATTCCCTAATTCTGTGTATGAGACTGCACAAGTCCCAGGCTTAATCTTGAGCTGTGCATACACAGGAAAGACCCAGAGCAACACAGAAAAGGCTATGGGAACTGAATTATTATTTAATATCCCAAGTTTAATATTAACCCCTAAGTGGCACAGACAATTAGGGGTTAATATGAGGCTTGAGTGATTAATTAGACAGACCCAAAACACCGCAGCAAAGTTTGAAAAAAAAATTTACATTGGAACAACCACCCATTGAAGGGGATGAAGAACTTGCAATTTGAACCTAATGGGATCTGCTGGAACATAAAAATCAACATTTTCTATAGATTTTAATGAGACCCAGAGTCTTATAAAATAATATTTTTAAATGGCCCAGAATACAATCCAAAATTACTCAGTATAGAAAAAAGAAGAAAAACATGTCTAATTCTCAACGGAAAGAAAAAAGATACCTATCATGGGGAGGGGGCAGGGGGGAGGGATTGCATTGGGAGTTATACCTGATGTAAATGACGAGTTGATGGGTGCTGACGAGTTGATGGGTGCAGCACACCAACATGGCACAAGTATACATATGTAACAAACCTGCACATTATGCACATGTACCCTAGAACTTAAAGTATAATAATAATAATAAAAATATATATATATTAAAAAAATAAAAATAAAAGACAATAAACTTTAGAGTATTCTACAATAAAAAAAAGAAAGAAAGAAAAAAGATACCAACCCTTAGATGACCCAGATGTTGTATTATCAAACAAAGATATTAAAGCAACTATCATAACCGTAGTCCATGAGATAAAGGTGAACACTCTTGAAATTAATAGCAAGGTAAAAATTATCAGCAGAGAAATAAATCCTATAAAAAGAACCAAATGGAAATGCTGAAATTTAAAAATATGTAATCTGAAACAGATGATTCACTAGACAGATTCCACAGCAGAATGGGGATGACAGAAATAAGTCAGTGAACGTGAAAACAGATGCATAGAAATTATCTAATCTGAATAATAGAAGAAATAAAGATTGAAAAATAATGGACAGAGCCATAGAGACTTGTGAAACAATATCGAAAGGTGGACAGACATAGTGCCTCATGCCTCGTAATCCCAGCACTTTAGGAAGCCAAGACAGGTGGATCTCTTGAGCCTATGAGTTCAAGACCAGCTTGGGCAACATGGCAGATCCCAATCTCTGCAAAAAAATTACAAAAAATTAGCTGGGCTTAGTGGCATGCACCTGTCGTCCCAGCTACCCAGGAGACTGAGGTGGGAGGATCACCTAAGCCTAGGAGTTCAAGGCTGCAGTGAACCATGATGACATCACTGCACACCAGCCTGGGCAACAGAGCAAGATCCTGTCTCAAAAAAACAAAAAAACAAAAAAAGCCAATACCAGAAGATTTAATGTTCATGTCATTGAACTCCCAAAAGAAGAAAAGAGATTGGAAAAGAAAAAACATTTAAAGAAATAATGTCCAGAATTTCCCAAATTTCTTGAAAAACATAAATTTACAGATTTAAGAAACTCAGTAAATTCCAAACAAGAGAAATTCAAAGAAAACCATGCCCAGACACATCATAATAAAACTTCTAAATACAGTTCATCCTCAAATAATGTTTCATTTAGTGTCATTTTGTCATAAAGTTGAAAAGAAAAAAAATTAATTTCCAGGTGGGACCACTGTCTGTATGGAATCTATACATTTTCCCCATATCTGCAGGGTTTTTTGATCCAGTACGCCAGTTTCCTCCCACATCCCGAAGCTGTCTATATTAGGTTAACTGGCATATCTAAATAGTCTCAGTATGAGTGAATGTGGGTGTGTATGAATATACCCTCCAGTGGAATGGCACCCCATCTGGGGTCAGCTCCCACTTTGCACCCTGAGCTGCCAGGTTAATTTCCAACCACATGCAACCCTGAGCTGGAATAACTGGGTAAATAAGTATCTTACTTGTGTGTTTGTTCGTTTGTTTGTTTTTTGTTTTGAGACAGGGTCTTGTTCTGTCACCCAGGCTGGAATGCAGTGGCACATCACAGCTCACTGTAGCCTCGACCTCTTGGGTTCAAGCAATCCTCTCACCTCAGCCTCCTGAGTACCTGGGACTACAGGTGTGTGCCACCATACCCAGCAAAATTTTTTTTAGTTTTTAATAGAGATGTCTCACTATATTGCCCAGGCTAGTCTCAAACTTCTCGACTCAAGTAATCCTCTCACTTTGGCCTCCCAAAGTGCTGGGGTTACAGGCATGAGTCATCGTGCCCAGCCCCTTTACTTAATCTTTCTTAAATGTATGTATAGCTCACACTTACTTCAGGGTTTAATGTTAGAAATGTTTTGACCTTTATTTGGAAGTTTGATGATGTTTTTGTGATCAGAAATATACCAAAGGAACTTAACTCACTTATTCCAGTTAGCCTACGGTAAAATTAATGTTGTCATATGTCATTTTGCTTAAAGTCACTATAAGTAACTACCTCCAAGAAAACATTGTGAAGACTTACTGTACCAACAAAAATATATATATTGTAAAATCTTAAGAGTCTAGAGAAAAAAAATAAATTACTTCTAGAAGAACAATGATTCAAATGACTATTGATTTCTCATTATAAACCACAGTGGCTATATTAACATCTTTAAAGGGCTAAAAGAAAATAACTTTCAACCAAAAATTGCATATCCAGTGAAAAATCTCTTTTTTTCTTTTTTTGAGACAGAGTCTCACTCTGTCACCCAGGCTGGAGTGCAGCGGCAATCACAGCTCATGGTAGCCTCAAACTCCTGGGTTCAACCTATCCTCCTGCCTCAGCCTCCCAAGTAGCTTGAACTACATGTGTGTACCACCACACCTGGCTAATTTTTTACTTTTTTGTGGAATTGGGGTCTCACTATGTTGCCCGGGCTGGTCTTTAATTTCTGGGCTCAAGAGATCCTCCCACCTTGGCCTCCCAAAGTGCTGGGATAACAGGTAGGAGCCAATGTGCCTGGCCTCCAGTGAAAATATCTTAAAGGAATTAAAGTGAAATAAAGACATTCTCAGATGAAAGAAATCTAAAATAAGTTATCATCAGCATATAGACTTTAAAACATTTGCTATAGGAAATTCTTCAGGCTAAAGGGAAATAATACTAGTGGGAAACTTGGAACTTCAGGAATTAATGAAAAGCAACAAACAAGGTAAAAATAAAGATATGTAAAATACTTTTTTTTCCTCTTAATCTTTTAAAGTATGCATGACCATTGAAAGCAAAAATTATAGGATTGTCTGGTGGGGTTTTTGACATATGCAGATGTAATAAATATGATACCTATAAAATAAAAGGAGAAGGGTAAAGAGAACTATGTGATTGTAAGGTTTCTACATTTTACCTAAAGTAGTAAAATACTAATTCTAAATATACTGTAAAAGTTCAGGTATGTACACTATACTCCCTAGAGCAAATGCTAAAAAAAAAGTAAGTAAATAAACAAATAAGATACAAAAAATATATATAGCCAGAAAGTCAATTGATAAATTGAAATAAAATACTAAGTATACTTAAATAATCCAAAAAAGGGGGGGGCAGGAAAAGGGGAACCCCAGGGCAAAAAACTAGAAGAGCAAACAGAAAATAAGTAATAAAACAGCAGACCTAAATCCAAATATACCAATAATTATACTAAATGTAAATGGTCTAAACACGGCAATCCCAGCACTTTGCGAGGCCAAGACGGGCGGATCACGAGGTCAGGAGATCGAGACCATCCTGGCCAGCACGGTGAAACCCCGTCTCTACTAAAAAATACAAAAAACTAGCTGGGCGAGGTGCCGGGTGCCTGTAGTCCCAGCTACTCGGGAGGCTGAGGCAGGAGAATGGCATAAACCCGGGAGGCGGAGCTTGCAGTGAGCTGAGATCCGGCCACTGCACTCCAGCTTGGGCGACAGAGCGAGACGCTGTCTCAAAAAAAAGAAAAATAGAGGTCATGGGGCATGGTGGCTCACACCTGTAATCCCAGCACTTTGGGAGACTGAGGCAGGCAGATCGCCTGAGGTCAGAAGTTCAACACCAGCCTGGCCAACATGGTGAAACCCCGTCTCTACCAAAAATACAAAAATTAGCCAGGCATGGTGGCGTGAGCCTGTAATCCCAGCTACTAGGGAGGCTGAGGCAGGAGAATCACTTGAACTCGGGAGGCAGAGCTTGCAGTGAGCGGAGATTGCACCACTGCACTCCAGCCTGGGAGACAAGAGCAAGACTCCCTCTCAAAAAAAAAAAAAAAAAAAGAGGTCGTCCGACTGGATTTTTTAAAAAGAACCAACTATGTACTGTCTACAAGAAACCGACTTAAATTATTTATTTTTTAGAGACCAAATCTTGCTATTTTGCTCAGGCTAGCCTTGAGCTCCAGGGCTCAAAGGATCCTCCTGCCTCTGCCTTTCAAGTAGGTGGGATTACAGGCACACACCACAGCACCCAGAAAAGAAAAAAAAAATTAAACATAGAGACATAGATAGGTCAAAAGTAAAAGAATAGGAAAACATATACCAGAACAGTAATCAAAACAAAGCTGCTGGGCACAGTGGCTCACACCTGTAATCCCAGCACTTTGGGAGGCTGAGGTGGGAGAATCTCTTGAGGCCAGCAGTTTGAGACCAGCCTGGAAAATGTAGTGAGACCCTGTCTCTACAAAATATTTAAAAATGAGCCAGGCATAGTGGTGCACACCTCTTCCTCCCCTCTTCCTCCCCATCACCCTACCCCTATGCCCAGCATGCAAAGAATGGTTCTGTCTTCACTAGATTTTTCCCCAGGTCTGTTATGCAAATCACTTGAGCCCAGGAGGCCAAGGCTATAGTGAGCTGTGATCACACCACTGCACTCCAGCCTGAGCAAGACAGCAAGACCCTGTCTCAAAAAAACAAAAACAAACAAACAAAAAAAATACAGCTAATATGGCTATGCTAACATCAGATAGAGTAGACATCAGAACAAAGAATATTACCAGGTCTAAAGGAGGGACATTACATAATAATAAAAGTGTCAACTGGTCACTTTAACCAGGAAAAGGAAGACATCACAATCCTAAAAGCACATGTATTTAAAACAGATCCTGAAAACACATGAAGCAAAAAAATAATAATAGAATGGAAAGGAGAAATAGATGAATCTACAATCCTACTTGGAAGGTTCCACATTTCCCTCTCAGAAATTGATAGAACAAGCACAGAAAATTGGTAAGGATGTAGGAAGACTGAACACTCTCAAACCAGTTAATTTTGGGTTTGTTTGTTTGTTTGTTTGTTTGTTTGTTTTGAGACAAAGTCTCACTCTGTCACTCAGGCTGGAGTGCAGTGGTGAGACCTCGGCCCACTGTAACCTCTGTCTCCCGGGTTCAAGCAATTCTCCTGCCTCAGCCTCCGGAGTAGCTAGGATTACAGGTGCCTACCACCATGCCCAGCTAATTTTTGTATTTTTTGTAGAGATGGGGTTTCACCATGTTGGCCAGGCTGGTCTCAAACTCCTGGCCTCAAGTGATCCACCCACCTTGGCCTCCCAATGTTGGGATTACAAGCGTGAGCCACCAAGCCCGGCCTCAATCAACTTAATCTGATTGACATTTTTAGAACATGCCAAGAACATGCCACCCAACAACAGAAGAATATACATTGTTTTTCAGTTCACATGGAACATTCAACAAGATAGTTGATATTCTAGGCCATGGAATAAAATTAACAAATTTAAAAGAGTTGAATTCAGACAAATTGTGAATAATATTCTACTATTCTACTACCATATTAGTATAGATGGTTACTGACTTCCAATGATTGACTCAAGATTTTCAACTTCACAATAGCGTGAAAGCAATATGCATTTAGGAGAAACCATCCTTTAAATTTGCAATTTTGATCTTTTTTCAGGCTAGCAATATGCAGCATAATATTTTCTCACAAGGCAAGGCAGCGGCAGCAAGCCACAGCTCCCAATCAGCCATGCAATCACCAGGGTAAACAACAGATTCTCAACCATGAACTGTGTTACCAGACTGCATTGGGCCATTCTTGCATTGCTATGAAGAAATACCTGAGATTGAGTAATACATAAAGAAAAGAGTTTTAATTGGCTCTTGGTTCCACAGGCTGTACAGGAAGCATGATGCTGGCATTTGCTCAGCTTCAGGGGAAGCATCAGGAAACTTACAATCATGGTGGAAGGCAAAAGTGGAGCCTACATGTCACGTGGCCAGAGCAGCAGGAAGAGAGAGAGGGGAGAGAGGGGGAAGTGCCACTCACTTTTAAACAACCAGATCTCACAAGAAATCTCTCAATATACAACACCAAGGGGGGGATGATGCTAAACCATTCATGAGAATTTAGCTCCGTGATCCAATCACTTCCTATCAGGCCCCAACTCCAACATCGGGGATTACAATTTGACATGCAATTTGGGCAGGGAAGCAGATCCAAACCATGTCATAAATGATTTTGCCCAACTATAGGCTATGTAAGTGTCCTGAGCATGTTTAAGTTAGGCTAGGCTAAGCTATGATGCTCAGTAGGTTAGGTGTATTAAACGCATTTTCAACTTACTGCATTTTCAACTTATTATGGGTTTACTGGCACATACCCCCATTGTAAGTCCAGAAGTATCTGTATTTTACAGGGAAAAAATATGGAAGATTTCTTATGACCTTCATTGGTACGTGGGTTGGGGTGTTAGAGGGGCTATTTACTTTCTGCTATACACTTTTGTATTTCAATAGTTAATAAGGTCTATGTATTATTTTGAAATCAGAAAATAGTCCTGGGGGCTTTCTATTCTCACTGCTTGACAGGTATAGATATGTTTTTCTTCATCAGTAACCCAGATCTCTCAAGTTTCCCCCTGGCTTGGAACACTTAACTCGCTAGACTATTGGGACCCATGATTCCAGTACTGTTAAAACTCAATGCCCTTTGGGTACACTCAAGCACAAAGATGGAAACGATAAACATGGGGATTCCAAAAAAGGGAAGGGGAGGGGAGGAAGGGTTGAAAACCTACCTATTGGGTACTATGTTCACTACCTGAATCATTAGAAGTCCAAACCTCAGCATCATACAATATATCCAGGTAACAAACCTACACATGTACCCCCTGAATCTAAAAGAAAAAAACAGGCCGGATGCAGTAGTTCACACCTGTAATCCCAGCACTTTGGGAGGCCAAAGCGGGTGGATCACCTGAGGTCAGGAGTTCAAGGCCAGGCTGGCCAACACAGTGTACTAAAAATACAAAAATTAGCCAGGTGTGGTAGCGCGTGCCTGTAATCCCAGCTACTTCGGAGGCCAAGGCACGAGAATCGCTTGAAACTGGGAGGCAGAAGTTGCAGTGAGCCGAGATCGCACCACTGCACTCCAGCCTGGGCAACAGAGCCAGACCCTGTCTCAAAAAAAAGAAAAAGAAAAAAACACAAACGAATCAAAACAAGAAATCCAGTGCCCTCGGCTCCCTTCATCTCACTGCCTCTCTTGGTTCATGCCTCGTTTCTGGCAGCAGGTGGCCATCACCTTCTCCAAACCAAGAACCAAAATCATGGTTCTCATGTTAGGCTTTATGTATTTTTTTTCATTAACTGACTTCTCCTTTACTGCTTTGGGTTGGGGATAAATCAGTTATGTGAATTTTCCTCTTGTTTGAATTATGTAGAAACCAGGAATGTACTCCACTTGTGAGTAGAAAGAACACAGAACTTTGTGTCAGAGATCCAGATTTAAATCACAGTCCTGTCACTTAGCAGCTGTGTGACTTTGGGCAGTTTATTTTATTCTCTGGGCCTCAGTTTTCCCATCTGTAAAATGATTGGAGAGAGACTAAAATGATACACTTGCAAACACTGTAGTCATACCTCTTCCCCTTCTCTATCCACCAAGGAAAGTTCTGTCTTTCCTTGGGGAAAGGAAAGGGAAAGGGGAAGGAGAAGGAGAAGGAGAAGAAAAAGAAGAGCTGGGAGCAGTGGCTTACGCCTGTAATCCCAGCACTTTGGGAGGCTGAGGCAGGCAGATCACCTGAGGTCAGGAGTTCAACCTGGCCAACATGGTGAAATCCCATCTCTACTAAAAATACAAAAATTAGCTGGGTGTGATGGTGGGCACCTGTAATCTCAGCTACTCAGGAGGCTGAGGCAGGAAAATGACTTGAACCTGAGAGGCGGAGGTTGCAGTGACCCGAGATAGTGCCACTGCACTCCAGGCTGGATGACAGAGTGAGATTCTGTCTCAAAAAAAAAAAAAAAAGAAAAAAAAAGAAGAAAAGAAAGAAAAAGAAAAGAAAAAGAAAAAAAGAATTTTAGAGGAAACTGAAACAGGAATGTTTATTTTTTTAAAACCAAGTTAGCTTGAAAGATTTGGACTGTGAGTTTGGACTGGGGAAAGAGAAGCTGGGTGTGAGACAGGTGACTGGATGAATGGATGGTTGATAGATGAGAGACAGAACAAATAGGAAGGGAAAGGGAGGAGAAAGGAAAGAGAAGATAAAAGAAGAAAGAGGAGAGAGTTTATGTAATGATATACTCTCTTCAGTCCTTTTTAAGAGACAGAAGTAAAAGTTCAAATTATTTTGCAATGCCAGATTGCCATTTCTCAGCGTGCAATGGTGCCTAGAAGAGGCCACTGAGTAATGCTAATTTTGTATAGGCCACAGAGGAATAACCCTTTTAGCTCTCACAGAGGTAGAGAAGGTCCAATGAGATCATAGATACAAAATTATAATTGTTTTATTATTAAGTTTCTTTTGGCTTTCCAGTTGAATCTGAGCTCTGATAAGTTACCCGATGTTGTGAACACCAAATAGCTTGGGTAACAGGGAAATTGTAGAATCATACAGTCTTTGCTTAGATCTTTGAGGAAGGTACAAGTGTCACCTTACACATCTTTCAATCAGTCAAGCCCTACTGCATTGGTTTTGATCATGGGATCTCTCTTAGCCTGCATCCCACTGTAAGGCCAAACTCTCCTTTCTCTTCTTCTCTCACTAGACTGAACATTTTAAGGAAGGGATGCTGCTGCTCATCTCTGTGTACCCCCACCCAACAGGAATCTGAAACATGCTAGGTAAATAAATTTGGGATATTACGAGTCATTAACAGATGTTCTCTGTGTCTGTTTCTGTCTCTGTCTCTGTCTCACTCTTACTCTCTCTCTCACACAAACACACACATACTCAATGGCTTGAACTTATATACAAACCTAGGGTGAAAGGGAAGAGGGGCAGATCCCTAAGCTGCATGAGAAAACCTGGAGTTGACTAAGTTTCTGCCATCAGGAGGAATGAGTGCCCAAGAAAGAGTTTAATTAAAGTTACAGAAAAATATGACCAGGTGCAGTGGCTCATGCCTGTAATCCCAGCACTTTGGGAGGCCGAGGCAGGTGGATCACACGGTTAGGAGTTTGAGACCAGCCTGACCAATATGGTGAAAGCCCGTCCCTACTAAAAAAAACAAAAATTAGCCGGGTGTGGTGGTGTGCACCTGTAGTCCCAGCTACTCAGGAGGCTGAGGCAGGAGAATCACTTGAACCCAGGAGGCGGAGATTGCAGTGAGCTGAGATAGCGCCGCTGCACTCCAGCCTAGGTGACAGAGCGAGACTCCGTCTAGAAAGAAAGAGACAGAGAGAGAGAGACAGAGAGAGAGAGAGAGAGAGAGAGAGAGAACTAACTTTGTTTTACAGACCTGAATTCTGAACCCCAAAATTCATACTCACTACAAGTGTTTGTTGAATGAATGAATGAATGAATGAATGAATGAATGTGGGTAGGGAGGTTCTGCTGTAGCAAGCTCTTGGTGGAGCAGTCTTGGCTGCTCTCCAAGGAAAATGGTAATTACGAAAAAGAGCATCTACTTTTTAGTCCTTTCTGGGCCACTTATTATCTGTGGTTCCTTGAGTAGGTTACAAATTTCTTGGAACTTCAGTTTTCTGGTTTGTAAAGTGGCGATAATGATACCTGATCTGCCCTCCTTACAATGTTATCATGAGGATCAAGTAAGATAACATATGTGAAGGTACTTTATATGAGATTATAATAAGGGCATGGGAATCACTCCTATCTTGTGGTCCAAGAAGCAAGAGAAAAGTAAATGAACTCAAGGATCGGAGTTCCATGGTACCCCTCTTGTCAACCAAACTGTTTTTCTAGAACTGGCAAGGAACAGCAACGTTTTCCCTGGAACCACATCACATCAGTGTTAACTGGCGGATATCAATGATCACACTCTCAACATCAGCAAAGAACACTTCATCAGGAAGAAATTCTCAGGGCATGAAGCAGATTTATTTTCATTGTGAAATTGTCTGCCTGCTATGTGACAACAAGCTAAGCTCGGGGTGACTATTCCTGTAAAACACGTCCTGCGCTTAGCGCTGCTATTATGGGGTGGACAGACACGGCAAAGAATCAATTAAAACTCTGACACATTAAATGGAGCTCCAAGACCTGTTTCACAGGTTTCCCCAAAAGAAAATAATCATGTTACATTACACTTTGGAAGCCGATTGAGGCAAGATTTCTAAGACAAGTTCTGAGGTTTCCAAGGCAGACTTTAGCTTTTCTAAATCATTTTTTAAGTGCTATGTAAAGGATTACAGCATTCGATTCTCCAGTAGTCCAACAGCATCATGGGGGAGCAAGAGGGATTATCCTGTGGGCATCCTCCGGAAAACTGTAAGTTCCTTTCAAAAACTGCATTTAAAGAAATGATGAAAATATTACAGTGCTTACATTTATGCCCATTTTGAAGTGAAAGTCAACATTAAGGAAGGAAAATCAGAGGAATATTATATTAAAATTGAAATTCCTTTCTATGTTTATAACACGGCTCTAATACAAAAAGAGGCAGCCATTGCATAGGAACTCCCTTTTAGGAGAAATTCTGGAATTTCAGGAAGTCTCACAAAAAGTGAATGAGAGGGCTAATGGTAGAATATGAATAATGTTTGTGGTTATCATGGCTTAAACTACACTTCTATGACAGCAAGTGGGAACGATAATGATAAGAACAACGTGGTTTTGGCTCAGTCAGACATCCGTGTAAACCATCTCTCGCTCTCATTGCCTGAATAATTTCTCTCAACCTGAGCAAATAGAAGATTTTGAAGTTCGGGCAGAAAGGCTGCCTACAAATGAGCTTCAGTGGAAATAAAGAATTGAACAGGACCAAAGGAAGTCAAGTGTCAGCAATGATCATTATTGAGGGACCAGTGAGGCTTGCCAACACAATTGGCGTGTCAGGAAGTTATCTGGAGGACTCGGCTAAGCCCTAATCTTTCAGATTAATTCAGAAGCAAAGAACTAGAAAGAAAAGACAATGTGAGAGTAGAGTGTAGATGTCATAATTCCAAGTCATTTCACCAGGAGAGAGCGAGCCAGGCAGACAGAGAGAAAGAAAAGGAAACCTGGAATATATAGACAAGACTCGACCTGCCCACTCACATGTTCAGCTTTGGTTTAGAGCAGGACATTTTCAGAGGAAATGCTCTCATGGTGCAGGAATCCGTTCAGCTAGGAAAATAAAAATGTTTGACAATTCTGTTCAAGTAATCTGCCCTACATCTTTTCTTTTTAAGTGTAAGGAGTTGAGGAGGGGGTTGGAAACTGCCTTTTCAGCCAAGGGTACTACTCACTATAATTTTTTTAGAAAGACCTTTTGGTTCTTTTCTTGTTTAAGTTGCTATGTAAATCCTCAAAGACCCCTCTACTACTTGGAAAAATACTTTTTTGCACAATAATATGTACTTGTGTTTGTTAATGCTTTCTTAATCTTTTTAGAATGGAAGCTTTGTAGGCTATTGATGGGGGCTCAGAAAATGCCAGGACCTTGGAGTCTTGGAGTCCTGCCAAGGTCCTTGGGGCTACAAAGAGGAAGGGTGTTGAGCCAGGTCCATGCCCTGCCCTGCACGCTTCCCTTCCCTCAAACGCACACTCCAACCACACTGATCTTTCATTTGTGACTTCATATTGGGGTTGGGGGGAAGGGGGGGCGGGGAATATTTCCACAACTTAAAGCAAACAAAAACATTAAATATCATTAAAATATTCAATCTTCTCATTGACAGAGGGGAATTTAACTTCCCAGAGATTTACAATAAGTTCATCAAAGGCAAGCCAGCAAGAGAAGCCAGGTCTAAGGGGAACCAGTTCTACCATACCTTTTTCCTTTCCCTTTGTTCAAAGGAGTTGGCAAGGTCTTTTCTGCCTTACCTACCCCTACTCACACTTAGCTCTTCTCATATTCAAAGCCTTACATACACTGTATCTTCCCTAAGGATAAAGCTGTCTGTAACCCATCCAATCCCACAAACATTTATTGAGCACCTTTGTGCAGCCGTGTGCCAGATGCTGGAGATTCACAGATGACACAGTCCTTGCCCTTGGTTACTTATACAGCCTGTTATAATTAAAGACGTCGTATCATTGTGCTTTGACAAAAATTGTCTTGAATGTACTGTATTATTGGAACACAAAAGAAAGGAGGGGAAATGGTTTGATGGTTCTTCAAAATGTGAAACAGAATTACTGTGCAACCCCGTAACTCCATTTGCAGGTTTATACCCAAAAGGATTGAAGATCGGTATACATGGATATGCATACACCATTCACAATGGCCAAAAGGTAGAAACAACCCAATGTCCATGAATGGATGAATGGATAAACAAGTTGTATGATATATCCATACAACAGAATATTACTCAGCCATAAAAAGGAATAAAGTTCTCATAAATGTAACCATGTGGATGAACCTTGAAAACATTATGTTAAGTGAAAGAAGCCAGACAAAAGGTCAAATATTATTATTATTCCATGTATATGAAATATCCAGAATAGGCAAATCCATAAAGACAGAAAGCAGATTGGTGGTTGCCAAGGGCTAAGGGAGTAGAGAATGTGGAGTGACTGCTTCATGGTACAGGGTTTCCTTCTGGGGTGGTGAAAGTGCTCTGCAACTAGATAGTAGTATCAGTTGCACAACATTGTAAATGTACTAAACGTCACAAATTGCTTGTTTAAGTGGTTAATTCTATGTTATTGAATTTCACCTTAATTTTAAAAAGAGAAAGAAAGAAAAAGAGGAAGTAGAGGATTTGTGTCCAGGTGTGGTGGCTCATACCTGTAATCTCAGCACTCTGAGAGGCTGAGGCAAGCAGATCACTCGAGGCCAGGAGTTCAAGATCAGCCTGGCCAACATGGTGAAACCCCGTCTCTACTAAAAATCCAAAAATTAGCTGGGTTTGATGGCATGCGCCTATAGTCCCAGCTACTCAGGAGGCTAAGGCACCAGAATCACTTGAACCTGGAGGCGGAGGCTGCAATGAGCTGAGATCACGGGATTACACTCCAGCCTGAGCGACAGAGGGAAATTCTGTCTCAAAAAAAGAAAAAAAAAAGGATGTGAAAAAACCAGAAAATAAGCTTACCAGATCAACTGACGATCAGCTCTTGCAAGCCTGGAATGTCTTTGGACTTTATTTATTCTAGGAGAAGTGGGAGAGCTAGTAAGGATTTTTAAGCAGGAACATGACTAGATCAGGTCTATATTTTACACTGAAAATTTTTAGTGGAGGCTGACAACAGCAGGGAGGTTCCTGGACCCAGGGAAACGACATGTGAAGTCTGCCAGCCAGTGAATGATCATAAAGAATGTACCAGAATATGAAATACCTGCCTGATCATGTTTCAGTTAAGTCGTTGTAACGATCTTTCACAAAATTCAAACTCAGGAATATTAACTGGGATGAGAAATACGAGTCACAACTCTTTTCAAATTGATTTTTAAAATACCATAAGCCCATCTTTTCGCACATCCTACCAGCTTTGGCATCCCACAGAGCTTTTAAAGTAAAATTAACCCACTTCATCTTCCTCCAAAGATTACTCATAAAGACCTGTCTTTGAACAAATACTTCACCAAGTAAGCCTGTTTTTTATTAGAGCAAAAGGCAGTCCAAAAATAGGTTTAGAAAAAGAGCTATGATCCACGATTAATACACTTATTTTTCTCAGTCTCAATTTTAGTCACTTCAGTATGTCCAAAACGACTGCACACTAAACGACTGCACACTAACCTTTTTTTTTTTTGGAGACGGAGTCTCGTTCTTGTCGTCCAGGCTGTCGTGCAGTGGCGCCATCTTGGCTCACTGCAACCTCGGCCTCCCAGGTTCAAGCGATTCTCCTGCCTCAGCCTCCCGAGTGCCTCAGCCTCCCGAGTAGCTGGGATTACAGGCGCAAGCTTCTACGCTCAGCTAATTTTTTTTTTTTTTTTTTTTTTTTTTGGTAGAGACGTGGTTTCACCACGTTGGTCAGGCTGGTCTCAAACTCCTGACCTCAGGCGATCCACCCGCCTCGGCCTCCCAAAGTGCTGGGATTACAGGGGTGAGCTACCGCGCCCGGCCACACTAACTTTTTAAGAGAGCCAAGAGTTCGATCGGTAGCCTGAGCGGAGAGTGGACCCCAGAGATCCCTGAGCAGCCCCCACCGCCGCCTCCGGCGCTAGTTACCATCACACCCCGGGAGGAGCCGCAGCTGCCGCAGCCGGCCCCAGTCACCATCGCCGCAACCTTCAGCAGCAAGGCCGAGACCTAGCAGCCGCCCGCCGTCCCCGCCCTCAGCGCGGGTGACACAACACCAGGCACTATGGGCAGCGGCGTAGGAAGCGGTGGCCCAGGCGGCTTCACATCAGCGGCACCTGCCGGCGGGGACAAGCAGGTCACCGCAACTAAGGTTTTGGAAACAGTAAAATGGTTCAACATAAGGAACGGATATGGTTTCATACAGGAATGACATTAAGGAAGATATATTTGTACCCCAGACTGCCAAAAAGAAGAATAAACCCCAGGAGGTACCTTCGCAGTGTAGGAGATGGAGAGACTGTGGAGTCTGATGTTGTTGAAGGAGAAAAGGGTGCGGAGGCAGCACGTATTATAGGTCCTGGTGGTGTTCCAGTTCAAGGCAGTAAATATGCAGCAGACCGTAACTCTTATAGATGCTATCCACGTCATAGGGGTCCTCCACCCAATTACCAGCAAAATTACAAGAATAGTGAGAGTGGGGGAAAGAACGAGGGATAGGAGAGTGCCCCCGAAGGCCAGGCCCTACCACGCTGGCCCTACCGCAGGCGAAGGTTCCCACCTTCCTACATGCGGAGACCCTATGGGCGTGGGCCACGGTATTCCAACCCTCCTGTGCAGGGAGAAGTGATGGAGAATGCTGACAACCAGGGTGCGGGAGAACAAGGTAGATCCATGCGGCAGAGTATGTATCAGGGACATAGACCACGATTCTGCAGGGGCCCTCCTTGCCAAAGACAGCCTAGAGAGGACAGCAATGAAGAGGATAAAGAAAATCAAAGAGGTGAGACCCAAGGTCAGCAGCCACCTCAACGTCGGTACCGCCGCAACTTCAATTACAGATGCAGACGCCCAGAAAACCCTAAACGGACCGGGCGTGGTGGCTCACGCCTGTAATCCCAGCACTTTGGGAGGCCGAGGTGGGTAGATGACCTGGGGTCAGGAATTCGAGACCAGCCTGGCCAATATGGTGAAACCCTGTCTCTACTAAAAATACAAAAATTAGCCAGGCATGGTGACAGGCCCCTGTATGTAGTTCCAGCTACTCTCAAGGCTGAGGTAGGAGAATCGCCTGAACTCGGGAGGTAGAGGTTGCAGTGAGCAGAGGTCGCGCCATCGCATTCCTGCCTGGGGGACAAGAGCGAGGATCTGTCTCAAAAGAAAAAGAAAAAGAAAAACAGAAAAGAAAAGAAAACCCTAAACCACAAGATGGCAAAGAGACAAAAGCAGCCGATCCACCAGCTGAGAATTCGTCAGCTCCCGAGGCTGAGCAGGGCGGGGCTGAGTAAATGCCGACTTACCATCTCTACCATCACCCAGTTTAGTCATCCAACAAGAAGAAATATCAAATTCCAGCAAAAAGAAATGAACAAAAGATTGCAGCTGAAGACCTTAAGTGCTTGCTTTTTGCGCGTTGACCAGATAAATAGAACTATCTGTATTATCTAAGCAGCATGGGGTTTTTATTATTTTTACCTAAAGATGTCTCTTTTTGGTCATAACAAATGTGTGGTGTTTTTTTTTAAGCTGGTTTTTTTTTCTCAATACGCCTTTAAAGGTTTTTAAATTGTTTCCTGTCTGGTCAGGTTGAGATTTTTAATAACTTCATTTTTAATTTGTTTGTTTGTTTGTTTGTTTTTGAGACGGAGTCTCTCTGTGTCACTCAGGCTGGAGTGCAGTGGCGCGATCTCGGCTCACTGCAAGCTCCGCCTCCCGGGTTCACGCCATTCTCCTGCCTCAGCCTCCGAGTAGCTGGGACTACAGGTGCCCGCCACCACGCCCGGCTAGTTTTTTGTATTTTTAGTAGAGATGGGGTTTCACCATGTTAGCCAGGATGGTCTCGATCTCCTGACCTCGTGATCCACCCGCCTCAGCCTCCCAAAGTGCTGGGATTACAGGCTTGAACCACCGTGCCCGGCCTCATTTTTAATTTGTAATAAAAGTTTACAACTTGATGTTTTCAAAAAAGTCAACAAACTGCAAGCACCTGTTAATAAAGGTCTTAACTAATAATAATAAAGAGCCAATGGGATTACTTTGTACAGAGAAAAAAAATCTGAATGAAACCAGAATGAAAATCTAATCTGTTCCATACTTCCTGAAGTAGCAAATTCAATGGAACTGACCAGAACCATACAGAATCTATCAAATCAAACTTTAAAGGGGATTCCAAAAAATCTCCATCTTGTAGTTAATGGATCTGCCAGCTAGCTTCCATTAGTCTTTTGAGAATGGCCAACTGTACTGACAGAAAACCCAGGACGGAGGGGTTTCCTGGACTTTCAGTGCTAAGATGGGAACATTTGGGTACCCAGTTTCACTCCCACCAAAATCCCTTCTAAAATTCTTAGACATAAGACTCATTTCATTTGGAAAGTAAAAATTAACAGCAGAAATGAAGAGGAAAGAGGGAAACTCAGTCATTCTTTGGTATCCATAATGTGGAACAAAATACATTCCAAGAGGTAGAACACGTTTCAATTGAGTTCTCATACTCACAACTCCAAACCTGTGTCCCATTACAGTAATGTGGCTTTCACGCAGAATGCAAGGGATTTTTTTTTAACCTCCAAATCAATCACTTGGCAAATGTCTAGTGAGGTCCTACCATGTGCCAGACTGAGGATCAAGTGTTGGGATCCAGAGATGAAAATGTACGAGCCTGGCCTGGGGAGATGCTCGCAGGCTAGAGGCCAAGCAGAGCGGATGTACTGGGTAACAACCATATCTCACATGATGTAATTAATATAAGTAGAGCTCCCAGCTTCTAGGAGCCTGACCATGCATTATCTCTCATTCTCAAAACTACACCTGAAGGTAGGTGTTGTTATCCTCATTTTAAAGATTAAAAATAAAACCAAAACTGAAGCCCAAAGAGGTTATAGAACTTGCCCAAGACCCCCCAGCTAATAGTGACAGCAAATGGGTGTAAACCAAGATTTTGAGCAAGAACCAACTGATTCCAACAGCTCTGCCTTTTCTGCTATTCCCATGACCCTTTTGGCATGATCAGGGTTAATAAGATCACGGCCATCCAGATTTCTGACCTTAGCCCAGCTTGTCTTAGCCCTTCATCAGAGAGCACCCTATCTATACCCTGAGCTGACAGCAAAATTGCCAGGTTTTCAACATTCATGCTATGGTAGGGGCAGGATGGGGGTGGGAAAAGCTAGATATTATTGAGGTTTAACTAGTGGACACTTGAAAACTGCTGTTAGGGGTTGGATTGAGATGACATCTACAGAAGAAAACGTTGGAGAAAAGCTTCATGACATTGGACTTGGCAATGGTTTCTTGGATAAGACATAAAAGGCACAGGCAACAAAAGCCAAAATAGACAAATTGGGCTTTGTCAAAATGAAAAACTTTTGTGCATTGAAAGACACTCTCAACAGAGTAAAAAGGCAACTCAGACAATGGGATAAAATATCTGCAAATCACATATCTGATAAAGCATTAATATCCAGAATTTATAGAGAACTCATAAAACTCAACAACAACAACAAAACAACCCAATTCAAAAATAGGCAAAGTGCTAGAATAGACGTTTCTCCAAAGAAGATATATCAATAGCCGATAAGGACATGAAATGCTGCTAAACATTACTAATTATTAGGAAAATACAAACCAAAATCACAATGAGATATCACTTCACACCCATTAGAATGGATATTGTTTTAAACCCAGAAAATGACATGTTAGGAAAAGGATGTGGAGAAATGAGAACCCCTGTGCATTGCTGGTGGGAATGCAAAATGATGCAGGTGCAATGGAACATAGTACAGCACTCCCTCAAGGAATTAAAAACAGAATTGCCATATGATCCAACAATTCCACTTTTGGCTATATTCCCAAAAGAATTGAAAGAAGAAAGATATATTGATACAACATGTTCATAGCAGCACCATTCACAATACCCAAAAAATAGAAGCAACCCGAGTGCCTATTAACAGATGAATAAATAAAGAAAACATGCTATATTCATAAATGGAATAGTATTCAGCCTTAAAAGAGAAAGAAATTCTGACACGTGCTTCAACATGGATGAACCTTGAAAACATGCTAAGTGAAATAAGGCAGTCGCAAAAGGACAAATATTATATGATTCCACTTATGTGAGTAGTCAAGTTCATGGAGACAGAAAGTAGAATGGTGGTTGCCTAGGGTTGATGGAAGTTGGGGAATGAGGAAATGTTGTTTAATGGGTACAGAATTTTAGTTTGGGATGATAAAGTTCTGGAGATGGGTAGTGGTTAGTGGTGATGGTGGCACCACAAAGTGAATGAACTCAATGCCATTGGACTATAACTTACAAATGGTTACACTAGTAAATGTTATGTTATGAATATTTGACCACAATAAAATAAAGAAAGACGGGCCAGACATGGTGGCTCGCACCTATAATCCCAGTGCTTTGGGAGGCTGAGGCAGGATAAATGCTTGAGGCCAGAGTTCAAGACCAGCTTGAGCAACATAGTGAGATGCCCATCTCTACAAAAAATAAATAAATAAGAAAAGATGGTATGCAGAGCATATGCATCCAGTAACTGTAAATCCCTACCCCCAACACATTCCATTTCATATGCTTTTTTAAAATCTATTAGATGATGCATTGTTGTTTAATAGGTATATAGTTTCAGTTTTGCAAGATGACAGTTCTGTGGATGGTTATTGGTGATGGTTGCACAACAATGTGAAAGTACTTGACATTATTAAACCATACACTTAAGTGCTTAAGGTGGTAAACTTTATACTACATGTATTTTACCAATTAAAAAATGTTTTAATTCATTAGAAGTCTAGAAAGCAAGAACGATTGCTACCAACCCACCGGAAATGATGAGGAGTTTCTGAATGATAGAGAACAGATAGGAATGGACTGAAGGAGAAACAGGAATAAAGGAGCCTTTGCTGGATATACAAGAATTCCTGCTGCGAAAAAGGATCAAGGAGGAGGAGGAGTGATTTTCCGGGAAATTAACTGGGGCACAGTCTCTGACAGTGGTTCTCAGACTTGAATGGGCATCAGTATCACCTGAAGGGATGGTTAAAGCACAGATTGCTATGCCCCAGCCCGGAGTTTCTGATCCAGCTGGTCTGTGGTGGAGCCTGAGAATTTGCATTTCTAATAAGTTCCCTGGTGGTGCTGATGCAGCTGATTCGGAGACCAAGATTTGAGAACCACTTTGAGAAGCTGCTGGACCTGCAACCCTTCTTTCTCCTTCATGTGCCATGAGAGACAGAGAGCAGCATCTCTCCCAGGTGGAAGTGCTTAGTATAGATACGGAGGTCCCAGGTTCCTAGAAAATTCAAGGGGTAGAAGACAAGGAATCCTCATACCAGAGAACAACTACCAACACGCAGCCTGTCCTCCCCCATGATGATGGGAGGCAGTTACTTGGACCATATCTACAATAATCATAAGCTTAACAGAGATTTCTAAAGTCAAAGAAGAGTAGGCAGCCAGGAGTAGCCAAATATTTAAGGAAAGTCAACATCAGAGAAGAGCACCAATATCAAGAAAGAAAAATTAACACACAAGGAAGTAGAATTAAGATGATTAAATATGTACAACTAATACTTTCAGACTCTAGAGGCACACATATACACACACACACAAGGAAGAAGGAGGAGGAGGAGGAGAAGGAAAAGGAAAAGAGGCTGTTATACACACACACGGATTTGAATTTTTTTAGATATAACATATATATATATATATATGTGCACTAACATTAACAACACAGCTCAGTGAATGTTTGTTTATACTCTATATACCCTTGACATGACCATCCCAATCAAGATAAAGAATATATCCAGCCCTCCCAAAGGCTTTTTTCACAATTAAAAACTGCTGAAGATAAACACTATTTTGCCTTTCCTCACCATTTATCTGTTTTGCCTGTTTTTGAACCTCGTATAAGTGAAATCAGAGATCACATACACTTTCATGTCTAGCTTCTTTTGCTCATCTATGAGATCGGTCCTCTTTATTGTGCATAGCAGGAGTTTGTCCTTTTTCATTGATATGTAGTATTCCATTGATGAGCATATCACAGTTTATCTTTTGTCTCTACTGTTAATGGATATTTGCATTGTTTCCAGTTTGGCTCTTATAAATGATGCAGCTAAGAATGTTCAAATACATGTCTTTTGCCAAACATTAGAACTCATTTGTCTTGGGTATTTGTCATGTGACATTGTTTGGACATAAGATTTATTTTTGCTAAACTTTAGTAAATGCTGTCCAATAATTGACCAAAATGGCTGTATCCATCATTAAGGCATAAGGATCCCCATTTGTTCTATATATTGCCAACACTAGATATTATAATGCTTTTAATGACAAGTAATGGGGGAGATATTATGTGCTTTTAAATTGCTTAGCCTAATGTATAATGATGTTGAACACTTTTTCATTTGCTTATTAACTATTTGGATGTCCTCCTCTGTGAAGTAATCTTTACAGTTTTTGGCCTATTTTTGAATTAGATGGTATTCCTAATGATTTGTAAGAGTTCTTTATATATTCTGATTATGAGTCCTCTGTCGGATATATGTGTATTGCTAATAGCCCTTATCAGTCTGTGGCTTGCCTTTTCACTCTGTTAATTGTGCCTTTTGATGAATGGAAGTTATTCATTTTACTTATCTATTTTTATTGATATGTAGTAGTTGTACATGTTCTGAGGGTACATATGATATTTTCATACCTGCACACAATGTGATATGATCAAACCAGTGTAATTAGGATACCCATCACGTCAAATATTTATCTTTCCTTCCCGTTGGGAACATTACAATTCTTCTAGCTATTCTGAAAACTATACAAGAAACTACTGTTAACTATAATTTCCCTACGTACTATCAAATACTAGAACTTATTCCTTCTCTTTAACTATAAGAGGTTATTCATTTTATTTTATTTTATAATTTTTATGTACGTATTTATTTATTTATTGAGACAGGGTCTCGCTCTGTTACCCAAGCTGCAGTGCAGTGGCACAATCTCTGCTCACTGCAACCTCCGCCCCCGGCTCAAGCAATTCTCATTCTTCAGCCTCCCAAGTAGCCAGGATTACAGGCGTGCACCACCATGCCTGGCTCATTTTTCTAGTTTTAGTAGAGACAGGGTTTTGCAATGTTGGCCAGGCTGGTCTTGAACTCCTGGCCTTAAGTTATCCACTCACCTTGGCCTCCCAAAGTGCTGGAATTACAGACGTGTGCCACCACACCCAGCCAGAAGTTATCCATTTTAATGAAGTCCAACTTATCAAGCTTTTCCTTCATGACTTACACTTTTTTGTATCCTATTTTTAAATCTTTGCTTACCTCAAGATCATGAGGATATCCTGTTATGTCGCCCTTTAGAATCTTCATTATTTTATCCCTTTTATGTCTATGTTTCATTACGACTTTTTGTGTATGGTATGAAAGATCTAGCTTTCTTCTTTCTTTTTTTATGGATATCCAGTTGACCCAGCACCATTTAGTGAAAAGCTGACACTTTCTCCACTGACTTGCTGTAGAATATTTGTCATAAATCCAATGACCATTTATGGCTGGTATTGTTGCTGGACTCTCTATTCTATTTCCTTTGTCTACTCATTTATCCATGTACCAAACTATTTTAATTGCTATAGCTTTATAAGTTGTTATCAGACGTTAGAAGTCCCCTGTTCATCTTCTTCTATTGCCTTGGCTCTTCTAGGTCCTTTGCTTTCACATAAATTTTATTTATTTATTTATTTATTTATTTATTTATTTATTTATTGAGACAAGGTCTCACTCTGTCACCTATGCTGAAGTGCAATGGCATGAACACAGCCCACTGCAGCCTCAATCTACTGGGCTCAAGGGATCCTCCTGCCTCAGCCTCCCATGTAGCTGGGACCACAGGTGTGTGCCACTATGGTTGGCTAATTTTTTGACTTTTTTTGTGTGTGGAAATGAGGTACTACTTTGTTGCCCAGGCTGATCTCAAACTCCTGGGCTCAAGAATCCTCCCACCTCAGCCTCCCAAAATGTTGGGATTACAGGAATGAGCCACTGCACACAGCTTCACATATATTTTAAAATAAACTTGTCAATTCCACTTTTTAAAAAAAAATTGCTGAAATTTTTACTGAGTTTGCATTAAAACTGCAGATCAATTTAAAGTAAATTAATATCTTATCAATATTGTGTCTTCCAATCCATGAACATGATTTATCTCTCAATTTATTTTAGTCTTCTTTACTTTCTCTCAGCAATGTTTGATGGTTGTCAGTGTACTAGTCTTTGAAATCTTTCATTAGATTTATTCCTAAATATTTTGTGGCTTCTTGTATTGTAAATGGTATTTAAATGTAAATGGTATTTAAAATATTTTATTTTCTAGTTTTTTATTGCTAGTGTGTATAATACATGTACAAATGAATTTTGTATATTGACCTTGCATTCACTTCCTTTGCTAAATTTACTTATCAAATACTTTATAAATTTCACATTTTCTTCATATTAAAACATATAATCTGCAAATAAGTTTTATTTCTTCCTTTTCAAGAGTCATAACTTTTTAAAACCCAATTAAGTATAATGTATAAATAATAAACTTCACCAATTTTAAGTATACAGCTAAAGGAGTTTTGTCAAAGGTGTACAGTCACGTAACCACCACAATCAAGCTATAGAAAATTTCTATCTCCCAAAAAGTTCTGCTAGTACCTTTCCGCAAAAATGACTAGAGAAAAAGTCATCTTGCTAGCCCCTTCCTGAACGCAGAGGGAAAAGCTTGAGTTAATTAGCACGAGGTTGCAGAATATAGGTGAGCTAGGTTCTCCTGAAGAGGGAGGGTGGCAGGCCAAGATTCTCCATGAAGTTTTTTCCCAATCCTGGTTGCATACTAAAACCAATGGGAAGACTCTCTTAAAATACCACTCCCCGGGCCCAGCCCTTAGAGAGTCTGATTTACTTGATCTGTGATGGAGCCCAGGCATTGGGTATCTTTTAAAAGCCCCTCAAGATGATCCTCATGTGCAACCAAGGCTGAGAACTATTCGACTTCAGAGGAAGTTAATTTTTGCAGGTGGAGGGTAGCTTTTTTAAATGGCAAAAAGTCTGTAACAGCGAGGTGCAGTCGCTCACACCTGTAATCCCAGCACTTTGGGAGACTGAGGTAGGAGGATCGCTTGAGCTCAGGGATTCAAGACCAGCCTGGGCAACATTGTGAAACCCCATTTCTAAAAAAAAAAGAAGCATTTTTGTTTAATTATCTGGGTGTGGTGGTACACATGCCTGTATGTAGTCCCAGCTACACAGGAAGCTGAAGCAGAAGGATCACTTGAGCCAGAGGGGTCAAGGTTGCAGTGAGCCATGATCATGCCATTGCACCCCAGCCTGGGTGACAAAGTAAGACCCGGTAAAAAAATAATAAAAATAAACTGGCTGGTCAAGGTGGCTTACACCTGTAATCCCAGCACGTTGGGAGGCCGAGGTGGGCGGATCACTTGAGGCCAGGACACCAGGATTTCGAGACCAGCCTGGACAACACAGCAAAACCCCATCTCTACTAAAAATACAAAAATTAGCCAGCTGTAGTGGTGCATGCCTGTAGTCCCAGCTACTCGGGAGGCAGAGGTAGGAGGATCACTTGAATCAGGGAGGCAAAGGTTGCAGGGAGCCAAGATCATGCCACTGCGCTCCATCCTGGGAAACAGAGCAAGACTCCATCTCAAAAACAAACTAAAACCAAAACCAAAACACTATATAACTGTCATAAAAGGAAATTACTCAAAAGGAAAAGAATCAGTAATGATCCTATCAGTCTTGCACAGCAAATATTCCCAAGGCTTTGTCCACATGCAGACATATTTTTACACAATTGTATTCATGTGGCAATGCAACTTAGCTTTTACTTTTTCAGTTACCATTTATTATAAACTTCTTGTTTATATCCCTACACAGGGAGGCAGTTTAGGGTCATGATTCTTAGTGTAGGCTTTGGAGTTAGACAAGCCTAGGTTAAAATCTCAGATATTTCACATATGAGTAGTGAGTCTTGAGCCAGCTCCTTAATGTATCTGAACTTCAGAGACTCCAGCTGTGAGATAGGAATAATAGTACTTCCTTCATAAGTTCATTCTGAAGATGGATGTTTATAAAGGCACAGCAGCAAAACAACTGGCACTCTTCGGGCTTTCAATGAATGGCAGCTGGGTTGGTTGGTTTGTTGGTTTTTTTGAGACAGGATCCCACTCTGTTTCCTAGGCTGGAGTGCAGTGGTGCGATCATAGCTCACTGTAGCCTTGACCTCCTGGGCTCAAGTGATCCTCCCATCTTTGTCTCCTGAGTAGCTGGGACCACAGGTGCACACCATCAGGCGCAGCTAACATTTTCATTTTTTGTAGAAACAAGAGTTTCTTTATGTTACCCAAGCTGGTCTTGAACTCCTGGGCTCAAGCAATCCTCCCACCTCAGCCTCCCAAAGTGCTGAGATTACAGGTGTAAGCCACCGTGCCCAGCAGCAGTTGTTATTGTCATTGGACCAAGTAGTTATCCACTGAAAAAAGCATTCTTGTACCAGGTGGTACGCGACTATCAAGCCAGGGAGGTCACTGCAAACAGACCAAGGGGTTGAAAGAGGAAGGAAAGAATCTCATTCATGCTCAGCAACTGGGACTCAGGGACACCCAGCAAGAGACTTGCAGAAGGCCGCATACACTATGTGTGTGTTTGTGCGTGTGTGTACACATTTGTGTAAGCTCTAAAGATCTGGGAGTCTAGGCATGTATGGGGTGAAGTTACCACATTTGAGCATAATTCTGGAAAGGGAGAATTCCAGAGGGTCCCCACGTCACCTGTTTCAATGGCCACACAACATAGCAACAAGAGCCATAAAGAATGAAATGCAGAGCCCAGTTAAAGATATTCTCTTATTTTCTCTCCTTGAGTCTTCAAAGGAGTCCTTGGGAAATATGCCTGGAGGGCCAAGACTTATCAGGAGGTCAGACTCTGAAGACGAAAGAAAAGCATTCTTGTACCAGGTGGTATGCAACTATCAAACCATTTAATCTGACTATTTAAAAAAATGATATAGGCTGCGTGCAGTGGCTTCTGCCTGTAATCCCAGCACTTTGGGAGGCCAAGGCAGGCAGATCACAAGGTCAGGAGATGGAGACCATCCTGGCTAACACAGTGAAACCCTGTCTCTGCTAAAAATACAAAAAATAAGCTGGGTGTGGTGGCACACGCCTGTAGTCCCAGCTACTTGGGAGGCTGAGGCAGGGGAATCGCTTCAACCTGCGAGGTGGAAGTTGCAGTGAGCCAAGATCGCACCACTGCACTCCAGCCTGGGCAACAAAGAGAGACTCCGTCTCAAAAAAGAAGAAAAAAAAAAAAAAAAATATATATATATATATATATATATATATAAATTTATAGAGAAGCACTATTCCAGGCACTTTAATGAACACAAATAATTTAATCCTCACAACAATCCTATAAAATAAGTACTGCTATTATCCCCATTTTACACGTAAGGAAACTGAGGCTAAGTAAACTTGTCCAAGGTGATACAATAAATGGTAGAATCAGAACTGAAAACCCACAGATCATGTTCTTAATCACTATTGTACCCCAAGCAGGTGAAGTGGGACATATTAATTATATTATAATTAATGTTGAATGGTCTTCATGAAGATACCATGTCATAATTTGCTCAACCATTCCCTTTTGATTTAGTATTTTCCACTTTTAACTTTAATAAACATCTCACGCATGTGGCTTTTCACTTGTGTTGAATTATCTCCTTACGATGGTTTCCTGTGAGTGGCATTCCTTGGTCTGAGGGGATAAATCACTTTATAGTTGTTGTTACATGTGGTTGTAGTGTTTTCCAAACAGGCTGCAGTTTACAATGCCACTAGCAGGTACGTGTATATTACTTTCACCACCACCTTGAGCAGTGTGGGTGGAATTATTTGTATAAATAAATATACATTTATAAAAATATTTGTTTAGTGAAATAGCTACCAGGTTGGAAATGTGCAGCATCAGGAGTGCCAGTCAGCTTTTGCTGTGCTTCCGGGAGGTCCTCTTTATTTGAGGCCTCTTTATTCAGAGCATCAGCTCACCTGAATCTCGGCCATCATCCTCCATCAGGCCAGGCCCTGGACTTCCAAACTGTCTGAAACTTTTGAGAGGTGAGGGGCCTACACTTTTGGCCTTTGGTGTATAGCCTGCACTTAATGCCACAAGACATTGGCTAGGATTTCTTTTCCACTTGACCAGATGGCTTTCCTGCAGCGAACTGTAATGATTTAGAAGCCTAGATAGCTGCCCTCCTGGTCTAGGGTAGGTCCTGAGAGTTTAGCATATTCCCAGGTGTGGTTAATGCTGATGGTCTGTCGTTCACACTTTGAGTAACAAGAACCTAAGACACCTTTATTCCTTAGAAAAATCAGACAGCGAATAAAGTCCAGAAAGTCCCCGTTATAACTCACTAATTCCAGTTCTGCCACTGACAGGCTTTAGGAACTTCGTCCAGTCATACCCTCTTTAAGTCTCAGTTTCCTCACCTGTAAAATGAAGAGATAAGACTAGATGCTCCCTGAGTCCCTTCTGTGATTTTCATTTCCATCTTGGAATTTGTTAGCCCATTCATATTAGTTCTACGTAATATTCATTCCACAAATAAAAGGATGAACACAAGCACCCTTGTAAGCACTGGGAGTACCAGGATGAGCAAGCTAGACCTAGTCCTTGCTTTTGTGGAAATTCAAGTCTAGTGAGAAAGACAGCTAAATCAGAGTTGGAATATAGTTTGGTAAGTATTTTGGTAGAAAAACCTCAGGATGCGAGGAAGCAAATGAAAACAGATCTCACTCAGACCAGTGGGAATCAGAGAAGGCTTCCCAAAGGGATCGTTCCTAAGCTGACACCCCAAGGAGGAGAGGTGTGATGAAGGCGAAGTTGGGCAAAGGAAGTGGGACATGTTGCAGACAGAGAGAACCTTACCGAAACTGGGATGCAATAGTTTCAAACTCAAGGCCGGGCGTGGTGGCTCACGCCTGTAATCCTAGCACTTTGGGAGGCTGAGGCAGGCGGATCACCTGAGGTAGGGAGTTCGAAACCAGCCTGGGCAACATGGTGATACCTCATCTCCACAAAAAATACAAAAAAATTAGCTGGGTATGGGGACGCACACCTGTGGTCCCAGCTACTTGGGAGGCTGAGGTGGGAGGATTGCTCGAGCCTGGGAAGTGGAGATTGCAGTGAGCCCTGATTCCACCACTGCACTCCAGCTTGGGTGACAGAGTGAGACCCTGCCTTAAAAAAAAAAAAAAAGTTTTGAATTCAGAACTTCCCCCTCTGACTGCAACTCTTTACCCCAACCTTTCTCCAGATTGCCATCTCTTCTTTTGTTGATTCATTGTTCTCTCCATTCCATGCACTAAGTAGAGGGTCTACATGTCACACACTCTCCTACGGAGCAGGGAGAGACTATCAAGGTGAGTAACGCCAGGCCTCATGCTTAAAAAGACATGTCAGCTGGCAATTCCCATACAATGTGATAACTCTAATAACACAGGTGGTACTGGGTGTGGGTGTAGAGGGCGTGTGTGCAAGTGCACTCAGGAAAAAGCACTTAGGAAAATAACTGAAACTGTGTGGGCAGGATAAACAGGACTTTAGACTCTTTGCTAGGATGGAAGAGGACTGGCTTTTGCTTAGTGACATTGTAGCCTTCTGTGGACGCACTTTGTGGCTCACCATCCCCTTACTTTAACGTACGTGAATTTAACAAACCAGGCCACAGACAGTGCTATAACTGAACAGTAGAGGGCACAAAGAGACTGTGTGCTTGACACAAACTGTCCCATACTTGCCAATCCAAAAGGAAACACTGTCAAGAAGGCTCTGAAAGAAAGATGAGGAAACAGTTGAAGCCTGGAGAGGGGAAGGATCACACAGCTGATCCCCAGGACAGCAAGCATGTTCCGCCAGGCGCCTGCAGTTTACTCTGTCATGCTGTCAATTTTCCAAAACTCTAAATTCGTGTACTCCAGAATGATCCTAGAAGCACTATTCTTTTTCCTTTTATTTTTTCTTTCCATTTCTTTCTTTATTTTTATTTGGGGAGGTAGGGGAGCCATGATGTAGAGGGATATTTCTGTTTATAAATCTCTTACAAGTACAGTACAGTATAACACTGAGCTGTGTGCTGTCTTTCTTCCTAAATCTGAAATTGGAGTCAAGATCCCTGGGGAAAATGCAATGGTGAAGAGCATGGGCTCTGGATAAATCTATGTAAGTTTTGCCTCTTCTTGGTATGATGTAGGATGCTTTTTTTTTTTTTTTTTTTTTTTGAGACGGAGTCTTGCTTTGTCACCCAGACTGGAGTGCAGTGGCGCAATCTTGGCTCACTGCAAACTCTGCCTCCTGGGTTCACGCCATTCTCCTTCCTCAGCCTCCCAAGTAGCTGGGACTACAGGCACCTGCCACCACGCCCGACTAATTTTTTGTATTTTTAGTAGAGACGGGGTTTCACCGTGTTAGCCAGGATGATCTCGATCTCCTGACCTCATGATCCACCCGCCTTGGCCTCCCAAAGCGCTGGGATTATAGGTGTGAGCCACTGCGCCCTTGGATGCATTTCTTAATCGTCTCAAGTCTCTGGATCTTAATCTGTAAAACTAGGAATTGTTCACACATATACCTCACAAGGCCGTCAGGGTTAAGTGCATTGATGCAATTAAGTGCGTTGATGCAAATTTGCTCTTAACAGTTCCTGGCAAGGAGCACTTGCTCCATCAAAGTGTTCTCTTATTCTCAATCTCCTGGCTGAACAGCACTGGTCAGCCTCCCTGCACTGGTCAGCCTCCCTGCACTATGAGGAGTCCAGCCCTTGCAGTCAGCAAGTTTGTCTGGTTTCAAGTCCCAATGCCACCATGTCATTTACAGGCTGTGTGATCTTGAGCAAGTTCCTTCTCTGCCCTGGGCCACAGTTTCCTCATTCTTCAAACAAGGGTGATAAGGTCACTAGTATTACTACTGATGCTCCTCGACCTATGATGCAGTTACATCCCAGCGAACCCATCGTAAGTTGAAAATATACTAAGTCAAAACTACTTTGAATACACCTAACCTACTGAACATCATCACTTAGCCCCGTCTCCCTTAAACGTGCTTGAAACACTTACATTAGCCTACGGTTGGGCAAAATCATCTAACACAAAGCTTGTTTCATAATGAAGTATTGGTATCTCTTATTGATGTTCAGCTGAATGTGTATTGCTTTCACACCACTGTAAAGTCGAAAGTTGTAACATGAACCCTCTGCACTACTTCTTCCGTTGCAGAAAGAATTCCTTTTGACTCAGTTCAACACACATTTTCTGATGCCCTAATATGCCTTAGGCCCAGTGCTGGGTCCTGGAGAGAAAGAGACAGATGTTTGAGGAATCCAGAGGTCAAGTAGACTAGGCAGGCTGGTGGTTATGTTACCAGAGACTATGATGAATACAAGAGAAGGAGAAGTTAGGGGGCTCCAGGAAGTGTTCCTGGAGGAAGTAAAATGCTCAGTTGGCTTTTGAAGGATGAACAGGAGTTTGCCAGACTCCTTTAAAGTGTGCTTTTTCTTATTCTCAATCTCCTGGCTGAACAGCACTGGTCAGCCTCCCTGCACTGACCTTATCATCCCTGTTTGAGGAATGAGGAAACTGTGGCCCAGGGCAGAGAAGGAACTTACTCAAGATCATGTCCTTCTTTAAAGTCAATGCAGATGGTTTGTGGAATTATGAGCCCTGAATAGGAGGTCTGTGGCACATACCAGCTAGAGCTTTTCTTCAGTTGTAACCTCGGGGCTCTCAAGCCCATTAATCCAACAAGTCTTCCTCTTTTCTCCCAAACACCCCTCTGGATGGAGGCAGGGGAGCCTTGGCAGGCTGGTGAATTAAACCTGCTTTAGAAGGAAGGAAGCCTTAATTATGGTGTTTGGGAGATGGCAGGAGGCACCCAGACCACACAGATCACCTAGAGGCTGGGTCACACTGACTGGCACCTGTCCCAGGGGAGCATCCTATGGCCAGAAGTTCTCTGCATCTCTCTGCCTCCCACTGGACTGGGCATGGCAATCCCAGCCTCTACCTCCTTGAGTGCAGCCACACCAGGGGGCCTCTAGCCTCCCATGAAGCTGTGAACTCTGCAGGAGGTGGGTGCCATGTCTGAGTTCTTTTCTGTAACCTCAGCTCCTGGCACAGAGCCTGGCTCAGAGGACCTCACTCAGTAAATGTTTGCTGAATTGAATTGAACTGAGCCCAGAATTCTTGACTCTTTCCAGTCAATGTTTTTGTTTTCCTGTCTTGGCAGGAGCAGAGGGAACAAAGAGGTAAATGGAGAGTGTGTAATGAAGGGATTATTTAGAGAGAACTGAGCAGGGTTAAAGGAAACCATAGCGAAACACCCAGAGACCAGCCACTGCAGGAAGCCATAACCACCCCTAGGCCTGCAGGGGAGAAGAAGGGGAGCTGGTGAAGGATTTGGCAAGAGCTGCAGCCAGGAGAGAGGACCTGCTTGATAGGCATCATGGATGCAGCCATTGACAAACCACAGCCTGCAGAGAGGGGCCAGGAGACTCAATATCCACCCTGTCTCTCCTCCTACCCAGCTTCTGCTAGGGTCTCCCACTGGTGGAACCCAATGGAAGCCAGAGGCCAAAGAAGCCCAGATGTCCCAGGCCACAGAAGGCAGCTGTGCAGGCACAGGGCAGAGTGATTAGAAGTAGAGAGCACATCTGGATGGGCAAGGGAGAACAGCCAGCCCCAGAGGCTTTCCCCAAATTATGGCTTCCATCACATGGGCATCAGAACTACTTCAGGAGCTTGTTTCAAAAGCAGACTTCCTGGGCTCCAACCCAGACCTACTAAATCAAAATACCTATGAGACTTGAGAATCCATATTTGTAGGACATTTCCCCAGCTGATTCTAATTTACATGCATTTTTGATAACCACTATCTTGAATAGGTGCTTTGGATGGTATAGCAGTGGGTACCGATAGAGGATCTCTGCAAGTGCAGAATTACAATAATTCTTAACTTGGTTAATTCATAATATGAACCTATAGCATCACCTCCAAGTTTTGGAACCTGATGATGTTGGTTCCCCAGGCCTGGGGGACCTCAAAGGATCAGGGAACTTCAATTCATTCATCCAATGTTACTGAGCATGTATTGACTTCCAAGCCCTGTGGAGAGTTCTGGCCACACAAAGGTGAATAAAAATGGTCCCTGCTTGGGATTTCCTAGGATAACTCTTAGATGCCATCTAGGGATTCTTCTGGGGCTCCAAAGATCATCCTCAACATGTGAGGATGACTTTTCAGTGCCTCTGCAAGCACCAGCGATGGACAGCCAAATTAACAAATCAAACCCATGGCTTCAACCACTGTCTACACACTATGACACCCAAATACCTACGTCTCCTGAGTTCTGGGTATTCAGCTGCCTACAGAATATATGCTTGGAGGCTCCACAGTTCCCTCCGATCCACGTGTGCCTAAGAGGACGTCTGTTTCATCCCTTCTCACCCCCCCAAGTACCCTAACCTCAATGAATGGTGTCACCATCTGCCCAGTAGTTTAAGTAGAAACCTGGGAGCTCTCCCATTCTTCAGTAGCCAGGTCTACCTGTCCCATCCCTTCATGTCTCTTATTTTCCACCAGCCTGCCAGGTGGTCTTCATTGTTCCCCTTTATTAGTGCAATGACCTAGTAAGAGTCCTTGCCTTCTCCACAATCATTATTGCCAGAGGGTCTTTTAAATATGCAAAATACAAATGTGTTACTCCCCTTCTTAAAATCTTCAATGCTCCCCAGTGCCCTTGGAACCAAGTCCAGACTCCTGGTTGCAGTATACAAGTTCTGTACACCTGGCTATGCCTGAGTTTCCACCTCATTTTCTACCACTTCCCACCAACCCCCTGCACACACCCTTACACCCTCACCATGGATCTTAAATGTATATGCTTGTTCACCTTCTTTCAAGAATGTTCTCCCCTTTCTATACCTGCTTAACTCCTCCTTGCCTGTCAAACCCATTTCTAGTATCATCTTATCCTTGAAAGCTTCTCTAACCCACCAGATGGGATTAGTCTCCACTCCCTCAGTATCTCACTCGCACTTCTTTAATTTTTATCTCACCACCTTGTAATAGTTGATATGTCTCTTCTTTTAGTCTGTGATCTCTATAAGGAATGGATCAGCCATGTCTAATAGGCCTTTGTATTCCAGTGTCTGGCAAAGCATCTTCCCATCATGGGAAGATTTGGTTTATCAATTGAATGAGTAAGAGCCTCTTGCATGGAAAGGTGTCTTCCAAGAGTGAACCTAGGGCAGATGGCTTCATTAAATTTGCTAATTTTGACAGGAGTGATATTTTATTTCACAGCTAGTGGAGTGCATCGGACACCCCACCAGGTTCTGTGCCAGTATAGTAATCAAGAGCAAACCCACCCCTTAAGGAATTCGTGGTACACAGGGGAGACATTGTCTTCATTAGTGATACAGTTTGGATACGTGTTCCCTGAAATCTCATGTTGAAATTTGATCCTCATTGTTGGAGGTTGGGCCCAGTGGGAGATGTCTGGGTCATGTGGGTGAATACCTCATGAATGGCTTGGTGCCTTCTCCAAGGTAACGAATGGGTTTTTACTCTATTGGTTCACCTAAGAGCTGGTTGTTAAAAAGGGCATGGCACCCCTCTTCTCTTGCTTGCTCCCTCTCCTGCCATGTGACACATCGTCTCCCCTTCCCTTCTGCCGTAAGTGAAGGCTTCCTGAGGCCCTTACCAGAAGCTGAGCAGATGCTGGCTTCATGTTTCTTGTACAGCCTGCAGAACCATGAGCCAAATAAACCTTTTTTCTTTATAAATTACCCAGTCTCAGGTACTCCTTTATAGCAACACAAAATGGATTAACACAGTTAGGCTCTTTTGGGCTACAAGGAAAAGACATACTCAGGTTTCTCACGTGATTATGTAAATGGATAGATTAAGATCGTGTTTCTTGTATGGAGAAGTATAAGACCCTCCCTGCCCTCAGCAGTAGCCCAATACGTCTGGAGCAGCAACTCCAATGCAGGGACGGCAGGTAGATCTCATGGAGGATGGAATTAAAGCTTCTTGTGCTAGGCATGGTGGCTCATGCCTACTATCCCAGCACTTTGTGAGGCCGAGGTGGGCAGATTGCTTGAGCCCAGGAGTTCAAGACCAGCCTGGGCAACATGGTGAAACCCCATTTCTACAAAAAAAATTCAAAAATTAGCTAGGCGTAGTGGCATGCGCCTGTAGTCCCAGCTACTCGGTAAGCTGAGGTGGGAAGATGGCTTGGCCCCGGAAGGTTGAGGCTGCAATGAGAAGTGATGGCACCACTGTACTTCAGCCCGGACAATAGAGTGAGACTCTGTCTCAAAAAAAAAAAAAAAAAAGAAAGAAAAAAGAAAACTCTCTTCTATCGCCAGCTGTTGCCCCAATAATGCTGCATTACAAGCCACCCGAAAAATTCAGTGTCTTAAAACAACAACATTATTTACAGTTTGGTTCTATTTCACATTTTTTCTCATTCTTCTGGGACCAGTGTTTTACTGTACAGTCTTCTATGGCAGAAGCAGAAATCTAAGCTTAATCCCATAAGTATATTTCAAGCCTCTAATTACTTCACATCTAACATCCCATTGGCCAAAGCAAGTCACATGGCCAAGCCCAAAGTCAAGCAGGGGGAAATCCATCTACCTCCAGTGAAAGAAACTGCAGAGTCACATGGCAAAGAACATGGTTACAGAGAGGAGCAAAGAACTTGAGCCATTAACACAGTCTATGCATCTATCACACTCCTCATTTTTCAGGAAGGAGCTCTAGTTACCTGGTCATCTTAGAAGCAGATATCAATGACACTATTTTGCTTTTCCTCCATATGATAAGCTCCACAAAGTCAAGGTCTTCACTGTATTCCCAGAACCTAGAATAGTACATGGCATAGAGTTAGTGTTAATCAATATTTCTTGAATAAATGAAAACCCCCTCACCACTTCTTCACATTCTCACTTCCCAAGAGAAGGCCTCTGATTAGATAGGTTTGTTACCCTCAAATATGGCACAGACTAAGGAGTTCGGACTTTAACCAGTACATAGGCCATGCGGAGAGCCACTGCAAGTTTTCAAGCAGAGGAATAGCTTATTCAAATCCAGGCTTTAATAACATTCAAATGTTACCAGTATTTGGGGGGAAAAATGAGAGGAGTCTGCAGATCAATTGGGAGGCTATTTGCAAGAGCCCTAGCGAGAGATAAGAAGGTGCTGAAATAGAAAGTGGGGCTTGGGAAGGATGTGAGAAATACTTGGGCGGGGAGCGGGTGGTGAATGGAGAGAACGTGTCATTTCTTTGTTTGGCAAGAGAGAGGGAGATCTTGGGACATGTGGCTTGGAGTCCAGACAACTAGGTGGATAGTTATGGATAAGGAGCAGGCTTGTAGGATGGAGTTGATCTGTTAGCTTGGGGCTTGTTGAGTCTGAAGTACATGTGGGATACCCAGCTGGAACAACAAAAATTCAGAACTGGCCCTCAAAAGAGATTTCTCATTAATATCTTAATTAGCCATTTACATCAAATATTATATTTACATATCATATGCAAACTCTTCCAAACCTGCTAGATACCCCCACCAGCTAAAGATCAAGCAAGCAGCTTGTTGCATGTTGTTTGATTTTCATAAGTCTCTGCACAGAAAGCAGAAAAAGACAAAGGCCAACTTCAGGAAATCAGGATCAGAGACAAACACATGACTATGTCCAGGAGTAAACACCTTTCTTTTTTCAGAAGTTTAAATTCACCAAAGACAACCCCTAACTTTCATACACTCAATTAATAAGTATTTACTAGTCCATTCTCTGGATTAGGCACACTAAGGATTAGAGACCTGGGGATGAGTAAGGAAAAGCCCCTGCCCTCAAAGAGCTTGGACTCAGTGAAGAAGGAAAGGTTATGTACTCAGGTAAGTGCAACCAGGTGTTCCGGGGGGCCAGGACAAATGTCCAGGGGAGCTCAAAACAGGGACTAATCAATTTCATCTGACCAGAGGGTGGGAGATAGCAACAGACATTAAAGACTCTGGAGAGGCCTAAGTGGATGGGATGGACAATAAAGAACATTCCAGGCCGGATGTTGTGGCTCATACCAGTGATCCCAGCACTTTGGGAGGCCAAGGCAGGAGGATCATTTGAGGCCAGGAGTTTGAGACCAGCCTGGGAAACACAGCAGGACTTTGTCTCTACTAAAAAAAAAATAAAAAAAAAAAAATTTAAGATAAATTAGCCAGACGTGGTACACATACGTGTAGTCCCAGCTACTCAGGAGTCTGAGGTGGAAGAGTCGCTTAGACCCAGGAGGTTGAGGCTGCAGTGAGCTGTGTTTGTGCCACTGCACCCCAGCCTGGGCAACAGAGTGAGACCCTGTTTCAATAATAATTAATAAATTAAGAACATTTCAGATATAGTACACAGCTTGAGCCAGGACTAGTGAAAGATGTGAACCAGCATACTGCATTACTGTTTTGGAAGGGCTAACGATTAGGGGCAGGAGGAGGGAGGAAAAAGGACAAGGGGAAGGAAAGAACAAGGTAATGCAGGGTTCAGAGCATACAGTGCTTTAAACATCATGTTCAGGAACAAGAAATGTGTCCAGTTTCCCCGCCCTGAAACATTTTGTGTAGGAGGTCCCAAAGGCCTGGCTCTCCCTGATTCGGGAGGAACAAGGTACCTCCTAAAGAACCCTGAATGATTACCTAAAAATAGATAAACTATTTTAATCTCCTGTATGACACACTTATGATTAAAGTCTTAAAAATCCTGTGCTTGGTGTTTCCGGTTTCAATGTGTGGTCAGACACCTTAACTCATGTAGTCTTCATAGCATTCAGGAAGCAGGTGTTACCAAGTTTTGTTTGACAGATGAGACACTGAGATTTAGAAGGAGACCCTAACCAACACTTCTCGACGTAAAAATGAAAACTGTTTTTCAAAAAAAGCCTTAAAGATTAGTGTGATAATGTTTAACTGAGTAGGTGTGTGTTCTTTGTTCTCAGGAGTGAGAAAAGTGTGTTTGGCTGCCAGATGGCTTTTGGAGACTTGTGTTGGTTAGGCCAGCAAAAAATGCCCTCCAATCTGTGGACCAGCTGGACCAGCTGCACCCAGGAGCTTCTTAATAATGTAGAGTGTGAGTTTCCCCCTCCAGAGGTTTTCAGATTTGGTAGGTCAGGGGTGAGAATCTAGAAGGAATATCGTTAAGAAACTCCTCAGGTAATTCTGTTGCATGGCCAGGTGGAAGATTGGTCAATTGCCTCTTTTGGTTGCAAGGATGATTTGAGGCCCTGATGAGAAAAATGTGGTCTGTAAGCCACCTGTCTCAGCATCATTCAGATGCAGTTTCCTGGACCTCACCCAGACCTACCAAATTAGAAATCTCCAGAGGTGGGCATATTTTAAACAAACTCCCAAGATCCATTTGTTCATTTATTTACAAATATTTCTTCAGGTCTAACTATGTGATAAACATCATTCCAGGCACTGGGGTGTAAAGGCAAATGAGGCCAACAACGTCTCTCCCCTAAAGACACTTCCTTTTTGACTCAGCTCTTTGAATACTGGAGTTTGAGAACCACTATCTTAAAATAATACAGGGATTCAACTGGAGTTCCTACTGGGACTGCCTCTGTTATCCATTGCTGGTAACAAACCACTGCTAAAACTTAGTGGCTGAAAATGACAATGATTTTCCCCCCCACCTCATGATGCAATGTGTTGGCTGGATGATTCTCCTACAGGTCTGCTCTGGATTCGACTGAGATAAACCTGGCATGGCTGGGCCCCTCTCCATGAAGTTGTTCATCTCAGGCTTCTTAGGGCATGGTGGTTTCAGGTTTCCAAGAGGGCCGACCCCAACGTGCCAATGCCTATCAAATATCTACCTGTCCTATGACAAACATGACAGATAGGCATTGGCACACTGGCAAAACCAAGTCCTATGCTCAGCCTCAGCATGAAAGGGAAATTCACAGCAGTGTGGACACTAAAGAGTCACTTCTTTGGGGGTCACTGCATTCTGTCACAGTTACTGTGGCTGCCCCTTGAACCTGGCATCTCTTTGTGTATCTTCTCACTTCCCCACTGTTCTCTAGTTTAAACTCCTAGGTGAAGGAATCCAATTGGTCTTGCTAAGCATGTCGATGGCTCAGAGTCACCCTTACTCATGGGGATTTTAGGACTCAGCAGAATTGCAAGCAGAGCTGGTGTAAAGGTGATGAGAAGGACACTATGGGTATCTTAAGCACCATGGCTAAACCTCCCATAGGAGAGTCATAAAATTCCCATGGTCAGTGCTTTAATCACCTTGACATAAAAATATGCCCCTAAATATTTTATGTATTTGTTGCTGGGAGCAAAGTTAAAGTTTTGTGTTTGATATTGATTACATGGATTTTGCTATGTTTTCTTTTTATTTTTGGAATAACACATATATGTTGTAGAAGTTTTAAAAATACAAAAACGAAAATTAAAATCACTAGTCATAGCATTATCTAGAAAAATCTTTTAGCACATTTGCTTTCAAATTTTTGCTCATAAATGTGTTTTTCTTTACAGAGTTAGGCCAGGAAAACAACTTTCTGTCTTACACTCTTTGAATGCTGGAGTTTGAGAACCACTATCTTAAAATAATGCAGTGATTCAACAGGAGTTGAATCACTAGCATTATCACTAGTGCTAGCATTTTCCCACGTCATTACAATCTCCTTGTAAAATAATTTTGAGTTATATAACAATCAGTGAGACATACTATTTCATAATCATCCAGTTGCTTGTTTCATATATTCCTTTTTTTTTTTTTTTTTTTTTTTTTGAGACGGAGTCTCGCTCTGTTGCCCAGGCTGGAGTGCTATGGCCTGATCTCGGCTCAATGCAACCTCTGCCTCTCGGGTTCAAGGTTCAAGTGATTCTCCTGCCTCAGCCTTCCAAGTAGCTGGGACTACAGGCACACACCACCACATCTGGCTAATTTTGTATTTTTAGTAGAGACAGGGTTTCTCCATGTTGGTCAGGTTGGTCTTGAATTCCCGACTTCAGGTGATCTCCCCACCTTGGCCTCCCAAAGTGCTAGGATTACAAGTATGAGCCACCACGCCTGGTTGTTTTGTATTTTTTAGCAATTATCAGCAGTGCTATAATGACTCATTTCTGTTCATAAGCCTTTATCTGCATTTGGATTTTTCCATTGAATAGATGGGGTTCATATCTTTTCTTTATATAACACAGTTTTTAAGATTACTTCAATGTTTCCTAATAAATAGCTAAAAAGATATTTTCTCTCCTGAATGGGACCAACACTTCCCTCTGCTGTATATGCCATATGGCTTTGCAGAATGGGTCTATTTCCTTTTGCTCCATTTCCTCTTGTTTGACAGGCCTTGTCTATCCCCATTTCCATGCAGGTACATAAGACAGCCAGGCTGGGGTGGGTTTTCAGTGACTTTACCAGAACTACAGACAGAGCTGTACGTGTTCCCATGGTCACCTCTTTATCCAAACCATGGAAAACTGCCCTTTTTTTTTTTTTTTTCTTTCCATAACTGGCACAAGCTGCGTTTGGGTCAGGAACCCAACATGAACTACAAAGACTGACCTCCACCCAGGGAACTTGAGAAGAAGCTAGATAACACTGTCGGGAAATTATTCCCTCATGTGAATTGGCATTTGAATATGTGCTAGTATTATGCACATTTTAAAAAATATCACTGAACTAAATGTAATGGAAAATAATACACTGGCCTTAGTAAGTCAAGGAACGTGGCCTGACTCGGGCATATCAATAAGGCAGTCCAATGTCAACTAATTCACTCACTCATCACACTCTCAGTAAGTGCTAGATTCTATCTAGGAGCCCAGCATAAGAAAAGATGTTAGACAGTTAACAGTTGGAGTAGCAGACTTAAACAACTGTATATAATGTGTTAAAGTGAGAATCTAGTAGATAATGCAGAGGGAGAGGCCCCTGAGCCTACGTACGTAATCAAAGAAAGCTGATTACTGCAAATTGTGCAAGACTAAGAGAAACATGAAGGTTGTCACAATGTATTTACCTTACAGTGTGAGAATAAAATATTGTCACAGAGGCTGACAACATTGGGGCAGCTTCCCATGATTGATATTGCACTATATACAATTCAAGATTGCAATGAAATCAAAACCGTGAGACACCAAGAGGGTTTTAGCTTCCCTTTACTTCCTGATAATTTTGATGAAGGATTTTACTGACTTTTTAATTCTTCTGCTCAAATATGGAGGTCACAGGCCCCAGAGCTGGTTTGGAATTAGCTCACTCAGCAATGCAGGTAGACAACAAAGGAATGTGTCCTTCACCTGTAAATCTTCCTTTAAAAAAGTAGAGATGGGGTCTCACTGTGTTACCCAGACTGGTCTCAAATTCCTGGCCTCAAGCAATCCTCCCACCTCAGCCTCCCAAAGCACTGGGATTATAGGCATGAGCCACTGCCCACCTGTAGACTTTCTAACACAACTAGATGACTCTTGGGTGTGGAGGTTGGTGGGTGGGGGGGACATCCTAACTCACTTAATTGTTTCACATAGGGAAGAAATTTAGAGTGCATAGTGATATCCAATCACAGATTAGTTATACCTTATTTGGGACACTACTGGACACATTTTTCTACATCTATCTGTATCTCTTTTCTATCTACTGATTGATTATTAAGCTAGCAAGAAAAATTCTGGAAGGACTTTTGACAAAGAACCTTTAGATACAACATCACCCTTCTTGCTCACTGCAGAAAAGCAGGCAATTTTTTGTAAGGGGTACATAGCCCTTTACATATCTTGCTTAGACATAATAGTCACAGACTATGTGGCTTCGGGAAGATCTTTCTAAAAGGGGCACACACATTGATAACTCAATGCAAGTCAAAATGTGATGAGAAGTATAAAAGAAAAACAGACCAAATACTCTCTGGTGCAGGGATTAGAGAGCTCATAGCCAGCGGAAATAATCTGGGAAGAGGCAGTTTCTGAGATGGACCTTAACCAGGATATCAACAGCAGAGACGGTCAAATATGTTGTTTTGGGAGGCTGATATAGGCGATCTTCATTTTTCAAGGGGAAGCAAGAAAGAGGCTTGTGCCTGTGCTTGGGCTGGGATGACCAAGGCTGGACAGGGAGCAACATTCAGGACCAAACTGAGAGACACCCAAGAAGGTGAAAAATGGGGAAAAAGTCATGTTTTCTGATATGATAGCTGGAGAACTTCATAGGGATGAAGAAGAGTGTTATGGATGGAGACCTTAGTGACTGCTGCACAAAGTGAGTCCCTGGGCACTGCTTGGGCATCTCAGCAGGAAGTCCTATGACCCTTATCGATCTGCACCTCTTATGTGAAGATGATGTGCCTTAGGAACTCTGCTGTCCCTGGCTGAACAAGGATCCCTTTAACTTCACATGTGACTCATGTTTACAAAGGCATCGCTGGACAGTCCGTTTGGACTGTGATGCAATGACTGTACGTACCATGGAAAAAATGAGAAAGACATCCTAGCAGGACGCCAGGGCGCAGTTGAGGAAATCCTGTGGTGTGTCATCCGTGCAACACTAGAAGCACCAGATCACTGGGCAGGCTGAATAGCATCCCCCTTTCTTAAAATGTCACCAGGAATTCGGAGCACAGTGTTCTCCTGGGCCCAGGACAGGTTTCCAGTTTCTCAGCAATGAAATGGTAAGCCAAGCAAGAATCGGTTTTCAGATGACCGTCTTTTCATGGATGTGACTTCCAGTAAAGCGCCAAGCAGTTGGAATTCTCCATCTCACTTCTCTGGCCATTCGGTTACCACCTGTATCAGGGAGGCATCATTCCTGATCCCTGGGTCACTGAAACCATTTTTCCTTTTCTTTTATCCTTATCCAAAAGCTCCCTTCTGTTCCATCCCTCAGCCGTATGAATTTCCAGTAGTAGTCAGAGTTCTTGACTTCCAGCTGTTTCTTTCAAGCAAGGTATGCATTCTTGTGCCCTGGTCATAGTTAGAGCCTTGGCTTGTTAAGAAACCTGGGTTTTACACTTGATCGGCAAAATCCGGAGGGAGCCAGGATGGAAAACAAAATAATTTTGAAAAAATATTAGGCATGCTTCATTACTTTTTTCCAAATGAGAATGTTTTTATTTAAAATAGGTTTATATCACATGGTAGAAAATTCAGACTGGGCACTGTGGCTCATGCCTATAATCCCAGCACTTTGGGAAGCCAAGACGGGAGAAATGCCTGAGCTCAGGAGTTCAAGACTAGCCTGGGCAAAAAGGCAAAACCCCATCTCTACAAAAAATACAAAAATCAGCCAAGAGTGGTGGCATGCGCCTGTAGTCCCAGCTACTTGGGAGGCTGGGGTGGGAGGATTGCTTAAGCCTGGGAGGTTGAGGCTGCAGTGAGCTGAGATTGCACCTCTGCACTCCTGCCTGGGTGACAGAGATAGACCCTGTCAAAAAGAAAGAAAGATGGAAGCAAGGGAGGGAGGGAGGGAGGCAGGGAAGGAGGGAGAGAGGGAAAGAAAAATAAAGGAAGAAAATTCAGAAGGTACAAAAAGGTTTATGGCAGACAGTAAACTTCCATCCCTCCCTGCCCCACTCATACAGTTCCTCTTCAGGAGGTGATGACCTTTCCAGTTTCAGTTTTGTGTGTATCCTGCATACTTCGATGTGTTTATTTTAAGGTCCAGTGCTCTTAGCAAACATCACCACTACTATCCCTATTACTGCTGCCTTTCCAGTCACATGGTCAGCTTGCTTCTGGTCCCAGGAGAGCATGGTGGATGACATCAGAGATCCAAGGTTAAGGGCAGAGAGCCTGAGAGCTGAGGGTCCCTAATTGTGGGTGGGGCATGCCCTTTCTCCATCTCCTCTTCCCCTCTCCTTCTAAACCTTTCTATGTGCACCTCCTTCAAAAAGTTGATGTTCTAGGCTGGGTGCGGTGGCTCACGCCTGTAATCTCAGCACTTTGGGAGGCTGAGACGGGTGGATCACGAGGTCAGGAGATCGAGACCATCCTGGTTAACACCGTGAAACCCCGTCTCTACTAAAAAATACAAAAAATTAGCCAGGCGTGGTGGTGGGCACCTGTAGTCCCAGCTACTCGGGAGGCAGGGGCAGGAGAATGGCGTGAACCCAGGATGTGGAGCTTGCAGTGAGCCGAGATCGCGCCACTGCACTCCAGTCTGGGCAACAGAAGGAGACTCCGTCTCAAAAAAAAAAAAAGTTGATGTTCTGATCCTCAGTTCAATCCATCCAAGCATCAGCGATACCTGGAAGACCATTAGCAAAATTTCACATCCTTTAGTTTATTACTCAGACTGTGTTCTTGGTGTAAGTATGTTGCAGGTCATAGGACAGAAGTTAATAAAACTTCGGCATACATTAAGATTCTTATAGGCTGGGTGCAGTGGCTCATGCCTGTAATTCCAACACTTTGGGAGGCCAAGGCAGTAGGATTGTTTGAGCCCAGGAGTTCGAGACCAGCCTGGACAAAATAGCAAGACCTCATCTAAACAAAGAAACAAACAAAAAATTAGCCAGGTGTGGTGGTGTGTGTCTCTAGTCCCAGCTACTCCAGAGGCTGAGGCGGGAAGATCACTTGAGCCCAGGAAGTGGAACCTGCAGTGACCCATGATCACATCACTACGCGCCAACCTGGGTGACAGAGCAAGACTTTGTATCAAAAAAATTATCATAGTAAATTATAAAATGCAGGTGCTTGGGTGCCACATTCAGAAGGTTCATGGCTCAGGCCAGGAGTCTGGTTTTCCACATGGACTTCTTTCCCCACGGTGACCTGGTGAGCGTGATCTACATGGCTCCTGGATCACACTTCCAGAAACACTGCCTTCACTACTATTACTGACTTTTATTCCTAGAATCCTCTGGTAGGGATTACTGAGCATTTCCTTCATCATTGCTGGTTTTTCAAAGCCATGACCACTGTATGACTATTCTACATTACCTGGGTGTTTTTCTCTCTTTGTTTTCAGTATATGAACTTTGAAGTTGTGATTGAGAGACTCCTGACAAACCCATTTTCCCTGGGTTTTGTAAGATGACACCACCCCTTTCAGGGAAGGCCACTGTTTAAATTTGGTCAGCTGCAGTTGAGGACACCAACTTCCACTCTGCATGTCTCATCGTCTCAGCTTCTGTCAATGGAAGCATCCTCAATGCTCTGAGTTTCCAGAGCAGGATCTTAAAGTCCCTACACTTAACGTTTCTGTTTTCCCATGTGACAGCAAACCCACATGGTGGTCCACGGGTCCATTAGAGTCTCTGTCAGTTTTACAGTGTGGGCACCCAAAAAGTGTTTTTCAAACTCCCCCCATCCTTGAGAGTTCCCACAAGTGTCCTTGAAGGTCTGGGAATCATCTGAGTTTATTGTTTAATGTTATCTTTCCATCTCTATAATATTAAAAATATGTGCATAATCTGGACTGTCTGGCTGACCCCCTTATAGCGGAGTACTGCTAGATAACTTTGGTTCCCTTATTTGAATCTGTGTTTACCACCAAATTGGCATCAACTGACCACCCCAAGGGAAAGGATTTATTTTTGATGAGTCGACAAGCACATTTGGCAGCCATGAGGTTGGCTTGGCTTCCTATCCCACTGAGACTGAAAGGCTGAGTCCTTCTTGGGACTGGAGGATGAAGGGAGGGCCCTGTGGGTTCTGGTGCCTGATACCTCTCTGACTCCATCTCCTGCAGTTTTCTCCCTTGCCTACCAGCTTCTTTAATCTAGAGAGGCTCCCTCAAGGGCCTTGTTACCGCCCAGCCTACTCTCTCTGACCAGAAGATTCTTCCCCCAGATACCGGCAAGAATAACACCCACATCTCCTTCAGGTCTTTGCTTAAGTGTTTGCTTAAGAGATTGTTTCTCAATCCTATTTAAAATTACAACTCTCTGCCCACCATCCCTCTCCCTACTACACTTACCCTACTCTTTTTACAATTCATTTATTTATGATGTTTATTGTTCCTTGTAGCTTGCTCTATTAGACCGTATGCTCCATGAGAGCAGGGATATTTTTGTTGTGTTCACAGATGTCTCCCAAGCACTTAGAGTAGTGCCTGATACATCACAGGTGCATAATAAATATTTAATGAATGAATTTTCCAATGTCTAATTGACAACAATCCCTTCATTACTGCTCCTGTACTCATACTAAATTTATCAGTTTTACAGACAAAACTCCTCTTTTACAGTGATAATTTGCAGAGGAAAGACTTTTTTTTTTGAGATGGAGTCTCATTCTGTTACCCAGGCTAGAGTGCAGTCAGTGGTGCGATCTTGGCTCACTGAAACCTCCGCCTCCCAGGTTCAAGCGATTCTCCTGCCTCAGCCTCCCGAGTAGCTGGGATTACAGGCATGTGCCACCACACCTGGCTAATTTTTGTATTTTTTTTTAGTAGAAACCAGGTTTCACTATGTTGGCCAGGCTGTTCTCAAACTCCTGACCTCAGGTGATCTGCCCGCCTCAGAATCCCAAACTGCTGGGATTACAAGCATGAGCCACCTCGCCCAGCCGAGAAAGACATTTTTCAATGGATAAAACATTAGACTGAAATGTTTGTGTTTCTCAGAGTGACTTCCATCGAGTCCAGGAAGCTCAGAACACAGGCTCAGGGGATGAAGTGTCCTGAATTTGACTAACACTTCTCTAGCATGCTCCTGGCTGACCACCCTCTCGCTCCTGGGACAGAAATAAACATCTTGCTGTCATTCGCCACACCTGGTGACTCTTCCTTGTCGGTAGGCAGGGTGGGCTTCACCCTCCATGAAAGGAGCCTCTCACTTTTTTTGTGTAATTCTGGAGTAGCCATTTTCCCTCTCTTTACATCATTTTCTTTAGCTAGCCAACTTTTGAATTTGTTTCATTTTTCCAGATTATGAAAGAAACATACATGAGATTTAGAGAACTATAAAGACATACAAAAAAATAGATGCCCAAAGACTTGAAATTCACCTACTTTGTAAAAGATAACTTCTGTAGCTTGCCTCTCTGCACATAAATGCAATACTCAGACACACCACCAATATTTTGGTGCAGTTTTTCTAGTTTTTGTTCTATGTGTATGCATTAATTTGAAATATAGGAAGTTGTCAATGTTCAACCATTTTGACCCATAAAATGGCAATTTTATATTTATTTATTTGAGACAGAGTCTCGCTCTGTTGTCCAGGTTGGAGTGCAGTGGCACAATTGTGACTCACTGCAGCCTCAACTGCCCTGACTCAAGTGATCCTCCCACCTAAGCCTCCCAAGTAGCTGGGACCACACATGGGTGCCACCACACCCAGCTAATTTCTTTCTTATTTGTGGAGACAGGGTCTCGCTACATTGCCCAGACTGGTCTTGAACTCCCGTCTCAAGCAATCCTCCCACCTCAGCCTCACAAAGTGTAGGGATTACCAGTGTGAGCCACTGCACCCTGCCTGGCAATTTATAGTTCAACCTACTTAATTCCCACATACCATACCATGTGTATTTTACATCATATTCTTTTTTTTTTTTTTTTTTTTGAGACGGAGTCTTGCTGTGTCGCCCAGGCTGGAGTGCAGTGGCCGGTTCTCAGCTCACTGCAAGCTCCGCCTCTCGGGTTCACGCCATTCTCCTGCCTCAGCCTCCCAAGTAGCTGGGACTACAGGCGCCCGCCACCTCGCCCGGCTAGTTTTTTGTATTTTTTAGTATTTTCACCGTGTTAGCCAGGATGGTCTCGATCTCCCAACCTCGTGATCTGCCCGTCTCGGCCTCCCAAAGTGCTGGGATTACAGGCTTGAGCCACCGCGCCCGGCCTTTTACATCATATTCTTTTCATGTCATTCTAACAGCACCATTTGCCCATGTATTTATGGATTATCGGGCTCTTCGTAAGCTTGCATTAACAGCACAAATAATTGATGAGTATTAGCATCTCAGCTCAGAGTCGTGCTTTGTAAATCACTGGAGCAGTACAAGTAGGGCAGACTTCCCAAGTCTTGATGCGAATGACAATCCTCAGTGATTCTTCCAGGAAACTCTTCCTATAAATTCCCTTAGCCAATTGCCTGCATATGGTGCCTGGCACCAGATTTTCTGCCCCGGTGGCAGCTTCTGGGAATGCTGCTACTAACTATGTTTAGATGTTCATCTCTTGTTCCTCTTGTACGAATATGGTCCATTACCTGTGAGGTATATTCAGTTTGTAGTGTATCTTACTCTCCATTAAAATGATGCTCTTTTGTTTTCTTTGTTGTTAGTTATTGTTTTTCATGGTTTCTGGATTTTTGAGCCAGGTACAGTCTACCAGCACTAATAGAGAGAGCTGACTATATTTCTGAGCTTCGCAGGAGGAGGGCTGCTGTTAGGGTCCTGGCTTTCCCTCAGCAAACATCATCAGGACTGTCAGCTCTCTGTCATTTCATCACAGAAAAGTCCCTGAGGAGTCCATGGACCAGGTGGTTCCATCATGTTGTGATCCTGCCTCCAACGTGATTGCCCAGAGACAGTAATCTATGTGGGTCCTCTCTGGACCAGCCGATCTGGGACCGAGTACAGCTCTATTCCCAACTGGGCCTTAATTTGCTCTACACTTGGCTGGGTTCAATGATAGACGAAGAAGATTATGTGTCCACTCAAAAGCCCCATTTACGTAAGGTTTGGGAGCTTATGATATAAGATCAACTGTCATTGGTAATAATAACCTTATGTCACTCCAGGTGCAACAGCTTAAAAGGATGGACTTTAACATTTTGGCCCCAAGAATAAAACAGTAACAGGAGACTAGAACATCTAAAGGTAATCTGTAGCCTACAAACACATCAAAGGGTAGAGAAAATAAGGCAAAAAAGCCACAAAATGAAACAACATATGGCTTCTCTTATCATCAATACATAGTAATCTACTACACAGAGGTAGTGTGTCCTAAAACCTAACACCCTGGCTTTGAGATCAGACTGACTTGTGTTCAAATCCTCACCCTCTTACCAGTTGTGAACAGCCCCTAGATTGTTTTCTGTTCTGTAAAACTGAGCTAAAACACTCACTCTGTAGAGTGATGGTAAGGATTAAAGAGAGAATACATATAAAATATTCATCATACTTGAGCTTGATAATAGCAGTTATTATAACTAGATATACACAAAACAAGAATTTTTAATTTGATCTTTTTTTTTTTTTTTTCTTTTTGAGACGGAGTCTTGCTCTCTCGCCCAGGCTGGAGTGCAGTGGCGCGATCTCGGCTCACTGCAAGCTCCGCCTCCCGGGTTCACGCCATTCTCCTGCCTCAGCCTCCCAAGTAGCTGGGACTATAGGTGCCCGCCGCCCCGCCCGGCTAATTTTTTGTATTTTTAGTGGAGTCGGGGTTTCACCGTGGTCTCGATCTCCCGACCTCGTGATCCGCCCGCCTCGGCCTCCCAAAGTGCTGGGATTACAGGCGTGTGCCACTGCGCCCGGCCTAATTTGATCTTTCGAATGCTTATTATTGCAAACATGTCATTGCGACGTTAATAAACTTTGAAAAAAACCAACCTTACTACTTCAAAAAAATGACCAGTTATATTTTCCCATATTTCCTTCTAGTGTTGGTGAATGTGTCAACACCATGTTTACACAATCTATTTGTGTTTTTAGCTTTGTTGTTGTTGAGACAGAGTCTCGCTCTGTCACACAGGCTGAAGTACAAATGGTGCCATCACAACTCACTGCAGCCTTGACCTTCTGGGCTCAAGAGATCCTCCCACCTCAGCCTCCCATGTAGCTGAGGCCACAGGTGCATGCCACCACACCTGGATAAGTTGTTTTTTTTTTTTGCAAAGATGGGGTGTTTCTATTGTTGCCCAGGCTGGTCCTGAACTCTTGGGCTCAAGCTACCACCTCACCTGGATCTCCCAAAGTGCTGGGATTACAGGCATGAACCACCTCACCCGACCTGGTTTCTGCATTTTTTTTTTCATTTAACATTGTACCCTAAGTTTTCCCTGTTGCAACATGGTCTTTTTAACTTAGTATAAGATAGCTATTATTTCAACTAATATACCATAACCTAATTAATCATCCCTCTATTGTTGAGTACTTTGTTTCCAATTTGGGGAGTATTCTTTCATTTTGTTCCTGCTTCTGTTATGGTGATTTAAAATGCATGATATTAAAAATATTTAGGTCTTTCCTTTAGGTGTAAGCACGTTTCTAGCTCGAATTTGAGGGCATCGTTTAAGCTAACGGCTGTCAGCTGTGAGAAAAGAAAAGGGAGTTTCAGTCTAGGGGTCAGCAAATTAAGACAACTTCGAAAATTCACACATCCTCCGTTGACCTCGTTTTCCTCATCTCAGCAGTTGGCAAACTGGCATGAGGATGACGGTTGATTTAGGTAGCCACTCAACAAATGGATCTTTAAGGTAGTCTAAACACGTTTACGTTCCTTATTTCATTCAACTTCCACTTGGGGCCCAGATTGAAGCGTAGGTATTCACAATGGTTGAAGCACAGAGAGGATGAGGCAGCGGGGAAAGCAGAGAGAATGCCACCCGCTGAGCCCCGGGGCGCTGGGTGGAGCTCTGCGGGGGGCGTCGCCTGCCCCTCCAGGGGGCTCCTCCTTCCGGGGGCTCCAGCCCCGCCCGGCTCCGAGCATGCCCAGTGCGCTCCCCGCCGGTCCGAATGGTGCTGAGCGGGCGCCGCAGCTCCAGGTTTTGCTGGCGATTCGAGGCCGGGCCGGGCGGGGCGCGGGCGGTCCTGCCCCTGGACTCCGGGCTCCGTCGGAATTCCCCCCGACGCGACGCCCGGGCGGCACCCGCTGCAGCGGCGTTATCCCGGGACATGCGGCTCGGGGACAAGGACCGAAATGAGCTTCTAGGGGTTGCCGGGGCCTCAGTCTATCCCTGGAACGACCGCCCCCAGGACCTGGCACCCAGGCCCGACTGGAGGGTTCCAGCCATCTCTGCATCCCTTCGTTCACATATTCAACAAATAATGTTTGAGCGCCTACTGTGTGCCAGACGGTGTCGCAGGGGGGTCCCTGCAGTAAAGACAAGCAGAGCTACAGCCCCAAAGCTGACATTCAGGAGGGAAATACAACATGAGAATTAAACAAATCGGAGGAAAAGCCAAAGTGACACATCTCATCTGCTCCTCTGCCTCCTTGCCGTTCCCTAAGCGGTCCGGCGCCCTTTTGGGTCTTTGCACTGGCTGTTCCCTCGGCCAGGAATGCTCTTACCCGCTTATCTGCGTGGCTGAAATACTACTATCACCTTCTCAGTGTCACCCGATCAGACCGCCCATCAGCTCAAGGGCCCTATCCGACTGCTTCACTGAAAATTCACTACTTACCTCCACCCCCAAACCTCCTGACCCTGCTCTTTTTCCCTCTTAGAACTTATCATTTTCTAATATAACGCACAGTTGGCTAATTTGCTGTTTATCTGTTACCAGTCCCTCTTTCCCCAAACTCCACGGGGGGACAGAATTTTTGTCTATTTGTTCACCACGCGAGAAGAACCAGAATAGGTGCTCAATAAATATTTGCTGATAATGGATAAATCGTGTTAAATGCTATGAAGAAAATAAAGTACATGGAGTGGCCAGGAGCAGAGGGCTAATCGAGGAAGGTGGTCAGGAAAGGCCTCTCTGAGGAGGGGACCTATGTACAATGAGAAGGCGCCGGCCACGTGAAAAGCTGGGTAAGAACGTCCCACAGAGAGAAAGGCGCACGCCAATGTCCTGAGGCTGGTGAAGTTCCAGAGTTTGATGGACAGAAAGGTGCTCTAGGATCCTCAGGAAGGCAGGTGTGAGATGAGGCGGAAGTGGGAAGCAGGAGCACAGACCAGGTAGGGGTCCCACGAGCCTTGGGGAGGTTTAACCAGGGAAGCTTACTAGTGCCGCGGGACGAGCACTGGACTGGAAGTCAGCGGGACCTCAGCTCTACCGCGCACCCGTCGTGCAAGACTCCTCGTTTCAAAGTTTCTTTGGGCGCCGACTGCTTGCCTTCCCTAGGCATGAAATCACTGAGGGCTTGGCACACAGTAGGTGCCCAGTCATGGTTGTGGAACGAATGGCTGCATGCATGCGTGAGGGAACTCAGGGCCTGCCCGGAGCTCGGCGGAGAGCCCCGGTGGCCCCAGGAGATGCGTCGGGGCGCGCCAGCCTGGGGCGGGGGCGGGTGAACACCGCAGGCCAGCCCGGACGCCCGCCCCCCGCCCGGCGCGCGGGCCCGTCGCGGCCAGCCCGGCCGGCGGGAACCGCCCGCGGGCGGCACTGGGCATGCTCAGACGGCGGCCAGGTCGCGCCGCGAGCGAGCTTCCGCGCCGCCCGCACGCGCGACCTACCTGGGCGCTCTGCGCCCCCGGATGCTTCAGGTACTGGCCAGTGCGACCCCAGCGGGCCAGGGGCAGGGCGCGGGGCTGCCGGGGGCCGGGGTCGCGCTCGGCGCCACCCCGCCCCCACCCGTCCCTGGGGCGCGCGGCGGACGCGCGGGCGGGCTGGCGGGTGCGGCGGAACCGGGTCCCCGCACCACGTCGGGGCGGGGCGGGGCGCCCTGCCGCGCCCGCCTGGCGGGGCCGGGCGGAGGGCGTGGGCGCCGGGTGGGGCTCCGCCGGGCGGGCGGGCGGCCGGGACGCTGCGCTGGAGCGTGGGCGTGCGCCCGGCCGGGCAGGGGCGGGCGCAACCCGCGGAGCCCGTGCCACCGGCACCCCCGGAGGACCCCGCGCCGCCGCGACCCCGGCTTGGGGCTCCGAGGGGACGCACAGCGCGCTGGGAGCCAGCCAAGCGCGGCGGCCAGCGCTTGGCTCCCGGGGTGAATCCGCCTCTCGGCTTTCAAAGATGGCATTTCCTGGGCCTGGCACGAAACTCCAGCGCCAATAAATCCTCCCCGTTCCGCGGGAGATATGGAATGATTTATCAGGTACCTGCGGTGAGACAGCTGCAGAGGGGGGAGTGTATGTGAGAGTGCCCAGCCCCCCGGAAATTCCCATTTTCAGCTACCTAAACTTACTGAGAAGTTGCCGTTGCCTTAAAAATTCATGGGAAGTTGAGACAACTTGACACCTGGGTTTTCCGAGTTGGTGGAAGGAGCTTGTGACTTGGAAACTGGAGACCTCCGTTCAAGTTGGACTCCCCTTTGGCCAGCTAGTGACCTTGGGCAAGTTGTTTAACCTCGCTGGTCCTCAGTTTCCTCTCTTGCAAACAGCTGGTAATAATGCCCACCTCGCTGGGTTGTTGAGTGGCTTAAGTGGGATAAATTATGTGGAGGTGTTTGGCACCGTGCCCGGCACAAAGCTAGCAAGCAGTTGGCGTGATGTGAATTTAATTCGTTTAGAGACCCTCGTGGCTCTCATTTCAGCAGGAAATTAGAATTAGGAAACCATCTTCAGGGCCTACTGGTGGAGTGACAGACCCTATCTCTGTGCCCAGGAGAACTTCTGCCGAAGTCAAGGCCTTCGGAAAAGCAATTTAGCCAAATTGTAATCAGAGAGCATCTCCTTTAAAAGCAGTTTTATACATTCAGAAACTCCAGAAGTTGGCAGTTTGGCTTCACTTACAAAAGAGCTGTTTTGTAAGATGATCCATCTTGCAAATGTTTAAGCAGATGATGGGAGAAAGTAAAGCCTGCTTAGGAAGATTTCTGTTCTAAAAAGCTCTCAAATCCAACTTTAAGTGATTATTTAGATCAGGGTTTCTCAGCCTTGCACTATTGACATTTGGGGTTTGATAATTCTTTGCGTCGTGGGCATTGTAGGATTTAGAAGCATCCCTGGTCTGTAGATTGCAGTAGCAATTCCTATCTCCCAGTTGTTCCAACCAAAAATGCCTCCAGTATTGTCAGATGTCCCCTAGGGAGCAAAATGCCACCCCCGCACCCCTTTAGAAACACCAGTTTAATTCATGCTTTCTGTCATTAGCCCGAGTTGTTTGATAATTTAATCTTGTGCTTTTGTAATAACTAACCTTTGCATAACCTTGTAGAACTTACAGAGTACATTCACCTGTATCATCTCATTTAATCTTTACAACTCTTGTGAGGCTGGTGTCACTCCCATTTTACAGATGAGGACATTGAGGCTCTGAGCAGCCAGTTACACAGTATGTGGTAGAGCTGGGATGTGTAACCCGAGTCTCCTGGTTCCAAGGGCAGGTCTTTTTCTTCTGCATCAAGCTGCCTGCCCCTTTGTTGTATGGAGGCTTTGATATGGATGACTTTCCGGATGATTAAATCAAGATGTGAAGTATATTGGAAGTTGGAAACTTTTTTGAGATTGACTAGTTGAAAATTAACAACAGTAAGCTATTATCTGACAGAGTAGGCCTTTCTAGTTAAATATTCTAGTTTATAGCGAGCTCCCATAAATCCCACATGCAGTTAATGGAATACCAATTTGCAGAGAATTAGAGTAGAATAGAATGTGCCTAATACTCTGTATTGATCCTGCGTTGTCTCTGGTGATTTGCCATCTCCTGAAAAGGACTCATATATGCAAATTAGACATTAGCTGGGGAATGTAAAAGGTCAAGTTACTGAAGGCATTTCAGAGTAGCTGAGGCATTTATTGAACTTCTATATGGCAGATGTAGTGCTGGGTGGGGATGTGGGTTGGACCCCAGAGAATCCAGGGTGCCTGCATCCACTTCCCTGCAGGAAAGGGCAGGCCCTGGTCAGGCCAGACAGGTGGTGGGCCCTCAGACAGCTTGGAGCAGTAGAAAAAGCCCAAGGTACCATGGTAGCAGATTCAGGATCCCATACCATATCATCAGTCATGTCTCTGAGCCCTCGATTCATCTTTTATCATACAGAAGATACTCTGGTAGTTTTAAGCATGCTCATTGAAGTCTCAGAAACCTGGTTAGGGAGGCAAGGTCAGAGACAAATCTTATCCCTGGAAGAAGTTGGGGTTCCAAGGTGGTAACTGGCTTTAGAGAATTGAGACCAACACTTTGTTGGCTGTGAACTGGAAGGTTTCACACACAGTGGGCTTTGTTGCTGCCAAACCCCACCCCGTTCCCCACCTTGCAGATAAGGAAACAGCTGGCAAAGGTGGTAGAGTGGGGCCAGGAGCAAGAGGGACCAATTTTGACCTTCTGAACTACAGGTCCAGGCACGCAAAAGACAACATTTTCTAGGATAGGCATAACCTACCAGAAGGGCTCAGATGGGAGGGAGTGAGAAGACATGGCACCCTGCCTTTCCCCAACCGTCAGGGTTTGTGGTGGTTGAGAAGAGACCAGCAATTTGTGGTCCCTACATCTTTCCCCAGGAGAGCTCACCTTCCAGCATTGTGGTCCTGGAAAGCAGGGACAATGCCTCTTTATCTTTTCCCAAGATCTGTTGTAGAAGCTGGAAAGCTGAAGACACCCAGCACATACCCTGGCCTGGAAGGGCTGGTGGGGGTAGGGTAGCCTACGCAAGCATCAGCTCTTTGTACCAACTCTAATAGAGACAGGAGGTGACCAGGTCAGTGTCCACACTGCTCTTGGCTGGATCCGGGTGACCTCAGAGCCTGATCTTATAGGTGTCTTCTTTCCTCTGGCCGAGAAGGACCTGAGAAATACTTGGTAAGCCCCTGGCTGAAAACTGATCTGGTAATGGGTTCTAAGACCCAGAAATCTTGCATCTCCAGCGCTTCTGCTTGTGTGTGCACCTGAAGCTTCCCACTGCCCCCAGGTTAACTTATTATTCCAAGACCAGGTGTGAGCACAGATTTAACAGCAAATTGAGACATTTATTGAGTCTCTGCCATGTATTAGGCCATAGGGCTACAGAGATGAACACTGAACCCCTGCCTTCATGGTGTATTTGGGAAGACAGTGACGTGTGTGTGTGTGTGTGTGTGTGTGTATGTGTGTCTCCATCCATTTGTCCATGGTCCTGTAAGTGCTTTAAAAGGATAAGTTAGATGCAGGAGACACCAGAGGATGCAGCCATTCATTCCCATGGGCATCAGGAGACACTGTGGGGAGTAGTTCTAACCATGGGGAGAAGTTCTAACTTCAAGGCTTAATTTGAATTAAGCCTCAAAGTTAAGAACAAGATGGCATTTGGAGCAGGCAAAACAGCAGGGGCAACGGCATGAAGAGACTTTGTGGATCGTAGGCATGGTGACTCTTCTCCAAGTCCAGCCTGGTCTTTTTTGTTTTTTGAGACAAGGTCTCTGTCATCGGGCTGGAGTGCAGTGGCCTGATCGTGGCTCAAGCAGTCCTCCTTGTACCTCGCACCTGGGACTCCAGGCATGTGCCACCACATCCAGCTAATTTTTTATTTTTTGTGGAGACAAAGTCTTACTATGTTGCCCGAGCTGGTCTCGAACTCCTGAGCTCAAATGGTCCTCCTGCCTTGGCCTCCCAAAGTGTGGCGATTACAGGTGTGAGCCACCACACCCAGCCAAGTCCAGCCTCTTGGTGTTCACTCGTGCAGAACCCACCTGCTGTGGTTAGAGTCTGCCTTATCTCTGGGTGGGCCAGGCCTCACCCAGCCAGGGCTAAGTGCCTATTCTCCTTGATTCTCCTTGTTTTCACCTGGATGGGAGCGATGTCACTGTGTTGTCTTTGAGGCAGGAGTAACTTCTGCAGGGATGCCTCTGGTTTTAGTTATCAGCACTCATCTGTACTTATTGGTTGCCACACGCTGTTGTGAGTGCTCTCCAAATATTAACTTAATTCATTTAATCTTCACAGCAACCCTGTGGCCTGGCTGCCTCTCAGGTACAAGTAGGTGGGGGCTGAACTCCTCTGCCCAGTGTATGTCCCTCTGTGGGTGATGCTCTGATTGTGGCACGGCCTCTCTTGGCCGCCTTTACATAGATGTGCCGGGAAACAGCCCAGTCTGAGTTGCAATGGAGCACTGACCCCATTTCCTTTAGGGGGCCGGCAGGACTCTGCTGACTACATTTTCTGAACCAAAGAGTGGGATCTGTAGTGTGAAAAAAGAATGTGTGTGCCACTGCTTTGTGCAAGAGGAGGCCTGAGAAGTGTTTGGATACTGAGAGAGTGGAATTTTTGAAACATTTTGATGGTTTATGTGGAAAGTTAGGACAGAGGATTTGAAATTGGGATAGTCCTGGAAAATTCAGGTCCCATGATTTACTGTTAGGATACACAAGCTTTTAGTAAATGTTTAAGCAGTGTAGAGTGAAGTGAATTTTTTGTACTGAGCCCTAATAGGGAACAAACAGTGCTTTTTAGCCTCAAAATCTTACTGATTCCTTCCAGCCCCATTTTACAGATGGGGTGAGAAAAGTGAGGCTCAGAGAGGTGAAGTAACCACCAGAGGGCACAGTGTTTGTAAGCAGTGCAGCCGAGATTTGTCTTTTTGTGGTTTTTGTTTGTTTTTTAAATATAGAGACTGGGTCTCGCCATGTTGCCAGGCTGGTCTTGAATTCCCGGGCTCAGCTGATCTTCCTGCCTCGGCCTCTCACAGTGCTGGAATCACAGGCATGAACCACTGTGCCTGGCTGTAGCCAACATTTGAACCCAAGTCTGTGCCTAGACAAATCATCTGTTGTCAAAGTCAAATAAAATATAAAAACAGATATTTCTCTGAATTTAAAACGTTTTGCTTGTGAAATAAGAATAATAATTTGGGAAATCTATACAGACCAGGTGGTCTTTGATTTGGAAAACAAAGAGAAGGTTGGGAGTTTTATTAGAATGAGAAATGTTACGTATTGTTTTGAAAAAAAATGGCCATTGGCACTAGAGAAGCTCTTTGGGAGCTGGCAAGCTCTGATTGTTGCATGACGGTGGTAGATAAAACTAGACTTAGAATCACAGCAATTTGTTTCAGTAGTTATTAAATAAAACTGATTTTAGGTTATAACAGGCAGTTTTAGCAGCCAGGCTTGCAGAGAATTTTATTTTTGGAGCAATGTTATGTGCCCTGAGTATTTTTCCCCTGGCCTCTCGACTCTGATTTAGTTGGACATGACAATAATGACCCAACTGTGTAATCAACTTCCACCCTGTAAAATGAGAATCATAATGGCATCTATTCCCTTTAAGTTGACTGTCATAAATGAGCTAATGTGGAAAACCAACTAAGGCAAAACTTGGCATAGAAAAGGGGTTCCTCGCTTTGTGGTCAGACCCCTGACCCTCCAGACAAGCACTTTGATCTGTGTTCAGTGCTGAGTCGCTGTGGGTGAGTAAGGGTCCCTCCCCAGCCAGAACCACAGGTCCTGGTTCTCAGGACTGAAGGGATATTCCAAGAGGAAGCATCCAGGACTGTGCAGGGGCCATGGCTGCCTGAACACTGTGCTGATGAGGGGCCCCTGGTGTAGGAGTGGGGTTGGAGACCTGGCCCATGCGTGCCACCTCCCTCAGCCACATCAGCTTAAGGGCTAGCCCAGAGGTTCTCAGTGAGGGAGGCAGCAACCAGCTCCATCAGCTGTCTTTTGACTACCAGCCACTATTGGGCCTGGGGAGGGGAGGTTAGCCTCCTGAGCTCAGTCTTCCCCACTGGTTCCCCGCCAGTTCCCTCCCCTGCTCTGGTAATCAAATGCATACATGGTTCTTGTAGAAAATAAAAGTGTCAGGGAACACAAGAAAAATTATGCACGATGCTTCTCATGAAAGCAGCTGGTCCACTCTCAGCACTGCCGCGATCTGCACATGCCCTCTCCCGCTTCCAGTGGATTCTCTACTCCGCAGATGAAGGAGTCTTCCATACACACCTATTTCTCTCAAAATGAAGACAAAGCTGATCTGTCGGCATCTCCTGCAGGCCCTATGTTCATGCTCTTTCCAGCCCTCACCTCACTGTGCTCCTTCCTGCTGCAGGGACTGCAAGAGCTTGGGACCTTCTCCCCCTCCCCACTGATTACTTCATCCTGTGTGTCTCAGCTCCATGATTGCAGAACCTTTGCTCACCTTCCTGACTTGAGTTAAATTGTTGCTATAAATGTTCATGCCACCAGATCTCTCTCTATTATAGCACTTTTCCTAGTGGCAATTTTGCAGTTAATTAGTGTAATTATTTGTATTAGTACCTGTCTCCCAGCTACACTATAAGCTGTGTGAAGGCAGGGTCTCTTTTTTTAAAAAAATTTTTCTAAGTTTTATTTTTTTTTCTTTTAATGACTTATTTTGATCCAATTCAGACCCATAGGAAAATTGCAAGAATAAATCAAAGAAGTCCCATAAACTCTTCACCCAGATTCCCCAAACATTATCATTTTATTCTATCCCTATATATATATAGGGATAGAATATATATATATATATATATATATATCCCTATATATATATATATCTTTCCTGAACCATTTGAGGATTATTTATCAATGCTTCCTTTCCCCCTACATTTATTTCCTAAAAGCAGTGATATTCCATAACTACAAATTTTAGAATCAATAAATTAATACTGATACAACATTGTTTACCTAATCTATGAACCTTAAGTTTTATATACTGTTTTTTTGTTTTTTTTTTTTTTCGAGAGAGTCATCCTCACTTTGCCACCCAGGCTGGAGTGTGGTGGTGTGATCTCAGTTCACTGCAACCTCTGCTTCCTGGGTTCAAGCAATTCTCCTGTCTCAGCCTCCCAAGTAGCTGGAATTACAGGTGTGTGCCACCATGCCTGGCTAATGTTTGTATTTTTTTGTAGTGACGGAGTTTCACCATGTTGGATGCTGGTCTCGAACTCCTGACCTCAAGTGATCCGCCTGTCTCAGCCTCCCAAAGTGCTGGGATTACAGGCCTGAGCCACCACGCCTGGCCTAGATGTTAAGTTTTCCCATTGTCTTAGTGATGTCCTTTTTTTATAACCAAAAACAAACAACTCTTATAAATGGGTTGCGTACGGTTGTCATGTCTCGTTAGTTTCCTTTAAATTAAAACAGTTCCCCAACTGTTCTTTGTCCTTCAGGACCTTGACTTTTTTTGTCGTCATTTTTCCAAGATGGAGTCTCGCTCTGTCGCCAGGCTGGAGTGCAGTGGCGTGATCACAGCTCACTGCAGCATCCGACTCTGGGTTCAAGCGATTCTCCTGCCTCAGCCTCCTGAGTAGCTGGGATTACAGGCACGCACCACTACACCTGGCTAATTTTTTGTATTTTTAGTAAAGACGGGGTTTCTCCATGTTGGTCAGGCTGGTCTCAAACTCCTGACCTCAGGTAATCCGCCCACCTCGGCCTCCCAAAGTGCTAGGAGTACAGGCGTGAGCCACTGTGCCCAGCTGGACCTTGACGTTTTTGGAAAGTACAAGCCAATTATTTTGTAGAATGCCCCTCACATTGAGTCTGTTTTAACTCACCATTTTGTCCCCAGTGCCAATGCCAAGCACAGTGCCTGGACCGTCAAATGCACTCAGTAAATATTTGTTGAACGAGGAGAAGGAGAGATGGAAGGAGGTGCAAGGGGAAAAGTCAGCAGGTTTTCTGCTTTCTTCCACCCGCAAGCCTTTCCCTGCTAAGCGATTTTTTTTTTTTTTTTTTTTTTTTTTGAGATGGAGTCTCACTCTGTCACCCAGGCTACAGTGCAGTGGCACGATCTCAGCTCACTGCAACCCCTGCCTCCTGGGTTCAAGTGATTCTCCTGCCTCAGCCTCCCGAGTAACTGAGATTACAGGTGTCCACCACCACGCCCGGCTAATTTTTTGGGGTTTTTTTGGGTTATTTTTTGTTTTTTTTGAGACGGAGTCTCGCTCTGTCGCCCAGGCTGGAATGCGGTGGCCTGATCTCAGCTCACTGCAAGCTCCGCCTCCCGGGTTTACACCATTCTCCTGCCTCAGCCTCCCGAGTAGCTGGGACTACAGGCGCCCGCCACCTCGCCCGGCTAGTTTTTTGTATTTTTTAGTAGAAACAGGGTTTCACCGTGTTAGCCAGGATGGTCTCGCTCTCCTGACCTTTTGATCTGCCTGTCTCGGCCTCCCAAAGTGCTGGGATTACAGGCTTGAGCCACCACGCCCGGCCTGGATGTTGTTATTTAGTTGCAGTCATACTGTATACAGGTTTGAATCCTGCTGTTTTTATAACAAAGCTTTCCCCCAAAAAGAGAGGCTTCCTGAGAAGATAGTGAGCTTGCTGCCCTTGCAGGTATATAAGCAGAAGCCAGATGACGGTTTGGCAGGGATACTGGAGAGGCAAATGGAACGTTTGATGAGGCGTGAGACTCATCAGGTTGGGGGTCCCTGCTAATCTTGGGTAGACTTCTCTAACGTCAGCTCTGACTTCACAGGCCTAGGACCCCAAGAACAGTGCAACTAGAATTTATCATCCCAACCAGAACAATCTGAGAATGAAAAGGGGTGCTGTTAATAATTGCACCTGACTGACGGGCCTCAGCCGGGACTGCCCTAGGTAAATCCGGACGTGTGGTCACCCTATTTAAGAGTGACTTCGAGGTTGAGATCAGTGCAGGATGGGCCAGCATAGAAAACCCTCTAGCACTAGGAATCTTCTACCTGGATAAAGACAAAACTAATCTCTGCGTGGCCTGCAGGCCTGATGTTTTTGACTTTGGTCCCCACACCTCTGTGGTCCCACCTCCAGTGGGATGCCACTCCCCAGCTTTGTGCCTGCCACACCGGCCTTTTGTCAGCCCTCACCTCACTATGGTACCTCCCTGCCACTAGGACTGGCAGAGTCTGGGACCTCACTTGCATACCCAGGCTGGAGGGAGGAGCAGGGGCAGAGTTTATGATAGATGGACCGGGAGATGAAGAAGCCAGCTGTGCTTCCCACTGACCAATTTCTAATAGAATTTAAGAGCCGGGGTGTGTAAGCAAAGAAGGGCAGGAGGCAGGAGTCACCCTAGACCTTATCTTCTTTCCTCTAGTGCTCACACTTCCACCTCTTCTTCCTGCACCAACGCCCACATCCCTGTTCCAGCCCTAGTTCTGAGATCATGACTAAGTCACTGACCTTTGGCAAAGGCAGGGAAGCAGGTGGCATTGGGGACCCAGGCACAAGAGGATGGGCACTGGATGAACAGTAGGTGCAGACAGGGACTTGGATGCAGAGAAACCAGGCAGGAAACCAGCATCTAGGGATCCCAGCAACAAGGTCACTACAGGGCCATTTAACAGGAAGCCTAGATTTGTAATACCAAGTGCCCAGACTCTCGGTCAAGGGGTCAGGCTGTGGGATCCATAGAATCTGGTTCTTTAACTTATTTTCTGCCTAGAAGAAAATACAAACCTTACCTTTGTGGATTACAAATTATTATAGGATGAAAATGTGAAGATAATGGAGCTGTTTTCTGGGAAGCATCCCAGTCATGTGAACTTTAAGAACACTGTCCAGTGCAGTCATGTTTTTATTACTCTAGGCATCAGCAGCTTTAATGGAAAAGCCAGTTAGTAAAGGAATGTTCCAGTTCTTAGAATGCAAGATACTAGTACTGCTGAATGTTGGAAAGATTTTCTGGTTAATTATGTTATGAGATTTTACTGCTTAAAAATGTACTTTCAGCCAGGTGCGGTGGCTCATGCCTGTAATCCTAGCACTTTGGGAGGCCGAGGCAGGTGGATCACCTGAGGTCAGGAGTTTGAGACCAGACTGGCCAACATGGCAAAACCCCGCCTCTACTAAAAATACAAAAAAATAGTGCTGGTGGGCGCCTGTAGTCCCAGCTACTTGGGAGGCTGAGACAGGAGAATCACTTGAACCTGGGGTGTGGGGGCGGAGGTTGCAGTGAGCCAGATCATGCCACTTCACTCCAGCCTGGTTGAAAGAGCGAGACTCCATCTCTAATAAAGAAAAAAAAGTAAGTACTTCCCTCCTCCCTCCAATCCCACACAGCTGCTTAAAAGCATTTAGTTTGGGGTCACTTTTTATAGGAAGAGCATGTCACACAGTGTCAGAACTGGAAGGGACCTTAGAAAAGCCTTTTCCGCTCCCTCTTTTGTGGATGGAGAAACCGAGGCTCTGCATGGGGTGTAACATACTCAAGGGCACATAGTCAATAGCAGAGCAAGAATGGTACCCATGTCTCAGAATTTCCAGCCCTCAGATCTTGGGTGTGTTTTCTACATCTCATCCAAGGAAGTTTATCAGATGGGCCATGTATTTTTAATTATTTTGTTAATACCTTTTGGCATTTCTCTGGCGACAGAAATAAGTTGTATTGGCATTGAAGCAGTTAGGCATTTCTTGCTGAGTTTCTCTATGTAGAAGTTGCTAGGCTATCTTTTTTTTCTTTTCGTTTTCATGTAGAAAAGATTATATATACCTTCCACTGAATTTCCATATCCTGTAGTGGTGTTTCTCAAACTATAGCATATCAGAATTACCTGGAAGGCTGGAAGGCTGGTTAAAAGAGGCTGTTAGGCCCCACCCCCAGAGCGTGTGATTCTCTTGGTGTGAATCAGAGCCTCTGGTGAGGCCGGAAGTTTTGCATTTCTAACAAGCTCTCTGGTGATGCCACCCGTTTGGAAGCCAGGGACTGCCCTTTGAGGTCCGCTGCCCAGGGTTTCATGGCACTTTTAGATAATATGCTCTGCGCTTTGTGGCCAGATGGGCCCTCCCTGCTCTTGCCACAATGGCCAGGGACTGCTCACTTGTTAAGACCAGAGGCAGGTTCTCATATCTCAGCCCATTTGGTCAGAGAGAAATTCCTCTCTGTTCCAGGGCTTCTGTGATGCTCCTCTTCCCTCCTACCTTCCAGCCCACCTTAGCTCTTCCTCTGCTGCCTGTTCCCTTTATCCTCTGCTCTTACTGTCCTGCAGGCCTTTTCAGGTAAACTCAGTTGGTTCTATCAGCAGGGGCTCACAGGTCTGTGTCTCCAGCCTGATCATCTCTGGGTATATTAGTCCATTCTCACGCTGCTAATAAAGACATACCCGAGACTGCATAATTTGTAAAGAAAAGGAGTTTAATTGACTCACAGTTCCGCAGGGCTGGGGAGGCCTTGGGAAACTTACAATCATGGCGGAAGGGGAAGCAAACACGATGACCTTCACACAGCGGCAGCAAGGAGAAGTGCAGAGGAAAAGGGGGGAAAGCCCCTTATAAACCCATCAGATCTGGTGAGAACTATCACAAGAACAGCAGCATGGGGGTAACTGCCCGCGTGATTCAATTACCTCCCACCTGGTCCCTCCCATGACACGTGAGGATTATGGGAACTACAACTCAGTGAGATTTGTGTGGGGACGCAGCCAAACCATATCACTGGGCATTTCCAATCCTGTGTATATCACATCTGCACAACTCCTCATGAGTGCCCCCAAGGCCCCTCCTCTGCATTTCTGGAACAGAGCTCGTCACCTTCTTTCTTAAAAATGCCCTCTCCACTAGTCCTCTCCACATAGTCTTCCTGCTTAGAAACCTAAGGTCACTCTTCACTTGTCCCCCACACCTTAGAAATCCCTTCTTCAGTCCACTCCTCTTTTCCACTCCACCCGAACTGAGTTTGCTCACTTCTCCCATTTGCCTCTTTTGCTTACTGTCACAAATAGGCCCCTTGCGCCTGTACCTCCTTCACACAGCTACCAGAAAAACGTTCCCTTAAAAAGCACAGAAGATCACCTCATTCTGTGCGGGCTCCATCTGGCCTTGCTTTTCCCTGTCTTTTCTCCAACCCCGCAAAATGTACGATGTAAGCCAGGGCTTCACAAGCTTTCGTGTTAAAATGCAAATACATACTCAGCAGGTCTGGGCTGGGCCCTATACTCTGCCTTTCCAGCACCCTCCCAAGTGGTGCCAGGATGGGGTCCGTAAGCCACCACATGTTGAGTGGCTGGACTCTAGGGGAGATCTGTGTTTCACAGAGTCCTGCAGACCTGTCTTCACTCTGTTCATAGTGCAAGAATTTCTGAGTTTTGTGTTGTAACTGTAATGTTTTCTGTTGTATGTAAAATTAACCTTAAATGTTTTCAATCGTAAACTTAGATTTGCTGTTGCAGTGGTTATTTGCTATTGAAAGAATTTTCGAAGACCAGGAAAGGCTTCAGTTTTCTTCAGAGTTACTAAATAGGTCCAGGTGCCTGGGTGTATGGGGGTCAGGGATGGGTCTTGAGAATGTTTTTCCTTTAAAGGGGTACACACTGCCAAGGGGTTCCCTCTCATGAGCTGCTCCAGGACAGAGGCTCTCCCTTAGTCTTCTCAGGGTGGGTGGTGGAAGGGGAAGGAAAAGAGTCTGGTTTCCGTAGGAGGAGATGAGTGTGGAAACTGATAATTCCGGCAGGGAAGACTGGGCGGGGAAGGGGAGCTCTCTTGGGGAAGGTGCTGCCAGTCACAGAAGAGGGTGAGCATCTGGGGGCTGGATCTTATATGACTCTTTTTATTTTTATTTTTTATTTTTTTAAAGACAGAGTCTCACTCTATCACCCAAGCTAGAGTGCAGTGGTGCTATCATGGCTCACTGCAACCTCCATCTCCCAGGTACAAGTGATCTGCCCACCTCAGCCTCCCAAGTAGCTGGGATTACAGATGCACACCACCACGCCTGGCTACTTTTTGTATTTTTAGTAGAGATGGGGTCTCACCATGTTGCCCAGGCTAGTCTTGCACTCCTGGACTCAAGTAATCCACCCACCTTGGCCTCCCAAAGTGCTAGGATTACAAGTGTGAGCCTCTGCACCTGGCCTTATATGACTCTTGATAAGGCTTTGCTGTTGAGGAGCCAGCTGGGGAAACCACTGGTAGGCATGCCTGGGAGCCAGGCTTTGTCCTAGTGCAGGATGGGGGGTCACAGAGGGCTGAGGACTGCGTGAGGATGAGTGGGCAGGAGGTAGAGCCATGTGCACCTGGGAGAGTCAGGATCTTGCCACAGCAGGAGGGTCAGAGAAGCAAGTCCCAGGTAAATGTGGGGTGAGGGAATGGGATGGATATCAAACAAGGGTGCTGCTGACTTTGACCAGCCTGCTCCAGAAACCTCACTACCCTCCTGCCGCCTCTGAAGTGCGGGCACCTCAGTCCACCACTGAAGAGTTTTTCAGGGTCTGGCCTCTGCCTCCTCTCCCACGTGTCCTCCGTGACTTTTGCCCCTCAGTTCTAGCTCCCACCCAAGGGGCTGTTCCTCACTTCAGATTCAGATGTCCGTCCTCACCTCCAAGCTTCCACAGAGGTGGCTCGGCCAGGCTGCTGTGCTCAGTGTTAGCTCTCAAGCACAGGTGGTGAGCCTGGGACCATCACTGGGCCCCCAGTCGCTCACTCCAGGGCCCTGCTCGAGCCTCCTGAGTCTTGGCCTCCACCTCTCCACACTGGAATGCCAGTGGTATCGCCACCTCACAGGGTCATGTGATGATCCCGTTTTGACAGAGCAGCATGCTAGGTACTCAGGCAGTACTGGCTCAGCTGTCTGGACAGAGGGACTGCCTTTGGACATGTGTCCACAGCTTGAGGTGGAGAGAGCTGTGGTTGGTGTGTACCACCCAGGGCAGGGTGGCAGCTCAGGCGATTTTGCCTGAGGTGGACACTCCAGAGGTTGGCGTTAGTTCACTGCGTAGATGTTGAAGGCATCAAAAGATGGCAGCTGGCGACAGAGTGAAGAGGAGGAAGTTGGAATTGGGATGGAGAGCACAGCCTGTCACACTTTATGCAAAATGATTCAGATTCTGTAGGTCAGGTGTGGGGCCTGAGACTGCGTTTCTAACAGGCACTCAGTGATGATGAAGCCACTGGTCCAGAGACTGCACTTTGAGCAGCATTCATCCAGAACATGATTAATGATGGGGAGCCTTGTGGAGGAGAAGGTAGAGAAAAAACATGCACAGCTTAAAGTACAGCCAGCTTTCTGCCTGGCTGCTTGGAGACACCTCAAATGGGCAGGTGTATCCAGGCGTCTGGGGTCCGTTGGGTTCTATTGGAATCAGATTGTGGGTGATGATGAAGACTGATTGTAAAAGTCCGGTGAGAGCTTTGGGAGACATATGGAGTGATTTGATTTTGTTGCTTGATAGCACATCCCTCACAGTCTGGCTTCACAGTTATATCCTCCTTAGGAGGCATCGCTTTCTACCAGAGGTTGAGCCATGGTCACACCCTAGAAGGTCCTCTGTCTTAGCACTCCCCACCTGGAAAGCTGTGATTTGTACATCTCCCTCTCTCTGATTGGTCTGTGAGTTCCCAGAGAGCTAGGACCTGAGACAGCCTCTTAACCTTGTCCTTCAGCACCTGCCTCACAGCCAGTGTTAGAGAGAGGGGTGGATGCAGGTTTTCAAGGAAGAATGAGTAAAGCCTGTGATCAAAAGGGAAGCAGGAGAGCCCAGCACCGAACCGGGGCACTGGAGCCTGTCGCTGTGGACAGGAGGCCCAACTACAGCATTAGCCAGGACTTCGGTGAAATTGCCAGGAACATGGTCTAAAGGGGACTCGCATATTGGGCATCAGCTCTGAGGAGTGAGGACTGGGCCGTGAGTTCTCTGAAGGAGTGGAGGGCTCCACGGGGGAATGGCAGTTTCAACCAAGAACCTATCATGTTGATCTGGGAGCCAAGAGAAAACCTACTTTTCTTCTGCTGCCTTCAGGAGAGGACAGGTGCCCAGATATATGCAGACTGGGGATCAAGACTTTGCTCCTGCCGGGCGCGGTGGCTCAAGCCTGTAATCCCAGCACTTTGGGAGGCCGAGACGGGCGGATCACGAAGTCAGGAGATCGAGACCATCCTGGCTAACCCGGTGAAACCCCGTATCTACTAAAAAAATACAAAAAAAAAAAAAACAGCCGGGCGAGGTGGCAGGCGCCTGTAGTCCCAGCTACTCGGGAGGCTGAGGCAGGAGAATGGCTTTAAACTCGGGAGGCGGAGCTTGCAGTGAGCTGAGATCCGGCCACTGCACTCCAGCCCGGGAGATAGAGCGAGACTCCGTCTCAAAAAAAAAAAAAAAAAAAAAAAAAGACTTTGCTCCCTGTGCATTAGGTCACCAATAGCAGCTCTTCCCAAGGCTGAGTAGAAGCAGCAGATAGGGCTCCAATGCAGGGCAGTGTCTACAGCAGCCCACAGCCTTAGCACCTGTGAGTGCTGAGGAGGACCCTGAGGGTTAATGTCAGTTTCATTTTCCTGAGGAGGAAATGGAATCTCAGAGAGGTTCAGTAACTGGTCCAAAGCCATAGATCTGGGAAGTGCAGGAGGCAGCCCAGCGCTAGAGCTGGTTTCTGGGGGAGGAGTGGGTCCAGGTATGGATTACAAGGCCGGAGCATTGCAGAGGTGGTAGGGCAGGGCAGATGGTGGGTAGTGGGAGGGGACCCAGGAAGAGGAAGCAGGGTTGGGGATGCAGAAATGGGACAGGAGGCACCAGAGAGTCAGGGGATGGAGATTTAAACAGTGTAACACCCTGGCACCAATAAAGCATTAGGTGACAGTATTTAAAACAAAAAAAAATTCGGTCAGTTTGACTTTATTCTAACTCATCATTGCTCATCATAGAAAATATAGAAAAGAAAAGAAAAGTCGAAAGAATAGAAAAACTAACACGTGTGGGGTTTTGTCTTTCAGATTCCTTTGTTTTAATTAGTTGTGGTTATCCTGTAGATACAACTTTATAACAAGCCTCTTAATATTCTGATCACCCAGACATCCTGTGGCTGTTTTGTGGCTTACTTAACTGGCCCTCTGAAGTTGGCAAGTAGCTTTTTTGTTTGTAATTCTCAGTGTTATAAATGTTGCTGGGAGGAAAATCTCTGCAACTAAAACTTTTTTTCATGTCTGAATATATCCTGACAGCAGGTTCCTAGAAATGGAATTACTCAGTCAGACTGCCTCCCAGCCCCGTATTGGAATGGTATGCTGTGTTAGCGCTGACACAAGCCTTCTAAAAGTGCAGGTGTAAGCCCTGCATGCATTAGTTGTTCATTCATTCATTCATTTGTGCATTTCACATGCATTTCTTAAGCGCCTATGGGTAGAGGCTCCATCTATGGCCTGATCAGCAGGGAAGCAGCTGCCAGCATCTTGGACCTGACCGAAAGGTGGGGGAGTTTCTGACTGTACATGATGTTCAGCCCTCCCTGTCCTTGTCACAGGCCCAGGAGCCCTGGACAGCCTGTGGGTCCAGAAGTAAACTTGGGTGCCTCTGTGGCTGCAGGGTCCAGGCAGTGCCTACCCATCTGCCTTCCCCTCTTGTGACACTTAGTGACATACTACATACTGAGTATGGGGTTCCCAATTTTATCAATGTATTCATGCATTCCATAGATACTTAGTGCCTCATATGCACTGGACACTGTTCTAGATCCCATGGAGATGGCAGTTCACTACTAAAATCCCTGCATTTAAGGAGAAATGTAAAGTAGGGCGAGAGGGAGAAGGAGTGATCAGGGAAGGCCTCACTGATGAGGTAAGATTTAAGCAGGCACATGAAGAAACTGAGGGAGAGAGCCAGGTGCATATCTGAGGGAAGAGAGTTCAAGGAGAGGGAACAGCACGTGCAAACACCCAAGGTTGGAACAAGCTTGGCCAGAGAGCCATGAGACCCTGGTGGAGCAGAATGAGATCTAGGACTCAGGGTTCATTTCCCCCATCCCCTTCGGAGGTTTCAGACCAGAGGGCCACCCCTCCTCTGAAGCAGTTCAAACTAACCTCATGTATTTCTCTTGCTTATCTATAGTGGACCATCACTGAGACCTGTGTTTCGTGGGGTCTGGCTTTGGAAGTCCCTGCCATGCCCTGCCCTGCCCTTGAGTTTCCTCATCTGTGCAATGAGGGACTTGAACCAGGAGACTGGCAAGGGTACATTGGGCTTTCCTCTGTCTTTCCAGTTAGGTGCGTGAGTTTGGTCTTGGGTCATTTTTAGGTTAATAGTAGGAGTGTGTAAGTGCCATTGTTGATATTTAATTCTTAATATGTTTAGCCTATTAGATTTCCTTTGTTATGAAAGAGTCTCCCAGCCAGCTGTGGGTGGCAGCCTTGCAGCAGTCATAAGAAGTGAATGGAGGGATGACGAGTTGATGGATAAACCCTGCTGGGTACCAGCCACTGGGCAGGCTGCCTGTGTGGCAGTGGTGAGATTTTAAAGACTCAGACCCAGCCTTTTTGTGTAGGGATGTTAGCTCTGCCAGAAGATCATGCTGGGGAAGGACTCCACTCAGCAAGACCAGAGCAGCTACTACCTCATACCATATACAGAAATTAACTCAAAATGGATCAATGGCCTTAATAGAAGACCTAAAGCCGTAAAACTCCTAGAAGAAAACATAGGGATAAACCTTCACGACCTTGAATTTGGCAATGAATTCTTGGATATGACACTAAAAATGCAAGTAACAAAAGAAAACTAAATTGGGACTTCATGAAAATTAAAGCTTTTTTGCATCCAAAGACATTATCAAGAAAGTGAAAAGACAACCTATAGAGTGAGAAAATAGGCCAGGCACAGTGGCTCCCACTTGTGATTCCAGCACCTTGGGAGACTGAGGCAGGCAGATCATTGAGTCTAGGAGTTCAAGGTGAGCCTGGGCAATATGGCAAAACCTTGTCTCTACAAAAAGTGCAAAAATTAGCCAGGTATGGTGGTGTGCGCCTGTAGTCCCAGCTACTAGGGAGATTGAGGCTAGAGGATAACTTGGGAGGTGGAGGTTACACTGAGCCAAGATGGTGCCACTGCCCTCCAGCCTGAGTGACAGAGCAAGACCCTGAAAGTCAATAACCCACATTAACACAAACCAAATTTTAAAAATGGGCAGAAGACTTGAATAGTCATTTCTCTAAAGATGCACAAATGGCCAGTAAACACATGAAAAGATGCTCAGCATCATTAGTCATTATGGAAAATGTAAATTAAAGCCACAATGAGGCACCACCACTGCACACCTACTAGAATGGTTATGATCAAAAATGGGAAACTAACAAGTATTAGCAAGGATGTGGAGGAATAGTAAACTTCTTATATTGTGGTGAGAATGTAAAATGGTGCAGTCTCTGTAGAAGACAATCTGATTGTTCCCCAAAAAGCTATACACAATAGGGCCAGGCATGGAGGCTCAGGCCTGTGATCCCAGCACTTTGGGAGGCTAAAGTATGTGGATAGCTTGAGCTCAGGAGTTTGAGACCAGCCTGGGCAACAGGGCGAAACTGAGTCTATCAAAAATACAAAAGCTTAGCTGGGCGTGGTGGCACACACTTGTGGTCCCAGCTACTAGGGAAGCTGAGATGGGAAGATCCATTGAGCCTGGGAGGCGGATGAGGCTGCAGTAAGCTGAGATCGTGCCTTTGCACTCTAGCCTGGGCAAGAGAGCAAGACTCTGTCTCAAAAAAATAAAAATTAAAAAAGCTACAGATAGAACTACCATATGACCCAGCAATCCTACTCCTACGTATATACCTGAAAGAATTGAAAATGGACTCGGACAGATACTTGTACACTGAAAAGATAAAATTTAAGCATTGCAACACCATTCACAATAGCCAGAAGGCAGAAACAACCCAAATGTCCAATGGCAGATGAACTGATAAAATAGAATATCATTCAGTCATAAAAAGAAATAAAGTTCTGATAGGTGCTAAAATGTGGAGGAACCTTAAAAACATTATGCTAAGTGAAATAAGCCAGACTCAAATAGATAAATACTATATAGTTCTGCTGATGTATCTAGACTAGGCAAATTCATAGAGGCAGAAAGTAGATTAGAGCTGGCCAGGAGTTGGAGGAGGGGTGAATGGGGAGTTATTGCCTAATGGGTACAGAGTTTCTGTTTGGCATGATGAAAAATTTCTGGAAATAGTGGTGATGGTTGCACAACATTGTGAATATAATTAATGCCACTGAATTATACACTTAAAAATGGTTAAAATGGCAAATTTTAGGTCCTATATATTTTACAATTAAAAAAAAAAAAAAAAAGGCCCCTTGTTTACCAGAGATTTAAAAGAGCAGAAAAAAAAAAAAAGACCAGAAGAGATAGTGGGAGGAGCACATCTTTGGCAGGAGTCACTGGGTTTGGATTCTGCCCTGCTGCTGGGTCACCTCAGAAACGTGTGGGGTACCCTCATGGGCGAAGCCTGGTCCCCTCTTTTGATGTGAGAGTCCAATAAGATGATGAGTGTGGGCTCTCTCCTGGGTCATGGGGTTGCTCAGGGAATGCCTTCCCATCCCCTTTAATTTCATCTTTTCCAGTGTAAAAGATCGTTCTACCTGGTAGAAAAGACAGAACACAGTTAACTTGGCGATTTTGCCCAAATCATCATCAGTTACCTTGCTCATGTTTTGCCATCCTCCTCTAGGTGGTGGCCCAGCCCCTCTCTGTCCTCTCGTTCCCCCTCTCTTTGGTGTTTTTGCCCTAACTCAGGGCTTATCGGGACCCCCACTTCCTTGGCATTGGTGCCTGTCCTTGGTCACATACTTCCTCTTCTTTGTCTGGGTTTACTGTGGGTTCTTTCTGAAATCTGAGCTCTGCTAATGAGAAGTCATCTGAACACCCAGCCATGCTTATATACACCCACGTGGTGGAATATCATAAAATCATAACAGAAAGGGTCAGGGAAGTGTTTGAAATACCTGGACGAATGTTGGATAGTGATCATGAGAGAGTGGAATATATGATTGCATAGACATTACAAGTTCAACTTTTTAAAAAACACAAACAGAATTGTTGGTTGGCTTGTTTTGTTCAACCTGAGCACATCAGAGTCCACGCCCTTTGTAGCCGCTGGTCTGAGCCGCCCTCTCCTTCCCCTCCAGGGTTCACTACCACCTGTGGTCAGATCCACCTTTTTCACAGCCACCCAGGGAGATTTCTTGATGCCTGAGCCTCTCTCCTGGCAGGTTGAAAGAAGCTCAGGGTTCGGACACTGTGAGGCTGTCCTGGATCCTCCAGAGACCCAGGCCCCTGCCACACCCAGGTTGCCGCCCCCTAGTTTATCAGTTACTCCCACCCCATGACTGTCCTCATCAGATCTTTGGCTCAGAGCCAGTGCATGTGCCCCCAAAGGTGAGCGAGCCAGAGTCTGATGGAGCTCTAGTTTGCCGAGAAGCTCAGCTTCCCACGGGCCGGAAGGAGTCCTGGCAGATCCCTGGAGGCAGGTGCAGTGGGAGGAGAGACTGACTGGGGCCAGGCTGGCCACCTCACTGAGGTCCGGAAGGAGAGCTGGTCATCAGGTAGGAACGGCCCCAGGCCAAACCCAGAGCCTGGCCTCAGGAAATGAGGTGGCCTGTTTCTGCCCTCCTGCTGCTGCTAATAATTAACCCAGGGACGGCTGCCTGTGAGGCTGGAAGGGCCTTTAGACATCATGTGACACACTCCAGTCCAGGCCTTTTGCAAAAGTGGGAGGAAGTCATTTACTACATTTCCTCAATTCTGAAAGGCGCGTTGGCCACACTTTAATGCTTCTGAAATCACCATGACCTTCACAGTCACAGGGTACTTTAGATGTAGTTTCTTTAAAATAACTTTGCTGAAACACCTGTTACATCAGGTGTGTCATCTTAGAGCAGAGGAAATATGGTGATAAATACCCTGATCATTACTCAAGTTTCTAATGTTGTAGAGTTAATTAGGGGGAAAGAAGGTTTTCTGGGCCATTTCCCTTGTAAGAGGAAATTTACCAACATGCGAGCCTCAGGGAGTGTTTGTCAAGATTATCTCAAAAGGGTAAGAGTATACCTTATTTAGTAAGTTACAGAGACAATGGTGATTAAGTGTGGGGCTCCCTTTACCACCTCCAGTGAATCACCTGTAATTCGCCTCCCTCCCAGTCATGTGGATCAGTGGACTCAGAGTGGGTGGTGTGTGATGCCCCCACCTGAGCTTGGGCTCATCACCCTGTTTGGAGTCTGCCTGTGCGTGGTTCTCTGAGTCGAGTCTCCCAATCTGTAAAATGGTAACAGCAATGCTACCTTCCAGGCCCAGTCAAAACCTGACACCCCTCAGTCAGGAGTGAGGGGTGTAAAAATACTGGGAAATCACTGAAGCCCCGTAGCACAAGAAGCCCAGAAACAGGAAAGGGAATGGCCCAGGGACTGAGAAACAAGACGGGTGGAAAGGGCAAGAATGCATAGGCGGTGTTCACAGAGCTGGTGTTGAGTGGCTGTGGCGGGCCAGGCCCTGTGATGCGTTAAGAATGAAATCCCTGCTCCCTACAGTTATTTACAGAGGAGGAAACCGAGACAAAACATTAATTTGTTTAGGTTCGTGTCCACTTGGGAGTGGCAGAGCAGAGACTAGAACCCAGGTCTGGCTATTCCTTCAAACCTCCAATGGACTCTGGCCTGGCAAAACCCCTCCTGTCCCAGAGCATTCCCAAGTAAAAATGTTCCTGGTTCAGTCACAGACCACTCTTGAAATCAGTGAGTGAGTTGTCTTTATCTCTATTCCCAGCTCACAGCACATGAAAAGGCCTCAGTACAGATAAATGCAACAACAGCAGCAATGACATGTATTATTTCCTTTTTTCTTTACGTTTTATTTTTTAGTAGCAATTATATATTCCTTTACTTTTTACTGTTTATTTTTAAGATATACAACTTACTTTGATAAACGTATACATTTAATTCAGTTGTTCCTAAATACTGTTATTCTGGCATTTTGGCATGCCTTTTAGAAGTCTTTTTTAAGAGTTTCCTTTCATTAATTTGCTGACCCATTTTATCAGGGTACAAAGCCCTGGAAATCTGAATAGGCTGCATAAAAATATTTTATGGTTTTTAGAGGCACAGTGGCAACCAACAAGGTTACCGAACCTAATATAACCTGAGATGGCCCCCTGGATTAAAACCTTACAGGCAGAGGATTTTAAAGCTGGAAATTTTAAAGCTGGAAAAACCTGGGAAACAGAGCCAGAGAAAAGTGAGTTAGTGACTTCACGAGTCACCTGGCTGATCAGAGACAAATATGATGCTTCGTGGGGGTGAGTGGAAAGTATTTTTCTCTGTTTCCTTGAGATAAAATTATGGCGAGAGACACTGGTGGTGAGGATTGGGTTTCTCTGGCTGGACTGCCACTGGCTTCAGACTCCTTGGCGGGAACAGAGGCTGGCAGGATGGTCTGGTTGTGAGATTCCAGCTTCTTGGCTGGGATGCACTGCGATTAGCACATCTCAAACCTTTCAAAGTGACTTTAGCTGTTTTCTTTTCTGTGGGCTTCTGCTGCTTTTGGCTGTAAAGGGGTGGGGGCCAGAGCCTAAGATAGAAATATAGTGGACTGACACCCAAATGGGCGTGTCTGTGCCTGAGGGCAAATATTAGCACAGTATTTTTGTAAGGTTTATGCAACTTGATTCTTGCCCCTGTGGAGTAAATGTATTCCATCCTGATTTCCAGTCTGTCTGGGGCCTAGTGGAACTACTCGGAGGGAAAATGAAATGAGATCAGTAGCTTAATTTTAGATAGAAACAGCTAAATGTAAAACATATTCCATTGTCTGTTTTTTGACCTTTTCATATTTTTGCTTGTTATAGTCCCTCATCTTCTATCATGGTTTGATGGGCCATTTCTGTTTTTTCCAAGAATGAGGTATTCATTTAGAATTATTTCTGATGAGAAAAAATACATGTTGGGAAATTCGGTTTTGAACAGTACCACATTGAGGCTTACATGTACAGAAATTTAACCTTGGAAGTGTTGAAACAGAAGTCCTGAAAGCCCAGAGTTCATCTGTCCCACTCTCTCCACTGTCAGTCTGCCCTCTGAGGCCTTCTTCCCAAGGGTCTCATCCAGCTTCTCTGCTTGATTACCTCTAGTGATGAGGAGCTCCCTCTCTTACAGGGCACTTCCTTCCATATTTGTGCAGGTTTAACTGTTGAAAAGCTTCTTCTCTTGAAGAGAAATGTGTTTCTTTCATCTTCTACCCATTGAACCTTTGGGACCTAAAAAAGTCAGTCTAATGATAGTAGCTAGGTGCCAGTTAATTTGCATACATATTATCTCCAGTGAGTGATTAAAACAACCTTAGGGAAATCCTTCCTCTTTTATAGATGGGGAAACTGAGTCTCAGGGTGAGCAGTCTCTCTAAAGTAAATCTCTCAGTGAGTGATTAAGCTGAGGTCCCCCCATAGCTGCCTGATTCTGATGCTGGTAACTTTCCCACAGCCTTACATTATACTCTAATTCCACTTCTGTGTGACAGCCCCTTGGATTTTTGAAGTACCTAATCTTATCCTCCCTGAGATTTCTCTAAGATTTCAGTTATTCCTCAGGAACGCCTGCTAAATCAGTTTCTGTGGAGTTCCCATAGTGTGCGTGCATTTTCCCCTCCCAACCTTTGCACATGGGGTTTGCAGCGTCTGGAATGCTGCAGCTTCTCCCTGGCCGGTTACCCCTTACCCTGCAAGACTCCCCATGAAATTTTTGTGAACCCATCCCGACACCTATCCCACCCCGGTGGGTACGGAGCCCTCCTCGTGTTCCTCCAGCACCCTGGGCCTTCATCTCCCCTAGAACTTGATACTGTCCACTCCCTGGCCTGGTGCAGAGATGGTGCAGGGTAAATGAATATTGAGAGAGTAAATGATGCGGAACTCCTTTTTGCCAAAGTAGCAACCAAATAGGCTAAAAGTAATTGTAAACAAGATTGACAAGCCCGTGAAATCGTAGTCAGTTGCAGGTTGCTTGGAGGCTGTCAGGGGGACAACTTGTCTGGGTAAGTCTTGATGTCATTTTCCTCAGCATGACTTGGTTAAAACCCGCCATTGACTGGCGTTTGCCCTGTTTTTCTCCCAGGAGGCAGGTTTGCTGGCTCTTAGGTGTCTGGGTTCACCAAGGTGGCACGCAGTGGGGAAAGGTTACCAGTCACCGTTCAGTGACTACCTGGGCAAAACCAAATCTCATTTCTTTGCAACCTACCCAAGACATCCATATGGGTACCGAGAAGCAACCCAGAGAGAGTTGAATCCTGTGGAATTTGGGGGTGTGCTGTTTGACACTGCACCATAATCAGATTTCTTAAAACTCCTTAAAAAAAAAAAAAGAAGAAAAGAACTTCTAACACAATCTAACTTAAAAAAAAAAAAAAAAAAGACTCGGGAAGACAGTGTTGTAATTGAGGAGAGAGTGGTCGCCTGTGGAGGGGAGTGTTTGGAAGAGGACGTGAGGGACTCCTGCTGGGGTCCTGGGGAGCACTATATTTAGCATTTGTACTTTTTCTCTCTGTGATACTTCAAGAAAAAGGTTTTTCTTTAAATTGAATGGCTTCATTTAATATACTCAGCATGAATTTTCTGCCGGCTTTGAGGCAAACTTTGTGTTTTAGTTACTAGCTTCTCCTCACAACACTGAAAACCCAGCTCATGGCACTTAAGAGATTGGTTTCTCTTTATAGCAACATTACCTCTTTCCCGAAACTGCCTGCGGCTCCCGCTGCATTCTTTATCTTGCCCTTCAGGGAGCTTAAAACTACTACTTCTTACCCTGCCAGGATCAAGTATAACTTTTTTATTTTGTTAGTTTTGCAAGTGTCATGGTGTCAAACCTATAAATAAAACCTATAAATAAACCCCAACTCCATAATAAGAAAACTATTTGACATTTTGAAGTTGTATGAAAAGAAGGCCAGTAATTACAGATCTCAGTTTGGAGACAACGGGTCCTACAAATGACTCCACCCGGGCTTCCCAGAGGCTTCAGTCAGAGAGCCACTCCCCGAACAAATTACAGGATCTGTGGAACAAATGATTTGATCCCCAAAATGTACTTTTGGAGTATCAGGATTGACAACTGCAAGATGATTTGATGGAGTATTGTGCTGTATTATTAAAGTGACCTGTGTGAGTGTGTCTCCCTTGTGCTAGAGAAAAATCTGAAGACTCGAATATTAAATATGTTCATAAATAATTTTTAATAGGTATTAACACTTTAATAAATACCCATATTTTTTAAAAGTTTTGTTCACCAGCACTGGCATTGTCAACTGTGTTATTCATTAGCAGGCTTTATGCTTTAAAAATGTTATTTAAAAATTAATTGTTTGGTATATAGGTTCAGGATAAATTTGTTTATTGGCTTTAACATTGAATTAGCCATATGAAATATACCTCCCTGAATAAGGACGTTTGTTTTTCTAGTTTAGCAAGTATTCAGTCATGATTATGTTTACATTAAAACCTAATTTAAAAAATAAGTTAGTGTATTTATCTTTGTATTGTTATGTAGTGTTGTACTTTGGAAAATGTAAAAGCTAAGAAAGGCTAAAAATGGCAGAAGGTAGTGTTGATCAATTTATGAAATTATAGAGTTATGAGGAAAAATATTAAATTCCAGGTACCAGTTGTACAGTAATTTTGTTATCAACTGTACTTGTTTTAAAACTAGTAAAGGGAAATGTATAGGAAAGTGTTTTCTAAGATATTTGGGCATTTCACAAATGAAAACTGAAATCACTAATTTTTAATTAGTTGGGCTGAATTTCATTAAGAACACTCGCAAAAAATAAAAATGGTGAAAACAGAAAATATTAAATAACATTTTTAAAAAGAACATTTTCAAAGCCTAATAAACAGCACAAAATGCATGAATCTTGTTTTCTTTCGTTGCTGCCACTTTAAGAAAATGCTGGTTGACTCTCACGGGTTTCTGAGGAAGGGTGTGTGCATTGTGTGGCCTTTTTTAATTTGGACAAATTGTTAAGGATTGGTGTTGGTGAATGATGTGGACTCATCTGAGTGAACAAGCCAAGACATCTGGTTATGTAATAGCAAGTGATACAGTCCTTTTTGAATGATGGCAGTTTTCTTGTTGCTTTCTTCTCTATTTAGACAACAGTACTAATCCCAGCACTGACATATAGACTGGAAAATCTGTTACTTCATCAGCAGTGATTTAGGAAGCACTCTCCCAGACTGAGTGATGGGACAGCTGCCAAGCTATGGAAACTCTATTTAGCTCTGGGAGGTGACTTGTAATATAGACAGTAAAACTGACATAAGGATGCCCACCTAACCAAGACCCTGGCTATAAGCATAGACAGGCAGAACCAAAAGGAACTCTGAAGATGTCTGGTGGAAGATTTTCCACTGTGTGGCTCTCAGACCAGCTGCACCGTTGTCATGAGGGTCAGGGGGTATTTATTTAAAATGCAACTTCAAGCTGGGTGTGTTGGTATACATCTGTAGTCCCAGCTCCTTAGGAGGCCTGAGGCAGGAGGATTGCTTGAGCCCAGGAGTTTGAGGCCAGCCTCTGCAACATAATGAGACCCTGTCTCTTTTTGTTTAAAAAAAAAAAAAAAAAAAAAGTGATTTCCATATGACAAGTAAAACAAGGCATGATCCTGATTTGGGTTTTAGTATGGATTGGATATTAGATAAGTGCTCATCATGTTAAATTTCTTCAGTGTGATAATTGTACTGTGGTTATGAAATGCCCTTGTTTTAGAGAGATACATGCTAAAATATTTCGAGATAAAGGGGCATGATCTCTACAGCAAGTCATTCAGAGAAAAGCATGGTGTGTCTGTGTGTGTATACAAATGAGAGAGATGGGAAATAAAGTGTATGTGGGCCGGGCACGATGGCTCATGCCTGTAATCCCAGCACTTTGGGAGGCCAACGCAGGCAAATCACCTGAGGTCAGGAGTTCAAGGCCAACCTAGGCCAACATGGGGAAACCCTGTCTCTATTAAAAATACAAAAATTAGCCGGGTGTGGTGGTGCATGCCTGTAGCCCCAGCTATTTGGGAGGCTGAGGCACAAGAATTGCTTGAACCCAGGAGGTGGAGGTTGCAGTGAGCTAAGATTACGCCATCCAGCCTGGGCAAGAGTGAGACTCCATCTCAGAAAAAAAAAAAAAAAAAAAGCATATGTAGCAAAATGTTAACAATTGAATCCAGGGCAAAAGGGTTATACAGGAGTTATGTTTTTCTTGCAACTTTTCTATAAGTTCAGAAAATTATTTTATGTTTTAAAATGTAGTTTCCTGGGCCCTTACTGAACCAAAATCTCTGGATGGTAACCAAGAATCTGCATTTTTAACAAGTCCCCAGATTATTCTTGTGTACACTAGTTTTAAGTCACTAGTTAAAAAGAAAGCATCATTTCAGTCACTTTTTTTTTAGTAGCTTGATCAGTGAGCAGACATTCTTAGTTTGAGCTCATCTTAGTGCTTAATAAGTGATAAATAAATCCCCACCCAAGTGTTTGTAAATTTTTTTTTTTTTTGACAACATCTCGCTCTCTTGCCCAGGCTGCAGAGCAGTGATGCGATCATAGCTCCCTGAAGCCTTGACCTCCTGGGCTCAAGCGATTTTCCCACCTCAGCCTCCCAAATAGCTAGGACTACAGGCAGGTGCCACCACACGCAGCTAGTTTGTTTATTTGTTTGTTTGTTTGTTTTTGTTTTTGTTTTTGGTAGATATGATGGTCTCACTAGTAAATTTTATCTCTAGAAGGGAATACCCCACTTACTTCAGAGGAGTTTAAGGAACAGTTAGGCCTGACTTTAAAACAGACTGGAATGCGAAGCTGTCCTCTTTGAGGTACCGACAGCAATAGGAAAGCGTGGTTTCTGTTTTCCTAAAGGTGTGAGCAATGAGAGTGATTGTTGCTTGCTGGGGCCGTGGTTGACCCCACAAAGAACTCGTTACCACATAATGCAACCCAGCGTCTGTGTGTCTACAGTGACAAGGAAGAGAGAACAACCCTGGCACTATATTCGCTGCTAAATGAATGAAGCATGTGTCTGCAATACGTTAAATATTGGCATTTGATGAGAAGCACACTTAATTTGATGAGTCATTGTCTAGGGTGGCTGATAGTGCATGTACTTTTCTGTGCTAGAAATGCCCTTCTTCAGATCAGTCATCTGTTGGGGTTCAGAAATAGATAAAAGGGGGAAAAAGGTAGAGGGAAGAAGGCGCTTTCCTGAGTTCATAGGGAAGAAGAATTTGGGAAAGGGGATTGAGCTACAGAAAAGGGCTTCTATACTGCAAAAAGGATTTTTGAAATAAGCTGAACTGTAAGCGATAAGCGAGAAAGAGCAGAGCTGTCCTTGTTTCCCTTGAAGAATGCCAGCGTAGGAGGTGGCATGTCTTCCTCTGATCGCCACTAGGTGGTGGCATTGGGCTAGGCCAGCTTGATGATGTAGGTTGATTCCTGTAGACCCATGATTCATTTATGCAGGTTACTTACAAATTGGTATTTAAAAATCAAGACGGTTTTCTTATTCTTCTCCTCCTTTTTTTCAACTGAACTCATATTCTTCAATTAGAGACCTAAGTCCCTTACTTTAAAAAATAAGAATATGGAATACTTTGTCATTTATTTATTCAAGAGTCTCACTCTGTCACTCAGGCTGGAGTGCAATGGTGCGATCTTGGCTCGCGGCAATCTCTGCTTCCCAGGTTCGAGCGATTCTCCTGACTCAGACTGCCAAGTAGCTGAGATTATAGATGTTCACCACTACACCCAGCTAATTTTTGTATTTTTAGTAGAGACAGGGTTTCACCTTGGCCAGGCTGGTCTCGAACTCCTGACGTCAGGTGATCTGCCCACCTGGGCCTCCCAAAGTATTGGGATTACAGGCGTGAGCCACTGCACCGGCCTCTCTATTTAAAATTCTAATAGTGGAGTTTGGTTTGCTCTGTCATTTGCATGTGTTCCTCTCCCTTCTTTCTGTCTATGGTTCATTGGCTTATGAAGGAACAATTTCCCAGATCCGAATATAGACAGACCTTTAGGAAATAAAGCGGTGGCATTACCTTTTCGTTGTCTCAGGCTTCAGGGCAGCCAGGGAGGGGCCCTAGTAGCAGGCCTGTTACCCAACCCTGACTCCCAGAGCTCTGGTGTCTCACGTGCCCAGGGCGTGGCAATTTATGCCAGCATGCTCTTGCTTCTGGTTCCCTTGAGTTTGTAGAGCAGCTCAAAGGTATATTACGTATCTATCACCACTACCTTTTAAATCTAGCAAGCTGTCTTTATTAAAGTGCATACATAAAACTTTAAGAAATAGAACATTCATATATCTGTAAGTCGTTTGAAATCAGGATTGCCCTACAAAATCTGGAATCTGTAGACAGCACCCAATGGCATTAGAAGCTTAACGTTAATAAAATGCCTTTCATTGAGTGCCTGGTGTGTGTCCCACATGTGCTAGGCACTTTCCATGTGCCACTCTAACTCTCATGGTCTTTATTGTGCCCCTACTGTTTGCAAAGTGAGGTGTTGCCTCTTTCTGTATTTTCCAAGTATAATCTTTGATTAAAAACTGAATTCACAGTAGAGCTTTGATTGCTGTTGTTTAAAACATTCTAAAGCTATAATGGATTTGTAAACTCATGCAAAAAACAGGCTTGGCTTCCTTATTATAAAATGCATCAGCAGCAGCTGTAATCATTTGTGGTCAGAGAGGCCAGCTTGTTCCTGGTTGGGTTGTGGCTTTGTTTAGAATTAAGAGGCTTATAAAGGAAGCCATAGAAACCCTGAGTTCCCCAATTGCTGTAGTACAGGAAACAGGGCAGTTAGTCAGCATCCATTGTCCTGACCAGATTGTTTAAGATGTAATTTCAAGACAATCTGAAAATACCACATGGCTCAATTATTTGGTTATTCAACATCAGACTCATTCTTACCAAGGTTTGCTTTAGGAACCATTGTAGGAAGATTTCTGCAGCTTTCATAAAATACCTATTTATGACATTGTCATTAGGTTTCAAGCCCTTTATGTAACAATCAGAGATGGATGTGAGAAAGGGAAGTCTGTCTCCCTTGGGTTCCTGGTGGGCTTTATTTTGTCAGCTGGCTGTGTGACTGTGCTGGACAGCATCATTGCTAACCATGGTGAAATGAATAAGCCCAACGGCACCCACGCCAGCACGAGCTAAGAGCAGCTGCTCAGGTGAAGTTTGGAAATCAGTGTCCACCATTGGAGCATCAACCCATGTGACTTTCATTTGGAGGCACCTGTTTCAAGTCTTAGTTTTTTCTGCCTGGGGTCATTGTGTGACTCGCTCTGTTTTAGCTGTTCCACAGAACAACTGCCCACCTCTTTTCATACACAGTGAATTCAACCACGCAGTGCATAGCTTAGATTCTGCAGAGCCTGTATTCTAAGGCCATCCATTCAAAACACACCTTTAGGTTCCCTGGAAACCCACTCCTCTAGTCCTCGTCTCCCTGGCTGTTACTTTGAGGGCTTCCCAAAGGGAATGTGATCCTGTGCCACACCTGAGGATGCTGAATCACCCCTGGGGGTGCGGGGACAGGCAGTTTTTAAAAGCTCCCCAGGTGGTTCTGATGTGCACCTCCCACTAAAACCAACTTGTAATGGTTCTATTGTGTCTTTTAAAAAAAAAAAAAAAAGTAACCCACCTGAGATTCTTAGACAAGAACTAAAAAATAAAATTGACATTTTAAAGTCGATGTGGTTAAAGCATTATGGAACACATTTGTTGTCTTTTGATAACTTTCTGTATTACTCAGAAAATGCATCCCTGCTTCTGATGACATTTTCCTTGGAAAGGGCAAGGCGGAGGTGGTGGGGTGGGTGGAATTTTATAAGTGACTGAATAAGTTCCTTTGCACTGCTGGTCCCAGGAAGTTTTTTTTTATTAGTATTTGAGACTCCCTATCCTTATCTAAGGAAGAGAGGTTTGCTTGGAGCTTCTTAAATATAATGATAAGAGACCAAGTGCTTCTCTTCCTGGATGTGCTTTCTGCCCAGCTTTCATCGTTGTGGTTTCTCTTTCTGCACCTAACTGGTGCTCCCTGTCATTCTCTGAAGCTTGTTTCTTGGTCCTCCAAGAAACAATCTGCTTTGGCCACATCCTTGTGAGACCTGAGTCACTACTCCTTGCTACTGACTCCCAAATCTTTTCTCTGGCCCCACCCTGACATTAGGTGCTACTTTTCCAATTACCCGTGACTTGCGTCTGCCAGAATAGACCTTGGCAACAGCAGCTTGGTCATCACCTGGGAGACAAGATGCAGACTCTTGGGTCCTATCAAGACCACTTGAATCAGAGTCTGCATTTTAACAAGATCCCCAAGCACTCTGTACGCACACTGCAGTGTGAGAAGCACTGGTCTATGGGACATCAGTTTCCCCACTCCTCTGCATTTCTTCTTTCTTTTCTTTTCTTGTTTGCTTGCTTTTTTTTTTTTAGAAGATAGTCTTGCTGTATTGCCCAGGCGGGAATCTAACAGCCCTCCCACCTTGGCCTCCAGAGTAGCTGGGACTACAGGTGCATGCTACCGTACCATGCTCCCCCTCTGCATTCTACTTAGACCCTACCCCATCCTTCTCTGTCAAGTTTGTCTATCCTCTTCTACTGCTATACAGTCTTGTACTGCAGTACTGCTATATAGTCTGCTATATAGACTACAAATTTTGGCTTCATTTTCTATTTCATTCTTCCTTCCATTCGTTCGAACGTTTACTAACTGCCTACCAGACCTAGGTTTGGAGGTACAATGAGCAAAAACAGACCTAGCCTTGTGGGGCTTGACATCTAGTAGGAGAAGCAGATATTAAATACACATCATCAGTTATAAGTGTGAAATGAGGATAAGCACTAGTGAGTGCACTCTGTCACACAAATCTGTGACTGGTTAGGGAGACCAGGGAAGGCTTCCTGGAGGAAGTGATGCTTGTGCTGAGCACTGACGATGAACTGGAGTTAATCAAATGAAGAGGAGCAGGAAGAGCTTTGCAAGCAGAAGGAATAGCATATGCAGAGACCCAGTTCTTCAGAGAAAATTTGTGGAGAATTAATAAAAAGAACGTTAACTTACTCTTAGGCCCTTCATCTTTATTTGCTCTTCCACCCAACACTGTCAGATTTATATCTTCACCATTCCCTGAGCCAATTTGATTTGTAGAATTGCTTCACATATTCTTTTTTTTTTTTTTTTTGAGACAGAGTTTTGCTCTTTTTGCCCAGGGAGTGCAATGGCGAGATCTCAGCCCACTGCAACCTCCGCCTCCTGGGTTCAAGTGATTCTCCTGCCTCAGCCTCCAGAGTAGCTGGGATTACCGGCACAGGGCGCCATGCCTGGCTAATTTTGTATGTTTAGTAGAGATGAGATTTCACCATGTTGGCCAGGCTGGTCTCAAACTCCTGACCTCAGGAGATCCGTCTGCTTCGGCCTCCCAAAGTGCTGGGATTACAGGTACATGCCACCATGCCTGGCTAATTTTGTGTTTTTAGTACAGACAGGGTTTCATCATGTTGGCCAGGCTGATCTCGAACTCCTGACCTCAGGTGATCCGCCCTCTCCGGCCTCCTAAAGTGCTGGGATTGTAGGCGTGAGCCACTGTGCTCGGCTTCTTCATGTATTCTTTGTAGAGGCCTAGAACCTCCCACCTACGTGATCTCTGTGATATAGTCATGTCCTCAGTTGCACACCTTTCCAGTCTTTTCGCCTACTTCTCCACCATTGAAATCACCAGTTAAACCAGTTTCCTTACTGTTCCCTAATACCATGGTCAGATTTTGAATGCCCTCTAATTCCCTCTTCATAAATATTATACTCTCTTTTTCAAAAAAGGAAACTTGTTATTAAAATGTACATATGGAAAAGTACACAAATCATAAATGTAGAGCTTGGTAAATTTTCACAAAGTGAGTATACCAGTGTCATTAGCACCCATATCACAAAATAGAATATTAAAAGCATCCCAGAAAACCCATCTCTGCCCTCCCCTCACTACACACAAAGGTAACCATTATCCTTTCTTCTATCCGCATTGATTAATTTTGCCTGGTTGTAAACTTTATATAAATGGAATCATGCAGCAGATACTCTGTTGTGTCTCATGTCTTTTGCTCAACATTAAAGCAATTGATTCACATTTTACATGTAATGGTAGTTCGTTTATTTATTTTGCTTTATAAGTAGTATATGGTATGACTGTACCACAGTTTATCCATTCTACATTTGATAGATGGGGTCTTTTCCAGTTTAGGACTATTATGAAGATTCTTTTTTGTTGTTGTTATAAATTATTATTTTATTAGATACATATTTTGGTCCAAATCTTCGAATTGTCATGACTTACAAAAAAAAATTTTTTTAACTTATAGGTTCTGAGTACATGTGCAGGTTTGTTATATAGGTAAATTGAGTGTCTTGGGGATTTGGTGTACAGATTATTTTGTCAACTGCATCATAAACATAGTACCCGATAGGTAGTTTTGCGATCCTCACACTCCTCCCACACTTCACCCTCACATAGGCCCTGGTAGCTATTGCTCCCTTCTTTGTGTCCATATGTTCTCAAAGTTTAGCTCCCACAAGATGCTTTCATGTCTTTTAGTGAATGAATATACATTTTTCTGCTGGGAATGTGCCCATGACTGAAATTGTTCTATCACAATAAATGCATATGTTGAGCTTTAGTAGATACTGTTCAACAGTTTTCCATCGTACAGTGGTTGCACTGAGTTATGCTTTCACCAGCAGCATGTGAGAGTTCTGGTTGCTCCACACCCTTCATGGTTTTGCCAGTCTTGAATCGTAGGGGTTCTCTTGTGGGTGTGTGGTACTATTGCTTTGTGGGTTTAATTTGCATTTCTTTGACAGCTATGTGGTTGAGTACCTGTTTTTGTTTTCTTCCTATTTTCTACAGGGTTTTCTGTTACTTCCTCTCACTAGGTCAGCGGGAGCACTTCATATATTCTTTGCAGACGTATATATTGCGAGTATCTCCTCCCACTCTGTCGGTTGCCTTTTTGCTGCCCCTAAATGGTGTCTTTCAATGAATAGAGATCCTTAGTTTTAATATCAGTTTATCAATAAGTCTTTTCATGTTTGAAATCATATTTATACCATGTTTAGTTCTGTAAAACCTTAGAGGTAGAACACAAATATATAAAATTGTGAAACATAGATAAAAACTTAAAAGCCTGGGAAATATAAATTAGAAGACTCAGACCAGGGAGGTAATAAGACATGCAAATAAGCCACATAATTCTATGAACGTATAATTTAGCAATACATTTTGCTTAGAGCACCTTAGAAGTCAAAACTCAATTGGAAACATGATCTGCTATGTAGTTCTCATTATCTGTGAGTCCCTCAGACAGTATTGATAGGATAGGATCTGACAGGTATCTGCACTCACAGGTAACTGGCGATTCGCATATCAAAGCACTAATGGGTATATCTTACGTTACAGGTTATTCAGCGATAGTTATGACCTCCCGGTTACGTGCGTTGGGTGGAAGAATTAATAATATACGCACCTCGGAATTACCCAAAGAGAAAACTCGATCAGAAGTCATCTGCAGCATCTACTTTTTAGATGGCGTGGTACAGACCTTTAAAGTTACTGTAAGTTCTCTACTTTTTTTTACTTTTCCTGAATTAATGCTCCTAACAAATAGTTTTCATCTCTTGGCTTACAAAATGAAAAAAAAAATATTTTAAAATGAAATCTTGAGATCTCAGATCTTGTATGTTGAGATTGCACTGGAAATACTTAAAAATGTTGCCCCCCGGCTGGGCACGGTGGCTCACACCTGTAATCCCAGCATTTTGGGAGGCCGAGGCAGGCGGATTACGAGATCAGGAAATCGACACCATCCTGGCTAACATGGTAAAACCCCGTCTCTACTAAAAATATACAAAAATTTAGCCAGGCATGGTGATGGGCGCCTGTAGTCCCAGCTACTCGGGAGGCTGAGGCAGAAGAATGGCATGAACCCGCGAAGCGGAGCTTGCAGTGAGCCGAGATCACACCACTGCACTCCAGCCTGGGCGACAGAGCCAGACTCCGTCTCAAAAAAAAAAAAAAAAAGTTGCCCCCATTTCACCTCTGCCCTGAGAGTCTTCCCCTCGCTTCTGTGTGACGTGAACTATTTGATGCTCATACGTTGGTGCTTCTGGGAAGTCCTCATCCACTTTCTGAAGGAGACTGGTTTGGGAAGTGGATGAGGACTCCATGAAAGCACCAACATCTGGAAGCATCATGGCGCCCTGTATGTGCTTCATTAGAGCCCATGTCAGGTTGCATTTTTTCAGATAGTGATTAGGGTTTATGTTGCCCATGAAACTGAGCTCCTTGAAAACAGGAAAGAGTAGAAAGGGTGTTGTTTCCCCTGTGCCTGGCACAAGGCTGGGCACACAGCAGGTGCTCGTTAAATGTGTGAGTGAGTGGGCTGTGAAACAATCAGCCTCACAGATGGCAGGGCTTGGGGAGGTCCTGGCTCATCCCACTTAAAGCCTGTGGCAGAGCCAGCACTAGAAACGAGGTCTCCAGTCTCCCAGGCCAGCCACAGGAAGATCCGGGGACTGTGGCTGCCTATGGTGCCCTCCCACTCCAGTCACCACCCAGCCCGTGACCTTTGCCCATCTCTTCCATCCTCTGGCCAGTCCTAAAGGAGTTAGTCCCAACCTTGAACTGGCTGCTAGGATCTGCCCCCACCTGTAAAGTTCAGTGTGCAAGGAAAGGCATCAGAAGAGAAGACAGGATGAGAGAACAATTGAGGGAACAATAAAAGGCCACAGGAATGCAAAGGGTAACAAAAACGGATCCCTGGGTCTTCTGCACACCCTATACAAGTTTGCCCACTGCCGATCCCAGGTGATCATGGACCCTGATGCAAGCAGGAGGAGAAGGCAGTTTGTGTGGAGTTTAGTGGGTGCTGTATCTCCTTTTCAGCAGGGATGGGGCGGTGGCCCAGTGCCTTGGCTGCAGACATCCCCCTGTCAGTGCAGAAGACTCAGGTGGATGACCAAGGACATGGAAGTTTGGACCCTTCGCCTGGCAGAGAGTGGAAATGGGCAGTAGAGATGGATGTTCCCAGCCTTCTGCTCTGCTCTTCCACCCACTTCCGCAAACACCCAGGCCTCCAGCTATTCCCCAGTGTCAGGGCATCATTTTTTTTTGTAGGTGGGAAACGTTGTTGTAACAAGTGAAGACTCCAGCAAGGAAATTCAGTTGTCTAGTTAGGCGTCTCCAAAGTCTAGTTACGGGGGCTACAACATATACCTGTGACCTGTTTCTTCAGAAGCCAGTTTGGAGGAGAACATCCTCTTAGGAGGACTGTTCAAAAGAATATTCTGCGATACTGGAAATGTTCTGTGTCTGCACTAACCCACAGGGAAGCCCCCCAGCCACATGTGGCAATTGAACATTTGAAATATACCTGAAGAACTAATTTTTTTTTTTTTTTTTGCTGAAACAAGGTCTTTTTCTGTCACCCAGGCTGGAGGGCAGTGGTGTGATCCTGGCTCACTGCAGTGTCAACCTCCTGGGCTCAAGCGATCCTCCCACTTCAGCCTCCGAAGCAGCTGGGACTACACGCCACTATACCCATCTAATTTTTTAGTTTTTTGTAGGTCTCACTAACTTGTCCAGACTGGTCTCCAGTTCCTGAGCTCAGGCGACCCCCCCACTTCAGCCTCCTGAAGTGCTGGGATTGTAAAGCATGAGCTAGCAGGCCCGGCTTCAATTTTTTATTTTATCTTAATTAAAATGGAAGCAGTCTTTAGTAGTTCATAGTCCCCACTTTGGATTGCTCAGCTTTGGTGAACATTTCTTAAAGTGTGTCAGAAGCTCCTACGATGTGTGTTAAAGATGTCAATCCCTTGTCCTGCCTGGGTGTTTTGAAACTTGCTCTCTGTGGGGTTAGGCCTGAGAATCTGCGTTGTAATTTCTCCCCGAGTTGTCTCGATGTGCCATGCAGTTGGAGAACCACTGATTTAGGAGTCTGTTGGCAAGGTTGTAAATATTTCCCTGAAAAAGCAACTACTTTGGTTCTGCAGAACCTTGTCTTATATCTGATTTCCTTTTAACATAATCTTTCGTAGAATTTTGTGATTACACAAACTTCATGAAGGTCACAAATGTCTCTTCCAGATGCTATACACTAATAGTTTAGTATGTGTCTGGTTTCTTTGTTAAAATACGTGTTTGTCTGTCTTGGAGCTGTTCTTTAACCATATATCCTATTCCTGACAAGAACATGAGTGTTTGTTAGTATGTAACTCATGTATTCATTCAGCACATGTTCATTGAGCACTTACTATGGGCCAAGCTTTGTTCTGGTGCAAAAAATGGCAACAGTGCACAAAACAGAACAAAATCCCTACCTTTTTGAAGCCAACATCCCAGTGGGGGAGATGGGCCATAAAAAAATGTGCGCTGAGTCAGGCGGTATTAAGTGCTTTGCAGAAAAATAAAGTAGAACAAGAGGGAGAGAGTGCCAGGGCAGGGTGAGGTTACCATTGTATAGAGGTAACCAGGGAAGTCCCCACTGTTGAGACGAAAGAACCATGTGGTCGTCTGGAGGGAGCACGTCCCAGGGAGAAGGAACAGTGGTGCAAAGGCCCTGAGGCTGGAGCCCACTTCCTTTGGTTGCAGAATACAGTAGAGTCTGGAGTGGAATGAGCAAGAGGGGAGGATAGCAGAAGATAAGGGCAGAGAGATAGCAGGGCTAAGGGGTGGGGGATCGCATGTAGCCTTGCGGATCATTCTGAGGGCACTGGCTTTTTTTCCTACACGAGGTGGAAAGCACTGGGGCTCTGTCCACAGTTGATGATAGGAGGGAAGGGGCTGAAAGACTGGTGTGGCAGTCCAGGGCAGAGATGATGACCATTGGACATAGTGGCTGTATGGAGCTGGTTAAGAGGAAACCAAGCCCAGAAGTACTTTGGAGGTGGAGCCAATAGGGTTTGCTGATAGATGGGATTTGAAATGCAAAAGAACAGGAGGCCTCAAGGTGACTCCCAGGTTTTTGGCCTAAGCAATGCAGCAAAGTAGAGTTACAGTTTATTGAGATGGGGAAGACTGTGGGAAGAGCAGGTCTGAGGGTAGAAGTAATCAGTTCTCCTGTGGGCATGTTGCAGTGGAGAGGCCTGTTATTCATCTATGTAGCAGTGTAGGAATGGTATGAGATAAAAGAGTCGGGAGGTTAGGGAAAAGAGATCCTGGCTGGGGATACAGATGTGGATGTCACCAGGATAGAGATGGGATTTCAAGCGTGAAACTGGAGGAGATCCCCTGAGAAGCAAGTAGATGGAAGCTGCAAATGGTGCTTAAGCATAGGAGAGATGAGGAGCAGGCACTAAAGGAGTCTGAGAAGGACCAGCGAGGGAGGCAGGAGGAGGCCAAGAGCGAATGTCTGAGAATCCCAGCAGAAGGAGGAGTGATCAGCTCTGTGAAAAGGGGAGAAGGCAAGCACCTACCCCGAGTGAGCATCATAACAAGCCTTAGAACAGGCTGGGTGCAGTGATTAGTGCTTGTAATCTCAGCACTTTGGGAGGCCAAAGCAGGAGGATCCCTTGAGTCCAGGAGTTTGAGGTTACAGTGAGCTATGATTGTACCATGGCACTCCAGCCTGGGCAATGGAGCGAGACCCTGTCTCTAAAAAAATAAAAATAAAAGTCTTAGAGCCTGGCAAACAATGAGCACCCAGAAGTTCTTAGTTATGAACATCATTGTTCTTATCACGTGGCTGCCACCCCAAGCTTCCAGCAACCTGGTTCAAAGCTGAATCCCATGGAATCTGAGAAGTTGGAGGCCCTGGTTGCAACTTGGAATATCCCTCACTTTGTACCTTTCTGTGTGTAGGAATTGTTTGCACAGTCTCATTCAGACTCTTTAGCCCAGCCCACCTTGTGACCAGGAGCAGGTGTCAGGGAAGCTGACTTGAATATTAGTCGTTCTTATCTCAGTCCAGGGTGTGAGCCCTGGTGGTGACCTGGTGCAGCAAATATGACCTCTTGTGGGCAGGGGCCAGGCCAGGAGGCCTTTTCTTACTATAAATGTATTTTTTATTATATTTCAATTTATCTTGAGAACCAGGTGAATTATGCAGAATAGATACCTGTATTTGTGAATTATGCACTCCAGAGGAGAAGGTGTAGTGGGAACAAACAGACCTGAGTCAGGCAGTCAGACTGTCCCTCAGCTGATGGGGCAAGGCATGGAGCCTCTCAGTGCCTCTGCTCGTTGGCAAGGGAGATGGTAATGACTAGTGCACTTTGCAAAGTTGCTGCAAAGATTAGAGACCATATATAAAAAGCCCATTGGCATAATGTCTGGCTCCTTGTAGATGTTCAGTAAATTGTAGTTAATAATATATATTAAATGTAATATAAAATCCTATATAAATAATTCCAACAAGGGGAGCAGCTAGCTCTTTGACATGTGGAGGGAGTATCTGGTAATGTGCAATGTGTAGACTGCCACCTGTTGTGATTCTCTTGTGATAAACGGTGCCCTGAACAGGAGCAGGAGGTATAAGCGCACTTGGGCAGGAAAGGGGGCATGTCCAGGAAATGGGCGTGCCTCATGTTCCCACATTTCACACCAAATAATCTGAAGCTGCCCCAAAGAAGTCTCTGCAGGAGGGGCTTGATAGTTACCTAATTCTCCCAATGCTGGTCACGGTGACCTCTTTTCAAGTACATTATTTGCTCTCAGGCACTCAAAAAAAGGAGCTACCTTTGCCTGGTCTATTTCTGACTCATATTGTCCTTTAGTTAAATGGTTTGGTTCAAAGGATTCCTGCAAAGTCTGCCTGTTAAAGTAGAATTTGCCATTTTCCAAGCACTCCATGCTGTTAGCCATTCCTGGGCCTTTGTGCCAGGCCATCTGATCCAAAGGCCTGTTTTTAGCTCGTGCAGCTGGAGGGCAGGGGTGATGCTTGACCCCGTCCTCCTCTCGAACCCAGATTGGCGGTTGCTTCCTCTAGGACCCCGGTCGAGATGACCATTCGTGTGGTCCCCTTGGGTGTCCACCGTGCCTTGACTGTTTCACAGCCCTTGACAGCCTTTGACACTCTGTTACAGCCACTGTCTCCATGGCCGGGGCAGGAAAAGGGAGCTTCTTATAGCCCTGTCCCCATTCCCACACCATGCCTGCCCCGTAAACATGGAGCAGGGAAGGCAACGGAGTCCTGCTCTGGAGAGACGTGTGGCTTCTCACTTCAGATGACGGGAAAGGGAAGCAGAGAGGCAGATAATCCCACAGGGTGGCACAGGCCAAATCACTCTGACAGCATTTTGAATGGCATTTGAGTATTTTTAGCTGTCTTCGTTTAGGCTGTTAGGTGAGAGCTTTCCTTTCCTGGACATATACTTCAGTGGCTTCTCCAGGAGTAGGAGCCACAGATGTGTCCTGAGGAGCCAAGAGAAACTGCCCGGGGGTTAGCATTTCATTGTGGATAATCCACAGGAGGCCACGGGGAGTTAACTGTGATTATGAGAGCTGAGTTTTCCGATTTAGACATTATCACTTGGGAATTGCAGCTAAGGGGGAAGGAAGAAATCTTAGACAATTAAATTAAACTCGTATTGTCTTAAATTGTGTTGATGTCGTTTTTCTTAGCCCTACTTCCCATATGTGCTGTGTGGCTTCTTAAAATTTATTAAAGCTTTTCTTGTGGTGGGAAGTGTGTGTGCATAGCATTTCTGAGTGTGCATAGCATTTCTGAGTGTGCATAGCATTTCTGAATATTTTAACTCTTTTTTGCCTACAGTAAAGATGTTTTTACCACCAATCAATTTAAGACTTTTCCCACTTGATAATTTCTTTTGTTCTAGAAACAAGACACTGGCCAGGTTCTTCTGGATATGGCGTACAACCACCTGGGTGTGACTGAAAAGGAATATTTTGGTTTACAGCATGATGACGACTCCGTGGACTCTCCTGTAAGTGCCATTTTTAAAAAATGTGCTGAACTCCTGCACGGTTTGCTTTTATATTTTACGTTTTCTTGTCCAACAGAGATGGCTGGAAGCAAGCAAACCCATCAGGAAGCAGTTAAAAGGTTGGTGTGATCTTTTCATTTCAGTTGAACATTAGGTGTTAGTGTATCACAGTCTGTTTCTCCCCTCCAATCATCAGTTCCTGTGACATCTGGTACCTGGAGTTCTGGGCGTCCAGGAGTCATGAGTGAGCTGACTTCTCCCTGTCTGACTTGTGAGTCAGCAGAGATGCTTCCAGATCAGCCTTCTAGGATCCGCCCCAGCTATGGGAAAGAAGGGGAAAGGTGAGAATAGGCAGCTCAGAGCAAGGGAACCCACATTTCTGTATACAAGGAAGGAGAAGGAAGGAGGATGGCCTTTCTTAGTCTGCTGTGAGAGTCAGGGTGGAAAAGGGAGACAGAGAGATAGACAAACACAAACACCTCATACTTTCCAACAGCATAGTTGCATTCATGGAAAACCGAGCCATAGGTAGGTAATGTCACCAATACAAAAGTCTTCCAAACTACCGCTTATCTCTTAGAAGTGGATCCCAATGCTGCAGTTCACTCCTAGTTGGGTGGCCAGTCAGGCCACACCATAACCCACTCTCTGCCCTAATCTGCTCTGAGCCTGATGTTCCAGCATTGCCAGCATTGTTCCCCTTTATGCCACTCATGCCCCAGACAAACCTGGCTGATCTGCAGGGCCTCCCAGTGCCTTCCCTCAGTCTGTTTCATCTGCTGGAAATGCTTTTCCCTTCCACTTCCCTCGTGAAATCCTGCCTTTCTTCAAGGCTGCTCAGATCTCATTTCCTCTCCTAGAAACTGTGGGTGGCTCCCTCGACATTCTATTAGATTTACCATCTCCCATGTTGGGGTTCTGAACGCTCGCTCTTGTCCTCATCTTTGTTAATTGCCTTTACTTCTGTCTCAGAACTGGCAAGTTCCTTGAGGTTAGGACCCTTGTTGTATTTCTCTCAGCATCCCCAAGGTGCCCAATTCAAAAAAAGTGGTCAGTGCATGGCGGAGTGGAGAAGGGCAGGTGGATTTGTGCACACAGATATGCATACACAGGATGCCCCCCAACACACACACACACCTGCTTCAGCACCCAGGGAGGAAGGAGTAGACACAGTGGCCTTCACTCCCATGTCACTGCTGCCCCCACAGGGAGCCAAATTCTCAAAGTTCTTCCCTCCCATGAACTTCGTCCTCCTCATTCAGAAGTACGTGTGGGAGCCTCAGGGCAACTTACAGACAAATACCTGCCCCATCCAAGTCCCCAGGAATGAGTCCACACAAGGCATGACTAGGTACTGTCATTCATTCTCTCATTCATGCTTTCAGTGAACATATCCTGAGCTCAGACTGTGGCAAGGTGCGGGGCTAAGCCCTGGGAATCCAGTCCAGATCAAATTTGGACTATCCCCTCAAGGCCCACAGCCAAGTGTGCAGACAGCCCAGAGGGTTCGACATTCTATGATAGTAGTAAGCACACGATAGAGGACAGCCAGAAAGACAAAGAGGCTAGGCCTGCAGCACAGAGATGACAAGTTTTAGAAGAGGGGAAAGGGAGGTGAACAAGCATCCCAAGGCAGCAGGAGGACATTGTTCTCTCCTGATGTACATATTGTTATAGCGCCATCCACTGGTACTTAGACATGTGGACAGGTGTACTTGGGCACACACCCATGAGGGATTCTTTGAACACATGCTACAGATAAAGAAAGAAAGCACTAAAGATCAGGGAGGGTAGAGTTCAGGATGAACTAAGGTAGAGGAGGAGATCTAGCAGGTTAGTGAGAAGGACTTGAGTTGCAGAGAGCAAGAAAGTGCTCAGTGCCTAGATAGGGCTGGCGGATATTTACTGAGCGATGATGGTGAAATTGACATGAAGAAGATCTCGGGATCTTAGCAGCACGATCTGATCTCCTGTTGCTGTATCTATGAGAAGAAATGGACTAATTTTATCCACGCAAGCGAATTGACTCTGGATGTTGATGTATAAAGCCGTATTTAAATATGTTCATTGTCTGATTTACTAGTATATTAACTTAATATACTTTGCATTAAAAGCATGAGATATTTTGTAGTTTAAAAATGAGTTTGAAATGTGGTAGAGCAGAATCAAAGATCTCAGTACTCTAATTCTGGTTTTGTCACCAGCTGTGTGACCTAAGGCAAGTCACCTCTCTAAGTCTTTGGCTTATCTGTAAAATGGGGCTACCAGTAGCAGCCTAGCCCACTCATAGTCATGGTGGTGTCAAAATGCAGGAATGTACATGAAAATGCTTGAAACGTATAAATGGCTACACAAATGCAGGCTATTATTTCTTTGTAAATTTTGCATAATAATGCTGATTTAAGGATTTTTAAAATTCCTAATACAGATAACGGAGTGCAGTGTTTAAACACAGCCCTGAGATAAACGTGTGATAGGAAGTAGATGATAACTCAGTCTGTGCTGATGTTGCATAAATATTTTGCTTTTTGAAGACGTGGAGATTTCTGAAACAATCAACTAACTTACGTACTCCATATTTGAAATTAGCCCTTTTTTAATGGAAAAAGCTATGGTTGAGTGAAAAAATGCGTCACTTATGGAAGAGAAGCAACTTACATACATTGACTTTGTCAAAGGGAAAATTTAATTTGTTTTTGAAAAATGTTGTAGGAGGTTTCCCCTGTACCCTGCATTTTCGAGTAAGATTTTTTATACCTGATCCCAACACACTGCAGCAAGAACAAACCAGGTAACAATATTTTTTTAAAGTTTTCTATTTAGTGTATAAAAATGAGTAACCACTAAAAATGTACTCTTCATTTTATTACTATGGCCAAATAACTTCATTTGGGTGTAACTGCACCAACAATGATGATCCAAGTAAAAATTTGGGGTGCACATACTGACATTTTAATCAGCTAATGAGTTTTCAGTCTTGGGCCTGCTTCTCTTATCTCCTGATTTGGTGCCATTCCCAGCATACTCCCATCTGCCACCTCCTACCTCTCCCACCTCCTTCCACCTCCCTGGCCTCTGCTGCCTGCTGAACACTCTGTGCTCAAAGGACGAAAAGTCATTTTCTACCAATGTAGGCAGGATGTAGAAGACAAATTTGTAAAATAGTCATCCACAGGTCAAACAGCGTGATGTCTCTGAAGAGCTAAAATCGAGGCTCTTGAAGATAACAAGACATCTCTTGTTATAAGAATTTCCTTCCTTTTTTTTTGTTTTGAGACGGAGTCCCTCTCTCTGTTGCCCTGGCTGGAGTGCAGTGGTGCGATCTTGGCTCACTGCAACCTCTGCCTCCCAGGTTCAAGCGATCCTTCCACCTCAGCCTCCCAAGTAGCCAGGATTACAGGCAGGTACTACCATGCCTGGCTGATTTTTTTTTTTTTTTTTTTTTTTAATTTTTAGTGGAGATGGAGTTTCACCATGTTGGCCAGGCTGGTCTCAAACTCCTGACCTCAAGTGATCTGCCTGCCTCAGCCTCCCAAAGTGCTGGGATTATAGGCATGAGCCACCAGGCCAGCTTTGTTATAAGAATTTTCTATCAGATCCCCAGTTTGCAAGAGGTAGAAAGGAGAGCAGGCTTGATTCAACTTGTCTTCTCAGTGAATCAGCAAGTGCAGGAAATATGTGAACCAGATAAGGGAAAGAGGGCTGTGATAGGAGTTGTTTACGCCTCAGGGCTTGGAGTCTCCCGACCCTGGGCTGGTACGTGGGTTTTTCTGGGTGTGGGGGACAGAGTATTTGGAATGGAGGAGGAGAGTGTCGCACAAGAAAATTGTTGCTGTTTTAACACAGACTGCACAAACAAACTTTCCCTCCCCTGTGGCAATGTTAAGCCCTTTTATTATTGATCCATTTATTTTTCTTAGGGAGGGAAGCTATTTCACCAGAAAAAAAGCAATAGATGCTTTATTGAATCCTGTTCTACATTCATCGTGGCCAAAAGACATAATCAAGGAGGCAGCATTAACTCAGGCACAGAATGCTGTCTTCTTTATTTTTTTTTAGTAGTAATTACATCACATTTTAACTTGTAATACGTTGAAAGGCCAAATATTAATCTGTTACTGTATTTTGCCTTCTTTGTGTACCTCCTCCCTCTACTATAGCAGACATTGGGGATTTGACTGTATTTTTTATTATATTACATTTTAAGCCAGTGTCCAAGGTGTCTGGTATGACACATCAGGTGACCACACAGAAGCACGTCCTGTCCTCTGAGTTTTCTCCATACCAGCTCTTTATGCTGATAAACTGGGGATGGGATAGAAACACTCAGCCCAGCAGGTTACTTCATAAGCTGACGGACACAGAGCTGGTGATGGAATCTATAAGAATGTGTTTGAAATGACCCTACCAAAGTTTCCTCAGGCCGGTGCTAAATAACACGCTCTGGGTCAGGCATGGTGGCTCACACCTGTGAGCTTCCCAGCACTTCAGGAACCCAAGGCAGGAGGATCACTTGAGGCCAGGAGTTTGAAACCAGCCTGGGCCACATAGCGAGACCCTGCCTCTACAAAAAATAAAATTTGACAAAGTTGTCAGGTGTGGTGGTGCATGTCTCAGTGTCTCAGGAGGCTAACTAGGAGGATCGCTTGAGCCCAGAAGTTCAAGGCTGCAGTGAGCCATGATCAAGCCATGTACTCCAGCCTAAGTGATCGACTGAGACCCTATTGCAAAAAAAAAAAAAGCTCTGTTGAAGGGATGTGTTAAAAACAACATGAATAATACATGTGTGTTTACATGTATATGTGTCTTTTATATATATTATATGTAATGTGTGTGATTATATATGTACATGTGTATGTGTGTGTGGTTCTAACCAGTGGGGTTTTTTAAAAATCACAACTCCATAGTAAAAATATATTTTGTTTCAGAATACAGTATACATATATAAATTACTGAAGAAAACGTTTTATAAAACTATAGTAAGTACCAAGTACTCTGAAGTTTTCTATTCTGTTTTATTTCCCTTTTTTTTTTTTTTTTTTTTTTTGAGACGGAGTCTCGCTCTGTTGCCAGGCTGGAGTGCAGTGGTGTGCTCTCAGCTCACTGTAACCTCTGCCTCCTGGGTTCAAGCGATTTTCCTGCCTCAGCCTCCCCAGTAGCTAGGACTACAGCCATGAGCCACCAAGCCCAGCTATTTTTTGTATTTTTAGTAGAGATGGGGTTTCGAGGTGATGGCCAGGATGTTCTCAATCTCTTGACCTCGTGATCTGCCCACCTCAGCTTCCCAAAGTGCTGGGATTACAGGCGTGAGCCACCGTGCCTGGCCTTACTTGCTTTTTTTAAAAAAAATGCCAACTGTGAGCCATTAAATTGATTGTACAACCAACTGGGAGGTTCCAACCCCAAGTCTGGACGGCACTGCCTAAACTAGTGATTGCCACCTGTCTCCTGCTCCTCATAACACTAGAGCCCCAGGTTTGTGGCATCCACTGGGCACATTAGAGCCCTCCAGAGGCCGAACTTGAGGGAGAGGATTCCTACAGCCAGCGCAGCCCAGGAGTTTGTCTACAGGGCCCACGCCGGCCATTGGCCATCCACTTCCATACCCTGTGGAAGAGAAGCCCACTTCTCTGGAAGCTGACAAAATCTTCCTGCTGAGCCTTCCTGTCTTTTGAGGGACATCTGTGGAAATGTAGGGCATTCATGATGGAGAGAAGCCTTGGGCACAAATGAAGGCTGCCTTCAGGTCTCCAAAGAGTAGTCATGGGAGAAGGGGAACTAGATGTGCAGGATCATAGAATTGTGGCCAGTGGGTGGAGGCTACAGGGAGGCAGATTTTAGTGCAGAATGAGGAATAAACAGTGTGTGTGTCTCTTCTAAAATTCACTGGTTCATAACCGGTACCCCCCATCCCCACCTTCCATCTTAAGAAGGGTGGTATCCCATTGTGGAGTAGAATGTAACTATGACCTTCTGGGATTTCGGCACCAGATTTCTCTTAATGCAACAGGAGCCATGGTGGTAGCCACCCCCATAACTCTTACAGAGCTGGTGGGCCACCAGCGCTGCCAGATATATATATATATGTTTTTGAAACAGGGTCTTACTATGTTGCCCAGACTGGCCTCAAACTCCTGGGCTCAAAGGATCTTCCCTCAGCCTCCTGAGTAGCTAGGATTATAGGCACACACCACCACGCCCAGCTGCCAGATCGTCTTATCTTGGACCAGGCTTCTACCATTAATTCATATGCTTTAAAAAAAAAAAAAAAAAAAAAACTTAAAAGATTTTACCTGTATTCCTGGCACATAATATCTTACCCCAGCTTTGTAGTTTCTGTTTAAGGAAATTCCCTCTGAAGGAAATTTTAGCTCTCAAGAATCAAAGAAGGTGTATAGAGGTGGTAGCTGTTCGTTTTTGTTTGTTAGGGATCTAGGCAGAGAGGTCATTACATTTTTCTGAAGTTGAGGTCACGGGTAGGGTACCCACAAGAGAGGTCATTACATTTCTGAAGTTAGGCATCCCAAGCATCTCTTCTAAATAACTCTCCTGTATTCTAATTGTTAAATAAATGTCTTCTTCATTGTGAGCCTCCATAGCTGCTATTTCTGATAAATTTAGATCATTCTTTGCAAAATTTTATATTCTGGCAATCTCAAAATGAGGCTCCTTCAAGATTCCTAGGAAGTCTCCCAAACTTGGGTCGGATTCCACTATTCTGGTTTCTTTGTGTATGATGCCACAGGGTTGACTCAGAAACTTTGCTCAATATATGACAAGGCAGCATTTGGTGAGTGGTGATCTCCATGTTTATCTTCTCATTTATATCCCTAGGAAGACATACTGATTAGCTGAGCTTGTCAGTGAAAGCCCAGATTCACCATTGGTTTATCTATAACTCTCCTTTCTCTTTTTTTCTCTCAGTAGCACTGTAGGAGGAGAGAACACTTAATTCTGGTTGAATGTCAGCTTGGATAAACATAGAAACAAACTAGAAAGAAATGATGTTCTCCTAGGTGGAAAAGATGGAGATTCCAATACCAAATAGGTGTGAATCAGCAAATGTATGTTATACTGTCTCTCAAGGCCAGGTGTTCAATACATTGTGGGTAGTTAATTATAATCAGAGTAATAATATCAGAGTTACGACATGGATCCTAAGCTTTTTAGCCATTAAACATATAAGAAATTTGTAGCATAGTGAGTTTTTTAAATAACATGATCATCCAGGTTAAAATAAGACACACTGACCTCACATATCCTATCTGAGCTTCGATTTTGTCATCTGTAAAAATGGAGATAGCAGTACCTACCTTACAGAGTTATGAGGCTGAGATAAGAGGGAAAGTTACAAAGTGGTACCAGGTACACAGCCCAGAACTGTGCACATAGAAGGCTGTAATACTGTTTGAAGCATTCCCATCTCAAGCCAGTTCCCTGACCTTTATAAATTTGAAGGAATAATGAAACTGATTTGTTTAAATTGTCAAAATTATTTCTCTCCTGCTCCTGTGCACTTCTGCCCTGTCTATATTAGATTTCAAGAGATTTCCCTTTTGTCATCTTGGCCAGACACTGGAAAGTCTATCCCGTTTGAATGGGGGTTTATAAAAGCATGGGAGCTAGTGGCCAAGTGTCACATGTATGCCGCATCCCTAAATAGAAGTCTCCCCAGGGCGCTTCCTGACCTGTGCAATGCTGCCGACGGCCTCCTTTCCCCACTCCCCAGGCAGAGGAGCAAGTCACAGGCCGAGGGGCCTGCCATGACTTGCGCACAAAACAGGTCTGGAGTTTGGAAGTTACATTTGCTGGTTGCCCAGAGATGAGTGCAGAATTCAGCTTGGAGGTCTTGGAAACTTCTAGTTGACTGATGTTTATGCTTTTGCTGATGCACCCACAGTTCCTGGGACACAGGATAATGCTCAGCTGGGGGTCTGTACCCCAGCCAAGGAGGTGTGTTCCCAGACTCCCCTCCTTTTAGCAACTTCATGCAGATGGAGCTTGGGTGGATGGATCCCGGCACGGTGTTCAGAACAGTGGCCCTGCCGGTGTGTGGGCACTGCCTGTGCAGAGCACCTGTGGTTTCTGGTCCTCGAGGGCAGGGGCACTCACTGACAGCGGAACCCACAGTACCAGCCCATTTTTGGTGGGCTGTTTCCACCCCATTCATCCCTGCTCAGCTCTTCATAGGACAGCCTGTGCTGGCAGAAAATTGCCCCCACCAGTCAAGACGTAGGGTATCAACATGAGCCATGAGTAATGACAGGGCAGCTTCGCAGAGCGTAAGGTAGCACCTGATACCTTGGACCAAAACTGTATTTTTATGTGTCTTTCACATGTACAGCTCTTGTCTTTGACTCATCAAACTTTCTTTTTTTTTTGCTTATTTCAGTTTGAGTATGAATTAATGAAAACAATTGTTTCATAGGCACTTGTATTTCTTACAACTGAAGATGGATATTTGTGAAGGAAGGTAATGAGAATTTTACATTTTTCTTTTCCTGTTAGGCTAGCAAAATTCCTGGTTTTAATCTAATGAGTGTTTATTTCTGGTAACAATATCAAATCTAAATGGAGTGGATGTGGAAAGCATCCTGTACAGCATTAGGCTTTGGACATCTGTTTTTATTATTCCTGTCTTGGCTTAGAGGGGCTAAGGATTGAAACTTTGTTTCATGTTATTTCGGTTTTATTACAAAGGATGCAGCTATGTTTCTGATAAAGACCTGAGAAATTTTAAAGGGAGGAGGAGACCCAGAATGTACAATGGGCTTCATTCAGGAAGGCAGATCGGGCCTAATTTAGGTCCACTTCTGAGCCCCTTAGTACCCACGGATGACTCATTTTCTCTCTGGGAAGCTTTTTGCTCATCTGCCTATCATTCAGTGCTTCTTGTGTTACCAAGACCATCTCAGTGACTAGAAGGGAGAGGAAATTCCAAGCCAGTGGTCCCTGAGCTACCTCGTTTTCTTGACTGAGGGAAGAAACTGCAGCAGGTAAACTGGTGGGAAGAGCATAGCTTATTCCCAGTCTCTTCACCGCGCCCCCAACCCCTGTGAGTTTAGCCCTGGGGAGGAGGGTCTTCAGAGGCTAGCAGCATGCTGTACCGTGAGGGAGTTGGAGTCTCACTGGGGAAATGAGACCATATCCCATGAAACAATTAGGAAACAATTAGAACCAATATGGGCAGTGGAGACCACAGTTGTCATAAGACTTCAGGAGCCCCTGCTGGTGTGAGCTAGAAAAGTCTTTGTAGATTGCTGGGATGAGCCAGAATTGGGTTGGGTAGAGAAGCGAGGAGGTGGATTTCCCTGGGCAGTGAGAAGACACCCCACCCCCGACAGCCCCACTTGGAAACCACATGCTGAGAGCTTACAGGAGAATAGAGAGGGCTGTTCGTGTCCTATGTAGGCGGGCATCTTACATCTAGCAGGCAGAAGAGAACTGTTGAAGGTTTTTAAGCAGGAAGGATGTGGCCATATCCACAAAGATAGTATCAGTGTGCACAAGGGAAGACTGAAAGAGGCCAGGGGTGGTTCAGTCTGGATGGAAGGGAATGGACAGCCTTCAAGGAAGCTGTTTTAGCATCCAGGCCAGAGACCTGGGGGCATAGCAGTGAAGTTTGTGGGGAGAGGAGGTGGAAAGATAGAAACAAGAGACACCTTGAGGAAAGGATTTCCAGAGCCTGTTGACTGTTGAGCAGTCATAGAATTATAGAATTCTCATCACTTAGCTCATCCTCCCATTCAAGGTAGGAATGATTCACTTCCCCAGCACAATCTGCAGGTCTTTGGCCTTCTGCTTGATCACCCCCAGTGAGGGGGAGCTCACCCTTTCATGAGGCAGCATTTTTACATTTTAGGGTAACTCGAGGTTGAAATTACCAACCCCTCTCCTGGGTCCACGCTGTCCTTAGCAGCTGTGGAAACCCATTCTGTCCTTCTGTTCTGCACACACAGTCTTTTCCACCGAAAGTTTACAGTCCCCTTTTATGAGACAGGCACTGAACTGTGCTGGCCAAATAAGGCCAGGGCTTTGCCTCCTCAGGAGCTTTTAGTCTAACTCTCCAAATACTGGAAATGGGTTGTCTTCAGTTTTTCTTCTCCAAACAAAATGCTCCTTGTTATCTCCATGTGAGTCAGGGCAAATCTGTTGAGGCCCACATCCTGGCTTAGATGTCTGGCCCTTGTCAGGTCCTTACCACCTCTCTGAGGAGAGGGTCTCTGCTACCGAACGCTTCTCCGATGTGGATCGGGCTATTTGTAACTGTGGGTCTTTTGACAGGCCCAGTGGAACATACTGAGCACTTTTCCTAAGTGTCAAGTTGTCCCGACTTGTTTGAGCTGTCCATGGTAGCAGGCACTCAAGGTATCATCTCCTTCTTTCCAAGATGGTTGATCTCGTCCAAGCCCTTCACTCAGCAGGTGGAGACCCCGAAGCCCAGAGTGAAGGAAAGGGATGTGTTTAAGGACACGCAGCCGAGGAGAGCAGAACAGAGGCTTCTGGTGTTCCCTAGTATGTATTTGGAACACCATTCTTTGGAAATGTTTTTCTGTCTGACTTCTTCATAGGATTGCTTCTTCCGTCTAGAGGGAACCTCCTCTGCCTCTTTTCTAAGTTGTTACTCAAATCATATTTACCTGCTCTTTCTCCAGCAAGGACACTGGCTTAGATTTAATCGAACCCCGTCTTGTTAGGAGAGCAAAGAGCTGATACTCATCCTGTTTCTGCCTGTCCTACCCACGGGCTCTCTAGATCTCCAGATGAACAAACAGATGGTGAGATCCCTTGACCGCATCTGTAACCTTGGGGAGATTATTTGCAAGTCCCAGCAGGAACACAGCGTCACTTGAGGAACGATGGGGGCCCCTCAGATAGGGAAAGTCGTCTTCGTATGCAGCTGCAGAACCAGCACACAGCACAGTGGACAGGAAGTGGAACCCCTGGAGGGCCACATTATCAGAAAGGAGGAGTGATTCCCATCTTGGGTACTTCATGGGCTGCCATAGAAACTCTGTTCTCCACTTCCCACTGGGTTGCTTGGAAGAATGTTTTTAAAGTCTCGCGGGCTCCCAGTGTTGCTGTTAAAGATTCCTCCGTTTAACAGAGATCTCCCCACCCTGCAAGCCCTCTCCTAACCTGTTCTGCCCAGCAGTGACCCCTGCTCCAGGTCTGCTGATGAGCTCCTGCGCAGGCCGTGGAGTCTGCAGTTGAATGCAGAAAAGAAAAGGGAGCAATCAGAGGATTCAAAATATGCCTAAGACAGAGGTGGAGTCATTGGCAGAAACAGGGCACCTGGAAAAGCAGTAAGTTTAAGAGGAAAGGAGAACAAGGCCAACCCAAGTCCATGATTACTAGTGAATGGCACGAAGACTGAGAGACAGACAGATCACTGAACTCTGTAGATCTTCAGGAGGGTAAATAGATAAAGGAATCCGAAGTCATATAATTAGTTACTTTAATTAAGGAATTGCAGGTTTTAAAATTCAAAATACTTTTCTACTGGTCCCTCCTAAGAGGATGTTACTATTTTAGAAAGAGGGTAATCAAGAACCAAAGGGTCATTAGAACTCAGGAATTTAGTTAGAGAGCCCTATGATGAGTCTCCGGTCTTTACTAGAAAGATTTGAAGGCTGCCCATTGATCTCAGAGTATAATTTTTTCACTTTTTTTTTCCTCTTAGAGATACGAGTCTGACCCTTCTTGACCAGCCAAAGCGCTGGTCATCATTAGACCTTTAGCTTCATGGTATTTGTGATGGCTATTATTTTAAACATGCAAAGGTTTTATTTTAAAATTTTTTTAGTGTGTTACATTTACCTTTACTGTCCGAGATTGATTTGTCTCATAAAGTTGCATTTATTACAATTCATGTTCTTTTGTAATGGTTGATCCAAGCAAAGAAAGACACGTGCTGCTTACTACCCATGATCTGTGAATGTTTCAGGCTGTTGTTGGTTCTTGTGACTTCGCTAATATGTTTTTCTTCTGACAGGTTAACCTGCCCTCTTAACTCAGCAGTGGTTCTAGCGTCCTATGCCGTACAATGTAAGTCACAAAGGGAGCATTTCACGGATGGGCAGATTGTTCTGATCAGTGTATGGAGAAAGTCATTGGTTCCTCCTGCTTGACCAAGTCCCTCTTCCCCAGGAATCCTGCTGGACAGCTTATCTCTGGCTGTCCAGATAGTCCTGCTTTTACCCAGACTGGCACTCTCCGGTATCGTGGGGATGCTGGATTAAGGAAGGTGGTTAAGGCGAAAGGAGTGAATGAGCTGTGGTGTGAAGTTTTCTCCAAGGGAGCCCGTCAGACAGTAGATAGCTGTTGCACATTGCATTTTCCAGAACCTTTGCTCAGGCATTTGATCTGATCTTCATACAAATCCCAGTGGGACAAATACTTGTATCAGTCATCTCTTATACACATGGAAACCTAGACCCAGCTAGGTTAAGGAATTTGCTAGAAGTCACCCCTGCTGCTTGTTTGGTGCTACTCTAAAACACTGCTGGGATCTTATGAATTTCTTTTTAGAGTTTCAATATAGCTAATGGATTGTATATTGATCTATACCAGGGCTATTCAATAGAAATATCATGTGAGTCATATATGTAACTCTTAAGTTTTCTAGTACCCTCATTAAAAAGGGTAAAACGAAACAGGAGGTTTTTTATGTTTTATTTAATGCAATATATTCAAAATATTAGCATTTTACCTTAATGTAAAAAGTTATTAGCAAGATATTTTACATTCTTTTTTTTATGCTAAGTCTTTGAAAATCAGTCTGGATTTTACACTGACAATACATCTCAGTTTGGACTAACCACATGTGGCTAGTGGCTACCATATTGGATAGAAAGTCCAAATGGAATTTTCTTCAAGGCTGGTTTAAACTGGAGTAGGAATCCGCTCGTTCAGTCAGCAAAACTTCATCAAGGGCATATTCCCTTCCACGTCCTGCGTGTAGATGCTGGGTAGGCATAATGAAAAGAACCAGATGAGATAGCCAGATGAGAGCAAAATGTCACTTGATAGTAGCAATACAGTTCATCAGCATAGTACTCAGGTAGAGCTGTTTGCAGCTCAAGACCTAAGAAATCTGTACCTTCCCATAAGCCCAAACCATCTTGGCCTGTTACCCTGTTGACCTACTGTGTGGTAGACAGTTAAGGCAGCAAGATGGTCAGGTCTGAGAGCAGGCACTGGTTGAACTACACACTCTGCTCTGGTCTCAGAACAGGCAAAATAGCAAGAGAAGGCTGACCGGGACTGCTGAGGTGGCCCTAGGTCTGCCTACTTCCCTACCAGCAAAGAACAGAAGTGAGGGAGGTGAAGAGCAAGGTGGCTGGACCTGCAGCTTACCCACCCATCTGCATGGAACCAGGAAGTGGAGGGCAGGGGACATCAAAGATGACCACCTGTGATCCTATTCACGAGTAAGATGAGACCCAGAGTTAGTCTCTCCATTGATCCTGCATCTCCTCTTCCGCTAGTGGGAAACTCAAGACAGGTGAATAGGCCTGGGTGGATTTGAACCTTCCCTTCTCCCTACAGTATGCCTGGGACAGGCCCGGCCATGTCATATCCATATGGGAAGTGGCATGGTCACCAGTCAGCTTGTATTCTTATGATCTCTAGACCTTGTGAACTGTGTCTCTGCCAGGCCAATCAGCTGAGGAGACTGAGCTTCCCCATATCTCAGAGCGAGTTTGGTGTTCACAGCCTGAGCTTCAGGTTTATGAGGCAGGAGCACTAACTAGAATATAGGCACATTCAATTTAAATCCTGGCATCCCTGGCCAGGTGTTGTGGCTCACGCATGTAATCCCAGTACTTTGGGAGGCTGAGACGGGAGGATCCCTTGAACCCCGGAGTTTGAGACCAGCCTGGGTATTATGGTAGGACCCTGTCTCTGTGAAAACTAAAGAATTAGCTGGGCATGGTGGCGTGCACTTGTAGTCCTCATACTTTCTAAGGCTGAGGCAGGAGGATCACTTAGTCCCAGGATGTCGAAACCAGCATGGGCAACACTGTGAAACCCCATCTCTACAAAAAATAGAAAAATTAGGTGGGTGTGGTGGTACAGTACCTGTAGTCCCAGCTACTAGGGAGACTGAGGGGGGAGTATCTATTGAGCCCCAGAGGTTGAGGCTGCAGTGAGCCATAATCATGCCACTGCACTCCAGCCTTTGTGACAGAGTGAGACCCTGTCTCAAAAAAAAAAAAAAAAAAAAAAAAAATTCTAATGTCTCTGGTAACCAGTTATGTGGGATTGCCTCTCCAAATCTTGGTTTTCTCACCTGTGAAATTGAGGTAACAAGTAGTTTAAGACAGCTCTCAATATGGCTACTTGGTTCAAATTAAGCAGAAATGTGAAGGTGATCTGTAACTAAAAATTCTTTATTATTGGACCATCCCTGGCTGAGTCATTGAGAATTGGACTGGAGCCATATATGTAGGTCTTGCCTTTTCTACTTGTACCTGCCTGACTTTGAGCTTCTCCAGACCTCAGTTTCATGACCTGACACATGAGGATAGTAAGTGTCTCCTTCAATGGTTGTAGTGAAGATGAAATGAGTTACTGTATGTAAAACTATTAGAATAGTGCATGGCACGTGGCAAGTGTTAGCTCTTACTGCATTTTCATTATCTGCCCAGAAGAAAGCTGTCAGAGAATTGCTTATTGTAAACAGTAAATTCTATTTAGAGTAAAATTTAAGAACCAAATAATTCTATGCCAGGCTTCAGTAGTCAGATTCCCTTCTGCAAAGAACCGATAGAATGGGGGCTAACGAAGTTGTGGGCACCTAAAAAGTACAAACTGGCTTCAGTAGAAATATTAACATTACTATCAAGCTAATAGAATCATGGCTTATCAGGCAAGCAGTTTTAAGTATAAGCTTTTATCCCTCCACCCTCAATAAATATATATATTGCAGAGCATACATTTCTTTAAGATTAATACTTGCACCAGGCATGGTGGTTCATGCCTGTAATCTCAGCACTTTGGGAGGCTGAGGCAGGCGGATTGCTTGAGCCCAGGAGTTTGAGACCAGCCTGGGCAACATGGTGAAACCGTGTCTCTACAAAATATACAAAAATTAGCCAGGTGTGGTGGTACACCCCTGTTGTTCAAGCTACTAGGGAGGCTGAGGTGAGAGGATTATTTGAGCCCTGGAGGTCGAGGCTGCAGTGAGCCATAATTGCACCACTGCACTCCAACCTGGGCAACAGAGCGAGACTCTGTCTCAAAAAAAATTAATTATTGTATATGAAATTACTGGATCAAAAGTTATGCCTACATTTTATGATATATTCTGCTAAATTCTTCCAAGAGAGGCATCTAATATAAAGTCCAGCACAGTGGTTTGCACCTGTAATCCCAGCTACTCAAGACGCTGAGGTGGGAGGATTTCTTGAGCCCAGGAATTAGAGGCTGCAGTGAGCCACGATCGTGCCACTGCATGTCAGCCTGAGCAACAGAGCAACCCCATCTCTAAAAAAAAAAAAAAAAAAACCGTGATCTGCAGGTAAAGTACCCGAAAATACACAATGGTGAAAAATTGTTAATGGCCTGTCAAGGCTTTATGAGGCTCAAAGAATAAAGTATATTTTTTGGAAATATATGTTTATTCCAGAATGTTCCCTGCACCTCTGCCACACAGAGGTCTGCACCAGCCTCATGGTGCACAGATGGATAAAACACATTGCTCTCCCCAAGGAGTCTACAGCCTGTAGGGAGGCAGATGTGGATGATACTAGCGGTGGAGATGGCCACCAGGGATGCACTTCATCCTGCTTGGGGATGGGGGGAGAGCATCTGGGAAAACATCCTAGGAATGACCCCTGAGAACCGTCTCTAAGATCAGGTTGGAGTTGGATGAATAGCAGGTAAAAGACTTTCCCAGTACAACAGCTGGGCAGCTTGAAATGCTGTACGTTGGAACCTGGGATATACCCTCTCTGTGCTGCAAAACATAAAATACTGTCAACCAGAAGAAAGCATGGAACTTAAAATGACAAGGTATTTCCCACATAAGCACTTCCTTTTTTGTTTGCTATAATTAACTTGTATGTGTTGCTTTCTTACAGATAGGAAAATGGATTACTTAGGAGTTTGGAGCATATAGTATAGTAAGTAGGTAAGAGTAGGGACAGTGGTCAGAGTCTAGCCTCCAAATTAGCAGCTGAGCAACTGTGACAGGCCCCTTTGGGTCTGTTTCCTTATCTGTTTAGTGGGGATAAAAAGCATTGCCTATATGACAGGGTTATCATGAGTATCAAGTGGGATGACGTCATTGAAATCGATGTGAAACCGCCCTGTGTTTTGCAAATGTTTGTTTATCACTGTTTAACTTTGTTTCCCCCTAGTGGTTAGCACAGAGCTTTGCACAGAGTAGCCGTTTAGGATTTAAAGGGAAAACCACCCCACAGGGAGGCTCATTGGTTGTGTTCGAAGTTCAGAACGTTTGTCAGCAACTTGCCTAAAGAGAGAACCTTACTGTTCATGTTTGCAGAATGATACCAGGGATGGGACTGTTAACTGGTATGATGGGTAACCTTATTGGGATCCAGGAGGATCTCCATCAGCCAATGAAACCAACCAAGTAAAGGTTCATAGGACTCTACCTTGAGACTCAGGAAAGTCATTTAGAGCATTTGGTTGGCCTTTGGGGACATGACTGCTGTCATCAAATGACCAGCAGCGGCTCACAGGCCTGGTAGGCAGGCTGGTGGGGTGGTAGGATCTCTAACTGGGGTTCAGATCACCTGAGTTCTGATCTTGACCCTGTCCTAGAGGTCTCTTTTCCTTTCCAGACCTCAATTTCTTCACTCTTAACGTGAGGACTTTGAAGGAAGTGATTCTAATGCTTTCTAGCACTTTTCCTCATTGGGCATGCTGTGTCAGAGCATTTAAATGATTTCATGTGAACACACTATGTACGCTTAACCCAGCACAAACTTACCAGCCACATAGCCTTGATGTTTCTTTCCACAACTTGGCCACATTTGACTGACCTTAACAGCCTCTGGTCTAACCTTGACCAAGTCTGCATGCATTGGTCACTTGGCTCTCTGCCCTTTTCCCCTTCCAGAATTGAACTTTTCATCAGCCTCTGTACAGATCAGTTCTGAGCACCCAAATTTCTGAGCACCTACTGTGTGCCATGCCTGGTGCTGGGCCCTAAAGGTGAGTCTGACCCACTCCCAGCATTTGAGGCACAGTGTAGGAAGGAAACAGATCCCTTCGTTATGGTGTGGATCTCAAAGAGCAGCCCTGTAGTGTGAGGGCAGTTAGGTGAGCAAGGCTGAGTGAGACATAACCTTTGCATCTGCCCTTTTTTTTTTTTTTTTTTTTTTTTGAAACAGAGTGTGGCTCTGTCGCCCAGGCTGGAATACAGTGGCGCAGTCTCGGTTCACTGCAACCTCCGCCTTCCGGGTTCAAGCGATTCTCATGCCCCAGCCTCCCAAGTAGCTAGGATTACAGGCATGCATCACCATACCTGGCTGATTTTTGTATTTATATTAGAGACGGGATTTCACCATGTTAGCTAGGTTGGTCTCAAACCCCTGACCACCGGTGATCCACCTGCCTTGGCCTCCCAAAGTGCTAGGATTACAGGCATGAGCTACCACGCCCAGCCGCATTGCCCTTTCAACTTTGTGATGAAATTCACCCAAGCAGCCGCCTGTCTCACCCACTTCCCTTTTGAGATTGGCTACAAAGTATCACCATATCTTTCCCATACTCTGCCCTTGTAGCAGAGAAGGAGTTATTTGATTTGGAAATCTTTGTTGTTGAATTGAGAATCCTCAGAAGCCTCCTGGCATTGCGGCCAGCTACAGGAAGGAATTCATTAAAATATTTGGAAAGATCAGGGCTAGTTTTTTTTTTTTTTTTTTAAGATGAAGTAGAAGCTTTTGTTTGTTTGTTTGTTAAGACAATGGAATACGAGATCAGTTGCCCCATTAGAGCTAGAGATTATCTTCTTCTGTTTTTAGACAAATGGGAAAACTTTGTGGAGAAAGGAAATGGATGTCCTCAGGTCCCATAAGCCTGGTCCTTGGCTCTTCACCTGGTGCCAGCCTTTTTTCCAGTTTCCTCAATGTTCCAGACACCCAAATGGTTTGAGTCCTTGGGGTAGCCATGGACACTTGTACAGGTTGAGCACTGCACAACTCTCAAGAATGCCTATCACATCATAGGCATCAACAATTCAATTCACGTTGGCAGACAACAGTCAAGGGTCTCAAGGGAGCAGTACCATTTGGCCGAGGGGCTAGTCTCAAAGTCACCCTTCCTTTTCCCTCTGCACCTGCAGGTCCCTAATATGATTCCCCTGATAGCCCCAGAATCTCTCTTCATATCTTCTGACTCCCCTTAGAATGTGTCTTTCTCCCTAGGAACTTTGCTGTTGCCTGAGCCCTGACCATTCGTCCCCACTCACTCCCACCCCTTGTCCCTGTGGCCCCTGAGCATACCCTGGTCCCCTTTCTTCCACATCTCCCTGAATCCCAGGTGATGGGTCGGGATGCAGAGAGTGGTCAGGTCTGCATGGCCTCCCTTCTGCCTACACCTAGTTTTTAGAGCAGATTGGTCCAGTGTTATGGTAACCTTGGGGTATGGCAGAGAAAGCCTGCACCGGGCGTGGCATACGAATTGTGGCATTTTCTTTATGGGTTCTCTATCCAGTGACATGAGTGCAAACTGCTGTGCTGACCACAGTATATGGAAGAGGTATGGGATTAGAACAGGGCCTAGGTTCAAACACCATCTCCCAATTTTCTCCCTCTGTGTCCTTGGGAAGAATGAGAATTTGATTGGATCATGTGTAATAGTATCTTAGCCCATAGTGAAGGCTCAGATAAGTGTGGAGTCTGGAGCTAGTGAGAAGCTTCAGTTCGTGTGGTGCAGAACTTACCGGAAAAGTATTTCCAATTAATGTTATTCTGGTGATGCTGTAGATGCTTATAAATACAGACCATATTAAAAAGGCAAAACTAATTATGATTTTCCCCTTATTCTGTCTTGATAGCTCATTTTGGAGACTATAATTCTTCCGTACATCATCCAGGCTATCTTTCCGATAGTCAGTTTATACCCGATCAAAATGATGACTTTTTAACAAAAGTCGAATCTCTGCATGAGCAGCACAGGTGAGGGGGGCTGGGGTGGCCTACTTTGGGAACTTGGGTCAGGTATTTTCAGACATCATATCCCTTTGTGTTTGATGCAGCCTCTTTCTTTTGTGCATGAATCCTCTTTCAAGATGTCGGGGGTTTTTGAACCTTTGAGCTGGTATGGTGGCAGATATATTTGGCATAACTAGCATTTCTGTAAAGTGTAAAATCCAGTAAGAGTTTAGGGTGATGGCTGCTGCATCCTTTTCAGGATGTCATTGAAATCAGTAAATTCCTGAAGGAAATGCCCATTTTGAAATCTGATTGCCCCACCAATGGACTGTACCAAGGTAAACCTCTTAGCAGTTTACCACATTTGATAAAACAAGCTGTTCCTTCAGGTCTTGTTAAACAGACAGACAGATAGACGTGCAGTGCTGACCAGTCTCCTGTGTTCAGTTTGTGAAAAGTGCTCTGCGTCCAAGTGAGGAGCATGAGTCTTCTGCAGTTGCCCCTGCATATTTGTTGCGAGCCTCAGCTCTAACACATATACCCAATTCTGGCTGCTCTTCCCCTTCCTCGTTTCACTTAAAGCTACAGCGGCAGCTGTTCAGTCCGGGTCAAATAAAGGCCACCCTGACCAAGAAGGCCAGCTCTCAAGGGGCTGCTTTCTTCTTGGGAAAGCCATAAAAACAAAGGCCAGGCAACCAAGCGTTCTTTTAAGAAAGCACTGCCAAACCTCTCTCCCAGAATTACTCCCAGGGCAGAAGTCAATGTCCTAAAATAGTACGGGGCCAGTGGCGTTTGAAAGTTTGAGGCCACTGCCAAAAGAAGAGATAAAGGCAGAGAGACCTAAAGATTCCCTACGAATTAGCAACTTGGAATAATTAGGGCAGGGATTCTGAAAGGTAACAGTCTTCTACGTCTGAATACTGAGAGCCCCCTAAAGGAAGTGTTATTTAATTTAAAAACGAGAGGGTTAGAGGGAGTCAAATTCAATGGATAAGAAGAAAAACTTGCTTTAGTAGAATTTAGTATTAGATTGCTTAAGATTGATAACATAAGGCATTTAAATAACCTTACAGAAATAGTATCAAATGTTCTAGATTTTTTAAAATTGGAGATAATGCCCTCTATTTATTGGATGAACTCTGCTTTTTGTCTTTTCTTCTGTAGTGGGCTAAAACAATCAGAAGCAGAATCCTGCTATATCAACATAGCGCGGACCCTCGACTTCTATGGAGTAGAACTGCACAGTGGTAGGGTATGTATTCTTGTTATGTCTTGGATCAAACATTATGTTTTTATTTTAATCTCTGAGACTTTGAAAACTTCTTTGATGAAACTATTTCTTTTTCATTGTAACAGGACTTTAAAAAAGATATTTGGAAGGTTTATTAAGTAATACTGAATTTTTTGTTGGTCATTTGTCCAATTGCTTTTTTTAAATGTTTGCTTTTGTACTTGAAGACTTTCCTTTTGAGAGATTAGGGGCTTAGTAACTGGTAATTTTTGTAAGACCATTTTATATTATGGTTTTAACAGGCAAAAAAATAAGTATAAATTCATTTTTCAAGTGACAGTTTAAGGGGCCAAGATTTCTACTTAATCTCAAGTGCTGCCCAAATTGGAGCTAGTTACTCAAATATGATAGTTTTTTTTTTTTAAGGATTATGGTGGTTTGATTGTGAAAATCAATAAATATTTGAAATTAGTTGTGGCTGTTTTAACAGGATTTACTAACATCTGTCATCTGCCAAGCAATTTCTATGCACCAGTGGATTATTTCCTGTAGTAATACCATGAGTTCTGTGTATTATCATTAACCCCATTTTACAGATGGAGAAACTGATACTGAGGGACTTAACCGAGGTCACACAGCACACAAGTTGTAGCTTCAGCACATGACCCCTCACTGTCTAATTAGCATCTGACCTTTCAGCAGTGACATACGTTTTCTACCTGATTGGCCCATATCATATCCAAAAGGAAGCAAATATTAATTGAGCACCTACTAAATACTAGCCTTTATCTAGATGCTTTCATATGAGACCATAAGGTCTCTCCTATGGGATCATAGAAGCCTTGTGAAATCGACATTCTAGTTATCCCTGTTTTATAGATGAGAAAACTGAGGCTCATAGAGATTGAGTAAATGATCAAATTTTAAATCTATATATTTTCATAGTTTATAGAAACACTTTATTTTTGTTTCACTTCGGTCCCTTTACAGTCCTGTGAGGTAGGCAAGTTGTGATATAGGAAATAAGGAAGGAAAATGATCTTACAAAATACCAGCTTTGGGACTTGACCATTCATTTTTATTCCATTTGCAAATAATATTTTATCTTAGATAGAGTGTTTCAGAGAACTTTAGTTGTTGGTGAAGTAGGACTTCATATCTGCCTGAGTTGAGCTGTGCTCTCCCACCCCAAGAACTGTCAGTGAAATGACCCTCAAGGGCTCTGAGGCCAGATGATACCTGTGTAGCTAAGACCCCCAAGGTATCAGAGGGAGTTTGGTCATGCTAGGCTGTTCTACATGAACTAAAAACCCCTAAATCTCCATAGCTTCATATCACAAGGTTTATCTTTCAGTAATTCAAAGCTTGCATTGAGTCCAGGAGTCTTCCAGGGCAGCCCCCGACCCCATCCACTGCAATCACTCGGCAGTCGAGGCTGCTTCCATGTCATGGCTATCTTCCCATGTGGCCTCCATGTTTGTCACAAGGGAACAGGAAGCTGCAGGGTTACACACCAGCTCTTAAATGCTTCAGCCCAAAAGAGACATACATTCCTCCTGCTCAGAGCACAGTGGCCAGAACTAGTCACCGGGCTCTGCCCTCTGCAAGGGGAGCTGGGAAATGTGGGGTTGGGCCTGGGAGTTGAGTGGACAGTAACTGTGCTGGAGGGGTTGAGATGCATGCTGAAAGACCACAGGATTAGGAGATTTGAGACCTGGTCTTTGGCCCACCCAAACCATTCATTTATTTCCTTGTTCACTCAATTTTGATTTCCTTTGCTAATTTGTTCTGTCACACCTGCTTCATACTCCCTCTGTTGTGATCTCAAGTATCACATTTAAATGCAATTCTATCCTTCATCAATCAAATTTGGTTTTGTTGTAAGCGTGTGATTTCTATTGGGTACTGAAAGTGAGTGCTCTCTGGACTTTCCACCATATCAGCACTGTTTCGTTTGTCCAGTTTTTCTAAATCCATGTTCACATTGCGGTTCACAAATGATCTGTCCCACGGCAAAGGGGAATGGACGTTTCTTATGCCTTCCACATGCCGAACTCTCTTCTAGAAGCTCCACATGCCAAGCCCCCTTCTAGGTTTTTATCTTCTCTCATTTCGGCCCTTTGAGGTGGGTTCTATCATCTTTATTGTAGAAGAAGAAAAACTGAGTCTCAGGAGCCCAAAATAATACAGCTAGTAGGTGCCAGACTGAAGGTTCACACTCAGTTGTAACTGACTCAAACTGTGCCCTTTCTTTATAATTACTAGTATCTGGGCCAGGCACAGTGGCTCACGCCTTTAATCCCAGCATTTTGGGAGGCCAAGGCAGGAGGATCCTTAAGCCCAGGAGTTCAAGACCAGCCTAGGCAGCATAGTGTGACCCCATCTCTACAAAAAATAAAAAATTAGCTGGGCGTGGTGGCACATGCCTGTAGTCCCAGCTACTTGGGAAGCTAAGGCTGGAGGATTACTTGAGCCCAGAAGGTTGAGGCTGCAGTGAGCCATGTTTGCACCACTGCCCTCTAGCCTGGGCATCAAAGCGAAACACTATCTCTCAGAGAAAAGCCAAACAAACAAAAACCAAGTATCTGATTGGGAAAACAAGAAAGTAAATGACTCAAGAAGAGGAACTATTTTGTTTTTAAATTTTATTTTTACTCACCTTGTTCTCAAACAGATTTAAAACAGCTGGTAGTGGCTGTGTCTTCTGTATCTTCACTGTCCACAGCAATGCCCAGCATTTAGGCTTATATAAATGTTGGATACATTGGATTTAGAAGCAACTTTTTTTTTTTTTTCTTAAACAGGGTCTCCCTCTGCTGCCTAGGCTGGAGCATGGTGGCACAATCATGGCTCACTGCAGCCTCAGCTTTGCAGGCTCAAGCAGTCCTCCCACCTCAGCCTCCTGAGTAGCTGGGACTACAGGCATGTGCTACCACACCCAGCTAATTTTTTGTGTTGTTTTGTAGAGGCAGGGTTTCGCCGTGTTGCCCAGGTTGGCCTCAAACTCCTGGACTCAAGGGATCCACCCTCCTTGGCCTCATAAAGTGCTGGGATTATAGGCCTGAGCCACCTCACCCAGCCAGCATTTATTTCTTTAAGTAGATTTAGAATCAGCAGTTCTAAACTTAAACATTTTCATCATCATTTCGTAATAGCTAAAGCCTTTATAGTAATGGAAATTGAGATTTGTAAAAAGCTTTGCAAAGGGGCGAGGCCTTTCTGATTTAGTGCTGATTGTTGAAAATTTAAAGCTTGAGTGTTCATTTAAATGATTCCATGGAATGAGTGGGCTTATTTGGTAACTTTCTAGACCAGTGGCACCCACATGTTGCTTGACAGGCTGTGTTCATTTTAGAAGAATTTAGTACTTAGTGCTTGGATCTTAAGTATCTGTTAAGTGGGGCTTTTTGCCTGTTTTCAGAGCATTTTCCCGTTTGGAACCTAAACGTATTACTATTTATAACAGCGTGGGTGCTTTAAAGTCACCAGAGGGCATAAGCATGACTGTAACACTCAGTGGATCTGAGATCTTCCTTTTTACAGGATCTGCACAATTTAGACCTAATGATTGGAATTGCTTCCGCGGGCATTGCTGTGTACCGAAAATACATTTGCACAAGTTTCTATCCTTGGTAAGTGCAAACAGTTCTCATTATTTTCTGAATCATGCTTTAAAAATATGCCGAACAAAAGTAATGTTACCTCCCGTTCTAAACGTTTATTTCTAGAGACAGGGTAGAGATCTCCCGGCCTCCCCGCCCCCCGAGTTTTAACCTCTCACCTCTAAATTTGATCCAGATTTAGTACTTAGGAAAATTTGAGTTTGGTTTTCATTAGCATTCCCCTCCCCCAACTCACCCTGTGGTTTGGGATAGTCTGGAAACCTGGTAGATAAAATGGCACACGCAGGCCTTGGCATTAAGGAATTTTTTCCGGGTAGTGCATTGGTCAGAATTCAGAGAAGAGCTTTCTCTGGGCAGAAACCATAGTTTCAGTTCTGATCCTCGGTTATTAATTGGACCTTTACCAAGTGTCCAGCTCTGTTCTAAACTCTAAAGGAACCCAAAGACATGTACAACTGAGTGCTTGCCCTCTGAGCTCACAGGCCTGGTGGGAAGAGACCTGTAGGCCAGCCTGTCCCGCATTACTCGTGAGTAGAACTGAATTTTGGAGAGAAGTTTGAGTTTAATGTGCCAGACAACAGGGAGCTTTCTTAGGGGAAACACCACCAAAATAATACCATCTACATAATGATAGCATGATGGTACAAGGAATGGGCATAGCACGCATCGCCAGGAAGGTAGGGGAGAGTGAATACCGCAGATGGCAGGAGATGCAGATGGAAAAGGACAAACGGGGAAGAAACATGGAGTTTTGGCAAAACAGTGGCAGCAAGGAAGGAAGTTAGAAAATGGGGATAAGAGAAGATTTGGTGCCAGGTATGTGCCACACAGAGTTTGACCTTTGACGTCTAAATCTGCTCCCCAGCTTGGGAACATAGAATTTCATTACCTGAAACACAAAGATGTTCATCCAGCATTATTTATAACAGGAAAAAAACCTGTAAGTAACTTAAGTAAAATTATGGAGTATTATGTAATAATATATATAATATTAATGAGTTAATAATATAATACTCCATTGTTATATACTCTATTATATATAACAATAATATATATTACACATAAATATGTAATTATATAATATATAACAAAATTATTAATAGCAGTAATTCTTATTGCATGCTTACTGTGTCCAAGTCCTGTTACTGTGTGTTTTCTTTGATTTATCTCCTTTAAACTGGAAATAGGCCTATATAGGTTATTATCCCCATTTTCACAGAGGAGGAAACAGAGGTACAAAGAAGTTAAGTAAGAACCTGTCCAGAGTCACACAGCTAATAATCAGAGTAGTTGAAACTCACATCAGAGTCCAGCTCCAGAGCCTGGACTTTTTTTTCAACACTAAAAATGGTATTTGTAGGAAAACGCTTAAGTAGGATACATACTTGTAGACGCTGTTCAGTTAAGTTTCAATATATCTATTTTCCAAAACCAAAAACTATGACAGCCCTGTTCAATTTGACACAAAAATCAGTGTAACAGATAGCAAGGCCTTCTCTCCATCTGTCATTCACCTCCTCTCTGTGAGAAGCCCCTCAGAGGAAGCAAGAAACTACAGCCTGCTTGGTGGGCTGGGGTGTGCCCAGGCAGCTCTCTGGCCCGCTCAGGACTAAGATCAGGCTAAGCAGAGGGCACAGTGGGCACAGGGCTCATTTTTCTGCACCGAGCCCCTCCGATGCTGGGGGCTTCCTCCAGGTGCCACGGGCCTAAAGCCCCCTGGGTCCAGCTTAACTGTGGCCAAACCTCCTAAGGGCCCACAGACAAGGGCTGGACCCTCACATTGTGGAGCAGATGTGAGTCCCACAGGGTCACTGCAGGAGAGAGAAGTGGGAGACTTGGTCAGGAGAAGCAGGTTTGTGAACAGAAACCTTTTCGGCAGAGCCTGCAGGGACTCTTCAACCCCTGGGCTCACCCACAGATCTGCTGAAGCCTCCTTCAGCCTTCAACATCAAGCCATCTCCTGTCAAGGCCTGGCCCCTGCCTCCAGTGCAAACCTCAGAGACCAGCGGGGAGGCCAGCACCAGATGGTGACCCCAGGGTGACAAGGGAGGTGCATGGGCAAATGCCCAACAGGGGCAGGACATAAGAAGGGCCCTGAGCATGCAGGGAAGGGCACTCACCAGGATCCGAATACCAGCTGAGCTTTGGCCCAAGGAAAATTCTAGAGAAGAAGGGGCAGGGCATATAGGTCCAGAGACGAGAGAGAACCCAGCTAGTGAGTTAGGAGTAGCTGGGGCAGGCCAGGCTGGAGCTGGCCATGGGCCTGGGGAGCGGCAGGAGAGGGGCCAGGTCATGGAGGGCTTCACAGGCCATAGGAGTCTACAGGCTCAGTTCTTAGTGCTCTTATGAGACTCTAGGCATTCCGGCATGCAGTGCTTGCAGTGCTCATAGTTACAGTGATTTACTTCTATGCATCATTCTTTATGTGGTACCTGTCTCCCTCACTGGATTATAAGCCTCTGGATGGCAGTGGCCCCATGTCTTCTTCCCTCTGTCCCCAGGACCTGCCATAGGACTTTGTACATCCTAGGCTCTCAGTGTGTGTGTGTGTGTGTGTGTGTGTGTGTGTGTGTTTTTCTTATGAATGAGTGAAGGGCAGTAGGGAGCCCCCCTGAGGCCCCAAGCCTGGAAACGAGAGAGTTCATGTCTGTACATAATGAGATTTGACAGCTCAGGGAGAGAGCTGTCAGGTTGGGAAATTGGGGTCAGCATGGGAAAGGGATGCTGAGCTGGAGCCCTAGGAACCATAGGAGGCCTGCCAGGCCCTCCTACCCCTGTATATGAAGCCAAGGTTGGGGGGAGTAAGAGGTCCACAGATTCCCATGGGCCAGACAAAGCAATGTGAGAACTCAAAAGGGAGTTGGTTCTTCCGACTCGTTCTGCAGAACAGGAATTTTTGCATCTGCCAATTGGCAGAGAAGAATCGTGAGGAGACTCCCCAGACTTCAGGGAGATGGCAGAGCAGTAACACACACTAGAAAGAGTATCTCTAAAAGGGGTGAGCCCAAACACCCTTCTTATCCTTAGACTATTAACCTGCAGTCACCCAAAAAAATTTACTTCACAGTTACATCTACCAACAGATTGTTGAAAATAGATGTGTATTAGGTAATATTTCATATGTAATAGAGGTATATTGCTGATCCTTCCGGGGGAATGTCCCATGAATAGTTCAACTTTCTTTTTACCTACACAGCCTCTCCATTCTAGAATGCTCTACCAAGGTCTTTATATGATCCTAGAAAATAGTAAAATTCCTTCATTTCCCCAAAAGTATTTCAGAAGTGAAGATTCCAGCAGGGAAATATGCACCCTTTGTATGGATTGCAGAAGTTTTTCATAAATGAATGATAGTCAACCCTTGGTATACTTGGGGTTCCAAGACCACTTATAGTTACCAAAATCTGCACAGACTTGTCACACACTTGGCTCCGCAGAACTCGTGTATATGAAAAGCCAGCCCTTTGTATATGTGGGTTTTGCATCCTGCAAATATTGCATTTTCTGTCCATGTTTGGTTAAAAAGAGTCCCCCAGATAGTGGACCCCACATAGTTCAAACCTTTGTTGATCAAGGGTCAACTGTAAATTTATTTTAAAAGTTATGTTTTTAATTAAAGGAACAAGCATTGCAGGCCTACTGTGTGTCAAGGTAGGGACTTGACATTCCTACTCTGCTTAAATCCTCACAGGGCCGCTCTCTGAGAAGGGCAGAGTTTTCACCACTGTTGGGAAGACTTCACAGTGGAGAGCTTAGGAGCACAGGCTTCAGAGTCAGCTGAGACCTGGGTGCAGGTCTTGGCTCCAGGAATTTCTAGTTGAGTGATCTTGAGCACTTTGATGATGTCTCTGAGCCTCAGTTTCCTCATCTGAAAACTGGGTATAGCAATATGTACTTTTCAGGATTGTTGCAGGGCTTCACTGAGGGGATGTTTATAAAGCTCTTAGTAGCAGCCTAGTATATAAAAAATGTTCAGTTAATGGTGACTAAATTCTGTTATCTTGCAAATGTTAAGTAGGCTACTTGACACGTGGCTGTTAAGTAATAGAGCTGGGGTTCGGACCAGGTCTGTCCTCTTTCAGCTGCTCCATGCTGCTCTCAGCTGTCTTCCCCATGTATATACCAGCTCACGCAGAGCTGCAATGCCACAAAAGCAGCTTATAGCAAAGAGAGCGCATGGCCCATGTTTCTTGTTATTTAAAAGCTACATCATAATCCAGTGGCCCTTATGCAGTGCACAGCTTCAGTCAGCTACTTGGTGTTAGCCTGCGGCAATGGGGCTGCCATCATTTCTACAGAGAAGTAAACTCTAGGCAGCCAAGAGCCCCCACTCACTGGGATCATGGAATAAAGGACATGCATTGAGAGGCATCAGCTTCAACCTGGCCGATCCCTGATGTGCTTTGTTTGTGTTTTGTTTTATTTTTTGAAGGGTGAACATTCTCAAAATTTCTTTCAAAAGGAAAAAGTTCTTTATACATCAGCGACAGAAACAGGTGAGTAGTTATGTCCGTGCTTGCTTTGTTTTGTGCGTATGGATGTGTGTGGTTAGAGACAGGGTCTCGCTGTGTTGCCCAAACTGGGCTCAGAGGATCCTCCTGCCTCAGCCTCCCAAGTAGCTGGGACTAGAAACATGCACCACTTTGCCCCACTTGTGTTTTTAAGTCACTTCTGCTTTTAGTTCTTTACGGGTTGAAGGCAGTTTGCCATGTATATAACAGGGAAGAAAGAGCATGCCATTGTGGGGCCAGAGTCTACAGGACCCAGTGATTGTCTGTATAATTCTGCTTAGCTTGTTTTGGAGTCAGAGACAGTGGTTTCAGATTCTGGCTCTTCCACTTACCAGCTAGACAGGTTACTTAACGTTCCCTAGCCCAAGTTACCTTGTTTCCAGAAATGCTATAATGCCCACTTCTTAGGGAATTGTGAAGATTTAATAAAAGAGCATTGGTCAAAGCACCTGGCAGAGAGCCCACCGCAAAGTAGCAGCAAATGTCAGCAAGGTCAGTTCCCTCCCATGATGTGTTGAAACTGCACGATGGCTTGGTAGGTGTGCGTATCTCATAAGCAAAGTCCGTGGCACTGTCCATTTGCTCATCCATACAGAGATGTGGAACTTAGAGGTGAGGAAACTGAGGCTCCCACAGCTAGTGAGTCAGGGGAGCTGGAATTTGAACCAGATCATTACGAATCCGAGACACCTGGTCTTTCCACAACACTACACTCCATCTTTTTATGCTGCATGATTTTCACTTACTGTCACTGTGTCCATTTCCCAATTTTTCAAAGGTAATATGTGCTTAAAATGACCTCACAGAGCAGTGAACTCTTAGGAACGAGGACACAAAAGCTCAGAGCAACTAGGACTGGAATCTGGGTCTCCTGGCCCCCCCAGTGCAAGATTCAGGGTGGCACAAAAATGCATAAGATGGCAATTGAACATGAAAACAGAAAACCTAAACTCATGCAGAATGCAGGCAAAGCAAATGATTAAAATGATTATTATATATGAGCACTGGATTCAACTCTGTGCTTTGTGGAAAGCAAATAGAGAAAAACCCAAAATGTTATAAACTTGCTGTTGTCTGATAGATGAAAGAGTATTCCTTCAGGAGAGAGATGTTCCCAGAGCTAAAATTTAAAAGGAGTGTATCAGATGATTTTTATCTGGTTGCTCCAAATACATCCAGCCTAGAAATGTAAACAGATTTGAAATAAAAGCATTCGTGGAGGAGCACAGATGATGACAAAGAATAGATCCTGGTCATCTCTATTACCATATTCATAAAGACAGTTAAAAAATCATGCTCTTGAATATTCCGGTAACACTGGTTTGTGGCCAAGGCATTTTGAAACCAGTTTTCTGCTGTCTGTTGCATCTTACCTCATTTCACCAATGTGGGTTAAATGCTTGCAAGTCCCTGCTCCTATGTCTGTGTGGGTGAAATCTTGACTGTTTTTCCTCCCAGGCTGAATCCAGGGAACATATTGTGGCCTTCAACATGCTGAATTACCGATCTTGCAAAAACTTGTGGAAATCCTGTGTTGAGCACCATACATTCTTTCAGGCAAAGAAGCTACTACCTCAGGAAAAGAATGTTCTGTCTCAGTACTGGACTATGGGCTCTCGGAACACCAAAAAGTGAGTGTGCTGTAAAGACTGTATCCACACTAGGCTGAGATGTAAATGCATCCTGTTCACCAGTGAATAGAGGACATTATTGGGCAGAGGAGGAAACCTATAGCCCAGGGGCCCCAGGCATTGGGTCTCTGAACCATGACTAAAAGTCTCCTGGGGTCAGCAGTGTCTGAGGGACATCTCGTGTTCCCAGCGTTTGTTTCTCTCCCCTCAACTCTATGAACTCAGCACTTCCAAGCAGTCAGATGGCAGCTGTACCCTGCAATATGACATAATAAAGGAAATGGAGCAGTGGCTCTGTGTGTCTCCTGGTGCCAGCATATTGGGCTATCCCAGCCTGATGCCACCAAGCCAGCCTCTCCCACAGAACATTAATTCCATAAGATGCTCTATAAAAATGAATGAAGGAATAGAAAAACATTTCCAGAGTCAGGTGACTTTGGGATATGTTGCCTATAATAATTACAAAATAACAATAGTAATCACAGTTGATAATTACTGGGCATTTACTTTGTGCTGAGCACATAATTATATTTGACTCTTACAACTCTCCTATGAGATAGGTACTATTATCCACAGGAATGATATTCAAAATATTTAATGACTAGTACAGGAAAAGAAATGGATGTAAATTTATAGATATTTATGTATAAATATATATAATACATACATTTTTAAATTCTAATTTAGATTAAAATTTAGTCTCTAAATAAAATGTCTAGTACAGTAAAAGAAATGGATATAAATTTATATATATAATTCATACATACATTTAAAAATTTTAATTATGATAAATTTATTCTCTAAATGAAATAACCATGCAGTTTGTATTTTTGTTTTCTTTGCTCTAAGACTACCCTCTAAGTATAAGAGGTAGCATAAATTATCAATTTATTCTTATAATTTCTTTTTTCTTTTTTTTTTTGAAATGGAATCTTACTCTGTCACCCAGGCTGGAGTGCAGTGGTGCCATCTTGGCTCCCTGCAACCTCCACCTCCCGGGTTCAAGCGATTATTTTGCCTCAGCCTCCCAAGTAGCTAGGATTACAGGAGCACACCACCACGCCTGGCTGATTTTTGTACTTTTAGTAGAGACAGGGTTTCACCATGTTGACCAGCCTGGTCTCGAACTCCTGACCTCAGGTGATCCACCCACCTCGGCCTCCCAAAGTTCTGGGATTACAGGCATGAGCCACTGTGCCCAGCCTATTCTTACTTGTTTTTTTTGTTTTTTTTTTTTTTGAGACAGTCTCACTCTGTCGCCCAGGCTGGAGTACAGTGGCATGATCTCAGCTCACTGCAACCTGTCTCCTGGGTTCAAGGAATTCTCCTACCTCAGCCTCCCAAGTAGCTGGAATTACAGGTGCCCACCACCACACCCAGCTGATTTTTGCATTTTTGGTAGAGATAGGGTTTCACCACATTAGGCAGGCTAGTCTCGAACTCCTGACCTCAGGTGGTTCGCCTGCCTCGGCCTCCCAAAGTGCTGGGACAACAGGCGTGAGCCACCGTGCCCAGCCATAATTTCTAAATCATTTGTTGGTTTTTCAAAACTGTTTTCGTGATTTGTTGTTGATGTGGCTATTACTAAAAATGAGACCCATGTCTGAGCCATTATCTATCTGACATGTGGAACTGCATCAGACTGTTCCAGTTACTTTCCTAATACATTGATAATCATTAGGGAACTTGTAGACTGAATAAGTAGCTAACTTTTTTTTAGTATCAGTGATATTATTTATGGTGCTAAATGCTCTCTCTCAGCTTCTGATGAACCAAGAGCAAATATATTAAGTTTTTAGCTCTTATAATACTGTTTAGTATTTTTATACATTCAGTAGCTCTACTGTTGAACAAGCCATGAAAATAACTTATTGGATTATATCATTGACTTAGATTGGACCTGATCCTCAGGCCAGATGAGAGAAGGAATGGGGAGGCAATTGAAAGCATGCCCTCTGTTGCTGAGCTGCCTGGGTTCAAATCCTGCCTCTGTCACTTGAGCTTTAATTTGTTGCTTCTATTTCTTCATCTGCAAAGCTTTGTCATCTGCATGCATCCAATGCCAGCAGGGCTGGGTTCTGGTCTTGTATTGTGGCACAAGAAAATACCCCTATTTTGGTGACTGAAGGCAACACCCATTCTATTATATCTCATGATTTTGTGAGTCAGGAATCCCAGAAGGGCTTGGCTAGATGCCTCTTCTACTCTGTGTGGTATAGATTGGGATTTCTCAGTGAATGTGGCCAGAGGATCCAAGATAACTTTTCTTGCATACCTGGTGTCTGGATGGAATGGTTGGAAGGCTGGACTCACCTGGACTCCTTAGCATCCCCATCTGGATGCTCCAGAAGGGTAGTTGAATTTCTTACATGGACACTCAGGGTTCCAGGAGCCAAAGGCAGAACCATTCAGCCTTCTTAAGGGTGAGACCTGGCACTGGCACAGCGACTCTGTTGCTGAAAGCAGTCACAAGCCAACCCAGATGCAAGACTCAAAGAACTTCAGTCATCTTTAATCTGCCACAGGGGATCATTTGGGTTGGGAGGATGGCTTGGGAGGACAAGTCAGCAGTTCTTTTACTACCTGTGCCAGCTTCAGCATACTGGTGAATTTCAAGTCTCATTACCTCCATTTTACAGATGAGGAAACTGAGGCTTAGAAGGGTCACATGACTTGCCCAGCCCCTAGAGATACAGCTACACATCTGCTTATCGGGCTTTCTGAAAGGTTCCACATAAAAAGAAATTTGTTGGGTTATTTTCCAAGCTTATAGGACAATGGAACACTTTTTTTTCAGAGTCGCTATTAATAACCCATGACACATTAAACCTTGGAGTCGGGCAGCTTGCTCCCCTTGTTTTGATCCTGTGCTCTTCATCACTGGCAGTGTGGTTTCTGATGTAGGCCTGCCTCAGAGGAAAGAGTCTCCCAGTGATGCTGTTGTGAGCATTTGGTCAGGGTGACAACAGCATTTCTTAATGTGAATTAGTACATGATGTGCTACAGGGCGTTTCGTATTGTTTACGTTCTTTTGTTTGTTCTTTGTTCTGTTTTGTTTTGTTGGTTGGTTGATGTCACGCCACAAGGAAATACGTAGAATGTTTTCATAAGACATTAAAACCTAGTTTAAAATTTAGAGATGCCAGAACCAAAGTTGTCCCTTTAAAGGGTGACAGGCTTCATGCTTTATTCTCTCAAATAATTCATTCTCTGAGGGGTCTAGATCGCTAAGATTTAAATTCTCTGGGTATAAATAAAATTCAAAAGTAACCTTCAGGGTAGCACATTTCAAAGAACATAGCTTGGAACTGTATTTCCTTTTTTTTTTTTTTTTTTTTTTTTGACAGTCTTACTCTGTTTCCCAGACTGGAGTGCAGTAGTGCGATCTTTGCTCACTGCAACCTGTCTCGGGGATTCAAGGGGTTCTCATGCCTCAGCCTCCCAAGTAGCTGGAATTACAGGCATGCGCCTCTACACCTGACTAATTTTTGTATTTTTAGTAGAGATAGGGTTTTGCCATGTTGGCCAGGCTGGTCTTGAACTCCTGACCTCAAGTGATCCACCCACCTCAGCCTCCCAAAATGCTGGGATTACAGGCATGAACCACTGTGCCCAGCTTGAAGCTACTTTCTAAGCACATTTTCAGTTTCTCTCTTGAAGAGTTACCAGTGATTTATGGTGACAGCTCCTGCCGGCTAGGATGATGAAGAGCACCTGAAAAGGTGGTTAATATTTTTACTTAGGCCAGTGTGAATAAAATAAGAATTCCTTGAAATCACTTGAGCTGTATTTCTGTGTGATCCTGGAATTCCTTCTAATCTGGTTAGGTTTGGTTATATTCTGGAAACAGCTTTGTTGCTTGAGTAGTGAGGACAAGAAAGGATTTTCACCAGAAGAAAAGAAATCACATAAGGAAATTCCAGGACAGACAGGAATCGCTTTTGAGCTGTCTCCCTCTACTCCCCATAACCTTGGCGTTAACCTGCCATCCGTCAGACAAGAAGCATGTGTAGACTGTTTCACACATGCAGTAATTTCTTTCCTGTTGAACATGTCAGTGTAGAAAGTGAACCTGCATCTGGTTTTTCAGGTCGGTAAATAACCAATATTGCAAAAAGGTGATTGGCGGGATGGTGTGGAACCCAGCCATGCGGAGATCCTTATCAGTGGAGCACTTAGAAACCAAGAGTCTGCCTTCTCGTTCCCCTCCCATTACTCCCAACTGGTATGTCCTCCTTTTTTTTTGTACTACCCAACAGTAGACACTTTATTTCTTTTAAAAATAAAAACTCAACTTATAAAGTCCTAAAGATAGATGACCTACAATCAGAGTTTACATTTGCATTTTAGGCTCTTGGCAGAAGTAACTGTTTTCATGAAGTACACAAGTGTAGCTAAATGTTTTCCATCGTGTATAATGCTGAGATGCTCTTTTTAAAAAACTTACTAGATCTAAATAATTTGGGAAACTCTAGCCTGCTGAAAGGCCTCCTTTGGAATCACAGCATACATTAGCATATTAAACACTCTGAGATGTCCTGTGATAAAGAAGTATGGTTGACTTTACTTAATTCATGTTTTCCATTAATATCCCACAAAATAAACGTTGGGGAAAACTAATGCAGGTATGTGATGTAAATGATGTAAGGATGTATGACCTTCAGCAGCAGAAGCAAATGCACATCAGGAAGTAGCCAGCCAACTTAAAAGAATGAGCTCAGCTTAAAAGGAAATAGGTGGTCAGGGCACTGGGTTTGTAGCCGAAAGACCTAAACTCAGGTTTTGGCCCTTCTGTTCATTAACAAGTCTCTTTACCTCTGTAGCCTCAGTTTCCCCATCTCTTAAAAAGTTTATAAAAACTACCGCAAATGAAATAATAATATACGAGTACGTAGTAAGCTTTTAAAAGAGTCAGGTGGAATTATCATTATCTTATTATAATGGTCCCCAAAGACATCACACCATTTTTGTGAATGCCTCCAAAAAGGCTAGGGGCCAGAAGGGGAAACCTAGCAAGGAAACATTGCCCCCAGCTCCACACTGGAGTAAGAGTGTGGCTGTACATACCTGAGCCAGGATCTGCTAAGCCTAAGAGAAACTGGGAGACAGGCAGACAGAAGAGATGCTGTGCTGGGCCTGCTAGGGAAGGACTCTTCACTGGGAGCCTAATGCTCTGGGAAGGGACAATGACAGTATTTAGTGTTAGAAATCAGGACATAACTGAATAGATTTGCTTCTTGGTTTCCAACATTTAGATACCTCATTCTAAAGAGGTAAATTTATGCTATCATACAGCAGCTTAATTTGTCTGAAAATCCCACTGGCAGCAATGCCAGGGGCCCAGAGAGCCCAGGACGGGATCCAGGGGAACAGCGGGGTTAGATGTTGCCACACTCGTGGCCTGGAGCTCTTGTAGTTATTTATAGGTCCTCTCCTGAGGAGTCACAAGAGCCTTTTTACTTCTGCTTTGGACACAGCATTATTGATTATCCAGGCCCAGGGGGATTGCAAATCATGGAGGCCCTGACAGTCCTGAGGAGAAATGGCTAACAAAGAAAGGGAAGATGGAAAAACTGTGAGGGAAAATAGAACTTAGAAAGCTCGGCAGCCTGGGATCCCCCGCTGCAGGAGCTGACGCCCAGGTGCCACGCTGGATGCCCTGAGAATACGGCCTCATTGGATTCATTCTCAGGAGCAGGTAAGTATAGCCAAGGCCCAGAGAGGTGACGTGCCTTGCCCAAGGTCACATGCCTACTGCCGCTGCTGGAGGACAGGCCAGTGTTTATATGCCCATCTAATGCATATAAACGAGTTTAATAAGGGATATATCTTAAAAAGCAAACATTTTCTCTTGGATCAAGTGAAATTCATATGAAGGGATGTCGCTGCAATAAGGTTGGAGTTTTGCTGAGAAATGTAGTTTGGCTTCTAAACCTTTTGTTTGCATTGTTCAAATTAATCAGAAGAAATCTCTGAATAGTAGTCCTTATGGCCTATTTATGTCTTGAGAGCTTGAGTCCTCCTGGAAGAATAACTTACCCTTAAGTCAATACCCGTCACTTCCCAAAGGGCAGAAGCCCATCTAATTCTGCCTGTTTATACAGCTGAGGCTACTGTTCTGGGAGCCACCACTTGACTGAGAGCGTCAGGGACTGGTGTCACCCTTGGTGCCTTCTGCTGGGGTAGTAATGAGTTAACGGGCTCTGAATGTCAGCCTCCGCCAAGGAAGGCATCCTTAGAAAGGTCAGGACACGAGGTTCACTGGTGTCTTAATTAAATTTTTAAGTGGAATTTGCTTTGAACACTTTGCACTCAATGTTTTTCCCACCCAGGCGAAGTCCTCGGCTCCGGCACGAAATTCGAAAGCCACGCCACTCTTCTGCAGATAACCTTGCAAATGAAATGACCTACATCACGGAAACGGAAGATGTGTTTTACACTTACAAGGGCTCTCTGGCCCCCCAAGACAGCGATTCTGAAGTTTCTCAGAACCGAAGCCTGCACCAAGAGTAAGAAACTTGTGTTGTTTTATTTCTGGGTATCTGCTTTTTGGCTGTTGCAGAATTTGCTCGGGTCCAGATTGCCATTTGAGAGGAACCAAGAGCTGGTGCCTGCAGCCAGCTCCCAAGGGTGCCCTCTGCCAAGATAAGAACATAAATCAGACTCTACCTTTTCACCCGGAAGACAGTCTGTGTGCCTGGGGTCTACAGCTTGTACTTCTTTTTGTCCATAACAAAGACTTTCTACTCACTAAGTACATGTTAGTCTCTTGAATTAGTCTCCTCTCCAGCTCACGAGCAAAGCCCTGTTTTTTTTTTTTGTTTTTTTTTTTGTTTTTTTTTTTTTGTGACGGAGTCTCGCTCTGTCTCCCAGGCTGGAGTGCAGTGGCCGGATCTCAGCTTACTGCAAGCTCCGCCTCCCGGGTCCACGCCATTCTCCTGCCTCAGCCTCCCGAGTAGCTGGGACTACAGGCGCCCGCCACCTCACCCGGCTAGGTTTTTTTGTATTTTTTAGTAGAGACGGGGTTTCACCGTGTTAGCCAGGATGGTCTCGATCTCCTGACCTCATGATCCACCCGTCTCGGCCTCCCAAAGTGCTGGGATTACAGGCTTGAGCCACCGCGCCCGGCCTGCAAAGCCCTGTTTAAATCATTCCGTATTCTACAGGTACAGACTCTAGGGACATGTTAACTCTGATTTTTCTAGATTAATAAAGTTTTACCATCACATGATTTCAAATCATTGGAAATATGCTTGCTTCTAAAAACCTTCTCTGAACAACAGGGTTCTGAGGGGTTTTGTTTTCAATTAATAGTTAGTATAAAGAAACAAACATGTTAGAATATCTCTAATTTTCTTTTACAAATTTTTGTTGAATTTTTATGTCCTACTTCCCCCCCCCCCCCCACCCCGCCTTTCCCCCGCCTCCGCCATGTGACAGAGTTCCCTCATAGCTCAAGGCCAGAAAAAATGTCTGTCCTGAAAGACTGGTTGAGTGCTTTTGTTTTTCAATAGGATACATTTAACCCATTTGTTTCCCTTTTTGCCTTGGTTACCAGGGAGTTCGGAGCTGCACATTAGGCTCATTGTATTAACTTTCCTCAGCCCAGATTTCTTATGTAGTACTTTCCCTTCCTCCTTTGCCTTTGTTATATAGGTCTTTTTTTTTTTTTTTTTTTTTTGTCTAATTTTAATGGATTCATAGTTACATATCTGTACATTTTGGGGTAAACTCGCAAATCATTTTTTTAAGTAGGGAAGGCATAGATTATAAATTAGGTTAAAGCATGATAGTAAAGGATCAACTGTTAGGAAGTCAACCATAGTCATCGGGCATCTATTCTGTTAAGCCTCATACTAAGTCTAAAATACAGAAAGATAATGCCCCCCTAACAGCCGAGGATTAGCAAGCAGGCACTTTAGTCAATCTATACGTTTTTCACCACTGTAGCTAGTAGGCTGAAAGCATCAAATGCATTCTGATTGTACTCCAGGCATTCGCAGGTAAATTGCAAATCTCCTTCCCATTTATGTGTGAGGCTGCTACCTCTCTTCTGTCCTTGCCCAGAGCAAACATGGTTTCCAGTTTATCTGTGTTCTTAACACCTCTGGTTAAATAATCCCTGTGTTCATTCTTTCCTTGTGACCTGAGCCTGGATGATGCTTTTGCTAAATGGTTACTATCTCTTGTTCCAACTTGCAGCCTGCTGCCCCTTTGTCAGGGCTACAGTGGATGATTGTGAGTTCCTTTGTGTGACTTTGTAGCTTTTCAAATCACAAGCACATCTATAAATACAAGGCAGGAGTGCAGGCATGTGTGACTAGAGCCGTATTGAGTCTGCAGTGGGGCTCTGTGGCTTTGGCAAAAGGAGAAAACGGTTTAGGGAACTGTTCGAGGGTTCTGGGAAACCCACTCAAGCCTGCCACGTCAGAGCTTCCTGCGGTGGTTTGCAGTCCCATCACAGAATTTTACAGCATCTAGACCTTTGCTGTCCAGTACAGCATCCACCAGCCGCAGGTGTCTATTCAGATTTAAATTAATTAAAATAATAAAAATGTAAGCATTCAGTTCCTCAGTCACACGAGCCTCCTTTGAAGTGCTTGACAACCACACAGGAGTGGTGGCCTCCATCTTGGACAGCACAGATACAGCCCATTCCCATCATTGCAGAAAGTGTTGCCAGCAGCACACATCTAGACTAACACGTTTATTGCATCATTCATTTAAAGGGGAGTGAACTCCTAGAATATCTACAAGTGAAAAGTGCATTTTTCAAACAATTCATGTGGGAGTAGGTTTGGAATCATCACCTTGCTTGCAGTCTGGGTGCTCCACACCACTCACCCAGCTGCGCCCTCACAGCCCAGCACCCTCTGTGTCTTCATGCAATCAGTGCCAGGTGGGGAGGGATGCATTCTGTCCAATGACATGTGGATGCTTTAGAGGGCTTGCATTCATTCCCGAGTCCAGGGGTACCCTTTCTACATCCTTGGCTGGTCATTGAGGGGAACGCCAGAGCAAATTAGAGAAGTTGTTTCAGGAGCCTCCAGGCCAGCTGGGCAAATAGCACATTATCAGCCTGCGCTGCCACACTCCAGGGCTCTGTCGCTTTGGTGAAAGGAGAAGTGGGGCTTAGGGAACAGTATGTGTCCTACATCAGATTTTCCTCCTGTGGTCTGCAGTCCCATCACGGAGCATCTAGACCTTTATAGTCCAATATAGGAGCCACCAGCTCCATAGGACTATTTACATTTCAGTTCATTAACATTAAATAAGATTTAAAATTCACTCCCTCAAGCACTGTTTGATGTAAATGATTTCTGGCCCTGCTCATTCCTGCACATTGCACAGTGATTCTTCTTGAAACCCCTTCTTGAGACCTTGTAAAATGTGTCATCTTGGGGCACTTCTTACCTTGCACCTAAATGTTAAGAATAGCAAATAACGGTGGTTCAAAGGCAGGCTTCCTTGCAGGGTTTTGCCAGGTGTACTGACAATAGACATGTCAGGCGGTCAAGTTAGTGACTGTCCTCTGCAAGTGGGGTGAGCAGCTAGAAAAGCAGCCCCTGCCACCTCTGTTAGGTAGGAGAGCTCTTCCTGCTGGTGGGAAGCCACTTCTTGCTGGGTCTTCAGAGGAGGCTGGCCCCCCCTGAGGGTCTGGGGACCCCCATTGCCCCAGGTAAGAAGTACAGACTGGTCTGTACTTGGTGAGAGGAAAAAACCTGTTCGTTCGTTTCTGTGAGTATTTGCAAAATGTTTAAGAAATGTTTGACATGTTTTATACAGCAGATTTGTGTTAAGAGGCAAAAAGAAGCATTCTGTCAGAGAAATCAGATGAATAATACCACAGACAGCGAGGAGGGTTCCTTTTAAGAAGAAGAATTAAGTGTGATGTTCCGTACTCGTTTAAAAGAGAAGAAAGAGAGAAAGAAAGAAAAAGAGCGGTTAGATTTGGCTGTAAACCCAGAGTGGCGCAGCTCAGGCTGCCTGAGTGCCATCTTAGCGGATGAGTCACTTGCTGGTTTGTTCCATATTTATAGCAGCACAGCAAAGTTGATGATTATAGTTACGAATCCTTGGCAGTTTGCTTTGTGCCCAAGTAGGCTGCACTCTTTTGTTGCTCCCAAGGTTCTATCAGCCATTGTGTGTTCCTTTCCCTGCTTCCGAGTGAAGACCAAATTCTGCAGAGAAGTAAGTTTCCTTCATGGCAGAAATGAAAAACCTACCAGTCTCCACCGAGATGAAAGGGAGAGGATGTTCCCTGAAGAAAGAGACATGCAGAACAGAAACTGGGGGAAACACCTTGTACAGAAGTTCAGAGTTGTACTAGAGAAACTTTCCGGTTGCTGTTTTATCATAGTTGTCTCGATGGGTCACCAGCATGACACCCTCCGAGTGGATGGGGCTTCATGCCTGCATAACTTTTTGCTGTTTGTTTGACTCTTTCCTTAGAGCCTGCCTTCTTCCATGGGATGTGGGGCAGCCATGGCTTTTTATTTCAAAAATTCCGTGCCGGCCAGGCGTAGTGGCTCACGCCTCTAATCCCAATACTTCGGAGGTCATACTGGGCAGATTGCTTGATCCCAAGAGTTCAAAACCAGCCTGGGCAACATGGCAAAACCCCATTTCTACGAAACATACAAAAATTAGCTGGGCACAATGTTGTCTGCCTGTTGTCCTAGCTACTCGGGAGGCTGAGGTGAGAGAAACATTTGAGCCCGAGAGGTCGAGGCTGCAGTGAGCTGTGGTCGCACCACTGCACTCCAAGTTTGGCATTGGAGTGAGACCTTGTCTCAAAAATAAAAATAAAAACTTCTGTTCACTGGAGGGAGCCTAGGGGATTCCCCTTCTTCAGCTTTGGCGGCAGTGTAGGAATTCCCCCAACGCTACTGTGGGTCCCCCCAGGACTGAGCCCCCTGCCAGCAATGGAGAGTCCCTTATAGTGCAGCAGTGTGCTCTGTCATTAGACAACCCAGGTGCCCACCGTTCTTCCCAAGCTGTGCTGGAAGCCTCCTTGACACTGACCCAGCGTCAAGCTTCCTGCCTTGAACTCTCAGGACAACACAGATGGTGTCTGTTCCCAGTTCCACCTGCCAGCCTTGGTTACTGTTCCTTCAGCTAGACAATTCCAGTGTAGTCACTTTCCACCCATCACCCTCGTAACCACCATTCTCCAAGTGCAGGTGAGCCCTTCTAGAGGGTGGCACCAGATCTGAATGTGGAGGAAGGATCTGCATACCATTCTACATGTCCCTCTCAGAGGACACCAGGCAGGGACAGGATTTTGTTCAGAGTGTTTATGTCCCTTTTCCGTGAACCTTGCCTTCTTATTTGGGCCCACTTGCATGTGCACGTCTAAAATACCTGAAACCCAGCATGATCCAGTCTCAGCTGTTCATGTTGGTGTCCAGCTCATGGCTGTTCCTGTGTTTTGGTAAGGAGAGGCCATTGTTTCAATACCACCCGGTTTGCACCTATTGGAAACATCAGTCATCCCTCACTCCTCCTTTTCTTTCACTGTCCTTATGCCATTTCTCATCTTGTTGATTCTACCTCCCAGACATCTCTTGTGTTTGATTCCTCCACCATCCCCACTGCACTGCCCCCGTGCAGCCACCATCATCTCTTGCACAGTCTAGCTCAGTCATGTCCAAACCGTCCCCGTCTTTGGTGTCACTTCCTTCCACACCATGCTTCACAAGAATAGCAAATTTATCATTCTGAAATACACATCCAAGAATGTCACTCCCTGTTTAAATACCTTTTATCTGCTTTTTCAACATTTCCTGCCTTTACCTGTGCCGCTGCTTTTGTTTGTTTGTTATTATCAATGTTTTGCCAGAATGCCCTCTTTTTCCCACTTAACTACCTGTTCAATCTCCTATTAATTCATCTTTCAAACTCAAGCTCAAGTGCACCTGATCCAGGAAGCCTCTCCTGGCCTCATACAGTACGCTAGACATCTGAGCATCTCCACTGTAGCATGATAATATTATTACTTGGTTAATTGTATTTCTTCTCCTGTGGACAATGAATTCTTTGAGGGTAGGGATAGTGCCCTATTCACCTCTCCTTCCTTAAAACCTGACATGGGTATTTGGCATTTAATAGACATTCAATGACTGGATGGATGGTGGATGGATGGGTGGGTGGGTGGATGGATAGATGGACGGACGGACGGACGGACGGATGGACGGACAAATGGTTAGATGAAACTGGATGGGACCCCGGGATACAAACTCCTAAGTTTTCACAATGGAATGCCCCCTCTGCCACTTCCACATCATGTGTCCACATCACATGAGCAACATCACACCATATGTATCTGTACCCCAAGAACTCAAACATATTTACTTTGACAAGTTTCGTAACTGTCAACTGTGAGCAGGACTATGTGGTAGGTGCCCCTGCAGGACATCTGTCAATGAGAAATTCCCCTCAGAGGATTCAGGGACGAATTGACTGAGGTTTAGCAAGTGCTTTCTTGCCGATAGGTGTCTGATATCTGTAGGGAAAGCCTAGTCAGATTCATGATCTGTTGTTCCAGCAGGAAAGAGATTGCGAGCTCAGAAAGCACCATACCTGAACCATGTCCCTTCTGCCACTTTGATCTTGTGCCCTTGGCATTTATTACAGCCCCAGATGAGCTGTTTCCTGTGGAGACTGTCTCCATGTCATAACAATGTGTATGGGAAGACAGTCTTCTTTCTGTCACTCAAGGACCCTTATGTAAGGAGCCATGTGGGACATTTCTCCAGGAATTTTATTCAGAAGAAACTGCCCTCTGGGGGAACTGGTATGCGTTCCTCTAGCGCCATGCCATTCCAGCTGTGGCCACAGGCCAGCAGCTGCAGCACCTGAGAGCTGGTTGGAATGCAGAATCTCAGACCCACACAGGCCGGCCGAATCATACTCTGCATTCAGCAGGACCCCAGCTGATTTGTGTGCACAGCACATTCTCAGAAGCTCTGATCTTGCAGATGCTGAGAACTATTTAACCCGCCTTCTCTTTGCACCTGAGCTTCCAGATTTCTGAGTAAATTCCTTGCTCTTTTAGTGTAACTCACCCAGTCACCTCGGGCGATCCTCTTGGTACCTTGCCAAGAAGTTTTATTCTTCATTCACTCAGCATTTCAGTTGAGCACTCCCTGTGTGCCTGGTCCTGTGTTCCGAGCACTAGGAGAGGAACAGAAAGAGCACGAGGGTCTCCTGACCTTGAGAAGCTCCCAAAACAGGGCCCCTGTTCCTTCACACTGCAATCTGAGAGCAGGACTTTGCCCCCTTTCACAGGCGGGGGCTGGGGAGGTCTTTGTAATTCTCCATGGTTTCAGGAGAGCTTCTTGGGGAGTGTTTCTTTCATGGGTGTGTTTCTTTCTGATGCCTGCTGCCTTTACAGTTCGGAAGCATGTGTTTTCTGGAGGGTGAATACTTGTTTGTCTGACTGATGGTGAGTCTGTGTCTCACATTTCTCTGTCTCTGCCCCTTTCTCCCCAAGAACCAGGGTGTGGTCAGTCCCACACTGGCTTCTCCACAGTGTCCCCTCATCCTGCCTCAGGGACAAACCTCTCCTACTCCTTCCTCCCGCTAGTCATTGGCTCCATCCCACCCTCACTGTCTTCTTGCATCCCTCATCCTGTCCCTTTCTTCACTCCACTTGTGATGGGGCGGCTCCCCTGCGCTCCTCAGCCACACTGCATTCTCCCCAGCGACGGAGGAGATGCTAGGGCTTTGGTGCCTTCACCCCTGGCCACCCTGTGCTGTGGCCAGCTGCCACATACTCATTGCATCTCTTCATTTGATGTCCTCTTCCTTGTCTGTCTGTCCATCTTGAACACTGAACAGAACATCACCACGCCCTGCAGAGCACCTGTGTACACAGTTGAGCAGGCCAAAAATCAGCCATTTGTTGAAATAAATGACTGACAGTAACCCCTCCAACCCTGCTTGGAAAATAGGTTAGGGCAGGCCAGGTGCGGTGACTCACGCCTGTAACCCCAGCACTTTGGGAGGCCGAGGCAGGCAGATCACGAGGTCAGGAGATCGAGACCATTCTGACTAACATGGCGAAACCCTGTCTCTACTAAAAATACAAAAAATACAAAAAAAAAAAAAAATTAGCCGGGCATGGTGGTGGGCGCCTGTAGTCCCAGCTACACAGGAGGCTGAGGCAGGAGAATGGTGTGAACCCAGGAGTGGAGTTTGCAGTGAGCCGAGACTGCGCCACTGCACTCCAGCTTGAGCGACAGAGTGAGACTCTATCTCAAAAAAAAAAAAGAAAAAGAAAAATAGGTTGGGGCATAAAATGACTTGGAATATAGTATTAGTACTAGCAGCAGTAGTAATAGTAGTAGTACTGTTGTCATTTAATACCATGGGCTGGTTTAGACAGACCATTGAGTTTTAAATCAAGAAAGAAAAATAGGGCTGGGGATGGTGGCTCACACCTGTAATCCCAGCACTTAGGGAGGCCAGTGCAGGAGGATTGCTTGAGACCAGGAGTTCTAGACCAGCCTAGGCAACGTAGTGAGACCCTGTGTCTACAAACAGTTTTTAAAAGGCCAGGCACCATGGCTCACGCCTGTAATCCCAGCACTTTGGGAGGCCAAGGCGGGTGGATCACGAGGTCAAGAGATCGAGACCATCCTGGCCAACATGGTAAAACCCCGTCTCTACTGAAAATATAAAAAATTAGCCGAGCGTGGTGGCGGGCACCTGTAGTCCCAGTTACTCAGGAGGCTGAGGCTGAAGAATCACTTGAACCCAGGAGGTGGAGGTTGCAGTGAGCTGAGATTGCACCACTGCATTCCAGCCTGGTGACAGAGTGAGACTCCATCTCAAAAAAAAAAAAAAAAATCAAAGTTAGTTGGACATGGTGAATGCCTGTGGTCCCAGCTACTCAAGAGACCAAGATAGGAAGATCTCTTGAGTCAGGAGATCAAGGCTGCAGTGAGCTGTGGTCACGAAACGGCACCCAGCCTGGGCAACAGAGCATTACCCTGTCTCAAAAGAAAAAAAAATGGATCGGGGGGTGTGGGGAGGGAGAGAGAGACAGAGGCAGAGACAGAGACAGACAGAACGAGAACTGGAAATACCCTTTTAACTTGTTTTGTAACTGCCAAGCAGTTGCCCTTTCTGCCACTAGGTGATGCTCTTGTAAAAAGTGAAACCTAGCAAAAATGCCGTATTTGGGGGGAATTTTTTAAAACTCGCTTTGACATCATTGAAAGTCATTCTTTTTCCATCTGAAAACTTGTGTACAACTTCAATTCCAAAATATTCTCTCTCTGAAATGTCTTACCATCCATAACACTCTACCCCCAACCAGCCACTTGGACACCGTAAGGCCAGACTCTTGTCCTACGTATAGCTGTGTTTCTCCATTGGTCTGTCACTGAATATTTTATTCAAATAGATTGTGATTATGAATCATTCTGTGTGAATATGATACAGATTTTATATTTAAATTAAGCTCATATAAACTCACTAGGGGAAAGAGAATCACCAATTTTATGAAAAATCCATGGATAAGGGATTGAAATAAAGGTCAAGAAAGAGGTGGTAGCAGCTGTCTTTTGTCTGGGTTTCACTGAATAACTTGGTCTCTGCGCTTCTCCCCTCACTTCACTTTGGATGAGGTTAGGGTGGGGCAGAGTCTTAGAATGTAGGAGAGCCCCACATTCATCAGCCCTGTAAGGTATCTGTGCTGGGCCTGTGACTCCGGAAGGGGCTGGTGTGGGTGATGCAGAGACTCAAGGGTCCTGTCCTCTACAGTGACAGCAGGGTTGGTTAATCTCTGTGACCCTGAGGGGTTAGAAATGGGGGTCTTGGGAGTGGGCTCTGCATGGCCTGGAGAGGGAAGAAAGGCTCAGGACGCACATCGGTCAGGCTTCTGTCTGCTAAGTGAGGAGAAAGCCCTGTGACCCTGGGCGAGTTACTCAGCCCCTCCTGACCTCAGTTTCTTCACCTGTGAACTGGGAGTTAGAACAAATGACCACAAAGGTCTGTTCAGTTCTCATCATCTGTAACTCTCTAAGACAGCGCTGTCCAGCAGGACTTCCTGCCGTGGTGGAATGTTCTCTCACTGCACTGTCTCATATAGGAGCCACTGGCCACGTGTGGCTAGTGAGCCTGTGAGGTGTGGCTGGTTTCTTGTCTTAACTTATTTAAATTTGAGTAGCCACATGTGACTAGTGGCTACCATACTGAACATTGCAGCTCCACGATACAGAAGAAACTATGTTAGATAGAGGAAAATGAAACATCTCAGCGTGGCAGTTCATGGATGTCACAGGCAAATCATGCCAACTAGGAATAATATAAATTCTCCTGAATGCACATCAACAACAGTCCCGTTTCCTTTGAGGAGGCAAGAGTCCTATGAAGCAGAACCATCCGCAGAAATTAGACAGAAGGAAAAAAGCTTTCAGAAGGGATGAGCCGTGCATCTGCATGAGCTTGCCTGGCAGAGCCTGGTTCAGTAATGAAACCACCAGAGTAGCTGGACACATCTCACTTTCACCCTTCTAAAGCAGCAGGGAAGGGAGCAGAGTTTTCAACAGTTTCCAGATCCACCCTGCCTCCTATCCCTTTTCCCCAAAACCACGTGACAGTGTCTAGGCCAGATGTGGGCAGGGGTGGTCAGTGCGCCCTGAGTGTACTCAAATCCTGCTGACAACCCGTGCAGCTGAGGCTCCAGGGAAACATATAGCCCCCAGGTGCCAGGCCCTAATAAAGTCAGCAGTGTTTGCTCTAATAAAACAGTAACCCAGTTATTAATGTCTCCTCATTCCCCATGATGAAGGAGTCTATCTGAGAACAATCCAGCACAAAGCTACCGGACCCAGAAGTCATCCAGTTCCGTGTCTCCGTCTTCAAATGCTCCAGGCTCCTGCTCACCTGACGGCGTTGATCAGCAGTTCTTAGATGACTTCCACAGGGTGACCAAAGGGGGCTCCACCGAGGATACCAGCCAGTACTACTGTGACAAGGTGAGCGAGCGCAGGCAGCCGGGTGACCCACCCGGCCAGGGCTTCCAGACCCCTTGTGGGCAGCTGAGTAGCTCTGACTAAATGAAAATACCTTATCACCAACTGCTGGAGAGAAATGTGATGTAAATGACCACTTTCAAACGTTTTCCAGAATGATAATGGTGACGGCTACTTAGTCTTGATCCGTATCACACCAGATGAAGATGGAAAATTTGGATTTAATCTTAAGGTACGTTGTGTATTTATAAAGGAAGTTTTGTGCTGTGAAGCCGTCTTTCGATGAGTTTTTAATTTGCATTAGAAATGTGCTGCATTCCTGAGTTGCATAAGGAAATTGATTCAACCCTCAGAATTGAGAGTTGGGGAGTTTTTTTGTTTTTGTTTAGTTTGAGTTTTTTGGCTTTTTTTTTTTTTTTTTTTTTTTTTTTTTTTTTTTTTTTTTTTTTTTGAGAAAAAACTCACTCTATCGCCCAAACCTAGAGTGCAGTGGCACGATCACAGCTCACTGCAGCGCCGACCTCTCCAGGCTCGGGTGATCCTCCCACCTCAGCTAGGGCTATCAGAATGCACCACCATACCCAGCTAATATTTTTCATATTTTTTGTAGAGATGGGGTTTCACCATGTTGTCCAAGTTGGTCTCAAACTCCTGGCCTCAAGCAATCTACTCGGTTTGGCCTTCCAAAGTGCTGGGATTACAGGTGTGAACCACTGTGCCCAGCCTAGAATTGAGAGGTTTTTTTTAATGTGGCCTTAACAGCTGTCAAAGGCCAAGTGCCGGCTCTGTGCCTGGCATTGGCTATTCACTAGATTCATAGCACCTTCTTAAGTTCTGATAATAAGTGGTAAGGTCAGTATTTTTAAACCCATTTTGCAAATGAATACTGAGGTTCCAAGAGATGAGGGCACACACGTGGCAAACAGATCTACCCACTTCAGGAATGCTATTAAGAGAACCCCTCAGCATTGCTGAAGCTGATAAGAGAAAACAATTCAAGTTCAACCTGCAGGGCCACCACTCTCCTCCAGGCACGTTTAAGCAGGATCTGCAAACTAAACTCAGAGGCCAAATCCCATCTGTTTCTGTAACTAGTTTTTTTGGTAACAGCCACACCTATTTGTTTACTGGTGGGTTAATGATTGCAGAGTTGAGCAGTTGCATCAGACCCCTCACTCCCACAAAGCCTCTCTGGCCCTTTACAGGAAACGTGTACTCACCCCTGCTCTAGGACAAAGTGAGGGCAGGTGGTCCCCTACCCCCCAGCTGCCATCGTGGACACCCTCATCTGCCCCAGCAGCTGTGTTGAGGACCAGCGCTCACAGCCAGATGCGCTCACAGGGTGCGCCCCTTTCCCAGGCCTTGCTCACCTCTGCTGAAAGCCCCCTTTTCTAGCAGCACTGGGAAGACATGCTGTGGAGTCCCTCTCCTGGGGGCGTCTGCGTTTTTAAGGAGGAGCTTGCTCTCTCTGAGTGCATCTTTTAGTTCATGAACTGTGGGGATGGCAGAGGGAGGCTTCTGAACAGAGTCCTGGTCAGCCCGCTGGATCGAGGGGTCAGGAATTTGTTCCGTATTTCTGAAATGACGTGTGATTCTAATCAGCGATAGTGAAGTTTGAAGCCTCGCTGTACCAAAGACTCACATTTATTGGTACCTCCATGTTGTTGATGCTGTGGCTACTCCAGTGGTTGGTTTGTTTTTTTTTTAACTTAAAAAACATTGTTTTTTTTTTTACTTTAAAATGTTTACAGGGAGGAGTGGATCAAAAGATGCCTCTTGTGGTATCAAGGATAAACCCAGAGTCACCTGTAAGTAAATACATTCCATGTTATTCCTTGTGTTTGTTCTCCCCTAATTCTAACAGGTTTCTGTTTCTGTGTCCCATTTCTTTTTTTGCCAGAGCAAAGAACGTGCTTAGATACACCATGTTTTCTAGAACCTTGCTGCTCACTGTGCTCTTTGAAGCCATAGCACCCGTGTTAGCTGGGACTTCATTAGAAATGCAGGCTCTCTGGCCCCAGCTTAGGCCTGCTGAACCGGAATCTGCATTTTTAACAAGAGCCTTGAGTGGCTGGTGTGCACATTAAATTTTCGGAAGTCCTTTTCAAGAGAAGGAAACTCAGGCAGTCTGCTGTTCTGCTCACTCTAAGTGGCACGTGGGCCCTGTGCCTCTTCTCACCATCTTTCCACCAGTGCCCCTTTCATCCTCTGTTTAGGCCTCCTAAGAAGAGCATTTGCTTTGTTTTTCTTTCAAATTTATTTTATTGTTTTTAGGCCAGACATAGTGGCTCACACCTGTAATCCCAGCACTTTGGGAGGCCGAGGCGGGTAAATCACTTGAGGCCAAGAGTTTGAGACCAGCCTGCCTGGCCAACAGGGTGAAACCCCGTCTCTACAAAAAATACAAAAAGTATCTGGGCGTGGTGGCGCACAGGTGTGATCCCAGCTACTCGGGAGGCTGAGGCAGGAGAATTCCTTGAACCCAGGAGGCAGAGGTTGCAGTGAGCTGAGATCACGCTGCTGCAGTCCAGTCTGGGCGACAGAGTGAGACTCTGTCTCAAAAATAAAATAAAATAAATTTATTTGATTGTTTTTAAAATAATGATAAGTAATTTTTTCCTTTAATTTTTTTGTTGTGCATACTCAAGGTATACAACATGATGTCTTGTTATACATATAGTACTGCAGTCAAACAAATTAACATGTTCATCACTTTCCATAGTTAACCTTTCTTTTCTTTTTTGAGAGACAGGGTCTCGCTCTGTTGCCCAGGCTAGAATGCAATGGTGCGATCACTACAGCCTCAAACTAGGCTCAAGCAATCCTCCTGCCTCAGCCTCCCAAGTAGCTGGGACCACAGATGTGTGCCACCTCACCTGGCTCCATAGTTACCTTTTAATCATCTGCTTTTTTAAAGCAGTAGGAGTCACTGTGCCTCCTTACAGTGAACCATGTTGGGATTACTCTGAAGTAGTCCTTAAGCTCTTGTCATTTAACTTTTGTTACTGTTTATGGTTTCTGTAAATTCAGAAGGCTTTCTTTCCTGTGCTGTTCAGTACCTTACTTCTCTCCATAATGGTTTTTGCCTCTGCTGTGAAGCTTACAAAAGCTTTCACCTTTGCAAGACAGATAAATACTCACCTCTAGCTGGCAAATCATTTCCTAACCGTACATCTAGGAAACAAAAGGCTGGAAATGGTATAGTTATATTATAATAAGTGAAGGTTGACTACCACAGAGGAATGGCGTCAGCAGTTTTTATAGCCTTATTCTGAAATGTTTTATAACTTATATTCTGAGCAGTACTTCTTTATATCGTGCAACCAACTACCATGTCCACATAGCAGTAGATGTATTATAAAAACAATGACAGTACTACCCGAGGGAGAGAAGGCAAACTTGATCGTGGTCTCAGGTGTCTGGGAGCAGAGCGAGTTAGCATTCTTCCCCCGAGGACTGTGTTATGGTAACAGGAGAAACTCGCTTTTCCCCTCCACCCAGGCGGACACCTGCATTCCTAAGCTGAACGAAGGGGATCAAATCGTGTTAATCAATGGCCGGGACATCTCAGAACACACCCATGACCAAGTGGTGATGTTCATCAAAGCCAGCCGGGAGTCCCACTCACGGGAGCTGGCCCTGGTGATCAGGAGGAGAGGTAATGGCCACCTGGGGGGCGGAGCCATAGGGACACTGCTCTAGCAAAGCCATGCCTGCTCCAGCCCTTTATCTGCTCTTGAAAATGTTGAGTTTGTAGCCAACATTTGAAAATCAAGAATCTTCAGGTAATAACCCAATGTTTGGCTTCTCACTTGAAAAATGTGAAGATCTGCCCACATGAGCCTGTCCCCATGTGGCCAGTCTTCTGGAGGGAGGCAGCGCCCACCCACCCTCTTTATACAGGAGATGAGCCCCTGGCTCCCAATTCCTCCCAGGCCCAACGCAGCCCACATCACGCAGTCTCTAAGCGTCACGACCCTGCAGACATTTGCATTTTCAGCCCCTTCCCAAATGATCGGGTGATATTTTATTCATGCATGTTTGATTTTGTCGGGGAGGCAGTGAGGAGAGCAGGGCCTGACTGTCTCAGGTGATTCCTCACTCTGCCTCTGCGGGCTGGGGACCTTGCAGGAGTTACATAACCATTCTGTGGTTCAGCTGGCTCAGGTGTGGAGGAGGACAGGAGTGGTCCCGACTTCACAGGGTTGTTGTGAAGATTAAATGACACTTGGGGCTAGGCACAGTGGCTCACACCTGTAATCCCAGCACTTTAGAAGGCCGAGGCGGTTGTATCACCCAAGGTCAGGAGTTCGAGACCAACTTGACCAATATGGTGAAACCCCATCTCTACCAAAAATACAATAGCCGGGTGTGGTGCCGTGTGGGTATAGTCCCAGCTACTCAGGAGACTGAGGCAGGAGAATAACTTGAATCCAGAAAGTGGAGGTTACGGTGCGCCAAGATCGTGCCACTGCCCTCCAGCCTGGGTGACAGAGCAAGACTCCATCTCAATCAGGCAATCAATCAATCAATCAATGGCACTTAGACTGGAAAGTACCTGCATTGCTGCCTGATGGGAGCAGAGGTTTGAAGGACAGCCCCTACTGAGCATCACAATGTTGTCTTTATAGTTGTTGTTTTAAAATAATACATCAAGTTCCTTGAACACCCTGCACAGCTGTAAAATACTGAAAGTAAATGAAGGTTGTATCTGCAAAGCCCTGGCCCTGTGTCTCTGCCTTCCTAGCACATGTGGCTCACACCCCACACTGCTGCGCTCCTGCCTCGGCTCTGCTCCCACTACAACTCTCAGTCCAGAGCCACTAGGACCAGCTCTGACCCTACCTCCTCCGTGAGGCCTTATTGGATCTCTCCGGATCCCCACCTGTGCAAGGTGGGAGGTTGGGGGGTCCTAGCTTTGCTTTCACCTGTATTGAATTTAACATGAAGGGAGAATGTGCACTAAAGAGGTAGGGCTGAAGCACAGAAGAGATGCTAGGACTACAGTATTTACGTAGGAGCCTCCCACATAGAAATGGCCCTGAGTTAGGGATTGCGCTCTCAGGAATGATGGTGTCACAGGGAAAGCCTTTGACCTCACCCTCATGCCTGGGGAAATGCCCAGTTTTGGGAAGTAAATGAAAAAACCTGAGAAAGAAAGGGGAGTCGGGATGGGTAGAAGAATAACCAGGTCAGAAAGAGCAAGCAGAGACAATATGCTTTTTAAAAAAACATTCTTTCCCTTTCCTTTACCTTTGACAAAAACCTCTGGGTGCTAAACACCATTATTTAAAACTAACCAGGAAGATTAGCATGTCATTTTATGTAATTAACACATATTGAATCATTCACCTAGAAGTAGTATCTTTGGTGCAAATGATTACCGTGTAGCTTAATCATTTAATAAGATGTTTTAAACCATCTGCATTCAGGTGTCATAGGTGTGATTTGTTTGAGGAAAACTGATAAACCCGGGTGTTGCTGCACAAGTCAGATGCCCTGTCTTGTACATTACAGCTGTCCGCTCATTTGCTGACTTCAAGTCTGAAGATGAACTGAACCAGCTTTTCCCCGAGGCCATTTTCCCCATGTGTCCAGAGGGTGGGGACACTTTGGAGGGGTCCATGGCACAACTAAAGAAGGGCCTCGAAAGCGGGACGGTGCTGATCCAGTTTGAGGTAAGACCCTCTGGAGGCTGAATCCCAAGGCCTGGGCCACTGCCGTGTCGCCTGTGAGGCTGTCCCTGCCTCTGAGCAGCAGAGGAAATGAGGCAGAGACACAAGCCCTCGTTTCCTCGGCCGAGATGATTGTGTGTTTCACAAACCAAAAACAGTCAACTGAGTCTCTGTGAGGACTGACAGGGCGAGGCCTGTGCTTGTCATGGATAACAGAGCACAGCAGGCAGCACCACCTCAGGCTCGGAGCAGCAAGCAGGGATCAGGATGGCCACCCTCGCTGAACTCTGTCTCACCCTCTTATTCTAGTAACATTTGGTAGTCATGGAGAAACATGCCAGAAACTGAGGAGGAGGGACTCTGAGCATATTTAGCTGCCAACACAAAAGCTCAAAACTCCCAGCAGTAGAAGGCAGTGGAGAGGCAGTTGTGAGTGAGCAGCCCAGGGTGGGTGAAGGAGCCAGCTCTCTGACCACCCCCCGCCGTGCACTGGAATTTGGAGCAATTAGTGTCATCCCATGAGGGCACAGTGTCTTGCCCTCCCAGTTTGCCCAGAACCCTATAAACACAAGAAACCAAACTCAAACGCCCGTCTTCCCCAGGGGAACCTGTGATCCCTAGGATTCAGGCTGTTGACAAAGGTACACACAGACATTTTTTATAAAACAAAAGGGAACCAAAGGAGACTCAGCTTTTAAGCCAGTTTTACCGATTACTAACAGAATTAAAATAGAATGTGTTCATCTTCCAAATTTATTTTCTTATTTTTATTTTTTAAATATGTTGTTGTTGTTGTTGTTGTTTTTTAAAATAGAGGTAGGGTCTCACTATGTTGCCCAGGCTGGTCGTGAACTCCTGGACCCAAGGAGTCCTCCCGCCTCGGCCTTCCAAAATGCTGAAGTTACAGGCGTGAGCCACCACACCCAGCCCATCTCCCAAATTTATTTAAAAGTAGAAGAAAACAGAGTAATTCCTGTAATAAAAGAATACCAAAAAGCATAAAATAGGTCAACAAAAGAAAATAGATCATCATTAGAAATAACAACAGTCTGGGTTCATAAATTCAGGAAGAGAGTCTCACATGGGACTCAAGAACAGAAATGAACAATGCATTATTTATTAGAAAACCACATAAAGGAAAAAGAAGCAAAACCCGGACATTTGTGAAATGTGTGTGACTGCAGAGTAATTCAGGAAGGCTTGAGTAATAGGAATGCTGAAAACGAAGGAATGCAAAGCAGAGAGCTGTGAGTGAAAGGTTGATTTTATGATGCATGTGAAAATACATTAAAGCAATGTGTATTGAACAGCGTAGAAAGCAAAAATCCACAAGCCAGAAAGTAAAAGTGACCGACTTCCCCCCCAGAACAATCAGCAGGGAATTAATTAATGTATTTCTTTATTTAGAGACAGGGTCTCTGTCACCCAGGTTGGAGTGCAGTGGTGCCATCTTGGCTCACTGTAGCCTCCACCTCCCAGGCTCAAGTGATCCTCCTACCTCAGCCTCCCGAGCAGCTGGGACTATAGGTATGCACCACCACTCCTCGCTAATTTGTTTTGTATTATTCTTTTGTAGAGATGCAGTTTTGCCATGTTGCCCAGACTGGTCTCAAACTCCTGGGCTGAAGCAAGCCACCTGCCTTGGCCCCCCAAAGTGCTACGATTACAGGCATGAGCCACCACAACCAGGCATTTAACATTTTTTATTAATCATCTTGACACAATATAAAAAAAAAATTATGTACCTTATGGAAATGAAGTCTGGATAAAAGGGTAGTAACAATATAATTACTTGGGTAAAACTAATAGATATATTACTGAGTATTCTACAAAGGGAAATAGCCCTATTTTTCAGTGGCCTACAGGAGGCTGTTCACGCTTTTGGTTAAAAAAAAGAAAATGTAGGCTGGGCACGTTGGCTCACGCCTGTAATCCCAGCACTTTGGGAGGCCGAGGCGAGTGGATCACCTGAGGTCAGGAGTTCAAGACCAGCTTGGCCAGCATGGTGAAACCCGGTCTCTACTAAAAATACAAAAATTAGCCATGCGTGGTGGCGGGCACCTGTAATCCTAGCTACTTGGGAGGCTAAGGCAGGGGAATCGCTTGAACCCGGGAGGTGGAGGTTGCAGTAAGCCAAGATCAGCCTGGGCGACAGAGCAAGACTCCATCTCAAAAAAAAAAAAAAAAAAGAAGAAGAAGGAAATATAGAGGTTATCTTCTCTGCTTTGCCTTTCAAAATAGTTCACATTTTGAGCAGTAAAGCTCGTTCATATTTTTACACACTCCAAAATTGAAACAAGGAAGAACTTAAAAGCCAGTCACAGTGCATATCGATTTTTTGGTATTAGAGAGTACAAGAAAGGTGGTGCAAAGTCATTTGTTCATTGATTTAGTGAATGTGTCTTGGGTATTTCCCCTGGATCAGGAACCTGATGAGGGAAGGAGAGGGGTGTTTCTGGCCCCAAGGAGTTGACAGTCTAATTTTAGTGTATTTGAGGAGATATGTGTCCCAGAAACAGCTGAAGACCAAGACAAGGTAAGATGTTGTTATACATAATGTATGTTCTGCAGCAACTGGAGGTCAGAGGACTCCAGGAGATCCCTGGAGTGAGATGTGGGATTAATAAAGGGGTGGATAGGATTAAGTGTTGCAGGGAGGGAGCGTATTGCAGGAAAATCTCAGCCCAAATGCAGACAAAGCTCATGGGGGTATCAGCATAAAGAGACAAGCCCACCTGGGTTGACAAGTGCAGGTCCTGGACGATGCATCCAGGTGACGACCGTCCTTCAGCCCCGCGAGAACTGGTTCCAGTTTATCAGATAGTCCACAAGGAGGCGCTGTGGGCTCTCATTGAGGAAAACCCAAAGGCTGGTGTTTCCGGTGTTCCGCGAAGCCTCCTTCGCGCAGGTGGCTCCAGTTCGAGGTGTGTTTTACATATGGGAATCCTGCAGTGATTTCCCTTGAAAAGTGTTCAACTTTTTGAAAAGTTTTCAAAGGCATTAGAGATAAATACCCACTCTGTCACCAACCTGTGTTTCTGAAAGGGTGACCCCCCGACCACTTGTACGGAGATCATCTGGGGAGTTTATTAAATCAAGGCCCCGCCCAAAGCTAGTGGATCGGCCGCACCAGGATGGGACCCAGATACTGGTACTTTTGACAAGATCAGCACCTGTTTTGATGCACACGCTGTTCCAGAGGAGAGACCCAACCGGAACCACTGGCCCCCCGGTGTGCATCCGAGGCCTTGTCTTTGGAGGGTAGAGTTGGATGACAGCGTAAGAAACGGAGAACGTATGCATTTTAGGGTTGCGTTTTAGTGTGTACACGTTTCCTTAATTTTTGTCTATACACTTCCTCAAGTAGGAAATTCAAGTAGGAAACCCTTCTTTTTAATCAAATCATTTGCAGAATTCCAAAATACAGAACAGATGAAAGCAGGTCTGCTCTGTGACCTGCGATGGAGCCAGTGGGGTCCTCAGCCCAGCCTCTTCAATCTTCCCTCACTGGCCCCCAGGGCACCCTAGACTAGACAGACCGTCATGTGAAAACCACTGTTACAGGTGCGAGAAAGGTTTCTTACAGAGCAGCCAGAGGAGAGGCATAGAAAAGGAAACCAGATAAAATGGGAAACTAATAGGAAAGGAAAGCTTTCATGAGCACTTACCATGTGCCACAGACTTTAAAGGGTATCACCTTAGGTAATTCTCACAAGAGCCCTGTATAGATGCTGTCATTATCCCAGTTGTAGGGATGAGGGAGCACAGTCTTGGACAGATTAAGTGACCTCTTGAAGGTCTCACAGTAAATGTCAAAGGCTGATTGGAACCCAGGCAGGCCAACTCAAGAGCTGGTTCTTAGCCACTCTAACCTTTGAAAACTACTAAATGCTATTGATATGTGAGTTGTTTTTTAGAATAATAGAACATCTGAGCTAGAAAATATCTGAGAGGCTGCTGGCCAAGCGCTGTGGCTCACGCCTGTAATCCCAGCACTCTAAGTGGCCGAGGCGGGCAGATCACGAAGTCAGGAGATCAAGACCATCCTGGCTAACACGGTGAAACCCCGTCTCTGCTAAAAATACAAAAAAAAATTAGCCAGGCATGGTGGCAGGCGCCTGTAGTCCCAGCTACTCAGGAGGTTGAGGCAGGAGAATGGCGTGATCCCGGGAGGCAGAGCTTACAGTGAGCTGAGATTGCGTCACTGCGCTCCAGCCTGGGCGACAGAGCAAGACTCTGTCTCAAAAAATATATATATATACACACATACATGTATGTATATATCTCCGAGAGACTGTCTCCCTACACGGAGCCAGACAGATTTTAAATCCTGACTCTACCCTCACTTCCTATGTGGCCTTAGGCATGTCCCCTATCCTCTGTGGCCTCTGTTTCTCCATCTATAAATTGGGTACCTTGTGAGTTCGTTTAATAATTAGATGAGATAAATACTTAATGTGTTATCTGGTATGTGGTCAAAGTGCCATACAAAGTAACAACTATTATTATTTATAAATAAAGGGAGGCTCCAAGAGTCTGTAGAACATGCCCGAAGTCTGCATAAAAGGTGGTCACTGGCCAGACATGGGGGCTCATGCCTCTAATCCCAGCACTTTGGGAGGCCAAAACAGGGGGATCACTTGAGGCCAGGAGTTTGAGACTAAATATAAAAAAATTAGCCAGCCATGGTGGAACACACCTGTGGTCCCAGCTACTCGGGAGGCTGAGGTGAGAGGATCACTTGAGCCTGGGAAGTTGAGGGTGCAGTGAGATATGTTGGCACCAATGCACTCCAGCCGGGGTAACAGAGCTCAAAAAAAAAAAAAAATTAACTGTGTTGCGCTGGGTTTGGAGGTCTAGGTCGTCTAGTCCTGGTGTTCTGATTCTCTACCTCCTCCAGTGTGGTTGGCAGGTGGGCATCCTGGCCGATGGGGGCATACACTGGGCAGGAGTAGGAAGAGGAAGGGGCTGTTCCCCAACAGGGCCCACCGCAGGTGTCCACACCACGCACTCCACGACACCAAAGACCTGCCCTGGGGTAGCCTTAAATCCCTTCTGCGAGAGCTGGTTTCTATCAGCGCTTACTTTGGAGCATTTTCTTTTTTTTTTTTTTCCATGAAGGGAATTCCCCAGTCCCTCCTGTGGCTTTCAGTAAACAATCACAAGTGTGTTCCAGAAAGCATTTGGTCCCAGCTGTCATAAAATCACACTTAATAATTAGCATTTCTATAGCACTTCGGAGCCTACCAAGTGTGGTGCACATATGTTGTCTCTGTTGACTCTCACAACAGTTCTGTGAAGTCGATATGGCCAGCATGGTTAGGATCACCCTTTTATAGATGGAGAAAATGAGAATCAGAGAGGCTGAGGGACTTACCCAGTGGCACACAACTAGTCAGAGCCACGATTAGAATATATGTTAAATATCTAGGCTAGGCATAGTTGCTCATGCCTGTAATACCAACACGTTGGGAGGCCGAGGCGGGAGGATTGCTGGAGCCTGGGAGGTTGAGGCTACAGTGAGCCATGGTCATCCCACCGCACTCCAGCCTGGGCTGCAACAGAGCAAGACCCTGTCTCAAAAAATAAAAATTGAACTTATTGGTAGCAACTCGCCATCGCTGAGTGTACCCAGCCCTCACCCCGTCCTCCAACTTTAGCCATTCCCTTTGGTAGCCACACTGTATGAGCTACATCAATGGGAGCAGTTTGGTGGAATTTTTGATTGGCCCCAAACTGCATAAATACTCTTTGTGTAGCCAAGGTAGGGTGTTCCTCTTTCTCTTATGTAAAGGAGCAGAATTGAGGTTACCACTGACCCCAGAATTACCACTTCCAGGAAGCTCTTGTTTTTGTTTGTTCCCAAGAAAAACTTGCAGCTTAATCTACATGTTCCCTGAGTTGAAGTGCTCATTTAAGCAAAGGACAGGATCTGCATTTGGTATAGACTTTCCTGGATAAAAGCTAAGTGATGATGCTAACCTCACCTTTATTTGAGAACCAGCTTCCCAGCAACAAAGGATCCCATTGTCCATTTTTATCTGGTGACCAGGTGACTCACAGCTTCCCTGCCTCCTTGCCCACGGTTAGTTAAGACCTCGAAAATGAGGAACACCACAAGAGAATGCCTGCATCCCCCAGTTGATGGATTACAGCAGTGGCTACAAGAGACCACCAAAGGTCATGTTCAAACTCAGATACCCGGCCCCTCCACTTCAGCATCTACCATCTTCACCAAAACCAGAAACCATCTTTTTTCTTCTGACCCCTGTTTCTACTTTCCTCACTCCTACATTGCCCATTATAGAAGATAGCCATTAATGTCAAAACAAGTGACTCACTGGCTCCTGTAATAATTATAAAAGGTGCATTTGGAAGGGCAGAGGTAGCTGAAAACTTTATGAGAGGTTTAAATTGACGCCTGTAGAAATTAATGAGAGCAATTATATCTTCAAGATTGGAACCCTTTAGACCAAGTCTCATTCTGTGGCCTAGGCAGGAGGGCAGTGGTGTGTGATCTTGGCTCACTGCAGCCTCTGCCTCCCACATTCAAGTGATTCTCGTGCCTCAGCTTCCTGAGTAGCTAGGAATTCAGGCCTGCGCCACCATGCCCAGCTAATTTTTGTATTTTAAGTAGAGATGGGGTTTCACCATGTTGGCCAAGTTAGTCTAGATCCCTGGTCTTAAGGGATCTGCCCATCTTGGCCCCCCAAAGTGCTGGGATTACAGGCGTGAGCCACCATGCCCGATCCAAAAGATTGCATTTTTAAAAACAGTTTTCCAAATAGTTTTTGTTTTTTGTTTTTTGTTTTTTAAGGAAAGAAAACATCATCAGTATGATGTGTCTGGGATACACAGAGCAAACTGGGGGCTTTGGAATGACCGTGTGGGCAGCTTTTCCATTTCAAGTGCCAGCAATCCACCTAAAGGAAGTGCTGCCATAACTTATTGTTGTGTATCTATCTGAAAGGGGCCCTGCAAGAATACTTGCTAGGTTTGCCAGCAGTAGAATCTGCAGCTGGGACTGTGCATGGAAAGGGGGACTATGGAAGGTCCCAAAATTACTAGCAACGATTTCAATTCAGCAAACCTTTCTGGGAAGGTAGGTAGAGGCCCCAAGACCCCGCTGGATGGTTTCTCTTGCCCTCTGGCTGGGTGAGATACAAAGGAAAAGGGATGTCCCAGTGTGGATGAGCTACCCGTGAGGAGTGAACTGTTAATTTGTCTACCAAGTGGTACTAGGAAAACAACCTCTTGGGGTGGGCCTTTTGTAAAAAATGAGTTACCCTCAGCTTAGTTATAGGGCACTGTGTCTAAGAAAGCTGAAATTGCTTTGAAATTTTCTTGGCATGCTTTATTCACATGGTTGGCACTCATTTTTGAAAGCAGCAGATCCCATTATTCCTTCACACTACAAATTTTGATTGAGCACCTACTATGTGCCAGGCACAATGCTGGCCTGGGGTTTATGGCAGTGAACAAATGAGATTCCTGCCTCCATAAAGATAATGCCATAGTGGCCGATACAGCAAACAGCCGTTTTGAAACTTAGTTCCTAGGAGTCGGCTCTGGGTTTTTGTGGAGGGCATGAAAGGCAATCTGCTTCTGCCCTTTGCTGTCTCCTTACCCATGGTTTCCTTGATTCCCGGCGCCCTTTTTTTTCCTGTCCTTTTCCATTTTTCTTCCTCCTTCTTGGGTTCTCAGCCTTCAGGAATTCCCCTTTTTCTGTTCATAGAGTTGACGGAGTGCTTGCTTCCACTGTGCAGGGCCTTGCTGGCACCCTCTGGTTAGAGCCTTGGGTGTGTGAAGCTCTCATCTGAGGGATGTGTTGACTGCATGGATTGAGGTGGGATTAGAGTCACTTGATGCCTTCTCTAATGTTGCCCGGTGAGTGACTTGTTTCACAAGAAGAAATATTTAAGCCAAAAAAAAAACCATCCATCGCACCCCTACCACACTGGAGAGCATCTGCTCCCACCATTCAAATTTTTTGTCTTTGGAGGCCAGAGCTAGTGATATTGATACTGTAATTTCAATACAGTTGTTCCTTAGCAACGCCTCTTAGCCAATCTTTTATAATTTACCTTTAGTTTCAGAGCTTCTTACAACTAGACTCTGATAGAATTAGAACAAAGCATTTTAGGACATAAAAATTAATAATTTTTCATAAAGTTCTGTGGTTTTGTCATTCTTTATCCCTGTGACCCTGCCTCTCAGCCTCCTGGTGGCTCCCATTCTAGGACAGAATCTAAGGGATCTACAGCCAGGAGCTGTTATCTGCCTCACACTCCTTCAGCCCAGGAATAACCAAAGCAAATTGTTGTTTTTCCAATGAATTAGAAAATGAAAGAAGAATGAAGGTTTTCTTAAAAGCCACATCTCATACTCTGGCCAGTATCACAAAGCCTTAACTCATTCCGTTTCATCCCTGACCCTTCCAGAAAGACATATGTGTTTACTATCACTTTCCACTCTGTCCCTCCGCCTTCTCAGAGCAGTGTTTCATAACCAGGCTGCCAAGCAGCCCACAGGGCCTGGAGAAGAGTCGATAAATTTTAGGAACTTGAGGCCGGGCACAGTGGCTCACAGCTGTCATCCCAGCACTTTGGGAGGCCGAGACCGGTGGCTTGCTTGAGCACAGGAGTTCAAGACCAGCCTGGGCAACATGGCAAAAACCCGTCTCTACTAAAAATACTAAAATTACCTGGGCATGGTGGCGCACACCTGTGTACAGATCCCAGCTACTCGGGAGGCTGAGGCAGGAGAATTGCTTGAACCCAGGAGGTGGAGGTTGTAGTGAGCCGAGATCACACCACTGACTGCACTCTAGCCTGGGTAACAGAGTGAGATTCTGTCTCAAAAAATAAAAATTAAAAAATTAAAAAGTAGGAACTTGAAAAAAATAAAAATTAAAAATATATAAATATATATGTGTGTGTGCGCGTATATATATATGTGTGTATATATATGTATATACGTAGAGAGAGACAGAGACAGACACACACAGACAGGGTCTTCCTCTGTTGCCCAGGATGGAGTGCAGTGGCAGAATCTTGGCTCACTGCAACCTCCACCTCCCGGGCTCAAGCAGTCCTCCCACCTGAGCCTCCCAAGTAGCTGTGACTACAGGTATGCGCCACCACACCTGGATAATTTTTATATTTTTAGTAGAGATGGAGTTTCACCATGTTACACAGGCTAGTCTCGAACTCCTGAGCTTAAACTATCCGCCCACCTCAGCCTCCCAAAGTACTGGGATTACAGGCATGAGCCACTGTGCCCAGCCGAAAACCAACTCTTAACACTTAAGAAACCGAGTGTTTAAATCCTGTTTCTACTAAGTTGCTTCAGTCCTATTCAGTGTCGGCCTTTGCAAACATAAATATGAGTGTGTTGTCAAACTTTCCAAAGGCCAAAACAACCTTAACTTTGATTTGTCCAAAATTCTCTAAAAGTTTTGTGCTTTTTAATTTTTTAAATAGATTTCTTCTGTTGTATTTCTTTTTCTCACTTTCGTCATTTGCATTTAAAAATAACAATTCTTACTGCGATAATTCAGAAATAACCAAAGTAAAATAGTCTCCTGACGCCTATCCCCTTCAGTTTCTTCCTCTTTGTTGTAATTTACAAACGACAATTTTGTTTGTATCCTTCCATACTTGTTACAGTGCTCATGCAGATATATCGTATACACATGCATACACACACAAGATTGTGTCTTTACATATTAATATACACTGTGTGTGTTGCTATTATATGACCATCATTCATTGTATAAATTATTCAATACCTTGTATTTTTCACTTAAAAGTATATGAGTAGATATCCTTCTAAATCTGTACTTTTGGTCTGTCATATTCTTTTTACTTGCACAGAATTTTCTGGTAAGAATCTACTATCATTTAAGTCAACATTTCTTTACCTTTGGGGAATATCCAGGCTGCGTGTGGTTTTCTGAGAATAAATATTTTGCTGCAGATAAACTTCTGTGACATGTATCTTTATGTATTTCTGTTGGATAAAGCCCAGAGCGTACACATTTAAAAATTTTTAAGCACTGCCTGGTCGGGCGTGGTGGCTCACGCCTGTAATCCCATTGCTTAGGGAGGCCGAGGCAGGCGGATCACTTGAGGTCAGGAGTTTGAGACTAGCCTGCCCAACATGGTGAGACCATGTCTCTACTAAAAATACAAAAATTAGCATGTGCCTGTAGTCCCAACTACCCGGGAGACTGAGGCATGAAAACCACTTGAGCCTTGGAGGGAGAGGTTGCAGTGAGCTGAGATCGCACCACCGCAGCCTAGCCTGGGCAACATGTCTCAAAAAAAAAAAAAAAAGAAAAGAAGTGTAAACACTGCCCTAACACTTTTTAATATATGATTTATCTTAGTATGATTTATCTTAGTACTTTACAAATTTATCAGCAGATCATTACTGCTGAGATACATTTAAAGTCCTTATAGTAATTAAAGCCTTTTTCTGTAGCTGTGCTTTTCTGCTAGACCACTTCAAGTTGATTTTATTTACACTTTTGTTGTTTGAAAAAAAAAAATCTTTTTCCCACCAGGTTAGCTTTACTATGTTCACTTAATTGTATATTCACTTAATTGTTGATTATATTCACTTAATCAATTAGAACTAAAATGCCGTGTAGGTAAATTTAACTTAGCTGCCCGCCTTCTGCCAGTCAACCCAAAACCTCTAATAAATCATTAGTTTATTCCTAAAATGAACTCACAGAGTTTATTAGAGACTGCAGTTGTTTAAGAAGTTGTTCAGCTGCCTGATGGTTATGAACTAAAACTGTAAAGGTGGTGAGTAACTGAGCTCTTGGAGTGTTTGGAAATTCTAGACATTTGGCAAATGTGTAAGATATGGCACCGTTATTATGACCCAGACTCTCCGTGTTAATTATCTTCTGGGGAATTCTGTTTAATTTGTTTATTTAGTAAGAGAAAAAACACTAACAGAAGCCAGTTTACAAAACAATACAATTTGCAAAAATATAGAGGGAGAAATCCTTTTTACCCTCCCTATTCAGACTGCAAACACTTCTTTATTAAGGATGTTGGCCACAATTTGGTGAATTTGTCATACATCCCTGTAGGGCAACTTGGTTATATGTATCAAAACTCAAAAATCCTAGCACTTTCAGAGGCCGAGTTGGGTGGATCGCCTGAGGTCAGGAGTTCGAGACCAGCATGGCCAACATGACGAAACCCTGTCTCTACTAAAAATACAAAAATTAACCGAGTGTGGTGGTGGACGCCTATAATCCCAGCTACTCGGGAGGCTGAGGCAGGAGAATCACTTGAACCCCAAGAGGGTGGTAGTTGCAGTGAGCCAAGATCCCGCCACTTCACTGCAGCCTGGGTAGAAGAGTGAAGCTCCATCTCAAAACAACAAAAGCCAAAACAACCCTTAAAAATATTATTTGGTATAGTAATTCTCTTCTTAGAAGTTTGAGTAAAAAAAATTTCAAAACAGCCTAGTGAAAAAGTGGGATAAAAGTTAAAATAAATTATAGTGAATGGCCAGGGACGGTGGCTCACGCCTATAATCCCAGCACTTTGGGAGGCCGAGGCAGGCAGATTACGAGGTCAGGAGAGCAAGACCATCCTGGCTAACACAGTGAAACCCTGTCTCTACTAAAAATACAAAAAATTAGCCGGGCATGGTGGCGGGCACCTGTAGTCCCAGCTTCTCGGGAGGCTGAGGCAGGAGAATGGCGTGAACCTGGGAGGTGGAGCTTGCAGTGAGCCAAGAGCACGCCACTGCACTACAGCCTGGGTGACAGCGAGACTCCTCTCAAAAAAATAAAAAGATAGATAGATAGATAGATAGATAGATAGATAAAACTAAATTATTGAGCCATTAAAAATCATATGTGTAAAAAATATTTAATGACATGGGGAAATAGATACTATATAATAAGTAGGAGAAAGCAGCTTGAAAATTAGGATAGTTATTTCCCAGAATACTCCATTAGAGGCTGAGATTTTCCATGGCCAAATTAGCTTGAGATATGTTTAGCTGATCAGAATTTAACAAATGTATGCATTATGCATTGCAGAATTTGTCTTGTTAGAGATTCATAAAAAATAAAATATTTTCTAAATGTCTTGACTTTGAAACTTTTTCTGAGGAATACTTACTATCTTCTTTTAGAACACTTAGGTTGGCTAGAACATAGCATAAGAAGTGCCAATATAGCCAGGTGCGGTGACTCATGTCTCTAATCCCAGCACTTTGGGAGGCCCAGGTGGGCGGATCACTTGAGGTCAGGAGTTTGAGACCAGCCTGGCCAACATGAGGAAACCCTGTCTCTACTAAAAATACAAAAATTAGCCAGGCCTAGTGATGCACACCTGTAGTCCCAGCTACTTGGAAGGCTGAGGCATGAGAATCGCTTGAACCTGGGAGGTGGATGTTACAGTGAGCCGAGATCACATCACTGCACTCCAGCCTGGGCAACAGAGAGAGACCCTGCCTCAGGAAGAGAAAACAAAAGTGCCAATGTGGTGTTCAGTCTCATTTTTTGCTTTTAAAACATAGTATATAAATGTATTATGTGTTTACATATATATGCTTCTGTTCATTTGTGTGCATGTAGGCACAGAGAAAATAAGCCGGAGAAAATATATGAAAAGCTCATCTCAGAGTTGTGAAATTGCTGATAATTTTTTTCTTTATATTAGTGTGAATTTCCCAAATTTTCCACAAAAAAATAAAAAATAAAAATCACTTCCAACACTGAAAAAACTGTGTTTTTAAATTCCCATAGAGTTAATAAAAACCACTGGTGAAAAGGGATTAAAAGGAAAAACAGTCATATAGAAAAGAAAAGATAAGCCTTGGAGTCAGATCTGAGTTCTTCCAGTTCGTGATCTCGAACAAAGCATTGAACTTGCAAAATAAGAATATAGTTAATACTTCTTACAGGGCTGTTGTGAAAATCACATCAGGTACCATACGAACATGTCTAATACATGAGTTTAGATATGCAAAGATTGTGTTGTTTGAGATTTTTGGTTGTGATTACATGTGTAGAGAAGTACCTCTGTAAATGAAGTTTACTATATATTGGGATAAATGTTTTTCCTGTGGAAATAGACTTCTGAAATGATGAATGAAATGCTCTCGTTCTTAAAGGAAGGGTGTGGTTCACTACACTGAACTGGAGGGAAATGATTCTAGACTAACTTAGATGATTTCCATTTAATTTTGAGTCAGAATTCTTTTTCCCCCCATCTAGTTGCTTTTAGCTCTTGTTTCACTTACCATTCTCCATTACCTGAGACCCAGACCCTTCCTATGGCATTTTTTTCAAATTAAAAACAAAAATTATTAAAGAGTTTAGTCAGTTTCTCATGAAACTGTAGAATTTCTTATTGGGAAGATTTTCTTTTAGTATATAACACATAATCACTTTAAAATGTTAAGATTTTGGTACTGTGAATGATAAAGTATGTTTTCACACTTTCTTCATCTGATTTTTGCAATGTTTTCTTTTTTCTCTATTTCTCACATAGCAACTCTACAGAAAAAAGCCAGGTTTGGCCATCACGTTTGCAAAGCTGCCTCAAAATTTGGACAAAAACCGATATAAAGATGTACTGCCTTGTGAGTATCCGGCATGAATGCCTCCTTCCCCCCTACACTGAGATAATGTTTCCCTTTTTAAAACAGATTGTCTGGTATTCTGGAACGATTTTCAGTGTGTCTGTAAACACCACCGTCTTTATTGCAGCCATTTCAGACTCTGAACAGTTGGGGAATAGTGTTTATGCTAATGAGGCAGAGCTGCAGATGGGGCTGGGAACTGAACTCTGGTTTACTTGGTATGATAAAAATAATGCCTGGAATAATCGGTCAATTTTTCTCTTCCCCGCAGATGACACCACCCGGGTATTATTGAAGGGAAATGAAGATTATATTAATGCAAGTTACGTGAACGTAAGTTAGGAATCTGGATGATGCTAAAGAGCACACTCACCACTGTCACAACGATGATGAGGGCCTGTGTGGGGCTTTGCAGTTGACACAGTGCTTTCCCGTTCACCACTGCATTTCAGCACCACAACGGCCACGGGAGGGAAGTCAGAATAGTCTCATTTTACAGAGGAGAAAACTAAGGTTCGGAGAGTTAAAATCATTCGAAAAGTCACAAAGCTAACAGAAGATGGGACCAGACTTGTTCTGTGTTTCCAATTCAATCGTCCACATGCCCCTGTACTGAGCTGCTTCCATTCAGGTGTTTGTTTTTGCTAGTGGTATGTTTGTGACTGTCTATGATGTGTTTGTGACTGTCTGTTTCTCTCCATGTAATAAGTGTAATCCTGCCTTAAAAAAAAAAGAAAAAAAAAGAAAACCTCCTGTGTACATATAAGCCAAAAAGAAAAAGTGGAACGTTTCACGTGTTTTGGGAAAAGCACTTATTTTCTCTCTAAAAATGCATCTTGGGCAACTTACTTGGCCTCTCTAGACTTCCATTTCTTCTATCTGAACTTGGGGTCAGACTTTCTGTAGCCAGCCAGATAGTAATATGTGATCTTTGCATTTGAAATGTAACCACTTAAAAGGATTAAAAGCCGCTCTTAGCTTGCAAGGTGGCAGACAGATTTGGCCTTCAGGCGATACGTGGTCTGCCAACTCCTAAATAGACAGACGATTTCTCAGATTAAGTTCTCAAGTTATAGCAAAGTGTCAAGAAATGCCCTAATAAAAATTGGCCTCATCAGTAATTCCACCTGTTCCAAAGCATCTATGGGATTCATCCTTAAAAGCAGAGCATCAGAAACGTTAGGAGCAGCAACACCACAAAGCCTAGTCTTTTCGTGTAATCCCAGGACTGAGGAAGCCATTTACCCAAGCACCAGCCAAACTGCGAATTAGAAGCCTGCCTTTACCTTGCTCACCTGAGAGTGAGTGAAGCCCAGTGCCAGCTCAGAGCTCAGCAGGTCCTGAGTGTTCTTTCGTCAGAAGGACTCAGTCCAGAGGGCAGAAAGGAAAATGGAGCAGGAATATTTCCACCTGAAACATTCATTTCAAAACATTTCAACATTTAATGTCAAGATTGACCAACTTCCAAGCATTTGAAGCCATGCAGAAAGCCAAGTGCAACAAGAATTGGTGGTGTAAACCTGTAAGGTGTATGCTTTAAATAAATGTAAATAGATTTTGATAGAAAACCCTGCATAGGGAAAGACTTAGGGGTAGGATTGGTACATACGACGGAAAATGCAGATAGCCAATATGGATTATATTTAGGATAGAGCAATGAAAGTCATTTAAACTCTTCTGCCATGTCACAGATAGATTTCTGATTTTTGCCTACTGAATACCACACACTTTTATCTTAAAGATCTGATGCTGGTGTTTGTCAGATATTTTTCAAGAAGCATGAGAAATAACTTGTTTGATTTTCCTTATTTGCTATGAATTGATAAAGAGATATTTTTCTGGTGCGATGTCAGTTAGCAAGTAGAAGAGTTTAAAATCCAGTTCCCTGTGCACCCTGAGGCAGCAACAGATTCTAATACTTTACCAATTTCTTGCCAGATGGAAATTCCTGCTGCTAACCTTGTGAACAAGTACATCGCCGCTCAGGGTCCCCTGCCGCATACCTGTGCACAGTTTTGGCAGGTCGTCTGGGATCAGAAGTTGTCACTCATCGTCATGTTGACGACTCTCACAGAGCGAGGGCGGGTAAGTAGCTTGATTTCCAATTCAGCTGTGTGCAGTGTCACATCCTGCTCTGTGGAACATGAATCTCAGCCCTGGGAAGGGTCTTCACTGTCTCCTGGTCCAGCCCGTATGTGACCCTAAGTCTCCTCTACAGAGCAACCAATAGACACCCCTAGTGACGGGAAGCTCAGCCCTCCTCTTCCCCAGTCCCAGCTTGGATCCATTACAACAGGCCAGAAGGCACTTCTCCTAGCTTTACTTCATGTGCCCCAGATCCCCTGCCGTGACGGGCCTTGCCCATTCAGGACAAGTGCTGGTCCTGAAAGAGCAATGTGTGTGCCAGGTTAACAGTGGCCTTTGTAAAAAGGGGAAATTGCATCACTATGCCATTTTCCATAGAATCCGTTCGGGCAGCTTGGCACTGTCCCTGTCTTGTCTGTCTGCACTTCTCTTTTCCCTGTAAAGTTGACTCTACCTTTTCAGCAGGAAGTCATTCTTCTCCTCAGAGAAAAGGGAGTGCCCCCAGGAATGGTCTGTTGTCTTAGGGCTGATGACAACACTAAAGGTTGGTTGCACTGGATAGCAGCCCCCTTCTTTCCCTTGTTCTGCTTCTTCCAGCTTGGGAGAAAAGGCCCTTTCTGTGATCCAGGAGGCCTCAGCTTCCTCCAGCCACTCCTATGGCTGCTGCCTGCCAGCTCTGTGCTGCCGGCAGCCCTTCTCTTTTGTTGATGTCCACTGTACACCTGAGCTCATCTGAGGTCTCGCTTGTGACCTGGAGGGTTTGTTTCCCAGCCCTTTCTTTCGCACTGAAACCATTCCAGCTGCTTTGTCAGTTTCCTGCATTAGAGATTCCCATCTCCTCTGAGGTCTAGCATTCCCTTCGCTATCTCTGGCCCTGGAACTTAACCTCCCCTGTTTATCCATTGGTAGAAACCTGTTCTTCTGAAATCCAGGGTGCATGTTTCCTCTCTCTTCTGTTGCAAACTCTTGGATGACAGGATGACCTCAGCCCTTTATCCTGAAGACCCTAACCCGCCTGCATCTCCACCCACCAGTTCTTCCAGATTAGGAGTCCATCACTCCAGGCAGCAGCTTTGCACCTTTCTCTGAGAGATGAAACTTTCAGCATCTCCCATTTGTTTTCTCCCATACCATGCATTTAATAGAGTGGGACTCCCAGCAGGTGTGCAGCTGGCTGGAGTCCACCCCCACTCACCAACCTCGCTGTACTGCTCTCAGGTCTGCAAGTGCAGAGAGAGCCTCCTTTGAAGCCTCATATCCCCAGCAGTCAATGGGACACTCCCTCACAAGATACTTGATTTCTCCCTTTTAAAATTCCTACCCAAAATGTTTTTCTTTGTGCTCTCCCTTAAGGCTCATGGGTTTCTTCTTAGAAACATTGCAATTGAATAAGTTATTCTCCCTCACTTTCCATCAGAGATGTTTCTTTTGGAGAGAAATATCATTTTTTACAACTATATGTGAATAATACAGGTACTCTTCCTGGCCCACTGGCTGTCAGAGGCAGGGGCATTGAGGTCAGGGGAGGTGTTTGAGTTCGGCACCACCACTTTCCACTGTTTAACCTTACACAGGGCTCTAAGCCTCAGTTTCCTCGTCACTAGAAAGGTGGTGGTAATGCCTGTCTCCTGGGATTGTTTTGAGAATTAAGAATGAGCTACCCTGGGCTGGCTGCCCCTCCCGTAGTGGGTGCTCCACATGGCATAGTGAGTCCGGATCCTGGCCCCCTTGTCTCACAGGGCCAGAGGCAGATAGGTTTGCTGCTCTGGGCAACATTAGGGAACCCTGGGTTGCCATGAGGATCATGTGAGGTGATAGGAAGAGGTTTGAGGCAGCACAAAGCTCTATAAACCTCCTTGCTCTTGTTATCTGTTAAACACACTGTTTGATAAAATGTGCACTTGGGCAACGAGGCTCTTCAACAGAGGACTGATCTCTGAGTCAGGTTTCATCAGGCCCCATGGTTGGTTCAGCAAATGGATCTAGGCACTGATTCCTTCCACCTCCTGAACCCAGACCCATCTGCTCATTCGTTGATAGGACACATCTACCTAAGTGTCCTCACATACAAGGTGCCTGAAGCTGAAGCTGTCAGCCATGCACCTGCACCCAGGTGGTCCATGCCCTGAGCTCACCATCCTGGCCAGAGGCACCCATCTGCCCAGTCACCCGAGCCAGGAACCTGGAATCGGTCTTACCCCTCCCTTCTCTTCACTTCCCACATCCACTCACCGTGGTCTGCCACCGCCAGTCTCCCCTCTGTCCCCCAAACCCCCACCTTCTCTCAGAGCTTTTGCATTTTTCTTCCAGGAGCAGCAGCAGCAGCCTCCTTAGTGGCTTCCTGGCCTAGAGGCTCCCCCAGCCCCTGTCTGGTCCATCCATTGGCACGGCTTTCAGCGATACCTTTCCAGAGGGTTGCCTGGTCCTTCCATTTCCCTGCTCAAACCCTCTGGTGGCTCCTCAGGTGCACTAAGTAAAGTCTCACCTTGAGACTGACTTGTACCTTCTGTGCAGGTGTATTGTACTGTCTGTTGTTCCCTGGGTACACCACGTGCCTCTTTACCTCTTGACCATACGTGTCCCATTCCTTCTGCCTGAATGATCTATCCTTGCCTTGCCAACCTGATGAAGAGCCTCGTGCTTCAATACTGAGATCTCCATCCCCTCTCTCCGGGACATTGCCTCCTCCTCTGTGAGCCACCTGTGTCTCTGACTTCCCTCTTTCTTTCCTTTTCACCACATTCCCCCCACATCGATTCGAGAGCACCTTGAGGATGGTGCCACATCGTGTCTAATTCATCTCTGCATCCCCAGCGATGTTTATTGACTAAGTGAGCAAGAAAGCAAACTTTTCACCATGAGGCCTTCTAAATTTGACCCATGACTCCCTTTAAACCCTATCTGGTCCATCTTCCTGAGATAGTGCTCGGTCTCCTCCTTTGGCATGTTATCCATCTTTAGAAACCTGTTCTTCTGAAATCCAGGATGCATATTTCCTTCCTCTCCTGTTACATACCCTTGGATGACCAGATGACCCGAGCCCTTTATCCCTAAGTTCCTATCTCATCCTCATCACCACCCAGCAGTTCTTCTGGATTAGGAGTTGGTCACTCCAAGTGAGCAGGTTTGTCCCTTTCTCTGAGAGCTGAAATTTTCAGGATGTCCCATTTGTGCTCACCCATATCATGCGTTTAGTAGAGCAGGACTCACAGCAGGCGTATGGCTTGTCTTACACCCAGCTTGTGGCTTGTGCTCACCCATACCATGCGTTTAGTAGAGCAGGACTTACAGCAGGCATATGGCTTGTCTTCCACCCAGCTTGCGGCTTGCTCCCTCTGGTCTAGAAAGGCACATCCTTTCAGAAGCCATCTCCCTGGTCAGCTTTCCCTTCTGGAAGCCTCTTCTGGAAACCACACTTGGGGCCTGGAAAATGAGAAACAGGCCCCACTCAGGCCTGCGAATCCCTGAGGACGGAGCATTCTGAGTTCTTCTGGCAGCATCTGCCCAGGGTCTCGTCGCCAGCAGCATGTTGCCAGCCACCCAGCTTCAGTGACCTTCGTTGTCCATGGACGCTTCTCAAGAAGTGCTTCTTCCCTCCCTACATACGCTCAGCTTTGCATATGTTACTGTTTAATTTAACCACAGCCCTAGGAAGGTGCATTTTCTTGTCATTCCAGAGTATTATCAGCCTGGCTAAGGGCTCACAGGCCTGTTGTGTCATTCCAGCTCTGCCCCAGTTCTCTCTGTGTGATCTGGCACACATTGATTCATTCTCTGAGCCTCAGTTTACTCATCTGCAAAACAGAGACAATCATAGTACCTACCTCATAGGGTTGTTTTGAAGCCAAGGTAAAGCCATGTTCATGAAAGGCACCATTCAGTGCTTAGCATCTACAGTTCTGAAGATATGAGGCTTCAGCATCATCACCCCTCATTGCAGCAGCATTAATGTGGAGACTGAGGCCCAAAGAAGTTAAGTAATTTGCCCGAGATCACTAACCAAATATGTTTAGTAGAATTTATTAACCAAGGTTGAAACTCAGGATTTCCATAGACTTGTTCTTTCCACTGCACCCCCAATTTTTTCAGATCCAAATTGAGCTGCAATCTGTATTTGGTCAGAGGTAAAGAGAGAGTCTAGTACTGGTCAGATTCACTGTGGAATAAGGGAAACCTCTCTGGCAGTACAGATATTCGTAATTCTGCCTTGCATAGGTTGATCTCGTCAGAGAATATCTTCCCTGCAGTTATCTTGTGGGCAGGACCATTGGGAGCCTACAGGGCAGGGATTTATCCTTCCTGTGCAGATGAGGATGCGAGAGAGAACTTGTGTCTGTCAACTCTGCCTTGGTCCCCACAGCCCTTAACCCCTCATGTCTAAGCAAAGTCACAAAATGGCTACTAGCCGAAATTACCCATGTTTAAGGTTTCCAAGTAAATTCTTAACTCTAGCTTTCTGATGGCATACTTTAATTTCAAGTATTCACTGTGACATTTGAAAGTAAGAATAGAGAGGCTGTTTCCCAACAAATTACACATGTCTTTTGGTTATACCACTTTTCCACCATGAACAAATGTAATTCTTACTTAAGTTGCTATAACCACATACAGGCTTGGGGGAAAATGCTTGTTTAATAAGTTAGGATCTAACTGACAAAAGGATCTATGATGGGATGGACAGCCTAGCCCTGAAGTTTGCTTAGAAGCCAGAGGCAGGTGCTAAGATGGCTTATAGGACAAGCTGCAGGTTTTAGAAGCGGGGATAGAAATTGGGGAGGGTGGTGGGATCAGCCCATCTGTGGGGATAGCACAGCCATATTGAAAGACACTGGGGTGCCATAGGAAGAGTGCTGGCCTGCATCACTGCAGCCCCATGGCCTTGGGCAAGTCACTCAATCCCGAGTAGCCCTGGGTTCCTTGTCTGCTGTGTGGGATATCACCTCTTTAGGGCATCACCTAAGAAAGCCTTCAGGGGCTTCGGAGACACTTCTCCAGTGAGAAAGGTATTCATCTCGATTTGGGAGTCCCTTAATCTGGGTTTTTGTGGAACCTCATCACTCTTACTCAAGCTGGTATATAACCCATGACAGCAGCAGAAGTAATGGCCACCCCTGGCCTGCCCCCCACAGTGGCTAAGCTCTGCACACCCATGCCAGCCGCCTCACCAGCATTGAGGCAGGAGCCATCTCCATCTTTCTGGTGGAAAACAGGAAAATCAGAGAGGTTAAGCAACTGTTTCGACATCATCTGGCTGACAAATGGAGGAGGAAAGGATCCCAGCGGAGTTGTGTGTGACACCAGATGTGTGCCCTTAACTGCCGTGCCTGGAGGCCTCCCCCTCAAAAGGGTGGGGAGGATGGTGGAGGAAGGGTGCAGGATGAGGGGCCGTTGGAGGCGGGGAGGGGCATGAGGGGCTGCGGTCGGGGAGGGTAGAGAGGTTGCTCACAGGCCAAGGTCCTGCATCTGAGGCCACTGGTGCTGAAGACGCTGCGTCTCTCGTCCTCCTCCTCCAGGCTGCAGCCTGGGGCTGAGTGGAGACCTATGGCCTGGTCCCTGGCAGGCTGCCCCCACCCCGCCCTGAGAAACAGCTGATGGACTTGGCTGAGTTTGTTTTCTCCCATCAGCTCTCTCGGGTGTGCATGAGAGGATGCCTAACCTGTCCGCCTGTCCAGGGTTAACTGCTTGCGTGGACACCCCACAGAGGGAGCTCACATATACTCTCGGTGGTTCCTTACAGACCAAATGTCACCAGTACTGGCCGGATCCCCCTGATGTCATGGACTACGGCAGCTTTCACATCCAGTGTCAGTCAGAGGACTGCACCATTGCCTATGTGTCCCGAGAAATGCTGGTCACAAACACCCAGGTGAGCCGCAGCCTGAGGGGCACAGTGGAGGGGCAGGTGCTGAATCAGCGGCCGCTGTCATCTCAGGTGGTCACGCTTCTAGGTGTGTCCTCTGTTTCCACCTGGTGTCAGTAAGCGTGCAAGACTGCCCATCAAACAGCTGGGGCCCAGAGTTCATAGTGGCCCTAGTCACAACAGGCAGGAGGTGCAAACAGCCCAGCATCCATCGACGGAGGAATGGATAAACCGCACATGGTCTGTCCATACAATGGAATATGATTCAGCCTTTAAACGGAAGGAGATTCTGACCCCTGCTACAACATAGGGCAACTTTGAGTGTATTATGCTAAGTGAAATAAGCCAGACATAGAAAGACACATACTGTAGGATTCGACTTCTGTGAAGTGCCTAGAGTAGTCCATAGAGACAGAAAGTAGAACGGCGGTTGCCAAGGGCTTGGGGAAGGAGGAAAAGGGAGATCTATGGACATTATGCCATATGGCATAATGAGTGCGGGGTTTATGTTTGTGGGATATTTTAAAGTTCTGGAAATAGGTAATGGTGATGGCTGTACAGCATTGCAAGTATTCTCAGTGCCGCTGAACTGTACATTTACATGTGGTTACAGTGGTAAGCCTCATGTTAGTGTATTTTGCCACAGTTGGAAAAAAAAAAAAAAAAAACAGTGAGCATGTGTGGCCCCTAATGGCAAGTACCATAGGAGCAAATGGAGGAGATCTGGGCAGAAGTGATCAAGGAAGGCAGCCCTGCAGGACAGGCCCACAGCGGAGCCTGAGAGGAGATGGGGATCTTTGGGGAAGGAGGGAAGGAATTGCTAGTGGCCACAGCGGGGCTGTGCACAGAGGGAGAAAGCATCAGGAGACAGGGCCACCCTTGTGTCTGGGTTGGGGCTGGGTCCTCATGCTGACCACCAGGATGGGCTCACCAAGGCCACTGCGTCTCCCACAGACCGGAGAAGAACACACAGTGACACATCTCCAGTACGTCGCGTGGCCTGACCACGGTGTGCCCGATGACTCCTCCGACTTTCTGGAATTTGTAAACTATGTGAGGTCTCTGAGAGTGGACAGCGAGCCCGTCCTAGTTCACTGCAGGTATGGCGCTTGCTGTTTTGTTAGGTTTGGAATCCTTTCCCCGTTGGAAAAGGCCTGAAGAGAATTGGCAGGCGCCAGACCCACCCTACATCCCACAAAGTAGTGTGCCCTTACAAACCTCTGTTGACTGTGGTTCTTCACCATTTCAAAAGTGATTTGGAATTTTATGAAATCCTAACTTTGTGAATGTAGCACAGAACTGAAGAAGAAAGTCCCCTCACACACCTTTCTCCTGTCCTTCTGTCAGCTGACCTTCGTCATAGGTGTGTGTGAGAAAGAGAGTGGGTTTGGCACTTCACAGTGGCCCTCTTTCCACTGCCTGCTAGGCCCCAGCCTCGGATGTGTGAGGATAGGCTGTCTCAGCCTGTTTGAGAGCACACCCTCAGTGTGTGTTTTGTCTTCTCAAAGGCTAGGGGAGGAAAGTCCCTTTGGAGTCAGTGGGGAACTGCTCGCTGGGCCATGCGAAGAAAAGGCTACCAGTCAAATCCCAAGTCTCTCTTCTGTCCCCTCTCCAGTGCTGGAATAGGTCGAACCGGTGTGTTGGTCACTATGGAAACAGCCATGTGCCTAACTGAGAGGAACCTGCCCGTTTACCCACTGGATATTGTCCGAAAAATGCGAGACCAGCGCGCCATGATGGTGCAGACATCAGTGAGTAGAAATCCAGTAATAACAGTGGCTGGTGCTTTCTGAGCACTTACACCAGGCAGGCCTGAGAGAAGGGCTTTGTGAGTCAACAGACTGCAGCTCAGGGGGACTGAATCACTTGCCCAAGGTCACAGATCTTATCAGCGGCTACAGCCCACACCCATCTCACCTCTGAGCTCTGCTGCCTCTCTGGTTTATTTCCTGCCAGCCCGTCTGTCAGGGAACAGCCCTGGTTGCATTCTGTATCATTGAACAATTATTTGTCCATCACCCCCCCCCCCCACCTAGACCTGGGTACCCCTTTTGGCTCAGTGGATGTTGCATATGACCCTACTTTGAGCTCTGGCCCACTCGTGTGGTGCTTGAGTACCTGCAGTGTCCTCCACGGGCAGGACAGAGCTCAAAGTAGGGTCATGTGCAACATCCTTTTGTCCTCAAGAGGAACTCTTGGGGATTTCCCCTGGAATTGCAAGCGGGGCAGTGAAGCGGTGTGGAAAGAGCATGATTAAGGCCGCACCACAAATGGAACAACCTTTGCATAAGTCCTGAACCTTTCTCCAAGCTTCAGTTTCCCTGTGCAAAATGGGGACCATCCCACATTCATCCATTCATTCATTCATTCATTCATTTGACAAAGAATGGTGCAGAGACTGAAGCTTGTATCTAGTAGGAGAACTGGATTAGTCTATGCTAAGTGTCAGCAGCAATGAGGGAAGTTGAGGGCTGTCTGAGAACATGGTGGAAGAGTTACCTAAAGCAGGATTGGAAGGTCTAAGAAGGCTTCCTAGAGAAGTGGCCTCTCTGGCAAAACCCCCAGGATACGTGAGGAGTTAGCAAAGAAAGGAGCAGGAGCTATATGTTCCAACCAGCTGTGTCTCTTCACAGGCTGTGGACAAAGTTTATAAGATTTCCCTGATAGATTTTAAGCTTTGGTAGTGTTATATTAGTTTGTACCCAGAAAATCTTAAGAGAAAAAAAATCAGCTTATGTTATTAGGGCCATTCTCTGCCTTGTTTTTTGCTATAGAAGACCTCGTGACTGGTTAAAAAGAAAAAAGTTCATCATCCTGGAAGATTTTCCCAGCTGGAAGCCGGGCACGGTGACTCATGCCTGTAATCCCAGCACTTTGGCAGGCTGAGGGAGGTGGATCACTTGAGATCAGGAGTTCAAGACCAACCTGGCTAACGTAGCGAAACCCCATCTCTACTGAAAATACAAAAATTAGCCAGGCATGGTGGCATGTGCCCATAGTCCCAGCCACTTGGGAGGATGAGGCAGGAGAATTGCTTTAACCTGGGAGGTGGAGGTTGCAGTGAGCCAAGATTACGCCACTGCACTCCAGCCTGAGTGACAGAACAAGACTCGGTCTCAAAAACTAGATAGATAGATAGATAGATAGATAGATAGATAGATAGATAGATAGATAGATAGATAGATAGATAATGATAGATAGATAATGATTGATTGATTTTCCTAGATAGATAGATAGATAGATAGATAGATAGATAGATAGATAGATGATAGATAGATAATGATTGATTGATTTTCCTAGCTGGAGAAGCTCAGACTAAATGCTTTTTCCCCCCTGTATACTTTGCTACAATATGTTTCTTAGGTATTTGCTAATATAAATAACTGTATCCTGCAGAGCCTCTTTCAGTGGCTCTGCTTTATAAAACAATCCAGACTCCTTACCCCGGCACAAGGTGCCCACAACTAGGTCCCAGCCCACCTGGGCAACCCCTCCTCCTCCACATGCCCAGGTGTTGAGTCCAAGAGCAGGCTCATTGACCCCATTTCTCAAAATGGGCTCTTACTGGGGCTTCCACACTTCCACTTACAAGAATGGCCGCCCTGCGGGGGCCTTTGCTGCTTCCCGACTCCCCCAGACTGCCAATTCCTCCCTCTGTCATGTTTCCATGACACTTTGTCCATCTCCCTCTGGGAGTGCCCCCTCCCCACGTCATAATGGAACTAGGGCTTCACAGGTGTACCTGGCCTGTGGCCCAGAGTTGGTGCTCAGGGAATGTTTACAAATGCTGCAAAAGACCCACCGGTACAGGGTGAGAGGCAGCATTTCCTGGAACTACAGGACTTGACAGCTTTTTTTTCTTTTCCAGAGTCAGTACAAGTTTGTGTGTGAAGCGATTCTTCGTGTGTATGAAGAAGGTTTAGTCCAAATGCTGGATCCTAGTTAAGACAACTGTGAAAACGTTCATTCCTCTTTCCCAAGGGCATCCTCCTTGAGAGAGGAGGACAGACCTCTCTGGAAGCAGCAAGAGGAACCAGTAGCTGTGGGAAGGGAATGGGCACCTCTGAACCCAGGCACTTTAAACTTCTATAGAAAAGATATCGTGTACATAGGAACTGGTGTAGATAAGCATGCAATTATGGCATCATGTAGGCCTGTATTTCTATGGAAAGATACAAAAGGGATCTCAGTTTGAGGCCTGTCCTAATGCCTTCTTCCCTAACGTCACCACACACACCCCTGTCAGCATCCTGGAGCAATTGAGACGGGACACCCACAGAGCTGTTGACCTCCCAGCAACAAGATGGTGTGGTTATCTCGGGTTGTTTGGATGTTTTGTTTGTTTCTATGTGTCATACTGTAAGGGCTGAGCTTTCTGTGCTTCTAGGTGGAGCTGGAACAGTTCAGATTCACCTGCCCCGATGCTAAGGAAACCCTGACGAATGTACTAGATGGCAGGGTGCTGGGGGTCAGGCTGAAGGCTGAGCAACACCTCTCTGCCCTCCCTCCTTTTGTCCCATCTCCCAGCGACTTCCAATATTCATGTTTCTGAGAATCGTGTCCCTCTTCAGGTTCCCTCTTGGTGTCTGACCTGGATTAGTAATGTGCATTCAGGTGAATTTTCAGCTGAGGCTCTGAGAACTGGGACTCTCAGTGTGTTCTGGTCATCTTGTGGCTTAGTTGTAGAAGCAGATGTGTCTCTTGCCTCTGCTTGCCTCCTACTGCACACTCAGCACCCACGACTGGAATCACCGACTACTGAATCTCCTACATGTATTGCTGCTACTTCAAGCTCCTCCACTTGAAACCTTATGATTTTCCCAAGGGGAGATGGGACAGTGTCATCTAAATATTCCGAATGTTTGGCCTTCTGAGAAAAGAGCTTCTAGTAATTGAACCATGGGAAACACAGCTTCTGGAGGGTTGGCCACGCGGGTGTGTACGTGTGTGTGCCCAGGGGTGAGTGTTTCTCAGGATTCCTAACGATTCAAATTACCGTTGAGTATATATAAAGAATGAGTCTCTGTATAGAAGAACAAATGTGTGCATTCACCCCCAGTCACAATGGTCTCCATTGCATTTCAAAGGAGAGGATCAGACTATCTGAATATAAACACAATCTGATGTTAATTTATTCTAAGAACACCATCATTTTGATTGTCCTAAAGAATTCTGCCTTTGTGAGTACTGTGTTAAATTTCTTAAAATTTGTGACAGGATTGTAGCAAATTATTATTTAAGGAAAATAAATTGCATAAACATTTAATGTGGTATTTTTAAACAGCGGTTTTTATGTACTCAGAAGAGGAAGTTAAGCCAGGTTCTTAATGGTATTTATAGAAAAGATGTTTTCATATTATAATGCACATAAATGAAGCCATTTTGATATTCAGCAAATTGGGTGCCAGTTGAATAGTTTGCTGGTGGCAAGACAGATAAAGACCTATATAGGGGTTCTTTATCTCCAGAGCTAGCATATTTACTTGCATGCTTTCTGTCTTTTCCACATGGATATTTTACTGCTAAGTGGCAGAGGTGGAAGGGAGATGTCACACAGTACCATAACCCCATACTGGAAACAAGAAACCACCAGAAAGTTTGCAGCTACGGGGCAGGGGACTCAGTTCCTGCACCCACTCAGCACTACTTGCAGGCCTGGTCACTTAGAAGCTCTACCTCTCTTTCATTATCTGTAAAATAAAAACAATACTTAGGACTTTAGTTTGAACGTGAGGATTGAATAAGATCATGCTATTCATGTGACTTTTTATCACCTGGAACAGCAACAGACACTGCTGTGGGTGAGTTACTTAGAAAAACTTACTTATCAGTGATTAGCCTAAAAACACATCAGTCAAAAGGAGAATCCACTGGGTTTTTGTTTCTCTTCTTAGAGACAGGGTCTCACTGTCACCCAAGCTGGAGTACAGTGGCATGATCATTGTTCACTGCAGCATCAAATTCCTGGGCTCAAGCAATCCTTGCACCTCAGCCTCCTGAGTAGCCGGGGCTATAGGCACTTGCCACCTCACCTGGTTCTTTTTGTTTTTTTTGTAGAGACAGGAACTTGATGTGTTGCCTGGACTGGTCTCAAACTCCTTGGCCTCAAGTGATCTTCCCACCTCAGCCTCCAAAACTGTTGGGATTATAGGCGTGAGCCACTGCGCCCAGCCTAACTGGGTGTTTATGAGAGGAAAATGGAAAATGCTCTTCTAGAAGAGAGAAAAGAAGAGCACAAAATAATCTGGACTCCCAAAAATTCTCTCAGCAAAGCTCCAAGAAAGGGGAGGGTGGAGGGAACACTGGCATAAATTTAAATGCCATTAGGATATTTAGCAAATCATTACTGTTTGGTAAAAATGCATCGTCACCCTGTGTGCAAAATACTTGCAAAGTAGTCTAAATGTCTTTGGAGATGGGTGTTTTACTGTTTTTTTCAAAACCAAATTGTTTATTATGGTTTCAGAAATGTGGCCATGATGGTCACATAAATTTCTAAAAAGCCTACCAAAGGTTGCAAGCAGTCTTTTCTGCCACTGGGCAGGCCAGCAGTTCAGACCCAGCAGAGGTTGCCAGGAACAAAATCCAGGAAATACTGGGAAGAACAAGACAAGAGAATTACCTAAAAGAGCAAACAACATAAGTAAATCCTGTAGCTATTACCAATTAAAATCCATAGCTCAAGATTCCTGTTTCACTACCTTATGCACTTAAGCAATTATACTTAAGCCTTTTTTTAGTCCTAAGTGAAGAACTTCATCAGAATCAGGATAAATATTTTGCCTGGGAAATTTGGCTGGATATGAATGGAGAAGACATTTACATCCTACGTTCTGGCACTTTCTGAAAGATCTAATTAAACTCCACGTTGATGTGCCAATTTAATCAAGATGAGAGATCCCTGCTGGTGTCACCCTCTAGAACCCACACTTGGTGTTCTGACTTTCCAGAAGAAAAATTGCAACTCAGTTTGGTTAGGGGGCAGTGGTTGGATCACACGCTTGTACTAGTCTTTCGTTTTCGACCACAGTAATTCATATTTAAATACGCTTTTAGATTAGTTTGGACACTCGCTGCTGTGTTGCTACTTGACTTTTTTTTTTTTTTCCCCTTTGTCCCTCAGAAATGAGCATTTGAGGGCAAGCGAAAAAGACCTCTTTATCCTTCAGAGGCAATAGAGAGGCAGCAGACATGGGGGAAGACTATGAGAGGCAGGGCTTGGGTCTAGATCTGGACTTAGTCAAGTTATGTTGCCCTCAACCCTGAGTTTTCTTAGATGTAAAAAGGGAAGGTTGGGCTGGGCTAGTGAGGTCAAGACTTGCCATTCTGGGAGCCTGATATTCCAGAGAATCAAAATTAATACTAAACCAAAGCTTTATGGCTGCTACAGAGACATGTCACATTTCTGTGACTTGTCACCAAGAGGTTGTCCCTCAGACTTTGGCACTGTTAAATGCAAAGACAAGGATGGCCACCCCCTCGTTCTTGCTTGTTGTCCTCAGCTGAGAGCAGTCTCGGTAAAGATGGCAAAGATTCGGTGACCTCCGACCGGGGACCAAATGCTTGAGAGTCTGATGGCCGGGCTGGGCCACGATTCTCATAGCTCTCATTCTGTTTGGAGCAACCAAAGGATTTGTGTGAAGTTATTTGGAAAAGGATCTTAACTAAGCAGCAATCTTTTCTGTGTATTTGGAATGTTTTTCATTCTGACCTGTTCTGTCAGTGATTCTACTGAAAAACAATTTGATCAATATAAAAACGTTCAAGCTATGCAACACTGTTATTGTCTGTTGACATTTTTATTCTAATTGATTTCTGCAAATCTTTTCTTATTTGTGTTTGCTTTTTCCTTTCATTTTAAATCAACTCTTTTGGAGGCGAATGCTCTCTGCTCATCTCCACCTTCCCTCTGGTCAGGAGCATGAACTCCCGTGTTGGCCTTGTCCTGGGGTATTAGTCCATTCTCATGCTGCTAATAAAGACATACCTGAGACAGGGTAATTTATGAAAGAAAGAGGTTCAATGGACTCACAATTCCACGGGGCTGGGGAGGCCTCACAATCATGGTGGAAGGCGAATGAGAAGCAAAGTCACATCTTACATGTTGGCAGGCAAGAGAGCTTGTGCAGGGGAACTCTAAAGCCATCCGATCTCATGAGACTTATTCACTGCCATGAGAACAGTATGGGGGAGACCTCCCCCATGATTCAGTTATCTCCACCTGCCTCCACTCTTGACATGTGGGGATTATTACAATCCAAGGTGACATTTGGGTGGGGACGTAGCCAAATTATATCACCTGGTGTGGCAAATTCTAGATCCGAATTAGGTTCCACCATCCTGACGAGTAGCTTTCACATACTACGAGTTCACCTTTTGTCCTGCAGGGCTGCCAGGGTGGCTCCATGGTCACCAGGGTCCCACGTTCCTCCCCACTTGTTGCTTGGCCATCCTCACATTCCAGCTAGCAGGAGAGAGGCAAGGGGAGCAGAAAAGCGTGACCCCTCCCTGGAGGGGACTGCACCTGGGTATTGTACATCCTGTTGATCAGAACTTTGTCACAGGGCCATACCTACTGCAAGGAAGAGAGTAGAGGGAAGGTCATTTTTATTCCAGGAAACCAGGTGCCTAACAAATTCAGGGCTTCTATCTCTGAGAAACGATAGGTTTGAGGGACAATTAGTGCTCTGCCATCGCTCAACCCTTTGGCTGCCCTTCTACGGTGACATAGATAGAGTCTGCTCTGTAGCCCAGGCTGGAGTGTAGTGGCACAATCACAGCCCACTGCAGCCTTGATTTCCTAGACTCAAGCAATCCTCCCACCTCAACCTCCCTAGTAGCTAAGACTATAGGTGTGTGCCACCACACCCAGCTAATTTTTTTTTTTTTTTTTTTTTTTGAGACGGAGTCTCGCTTTGTCACCCAGGCTGGAGTGCAGTGGCGCGGTCTCGGCTCACTGCAAGCTCCGCCTCCCAGGTTCACGCCATTCTCCTGCCTCAGCCTCCCAAGTAGCTGGGACTACAGGCGCCCGCCACGACGCCCGGCTAGTTTGTATTTTTAGTAGAGATGGGATTTCACCATGTTAGCCACGATGGTCTCGATCTCCTGACCTCGTGATCCGCCTGCCTCGGCCTCCCAAAGTGCTGGGATTACAGGCGTGAGCCACTGCGCCCGGCCCACCCAGCTAATTTTTAAAAATTTTTGTGGAGACAGGATCTTGCTGTGTTGACCAGGTTGGTCCCAAACTCCTGGGCTCAAGTGATCCTCCCATGTTGGCATTCCCAAAGGGAGGGATTACAGGCGTAAGGCACCGCACCTGACCCACCACAGCTTCTATAGCCTGCTTACTCCTTGGGCAGTTTGTGGGGAGTCCCCAAGGTTACTTTCATGGTTCAGGAAGACCAGGCATGCAGCTTCTTAGATAATAGAATCCATCAGCTGCTCATAGCGGAAGATCTGCTCTGCTTCTGCCCCTTCGACTTAAACGTGGTTGCCTTGAGGCTGCCTGGAAGAGAAGCATTGGTGGGAGCAACACCCTTAGTCTGGTTTTTGAAGCAACCTAGTTTGCATTTTCTGGCAGAGAAGCCTTATCTGCACTAAGGCTGCAACTTCAAGGCCACTGCGCTTAATAGCTGCAGTTCGAAGGACAAAAGCAGTTGTCATTGTCAGCGCTTCAAGACTTTAATCAACTTTGAAGCTATTGACAGCACCTCTCTGAGCAAAGCAAGATTCCCTCCTGTCTTAGCCTACTTACTGTTGCTATACAGGAATACCTGAGGCTGGGCAATTTATAAAGAAAAGAGGTTTATTTGCCTCACGGTTCTGCAGACTCTACAAAAAGCAATGCACCCACATCTGCATCTGTTGAGGGCCTCAGGCCTCTTCCACTCATGGCAAAAGGTGAAGGGGAGTGAGTGTGTGCCGATCACATGATGAGAGAGGAAGCAAGAGAGAGCGGGCAGAGGGGCCAGGCTTTTTTTAACAACCTGCTGTTACCAAAATGAAGAGTGAGAACTCACTTCATCCCCAGGAAGGACATTATTCACGAGGGATTTACCCCTGTGACCCAAACACCTCCCATTAGGCCCCACCTCCAACTTTGGGGAATGCGTTTCAGCATGAGATTTGGAGAAGACAAACATCAACTATAACACCTCCCATCTCTGCTTGCAAGCTGGCTGGCTGTAGCCCCAGTTCATCTCACGTATACAGGACTGAGAAAAGCAATAAGGAGCAACATTCACAGTTCTTGCATCCTCCCACCATTTTCTCTTGCTGTATGTGGCCTCAGTCCGAATGTAGTCCATCTTCCACATACCCAGTAGTAGATAACAATTTCATCAATGTTTAGCCATTACACAAAAGGCAATATGTGTATCTTTGCCATCTGCTGGCCCACCAATTCCACTAAACCCACTGCCGCATTTTAGATGCTATTTGCAGCATTTTGTCTTCAGGTATCAAATTCTGACTCTGAAAGTCAAAGTAAAGGTGGTTCAAGCAAAACGGTTTATTTCTCTCTCACATAAACACCAGCAGCCCAGAGCTGGTACCACTCACTGGGGACCCAGGTTCCTCCAATCTGGTCACTCCACTGTCCTCAACACACAGTTTCCACATCATAGTTCAAAATGGCTGCTCCAGCTCCAACCATCACATCAACATTCCAGCAAGAAAAACAAAAGAATATCCTTTCCCTTTAAGTATACCTCCTCAAAATTGCATACACTACTCTGACATACAAACAGTTGGCCAGAACTGAATCATATGGATACACTGTGCTGTGAGACAGGCTAGGAAAGGTAGTCTTTATCCTAGATGGCAGTACACAGCCAAAATTCAACAGGCTGAATTCAAGAGACTTTTATTGAAAAAGGAGAAATTATTATTAGGGCACAATTAGCAGCTTCCCCTGCATATTATTTGGCTTCAGATCTACTAAAGGGCTGATTCATGAGGAGTTAACCTTACTCAAGACCCAGCACACAGGAACAAATGCAATTCTGTCATTTAAGCAAGACTGACCCACCTTTTTTTTTTTTTTTTTTTTAAGACAATCTCTGTCGCCCAGGCTGGTTGCAGTGGTGCAATCTCGGCTCACTGCAACCTCTGCTTCCCAGTTTCAAGTGATTCTCGTGCCTCAGCCTCCCGGGTAGCTGGGATTACAGGCATGCACCACCACACCCAGCTAATTTTTGTATTTTTAGTAGAGACAGGGTTTCACCATGTTGGCCAGGCTGGTCTTGAATTCCCTCCCTTAGGTGATCTGCCCACCTCGGCCTCCCAAAGTGCTGGGACTGCAGGTGTGAGCCACCGCACCTGGCTGTGACCCACCGTCTTGAAGTAAAGCACTGATAGCTTTTGACAGGATCAGCACCCATCCATTATGTACATGAACCATTTGAATAAGAATGGACAGATAACAAACTTCTAGAAACCCCAGAGCCCCAACCTTAATTATACAGGTCAATCCTCATCTGTGACTGCCCTTGTAACCTTTGGTGGTTAGTCTCTAAGCCTCTGGATTCCTTTTAGGGTCCGGGAAGTCTCCAGAATTTTCCTTGAGGCTGCACTGGGACTTTCAACATGATTATCCAAACCAGAGGAAGACCCAGATAAAACTTGTTGGGATGCAGCAGCAGAGGTCTCAGGAGAGATGGTGGCAGTGAGGATGGAGGTGAAGTGGTCACAACCCAGACATGATTAAAAAGAAAAGCAATGAGTTGAGACCTGGCAGGTGTGCAGGGGCAGAAACAGGGGATGAGGCCATTTCATAAGTTGGGCAACTGTGTGGATGTTGGTGCTACAAACTAGAACTAGAAATGGGGACAATGGTGAGATTGCTCTTTGGGCCTCTAACATTGGGGACATGTGTAACCAGTCTGAAGAGTCTCAGGCAGCTATGTCTGAACACAAACCTTCATTCTCAAAACGATGCAGACATTTCTGAGTCCTGAGCACTTCAATCAGCCACGGTAGATGCTTTTTCTTTTGTGCCATTCCTATTTACATTTTAATCCATTCAAATGATTTCTTTTTTTAATTAAAAAAAAAAGAGAGAGATGGAATTGTGCTTTGTTGTCCAGGCTGGTCTCCAACTCCTGGCTTCAAGCAATCCTCCTGTCTCAGCCTCCCAAAGTGCTGGAATTACAGGCGTGAGTCATTGCACTTGGCCTTATTCAAATGATTCTGTAATCAAATCCAGTTATTAAAATTGCCTCTCTGGGGATAAGTATGCAGTTGTCTTAATATGCTCAGGCTTCTGTAACACCATAAGCTAGGTGGCTTAAGAAATAGATATTAATTTCCCACAGTTCTGCAGGGAGGGAGTCCAAAGTCAATGTGCCAGTAAATTTGTTTCCTGGCCAGGACTCTCTTCCTAGATGGCAAATGGCCACGTTCCTGCTGTGTCCTCAAATGGTGACAAGAGGGACCCTGCATCTCTTCCTCTCTTTGTAAGGACGCTAATTCCATCATGAGAGTCCCACCCTCCTGGCCTCATCTAACCTACCTCCAAAGGCTTCTCCAAATACCACCCCACTGGGCGTCAGGGCTTCAGCATATGAATTTGGGAGGGGACATAATTCAGTCCATAGTGCAGTCGACGTCGTATTTTATCATAATTGTAAACAGAAGTCCAAGTCCTCTCTCTCAGAGGCCTTGTTGTCCCCCAGAGCCCCACAACAAGACAGGTGAGGAGGGGAGGACTGCTCATGTGGGGTCCCCAGTCTCGGTCCTGTGTGGTCCTCTGCCGGCTGGTGGTCTCGGCACAGGCATTGTGTGCTTTTCTTCAGTAGTGTTCAGCTTTACCCTGGCCCTCTCCAACATGGATAAACAACCCTCTTCCTTCCTCTGAGGGGTGTGGGGAATCACGCCATCTTCCAGCTCCCACCCCAACCAGTTTCGGAGTCACGCAGCCCATCACTCAGCCAGGTGGTTCTGTGGACAACCTTATGTTCTTACCATCTCTGTTCCTCCATAGACGGCAATGTAAAGGAAGCCCCCAGAGCTATTGACCCTGCTTCCTCACATAGACCACAAGAACCCCTGTGCCAAATTCTGCACTGCCCTGGAGCCACGCAGATATCACATCGCAGCCGATGGCTTTCTAGCCTAACCTGAAACCGGCTCCAGCTGGAACTCCATCCCCTTCCCATCTGTGCTTTCGGAAGTGGGTCCACACTTCCTGTTGTCCTTCATACTGCCCCTTTTACCACCCAACAGTCAGCCCAAGATTCTGATGGAACACTTGCTGCAAATAAGCCTCATGCCTTGGAGGCTTTCACTTGCATCTTTTCATTTAATGCCAAGTAGACAATTGTGAGTAAAGGGAGGAATTCTCTCTCCCCTCCCCTCTCCCAGCTTCATACCCCAGGCAGAAATGGTGGTGCTTCCAAAGTGGTGTGGCAAAAGAACAAAAATAAAAATAAAAAATAAAGCGGTGTGGCCAGTAGCAATGTCAAAATCCCATCTCAGACCTGGTCCCTGAGAACCCCACTACCACAGCCTCTAAGCACAGAGCATGGCATGAACTGTTGACACCACTGAGGCCCACCCTGCCCTGGACCCTGACCAGATGGGGCCCTGCAACTACCACCCTTGCTATAATTAATCTACATCGTTCCTGTTTCTTGACTTCTCTGAATTGTGATTATGAGTTAGGGGCAGGCCGGATGCCGTGGCTCATACCCTGTAATCCCTTTGGGTGGGAGGTGGAAGACTGAGGCAGGGGGATCACTTAAGGCCAGGAATTCAAGACCAGTCTGGGTAACATAGCAAGTCCTCATCTCTGTTTAATAATAATAAAAAAAATAGAGATGATCTCTGGCAAAGCCGAGCCCGTGTGCACATGCTTAGCTGCAAGGGAGGCTGAAAGTACAAGAATTTGGCATTTTCAGCCTCTGTAATTTGAGATGTGGGAATTGATCTCTGCCTTACATGGTGGAGATGTCTCCAACTGAGAAGCTGGATGATCAAAACAAATGTCCGCTATAGTCCACCCCTTTCAATCTCAATATTCTCCTCATACTTGTAAAATATAACAGCACCTGGCAAAGAATGACCATCTCTTATGTAAGTGAAAATGCTCACCCTTCCCCAAAAGTGGCCAAACAGAGCTCTCCGCAACTTCAGCTAGGGGCAAATCCCAGATCTCAATTTTTTTTCTACTTGGTCATGAGCCTATCTCATTTTCCCATACTCTATGGGCTAAATTGTGTATGATTTAACTATCAGCATTCCCTATAAAACAATAAAAGAAAAAGGAGGAGAGAAGTAAAATTAGATATTTTAAATTATACATAATACAGCAAAAGAAAAAATACAATAGAGCTCCCTGGTGTGAGGGGGCATTGCCCACCAGGCAGGTGCTGTCTGGACTCCATCCAGAGTGTGAGTCATTCTGCCTTAGGCCTCTGGGGCTCCATCAAGAAACTGAGATTTCACTGAAGCCAGGGGTAGGGTTTTGGTTGCAGTAAGAGACCTATCCAGCAAACAAGGAAGGTGTGTGAGGGAGAACGTGCTTGATTGTGATCAAGGCCAGTAAGTCCAGTTTCTAAACAAAAGAGATGCTATTTATAAACCTCCATCAAAACTCAGTCACTTGAAACCAACAACTGAGAAAAGCCTAGAAATATACTTTCTAAAATAATGATTAAAGTTATAGTCCCTATCGTGGTCCATTTCTTGCACCAACTCCAGATTGTCCTCAATTACAGAGAGTTTGTAGGAATTCTATTTTTGCCTTGTATAGAATTGTCTGAAAGTGCAGGAGCCCAAGGGGCCAAAGAGCTGATATTTTCCTTCTAGACACTTCCCTGCAAACCTCTTTTACTTTTCTGTTTTCCTACTTTAGTAAATTGGCCTCAGGCAAATCCTCTCTGACAATTTTTTTTCAATCTTCATCTTTTCAAATCTACCTCATTCATTTCAGGAAAGCTCTCCTCTCCTTTTTCTTCATACCATCAAAAAGTGAAAAAGAAGTTCATAGCAGGATTCTTCATAATGGCCAAAAAATAGATAAAACTACAATGTCCATCAGCTAATGAATCAATAAACAAAACATGGTTGGCCAGGTGCAGTGGCTCACACCTGTCATCACAGCACTTTGGGAGGCTGAGGCAGATAGATAATTTGAGCCTAGGAGTTCAAGATCAGCCGGGGCAACATGGCCAAACCCCATCTCTACAAAAAAACACAAAAATAACCCAAAAAAATTTATCCAGGTATGGTGGTGTGCTCCTGTGGTCCCAGCTACTCTGGAGGCTGAGGTGGGAGGATCACTTGAGCCCAGAGGTTGAGACTGCAGTGAGCCATGATTGTGCCAGTGCACACCAGCCTAGGCACAAGAGTGAGACCCTGTCTCAAAAAAAACAAAGAAACACAAAGTGGTATATGTGCACAGTGGAATAATATTTGGCCATAAAAAGGAGTGAAGTGCTGACACGTGGTAGAGCATAGATGACTTTGAAAACATTATGCTGAGCAAAAGAAACCAGACACAAAAGGCCCCATATTATATAATTCCATTTGTAAGAAATGCCCAGAATAGGCAATTCCATAGAGACAGAAAGTGGATCAGTGGTTGCCAGGGGCTGGGAGGAAGAGGAATGGGAAGTGACTGCTGATGGGTTTCTTTTTGGAGTGATGAAAATATTCTGGAATTAGAGGGTGCTGATGGTGGTACAATGTTGTGAATATACTAAAAACCACTGAATTTTACACTGTGAATAGTGACTTTTATGTTATGTAAATTAAATCTCAACTTTTAACAATAGAAGGAAAAAAAATTAAAAAGAGCCTTATCAGCCCCAGGAGAAAGAGCTTAAGTTGTTCTGAGTGGCAGTTTGTTTGCAGACATCAAAGCTCCATAACATATGGGAAACTGCCAACCCAGTAATTTCACCTCTGGGAATCTGACCTAAGAGAATAGCTTAAGGGCTTTGTTTTATGATATTAAGACAGTTTTTAATACGATTTTTACAACAAGGTATCTTTATAATAGTGAACATTTTGAAACCATCTCAATGCTCATTAGTCTGAATGTGGTTCAATAAACGTTGAGGTATCTTTATTATGAGATACCGTGCAACTCTGAAAGTGGATGTGGGAGCTGTAGGTGTCTATACACAGAAAATAACCATGATGGCCGAATGCAGTGACTCACACCTGTAATCCCAGCACTTTGGGAGGCCGAGGCAGCGGATCACGAAGTCAAGAAACTGAGACCATCCTGGTCAACATGGTGAAACCCTGTCTCTACTAAAAATACAAAAATTAGCTGGATGTGGTGGCGGGTGCCTGTAGTCTCAGCTACTCAGGAGGCTAAGGCAAGAGAATCGCTTGAACCTGGGAGGCAGAGGTTGCAGTGAGCCAAGATCGCACCACTGTACTCCAGCCTGGTGACAGAGTGAGACTGCATCTCAAAAAGAAAGAAAGGAAGAAAGGAAGAAAGGAAGAAAGGAAGAAAGGAAGAAAGGAAGAAAGAAAGGAAGAAAGGAGAGAGAGAGAGAGAGAGAGAGGGAGGGAGGGAGGGAGGGAGGGAGGGAAAGAAAGAAAGAAGCCACTATATTTTGATAAGTAAGAAATATAAGTTACAGAAAGGTATCACTATGTAATTCAAACTTTTTTTTGAAATAGAATCTCACTCTGTCATGCAGGTTGGAATGCAGTGGTGCTTAATCATGGCTCACTGCAACCTCGAATTCCTGGGCTCAAATGATCCTCCTACCTCAACCTCCCGAGTAGCTGGGACTACAGGTGTGAGTCACCATGTCCAGATAATTTTTAAATGTTGTGTAAAGATGGAGTCTTGCTATGTTGCCCAGGCCAGTCTCAAACTCCTGGGCTCAAGTGATCCTCCCTTGGCCTCCCTGGGATTAAAGGTCCAAGCCACCACACTTGGCTTGGATTCGAACTTTAGCTAAAGTCAGTATAGTGTGGGGGATAAGAATAGATATTATTCTTATCCAATGATAAGAATAATATTCTAATAATAATAATAATAATATTGGAGCCAAACAATCTAGATTCACATTCCAGCTTCTCACCGTTTACCAGTTGTATATCCTGGTAAGTTACCTAAAGTCTCTGGCCTGTTTTCTTTAACCCTTTGGAGCTTCAATTTTCTCATCTATAGACTGAGGATAATAATATCACCTATCTCATAGGGTTGTCATGAAAATTGAGTTGTTATGTGGCAAATTAGACCATTCGTGGTGCATAAGTGTTCTGTTGTCCATTACTGTTTTAGATAAATAGATGATAGATCAGTGATAGATAAATCAAAGATAGCTCATAGATTGACATGATATAGATAGGTAGATAGATAGATAGATAGATAGATAGATAGATAGATAGATAGATAATAGCAAAAGTGGAGAAATGCCAATGTGTTAAGAATGGTGCTTGCACGCCTGTAATCCCAGAACTCTGGGGGGCCGAGGCAGGCGGATAGCTTGAGGCCAGGAGTTTGAGACCAGCCTGGGCAACATGACAAAACCTCGTCTCTACCAAAAACACAAAAGTTAGCCAGGCATGGTGGTGCACGCCTGTATTCACAGCTATTCGGGAGGCTGAGGTGGAGGATGGTTTAAGCCCGGGAGGCAGAGGTTGCAGTGAGCCGAGATTGTGCTGCTACACTCCAGCCTGGGCAACAGAGGCAGACTTTGTCTGGAAGAAAAATAATGGTTGTCTAGTCTGGGCACAGTAGTTTACACTTGTAATCCCAGCACTTTGGGAAGCTGAGGCCAGAGGACTGCTTGAGCTCAGGAGTTCAAGAACAGCCTGGGCAACGTAGTAAGACCCTGTCTCTAAAAAAACCAAACTTGGCTGGGTGCAGTGGCTCATGGCTGTAATCCCAGCATTTTTGGGGGCCAAGGTGGATGGATCACCTGAGGTCAGGAGTTTGAGACCAGCTGGCCAACATGGTGAAACCTTGTCTCTACTAAAAATACAAAAATTAGTCGAGTGTGGTGGCGTGCACCTATAATCCCAGCTACTTGGGAGGCTGAGGCAGGAGAAACACTTGAACCCGGGAGACAGAGGTTGCAGTGAGCCAAGATTGCAGCACCGCACTCCAGCCTGGGCCACAGAGTGAGACTCCATCTCAAAAAAAAAAAAAAAAAAAAAAACTTGGGAGGCCGGGTGGATCGCCTGAGGTCAGGAGTTCAAGACCAGCCTGACCAACATGGTGAAACCCCGTCTCCACTAAAAATATAAAAACTAGCCAAGCATGGTGGTGTGTGCCTGTAATCCCAGCTACTCAGGAGGCTGAGGCAGGAGAATCACTTGAACCCGGGAGGCAGAGCAGTGAACCAAGATTGTGCTACTGCACTCCAGTGTGGGTGACAGAGCAAAACTCCTTCTCAAAAAATAAATAAATACAAACAAATAAAGAATGGTTCTCTCTACAGATAGGGTTATAGGTGAATTTCTTTTCCTTCTTTTTGCTAACTGGTATAGTCTGTTTCTGTAATGAACATGTGTCACTTGTATAATTTTTTAAAGGCTAAAATATGGCTACAGATACATATACATGGAAGAAGTGAAAAACATTAACCTTGGCAGTGAAATTAGATGTAAGAGTCAGAGCCTCTCACTCCTTGTGATTGCAAATGACAATAACCCAACTCAGACTAGCTTAAGCCAAAAAGGGTGACTCCTGGGCAACACACGAGGGAGGTGCCAGGATGGAGGGAAGGTTTCAGGAAGTAGGGCGGCTCGATGGAAGAGTTGGATTCTTGGCTCCTTTTAATTCTGTTTCTCTCAGACTTCATTATCTTGGATGTCTTCAAATAGCCTAGTAGGTGGCTCTTCCTCACAGCTCCAAAGTCAAAAAGGAAAGAGAACATTATCTCCATTCCAATTCAGCCCTGCTTAGCAGAGCTCTCTGATTGGCCCAGCTCAGGGTATTTGCTCACCCTGAAGGCCAATTAGTGTTGACTACCCCAACAGAACTCAAGAGCAGCAGAAAGAAACAGCTCCCCAGAGAGAGGAGGGGTCCATCGGGGTAGGCTAAGCTCTAAAAGGCCCCAATATTTTGGCTGGCCCCAAAATCAGCCCATCACTGACCCAAACACTTGACAAACTGGCTTCCTTCACAAGCCCCCGAAGAGAGTCCAGAGGCCACCTTCAAAGTTGCAAGGGTTACCTAGTCCCTGCCTCATGTTATTTGAATTAAAACTGTATTACTCCATAGAAATTGCGGATACGAAAGAAGAAAAGACAAAACAAAAATCAAACTGTATTACTTCAAGGACCAGCCTTTAAGAAGGAGAGGAAACCCATCATTCTGTTTCCACTTTGATTTACAACGTCACCATCCCCAAGGTATTCTAGTTAATATTGCACATATGGTGTGAACGAAGTCAATTTGGAATTCCAAACCTTCATATGAAGATGACTTGTTCTAACATAGCTCTCTTTCCACAAGCCAATCACTTTAAGGATAAGGTTTTTTTTGCCCAGTGCACACACAGTGCCTTCTTGCTCCCTCTGACAGGAATGTGACAATAACTGTTGTTGTGTTTTTTAAAAATAGAGATGGGGGTCTCACTGCATTGCCCAGGCTGGTCTTGAACTCCTGGGCTCAAGTGATCCTCCTGCCTTGGCCTCCCAAATTGCTGGGATTACAGGCACTGAGCCACTGTGTCCGGCCAGGAATATGACAATTTCTGTCCTCAGCAATTCCCTCAGCTCTGTCTTCTCCTTTCCTCATATCCACATGCCCCAGGCCTTCCCAGTTGCCCAGGTCCAGCTCAAATGCCCTCTCCTCCAGGAAGCCTTCCTTGTCTGCTCCTTTCTCAACTGGAGAGAATCATACATTGTCCATCTCTGTGTCTCTACACAGACGCACACACAGTGTTAAGTAGACATTAATAAATGCTTTTTGAATGAATACAGGCTAGTACTCTTTCCCTTACACTACCAATCTTCTTTTTTTACATGATTTAATGCCCCATCCTCATGGCAAGAAGTATTTAAGAGCCATGGGGGAGACAAAATAAAAAGATTTCTAGATCTGACCACACAAAAATTCAGAACACCAGAAACATAATAAAAAAGCAGTCAAGAAACTGAGAAAAATATTTGGAACAAATATGACAAAATAAAAAATGTGTTTTTTTTTTTTTGTTTAAACTTGGCGAAAACTAAAAATCATGTTTTTGAAGCATATGTAGTGATTATTTTGTGAAAAATATTTAAATATAGAAAATCCTGGAAAGTCAACAACATTTTAATAGTAATTAGACCGAGATCATGAGCTTATGGGTGAGATTTATTTTTTTTTAATTTTGCTTTATTCAAATTTTTAAATAATAAACAAGCATTACATACATAATCAGAAGAAGACAGCAATAGATGGCACCTTTTGCTGAATTTCCTACAAGACTCAATGTTGGTAAGGAAGTGGTGAGATGAAAGACTGGAGCAACTTTCTAGGGCGGCAGTTTAATAGAATATATTAAGAACTTCCGGCAGGGCGCGATGGCTTACACCTGTAATCCCAGCACTTTGGGAGGCCGAGGCGAGCAGATCACAAGGCAGGAGATCAAGAATATCTTGGCCAATGTGGTGAAATCCCATCTCTTCTAAAAATACAAAAATTAGCTGGGCATGGTGGCGCGTGCCTGTAATCCCTGCTACTCGGGAGGTTGAGGCAGGAGAATCACTTGAACCCGGGAGGCTAAGGTTGCAATGAGCCGAGATCATGCCATTGTACTCCAGCCTGGGTGACGAGAGTGAAACTCTGTCTCAAAAAAAAAAAAAAAAAAAAAAAAGAACTTCGAAAATATTTATGTTCTGTAACCCAACTTCTGGTCATTGGTTCTAATGACTGGAATAAAAGGACTATAGAAAACTTCCAGTCATTGATTCCAATGACTAGAATACAAAATGACTAGGAAATAAAACAGAAATTGGAATGATAATTTCTGTACAGCAATATTCATTGCTGAGACGTCTAACATACAGCAATATTAGAAACTGAAGTATCTAATACTTAAGATGTGGGTTAAAATTACGGTATGGTCATATGGAATACTATGCAATCACAAAAATGCCACTTGTAAAGAATATTTAAATAACATGAAAAGGGCTATGACATATTATTCAGGGTGAAAGTCTGGATTTTTAAAAACTAGGTAACAGCATGATGTCCAAGATGTGTATGTGTACGTGTATACAAAAAAAAAGGCTCAGATTACACCAATATATTCACAATTAATATCTCTAGGTTTATGAATTATGGGGGATCTTAGGGTTTTTCCACTGTCACCATGTGTTTTTTAATAATAAGAAAAAACTATTTTAAACATCACAAATGCACATTACTTTGACCCAGCAATTCAGCCGTCAGGAACACATAGCCCTCACCCGTGTGAAGCAGACCACGTATCCAGTTATTCACTGTTACTCACTGCAGCACTATAATGGCAGAAGATTGAAAACGGCACGAATGCCCCTCCGAGAGATCTATCAATAACATGATTTACACATACACTGGAATATTCTGCAGTCATAGACAAGAATGAAGACACTTTTTATTACTTTATTATCATTCTATATTAATTTTTTTTTTTTTTTTGAGACAGAGTCTCACTCTGTTGCCCAGGCTGGAGTGCAGTGGCACAATCTCGGCTCACTGCAACCTCCACCTCCCGGATTCAAGCCATTCTCCTGCCTCAGCCTCCCGAGTAGCTGGGACTACAGGTATGTGCCATCCACACCTGCCTAATTTTTGCATTTTTAGTAGAGACGGAGTTTCACCATGTTGGCCAGGCTGGTCACAAACTCCTGACCTCAGGTGATCCACTCGCCTCGGCTTCCCAAAGTGCTGGGATTACAGGCATGAGCCACCATGCCCAGCCAATTGTTTATTAGTAATAGTAATAGTAAATGTTCTTTTTTAAAAAATAAGTTTGGAGTATAGTGGCACAATCACGGCTCATTGCAGCTTCAGCAAAAGCAATCCTTTTGCCCTCCTGGGCAAAAGCAATCCTCCTTGAGGTAGCTGGGACTACAGGAACATGCTACCATGATAGGGTAATTCTCCTTTTTTTTTTTTTTTTTTTTTCTGAGACGGAGTCTCGCTCCTCTGTTGCCCAGGCTGGAGTGCAGTGGCGCGATCTCGGCTCACTGCAGCCTCTGCCTCCTGGGTTCAAGCCATTCTCCTGCCTCAGCCTCCTGAGTACCTGGGATTACAGACGCCCGCTACCACACCAGGCTAACTTTTGTATTTTTAGTAGAGATGGTGTTTTACCATGTTGGCCAGGCTGGTCTCCAACTCCTAACTTTGTGATCCGCCCACCTTGACCTCCCAAAGTGCTGGGATTACAAGCATGAGCCACTGCGCCCAGCCGATAGGTTAACTCTTAAAAATTTTTTTTTGTAGAGATGGGGTGCGGGGACATGGAGGGGGATCTTGCATTGTTACCTAGGCTGGTCTCGAACTCTTGGCTTCAAGCAATCCTCCCACCTCAGCCTCTCAAAGTGCTAGGATTATAAATGTGAGCCACTATGCCCTACCAGTAATAGTAAATATTTCACATGATTTTTATCATGATTTACTAACATACAATGCTCTCCATACTAACATACAGTGCTCTCCAAGCTAGAGTGCTAAATAAAAACAGCAAAATAGGCTGGGTGCCATGGCTGGCAGCTGTAGTCTCAGCACTTTGGGAGGCCAAGGCGGGTGGATCACTTGAGGTCAGGAGTTTGAGATCAGCCCGGCTAACATGTTGAAACCCCATCTCTACTAAAAATACAAAAATTAGCCAGGCATGGCAGTGGGCATCTGTAATCCCAGCTACTCGGGAGGCTGAGGCAGGAGAATGGCTCAAACCCAGGAGGCAGAGGTTGCAGTGAGCTGAGATCATGCTACTGCACTCCAGCCTGGGCAACAGAATGACACTCCGTCTCAAAAAAAAAAAAAAAAAAAAACCAGCAAGACACAGAACAAGTTATGTGGAAGCTTTCAATTATGTAAGAAGGGAGAAAAGAATATCCATCTATGTAGACAGATGTATATAGATACTTGCATCTGTAGGCATAACATACCTGGAAGGTTACACAAGAAACTGGGAACACAGTTTACCTCTAGAGGCAAAGACAGTGGCAGAAGTGAGATGTCTTACTATATGCCGTTTGGAACCTCTTGAATCAGTGAATGTATTACCTATTCGGTAATATGCAATGCATGAAATTCAAATCAAAATGAATAATCACTGGTTCCTTAACATCATCGTTAAGGTGAATTCAACTTGCCCTTATTTAAATCCCAACTAAACTGCTTGGTGTTTGTGTAAACATTAAGGAACTGTCCTCATCTGCAAAGTGGAGGAGTTAATGACACCTCCCTTGAGGGTTTGTTATAAGGATTAATGAGATTATTAAACACAGATTAAATGAGATAATCCATTTTCAGTGTTTTATTTTATATGTAATAATGTATACATTTTATTATTATTCCTTGACTGTCCTGGGGATGGCCACTCCACAGGTCCATTAGAATGTCCCCTGCCTCCCCAGTAAGGAGCAATGTCACCCACTTCATTAGCTCGTGAAGACGAAACAAGTTAATACATGTTTGAAATGCCTGAAACAGTGCCTGGTTCACAGGAAAGTTACCATTCACAGAAATATCCCCTAAAAAGCCATGCCCATTTTTTTCTCACTCCTCTGAATCCACAAGTTCCCTTTATTTTAATCACTGTATTATATCATCCCTAACATTTCTGTGTAGATGTTATTCAAACCTGCCTATTCTTTTCTCATACTGCTCTGCTCTTGCCTTAAGGCCTAAAGCATCTGTTCCTTTATCTCTTAAAATTTTTTTGTTTGTTTGTGTTTGATAGTTGAGTCTCGCTCTGTTGCCCAGGCTGGAGTGCAGTAGTGTCATCTCAGCTCACTACAATCTCCACCACCAAGGTTCAAGCAGTTCTCCTGTCTCAGCCTCCCAGGTAGCTGGGATTACACGTGTATGTCACCACGATCAGCTAATTTTTTTTGTATTTTTAGTAGAGACGGGGTTTCACCATGTTGGCCAGGATGGTCTTGAACTCCTGGCCTCAAGTGACCCTCCCGCCTCAGCCTCCCAAAGTGCTGGGATGACAGGCATGAGTCACTGTGCCCAGCCAAGAAAAAAATAATTTTTAAGACAGCATCTCACTGCTGTCACCCATGCTGGAGTAACCCAATCACACTTCGCTGCAGCCTCAACTACCTGTGCTCAAGCAATCCTCCCACCTCAGCCTCCGAGTAGCTGGGACTACAAGTGTGTGCCACCATGCCTGGAAAATCTTCAAAAATATTAACCCTGGCTGGGCATGGTGGCTCACACCTGTAATCCCAGCACTTTACGAGGCCGTGGCAGGGGGATCATTTGAGGTCAGGAGTTTGAGACCAGTCTGGCCAACATGGCAAAACCCTGTCTCTGCTGAAAATACAAAAAAACTAGCCTGGCATAGTGGCATGTGCCTGTAGTCCCAGCTACTCGGGAGGCTGAGGCAGGAGAATCACTTGAACCCAGGAGGTGGAGGTTGCAGTGAGCTGAGATCTCATCACTGCATTCCAGCCAGGGCAACAGAGTGAGAACGTCTCAAAAAAAAAAAAAAAAAAAAAAATTAACCCTGCTTGTTTCAAAGTTTTAGTCTGTTGTATTATCTTTGGTTTGTAGGGTGCAAAGTCTCCTGTTTGTTGCAGCTGCTAACTATGTGTGGCTTATTTCCTTGTGGGTTTGTAAGCATATTTTAAGCTCATCTTCATCAGATTTCTGAGAGTCCATGATTTCATAGACTCTCAAGTCCCCCAGTTTTACTAGTTCTGGACAAGTCTTTCTATGATTTTCTCCACTTGGAATTCTCATACCACACAGATATGAACTCAGACCCCAAATCTGCACATGGCCTAGAGCAAAGAGGTGGAGTTTTTCTGGTCCTGCTTCCACGGGGAAGCAGCCCTTTGTGACTCTTAGCTTTTTTTTTTTTTTTTTTTTTTGAGACAGAGTTTCACTCTTATCTCCCAGGCTGGAGTGCAATGGTGCAATCCCAACTCACTGCAGCCACCACCTCCTGGGTTCAAGCAATTCTCATGCCTCAGCCTGCGAGTAGCTGAGATTACAGGCACCTGCCACCATGCCTGGCTAATTTTTATATTTTTAGTAGAGAAGGGGTTTCACCGTGTTGGTCAGGCTAGTCTTGAACTCCTGACCTCACGTGATCCACCTGCCTTGGCCTCCCAAAGTGCTGGGATTACAGGCGTGAGCCACCGTGCCTGGCTGACTCCTAGCTTTTTTAGGCAGGCAACTCACTTTCGTCTCTGTAAGCACAGAGCCTGTGGCTGGCCTCCCTTCGCAGGCAGGTATGAAATATTCCACCCTAATCGCCTAGTTATAATACCCTATCAGTCCCTGCCTGTCTTAGTCCATTTGGACTCCTATAACAAAATAGCATAAACTGGGTGGCTTATAAACAACAGAAATGTATGCTTCACAGTTCTGGAGGCTGGGAAGTCCAAGATCAAGGCACTGGCAGATTCAGTGTCTGGTGAGGCCCCCATAGTTGGCCACCATTTCACTGTGTCCTCATATGGTGGAAGGGAATAATTCTGGTCTCTAGCCCCTTAAATGGGCACTAATCCTATTAATGAGGACTCCAACCCCATTATTTAATCATCCCCAAAGGCCCCCACCTCCCAATGCCATCACATTGGGGGGTAGGTTTCAACATATGAATTTTGGAAGGACACAAACATTCAGACCATAGCATGGCCTTTACTTCTTCGATATTATGTGTAGTACATGATATGGAAAAAATATCCATGAATTCCGGACTATGCTGATATCTAAAGACAGAAATGGCCAGTGCAGTGGCTCACAGGTATAAACCCAGCAATTTGGGAGGCCAAGACAGGCAGGTTGCTTGAGCCCAGGAGTTCAAGACCAACCTGGCCAACATGGTGAAACCCCGTCTCTATACAAAATACAAAAATTAGCTGGGCATGGTGGTATGCACCTGTAGTCCCACCTACTCAGGAGGCTGAGGCAGGAGGATCACTGGAGCCCGGGAGGTCAAGGCTACAATGAGCTGTGTTCATGCCACTGCACTTAAACCTGGGCAACAAAACAAGACCTTGTTTCAAAAAAAAAAAAAAAAAAGATACAGAAATGGGCCCAGAAGCATCAAGACGAGACTGGGAGAAGAAAGCAGAAAGTATCTGGACTAAGTAATTTACTAGAAAATCAATTTCTGTCTTTTTTTTTTTTTTTTTTGACAGTCTTGTTCTGTCGTCACCCAGGCTAGAGTGCAGTGGTGCGATCTCAGCTCACTGTAACCTGTGCCTCCTGGGTTCAAGTGATTCTCATGCCTCAGCCTCCCAAGCAACTGGTACTACAGATATGCACCACCACACCCGGCTCATTTTTGCATTTTTAGTAGAGACAGGGTTTCACCATGTTGGGCAGGCTGGTCTCAAACTCTCCACATCAGGTGATCCATCCGCCTCGGCCTCCAAAGTGCTGGGATTACAGGCATGAGCCACCATGCCTGACCCTAGAAAATCAATTTTTCAAAAGCCTCTGTATCGCAAAGAGATTGTGAAGAAACATACCAAAATGTTAACTGAGCTGATTTGAGTGTTGGAGGAATGAATGACTTTTCCTTTTCTAATTTTCTGCATTTTACACATTTTCTATCCCTTTTACCTTGGGGGACAGCGGAAATTATAAGTCATTTTGTAAAGTAGTTTTCCAATCAGCCAGCAGGAGGTTGCTGTGGTGACAGGTGAGAACCATTTCCTCCTGTCAGAGGTTGGTGGCAAATCAAGGCAGCTGCAGAGAGGGGCTAAAACAAGGCCTGGCTATGGAGGTGGAGGCTTGAGTTGGAGTCCTAGTTCTGCCAACATATTTGTTGGCACACCCACGGAATTAACTGAACCTCTCCTAACCACCTTTTCCTCCTCTGTAAATGGAGATCCAGTCATCGGTTCATTCCTTCCACAGCTGTTTATTCAACACATGCGATGTGCTCAGCAAGGTGGCAGGGGTTGGGGCCACCAGAAAGAACAAGACAGACCCACACTCGAAGTTCGAGTTCTGAGGCAGCACTGTCTGACAGAACTTTCTAGATGATAAAAATGTACTGTATCTGTGATATCCAATACAGTAGCCACCAGCCACACATGGCCACTGAACATTTAAAATGCGGCTCATGTGACTGAGGAACAGAACTTTTAATTTTCAGTGTAATTTAATTAATTAATTAATTTTTTTTTTTTTTTTTTATTTGAGACAGTCTCGCTCTATTGCCCAGGCTGGAGTGCAGTGGCACAATCTTGGCTCACTGCAACCTCCGCCTGCCGGGTTCAAGCGACTTTCCTGCCTCAGCCTCACGAGTCTCCTGAATAGCTGGGACTACAGGTGCGGGCCACCACACCTTGCTAATTTTTGTATTTTTAGTAGAGACAGGGTTTCTCCATGTTGGCCAGGCTGGTCTCAAACTCCTGACCTCAAGTGATCCGCTCACCTCGGCCTCCCAAAGTGCTGAAATTACAGGCATGAGCCACCGCTCCTGGCCAGTGTCATTAAATTTAAATTGCCACATGAGGTTGGTGGTTACTGTGTTGGACAGTATCCTAAATAGCAGACAACGCCTCTGGGCCCACCTCAGACAGGGTGTGGGAAGATCCAAGCCATGCAAAAACAGAACTGTGAGGGGGTATGAGGATGTATCATGCCTCCCTGAGACAGAACAAGCTGTGGGAGGAAATGAGGCTGTGGGGACGTTTAAGACCCGGTGACTGTTGTAAGTGGGCACGGGGAGATGGAAGAAAACACTTGAAGTGGCGGAGCACAAAAGCTGTGGTGACTAATTCCTGGCACATGGTCTGGGAGCACCCGCCCCTCGGGCAAGCAGGGGACTCCCTGCGGAGCCCACCATGTGCAGTAGAGAACAATATCTAACTAAAGCAGGTCCAGTGACACCTGGCTGTGGACTGGCTCTCTCCTCTCCACTGTGGTCGGCTCTGATCCTTCTGCTGCTTCCTTCCCATGGTCCTTCTTCTGTGATACCTGGAGTTCAAGTTCTTTTGAAACTGGGCAGGGCCGCCCCACGTGGTTTCATTCCGCACATACCCACTCCTCCCTCTGCCTCCTTGAACACTTCATTCCAAATCAAGCCAGCTTTCTCCTTAATTAAGAACATAGGGGCCAGGTGTGGTGGCTCACACCTGTAATCCCAACACCTAGGAAGGACAAGGCAGGTGGATCACTTGAGACTAGGAGTTTAAGACCAGCCTGGCCAACATGGTGAAACCCTGTCTCTACTAAAAATAAAAATAAAAATTAGCTAGGCATGGTGGTGCATGCCTGTAGTCCCAGCTACTGGGGAGACTGAGGCAGGAGGATCAGTTGAACACAGGAGGCAGAAGTTGCAGTGAGCCAAGATCGCACCACTAAACTCCAGCCTGGGGGACAGAGCAAAATTCTGTCTTAAATAAATAAAAAACAAAACAAAAAACACAGGGCAGCAGCCCTGCCTCCTGCTGTGCCTGACATGGTGTTCTCATTACTTCCTTTCCTTTTACCTGCGTGCTCTGAAAGCACCTATAATATATGCTAGAGTCCTTGCAACAACTCCCCCGCCCTGCTGAAGGGGAAACCCTAGGGCCATGAACCTCTTCCCCACTCCTTATACCCCACAGCTACTGCTGATTGGCCCAGAGGTAAACTTCTGACCCAAAGTCACCCAATCTGTAGGATCACTGGCAACCTACAAGGTGGCTTGACTTGAAAAGATGAGCTAAGCCCCTGAGATACTCTCTTACAGAAACCAGTTCAGAAATCCCCAGAGAAGGAGGGAATTAGCAATGGTAGACAACATTGAAAAGCCTTGGCTGGGCGCGGTGGCTCACGCCTGTAATCCCAGCACTTTGGGAAGTCGAGGCGGGTGGATCACTTGAGGTCAGGAGTTCAAGACCAGCCTGACCAACATGGTGAAACGCCCTCTCTATTAAAAATACAAAAATTAGCCAGGTGTGGTGGCAGGCGCCTGTAGTCCCAGCTACTTGGGAGGCCGAGGCAGAATTGCTCGAACCCAGGAGGGTGAGGTTGTAGTGAGCCAAGATCATGCCAAAGCACTCCAGCCTGGGCAACAGAGCAAAACTCCATCTCAAAAAAAAAAAAAAAAAAAAAAAGGAAAAGAAGTCTTAAGATGGCATCAGGGTTGCCAGAGGCCACGAAAGCTAGACTTGTCAGGAAGCACTCATGCAGAGAGGCAGAGGAGTAATGAGGGATGGAGAACAGCTGGTCTTGTTGCTCTAGTTCTGCTTCCCAGCCCCGGTGGCTGAAGACACCTGAGAATCACTTGTGAATTAATTTAGCTTGGGCTTCCTGGAAATGGCCTCTGAGATGGAGGGTTGCATGCAGAAGGTTTACTGGGGAGTGCTTTGGGGAGATACACCCTTAAGAAGGTGAGAAAGGAAGGGGTGATTTGGGGAAGAAAAACGAAATGTAGGTGCAACTGCGCCTCAGTTGATCGTTCAGGGCTCTCTGGAGCCATGGTGGGCTCTCAGAGCTGTCCTAAAATTAGGGCAGGGGAGCTGGGCTTTTTTCCCACTCATTAACCAATCCCTGGCCATGGGTCACCCTGGGAGGGGGCATAACCTTGGGGTAGGCAGTTCCCTGTTGCTGAAGGCAGTTCCTATTGAGGTGCATGGCTAGGGCTAGCAGCAGCCACACTCCCCGACATCTGGGTGTGGGTGCGGGGGCACTGAAGGGGGCCTGGGTGGAGCACCACACTACCCATGTGACACATCTCAACACACACTGAGCTCCTTGAGGGCAGACATTATGCCCTTGCCTGGGCAATATGAGGAAGCCCCATCTCAACAACAAAAAAACCACAAAAATTAGGCAAGCATGGTGGCATATGCCTGTAGTCCCAGCTACTCGGAAGACTGAGGTGAGAGGATTGCCTAAGCCCAGGAGGTTGAGGCTGCAGTGAGCCAAAATTACACCACTGCACTCCAGCCTGGGCAACAGAGCAAGACCCTGTCTCAAAAAAACAAACAAACAAACAAACAACAACAACAACAAAAAGATATTATGTCCCGTGGTGTTGAAGGCCTGCGTTGGAGTCCTAGTTCTGCCAACATATGTGTTGGAACACCCACGGGATTAACCTACCTCTCCTAATCACTTTTTCATCCTCTGTAAATGGAGATTCATTCATCAGTTCATTCCTTCCACAGCTGTTTATTCAACACATGCTATGTGCTCAGCAAGGTAGCAGGGGCTGGGGCCACCAGAAAGAACAAGACAGACCCACACTCGAAGTTCAAGTTCTGAGGCAGCCTAGCATCTGGCATAGAATTCTGTTAGATTTAAATTCCACAGATTGAGAATCTATGTTGTGCCAGGCATGCTGCTAGGCACATCATATAGATTATCTCACAGAATCTTCAAAATGGTTCTGTAAAGGGCAAACTTTGTAAAGTACAAATTTTTAGCACCATTTTACAGGTGCAGAAATTGAATCTCAGAAAGTGACTTGCCCAATGAGCAAGAAGGGCTAAAGTAGAATTTACATCCCAATTTCATCCAGGGCTCTTTCCATGACACTATTTATGGCCAAGACAGTTCATTGTCTACCAGATACCTATTTTCTTCTTTCTCACTAAGGGAGCCCTGATTTCATTGGAGGATGACTTGTGCCCAACTAAAAGACTATATTTCTGAGCTCTTTGTGCTTAAAATGTGGCCAGTAGAAATCATTTGACGAGAATTCCAGAAAGTTCTATGGGAGGGGGGATATTGATTCAACTTGAAGATTCACCCTCTTCCTTTCCCACTTTCTTCCTCCTACTACTTTGAGGTTGACATGATGTCTGAAGGTGCCATTTGGGGGACTTTGAAGATGGAAGACACAGTCTCAGATTGGCAGAGCAGAAAGAAGCCTAAGACACACAGAGTTTCCATACCAATCTTAGAAGGCCCACTTGTATCATTTAAGCCCCTTGTTAGTTTAGCATCTTCAATGCCTTACAGATAGAGTTTGTTTATTATTATCTTATAGATTCCGCTGAATATTGCACTTGGATTCCTTGGTCCATGAAATTGTATGCTGACAATGTATTTTTGCCACAACTGGAAATTCTAGTAGGGAAATATGATATTTTTTCTTAGGTATTATAATGCTTAGTTCCCACACTAACATATAATGTACTAAAGATTAAAGTAATGGTAGTAGCACCCTACATTTATTTAGCTCTTTGTGGAAAGTGCATGATCTAATTTCGTCTTTACAAGTGTGTGAAGTAGAAAGGGAAGTGCTACTATTTCCAATTTATTAATGACAGAAACCAAAATTCGAGGAAGTCAATAGAATCATAGCATCCTCAAATCTTGGGACAATAAAGACCTTAAAGAGTTTGATCATGTTAATCTCATACTCATCAGTCTCATGTTCTCATACTCTGTAGGGAAGTTCTTCTTCCCTACAGAATAGAATCCAAACTTCCTAGATGGCATTTAAGGCTTTTAAAAATGGGATCCTAGGCTGAGCATGGTGGCTCACGCCTGTAATCCCAACGCTTTGGGAAGCCGAGGAGGGTGGATCATCTGAGGTCAGGAGTTTGAGACCAGCCTGACCAACATGGAGAAATCCCATCTCTACTAAAAATACAAAATTAGCGAGGCATGGTGGCGCATGCCTGTAATCCCAGCTACTTGGGAGGCTGAAGCAGGAGAATTGCTTGAATCCAGGAGGCGGAGGTTGCGGTGAGCCAAGATAGCGCCATTGCATTCCAGCCTGGGCAACAAGAGCGAAACTCCATCTCAAAAAAAAAAAAAAAAAAAAAAGGATCCTAACCTAGCTCTTCTACTTTATCCTCTCCCAACAAGGACCTTAATCAGATAGTATTACTCCCAGGTCCCAGAAAGAGAAAATATGACTGACAGTTGAGTCTTAGCCTGAGTTTCCTCCAAAAATGGAGACTGAGACAAGAACTTGAGTGCAGACGCCAGGTGCAGTGGCTTATGCCTGTAATCCCAGCACTTTGGAAGGTCTAGGAGGGCGATCTCTTGGGCCCAAGAGTTCAAGACCAGCCTGAGCAACATGGTGAAACCCCCAACTGTATGGAAAAAAAAAATACGAAAACTAGCTGGGGATGGTGGCACATACCTGCAGTCCCAGCTACTTGGCAGGCGGGAGGTGGGAGAATTGCTTGAACCCAGGAGTCCGAGGCTGGAGTGAGCTCTGACCATGCCTGTGAAGAGCCACTGCACTCCGGCCTGGGCAACAGAGCAAAACTCCAAATCTATAATATGTATATGTATAAAGGAGTGAGATACAAAAGCAAGTAAAACAAGGAAAAAGGAAAGGCCGGTTAAAGAGTATGTTATTATGTTAGTCATCATTGGGATAATTGGGGCTTAAGCCTACGATTCTGAGAACCCCTCTCAGAATTGTTAGTCAGGTGTGGTGGTGTGTACCTGCAGTCCTAGCTACTTGAAAGGATTGCTTGAGTTCGGGTGCTTGAGACTAGACTGGGCAACATACCAAGACATTGTCTCTTAAAAACAAAACAAAACAAAACAACAACAACAACAACAACAAAAACTTGTCTACACTAAAAGCAATCAGAGATATTTATCCGTTGACTCCCCTTGACTCCCATTGACTCCCAGTATTTCCTCGTTGCTCCCAGAAGGCTATAACTCCCCTGGTTGTTCTGGGGGGCACCTGTGCAAACGCCTAGCATCCCACATGGCAGCATTGGAGACGTCTTGGCGCATAAAATGAAAGGTGTGTGGCTTGTCCTTGAGGTGAGATGCTGTAAGGCCAAAGCAAATTAAAAGCCCACACAGAGTTCTGTTTCCAATTCTGACTAATCTATGATCCTACTAGATGGATTATCTGACAGACAACAGCTATAACATCCTGACTTGCTATGAATAGTAAGGAGTTCCCTGAAGGCACTAGAAGGGGAACAGAAGCAGGCCAATTAAAGGAGGGAAGCTGCACAGAGTGACCTCCCGTGTTCCTGTCCAGCTGGCAGTGTAAAATGGTCCCATGTGTGATGAACCAGGAAAATAAAACATGGACTTAAGAGAAAAGAAAATCGCTGGGCACAATGGTTCACGCCTGTAATCCCAACTCTTTGGGAGGCTAAGGCAGGAGGATCACTTGAGTCCAGGATTTCAAGACCTGCCTGGGCAACACAGCAAGACCCCAACTCTACACTTTTTTTTTTTTTAATTAGCCAAGTGTGATGGTGCATGCCTGTAGTCCCAGCTACTCAGCAGGCTGAGGTGGGAGAATCGCTTGAACCTGGGACGTTGAGGCTGCAGTAGGCTGAGATCACGCCACTGCACTTTAGTCTGAGTGACAGAGTGAGACCCGGCCTCAACAACAACAACAAAAAACAAAACAAAACAGAAAAAAGAGAGAGAGAGAGAGAAAAGAAAATCAACTGAAAACAACTCCAAGGTAATCCAGATATTGAAACCAGAAGACAAGGGTTTTAAAATGGCTATTCTCAACATACTTTCAATACATTTTTTAAAATAGAAACTATCAACAGAGAAAGAAAAATCAAATGATTTAAAAATGAACTTGAAATTCTAGAAATGAAAGACACAATATCCAAAAAATTGTTAAATGTAGCAGATGGACTTAGGAGCCAAATGAAAGTAACCAAGGAAAGAGTAAGTAAACTTGGAAGATAGTGCTATAGAAATTATATAACATGAAGAAAAAGATAAATGTTTTTTAAAAAAGGAACACAGAGTGTAACAATCTGACTCTACCAGACTATTAGATAATATCATCATGATATGTCTATCATATATGTAATTATAATATCAACATATATGTCTTACACATTTGTAATTGGAATCCCAAAAAGAAAATAAAGATAATTGAGCAGAAAAATAATTGAATAAATAATGACTGAAATATTCCTAAATTTGATTTAAAACATGAATTTACAAAGCTGGGCATGGTGGCCCATGCCTACAGTCCCAACTACTCGGGAGGCTGAAGTGGGAGGATCTCTTGAGGCCAGGAATTCAAGGCTGCAGTGAGCTATGATCACGCCTGTAAGTATCCACTGCACTCCAGCTGGGACAACATAGTAAGATTCTGTCCCAAAAAAATAAATAAATGAAAACAGGCATTTACAGAGTCATAATTAATACACTACCCTTGCTCACTCTTACCGCAGCTTTACCCATGGGGCAGAGATAGGATAGTTAGTGCTCACCAGGTACCTATGAGCTTCCCTGGATTTCCCAGCTTCTGCTGAAGTTAGCTTTGGCTGACTGTGTGGTCAGTTCTACTCAATGGACTATGAGCAGGAGTGATGGGTGCTACTTCTGGGTCAAGGCAGTTAATAGCCAATGTACTTCCTCCATCTCTCCTTACCCCACTGTGACTGCACTGTGTTCCATATGGCGTGGTTATAAGAAGGAAGAAATCCTCCTAACCTATACTGGAGTTTGCACTAGCAAAGAAACAAAATAAAACAAAAAAATCTTTTTTTGTGAAAAGCCACTGAGACTTAGAGATGGGGGTTTTCTGTTGCAGCACCTGCCGTTAATTACACTACTATGCCCATTCAATTGTAGGTCTATGTTGCTAATCTCTTTCATTAGAATATGATCTATTTGAGGTCACTGGCAGGTGTTCATCTAATAACTCCAGCACCAGTCCCTGTAGAGCCTGGAATATGAAGTGTGCTTATTAAATGTGTGTTGAGTGAATTACAAGTGAATGAATCATTCTGCCTAATGTTTCAAGACCTCAAGTAAACACTTACTAGAAACCCAAAGAGTTCAAAAATTTCTAGAGCTGGAATTTGAACCCAGTATCTTCCAACTCCAAGCCAAGGGCTTTTTGCACATTATCATTGTGGATAAATGATGGGAACTGTGAATCACCTCCAATGTGTGGCAATTCAGCAGACAGGCAGCCTGTGTGTAGCTTTCTAGGACAATTATTCTGGAAAGTCATTTCTGGGAAAGGGCCCAAGAATCTACACACAGCAGAGGAGAAAGACTTCTTTAAACATTGACTGCTGCTGTTGATCTGGTCTTGAAACTCTGAAAGCAACGCAAGTCAGAATCCTCCTTGGGGACAGAAGAGCATCTGTCTTTTCAAAAATTTAGACATTCCTGTTAAACAATTTCTTGGGAATTAACAAAGAGGAAATTGAGCAGGGAAATTCTTAAAATCCCACAATTGGACTTGAAAAGTCAATGCGAGTTCAGAGCGGGGAAACATTTTGTGAGAGCTTATGCGAATGTCTGAATTGATGGAAAACTCAGGAATAATACAGATAAATTGCTCTGCTATCATCAGTGAGAGGAGTCTACTGCATGCCAGGTACAGAACTATATATATATTATCCTTTCCTGCTCCTTGTAACAAAATGGTAAAGTATGTAATTCTGTTCCCACTTGGCAGGTAAAGAAAATGGGTTCAGGTGAGGCAAGGTGGCTTACACCTGTAATCCCAGAGCTTTGGCAGGTGGAGGCAGGAGGATTGCTTGAGGCCAGGAGTTTAAGACCAGCCTGGGCAACATAGAAAGACCCCATCTCTATGAAATATTTTTTTTCTAATTAGGGAAAAAAAGAAAATGGATTCAGAGTAGTTGTGAAACATGCTAAAGGTCATTCAATGAGAAAATGGTTGCTAGAGGATTCAAACTCAGGCATCTTGGACTCCAGAGCCCATGCTCTAGGCCTTTAAATGTGGTCAATGCTGTGGCCAATGCAATTCTTTTATTTGAAAGTCTCAGAAACCCATGAACTGGTTTAGACAATGGGACTTTATTGGTTTGCAGAATCCAAGAAGGACTGAATGACAATCCACTGGAAAGGCCGTACTATCCTGAGCTTTTGGAAGAACTGCCACCAGATGCCTGAACGCTGCAGCAGTCCCTCATCCCCCATCTCTCTGCTCCTCTCATCTGCACATTGCTCACCTCCTACCAGGAAAGAGTGTTTGATTTGCTTCCTTCCAGTCTCAGAACTCCCCAGGCAGACATTTAATTGGCCAGCTTTGGTCAGGTGCCTCCTCTATAGAAATCTATCTGGCTGGGGTGATGGGTCATCTAAGGACAAGTCCTCTCCCTGTTTTGTTTTGTTTTGTTATTTTGTTTTTGAGAGAGGGTCTCGTTCTGTCACCCAGGCTGGAGTGCAGTAGCACCAACACAGCTCTCAGCAGCCTCGACCTACTGGGCTCAAGCAATCCTCCTGCCTCAGCCTCCTAAGTAGCTGGGACCATAAGCACATGCCAACATTCCCAGCTAAATTAAAAAAAAAAAAAAATTGTACAGACAGGGTCTCACCGTGTTGCCCAGGCTGGCCTCCAACTCCTGGGCTCAAGCAACTCTCCCGCCTTAGCCTCCCAAAGTGCTGGGATTTCAGGCATGAACCACCTTGTACAGCCTGGAACAGAATAAGTGTTTAAAAAACCAAAATGGGCCGGGCGCGGTGGCTCACGCCTGTAATCCCTGCACTTTGGGAGGCCGAGGCGGGCGGATCACGAGGTCAGGAGATCGAGACCATCCTGGCTAACACGGTGAAACCCCGTCTCTACTAAAATACAAAAAATTATCCGGGCGCGGTGGCGGGCGCCTGTAGTCCCAGCTACTCGGGAGGCTGAGGCAGGAGAATGGTGCGAACCCGGGAGGCGGAGCTTACAGTGAGCCGAGATGGTGCCACTGCACTCCAGCCTGGGCGACAGAGTGAAGACTCCACCTCAAAAAAAAAAAAAAAAAAAAAAAAAAACCCAAAATGATCAAAGGAACTAGAAACACTTAGCTTGAAGGAGAGGATACTCAGGGGGACATTTCTGTTATCTTCAAACATTTGAAGGACCAGCGTGAGGAAGACAGAGGATGTGCTCTGGGGTCACTATGGGACCAATAGCGAGAAGTTTCCAAGAGACAGATTTCAGGTCCACATCCAACATCCACTGAGTGCTTCCCATGTGTGGCATATTATACCGAGTTCCTTCACATAGATAATCTCTCTTCAACCTCACAACAAATCTGTCATAAATTTCTTTTCTTTTTTTTTTTTTTTTTTTTTTTGAGATGGAGTCTCACTCTGTCACCCAGGCTGGAGTGCAGTGGCGCGATCTCTGCTCACTGCAAGCTCCGCCTCCCGGGTTCACGCCATTCTCCCGCCTCAGCCTCCTGAGTAGCTGGGACTACAGGTGCCCGCCACCACGCCCGGCTAAATTTTTTGTATTTTTAGTACAGACAGGGTTTCACCGTGTTAACCAGAATGGTCTCGATCTCCTGACCTCATGATCCTCCCATCTTGGCCTCCCAAAGTGCTGAGATTACAGGTGTGAGCCACCGTGCCTGGCCATCTGTCATAAATTTCATTACGCCTATTTCACATGTGAGAAAAGAGACCAAGACAAATAAATTGCCCAAGTGGCAGGGATTTGATTCAGGTGTTCTGTCACTTTTCCCATTACATCATTCTGCTTCTTCACATACAACTCTCTAACAATCATTTCGGTTCAAAGAGAGTTGGTATTTTTCAGGAGCAAAGGGCTGCCCATGCCTAAAGGTGCCCCTGCAAAAGTCCAGTGGCATCTTCCCAGGACTTGATCAAGGTGTGTTGCAAAATGAGAGCAACGGTTGGTCTAGAAAACCCCTAAAATCCATTCCGACTTTCATTTGATAAATTCTTTAAGCTTTTACAAACTCTTTTTAAAACTCTGTTGGGTTGGGCACAGTGGCATACACCTATGATCCCAGCTACTTGGAAGGCTGGGGCAAGAGGATCACTTGAGCCCAAGAATTCAAGTCCAGCCTGGGCAACACAGTGAGACCCTGTTTCTAAAGACAAAACAAAACAACATCAAAAATATCTCTGCTGGATATCTTTCATATGAACACCTCCTGCCCCTAAATCACTCTCTACCCTTTTGTATTCTGCTCTGAGCCTCATAATGTGGGTCTGTATGGTTTGCATCATGATCTTCCTGCCTGCTGGCTTCAGCTGATTCTGTCTAGCGGGGATCTCCAGCAGATCAGAGAAGGGAGGCAAGTGACTCTATGAGGTCACCTTTGGTTGAGTCTTCCCCCAACCGAAGGTCATTGCTCCTCTCACTGTGGCCGGCTGTGTATCTCTTGCTCCTTCTAGGTTCTGTTAACTCCTTCCTTGTCTCTTCTCTTTAGCCTAGCAATGGTAACAGCTCTGTAGCTCCATACGAAAGACCCTGCAGCAGACCTTGTGATTTCCCCACACTCCCACACCTTTGTAATTAATCCCCTTATCAACGAACCATCCTCAAACCGTTCTGATTTTAGTGTACCATCTGTTTCCTATTGAGGCCCCGACGGATAGAATAACTTTTTCCAGATTATAAATTCCTGTATCCTAATTACACTTTCCTACAAACTCAGTGTGGGACTTGCAGATATAGACTCAAGAAGAAAATTTAAATAACCTATAATCCCACCCCTAGAAATAGCTAACAATTGGGGACATTTCTTTCCAACATTTTTCTATGCACATATTACATACTTGTTTACATTGTGTCTATCTCAACGTACCTACAATTTCCTTAACACGATAATGTCACGAGCATTTTCCCATGTCATTAAAAAGTCTTCACAAACATCAGTGTTTCAAAGTTGCATGCCATACTGTACCATGATTATTTTTCCACTTCCCTATTTGCGTTACTTATATATTTTACTATAAATATCACTGGGCCGGGCACAGTGGCTCATGCCTGTAATCCCAACACTTTGGGAGGCCTAGGCGGGAGGATCATAAGGTCAGGAGTTCGAGACCAGCCTGACCAACGTGGTGAAACCCTGTCTCTACTAAAAATACAAAAATTAGCAGGGCGTGGTGGTGCGTGCCTGTAATCCCAGCTACTCAGGAGGCTGAGGCAGGAGAATGGCTTGAACCCATTGCAGTGAGCCGAGATCGCGCCACTGCACTCCAGTCTGGGTGACAGAGCGATACTCCATCTCAATAAATAAATAAACAAACAAACAAACATCACTGATATGATGATCTCCATTCATTCATAAGTCTTAGTCCAAACATCTGGTTATTTCCTTAGGTCCCTCAAAATGTTGATGCTCAAGTAATGCCCAATATATTGAATACACTAGAGGGAGCTTGAGAGTTCCCTGAAACAATCGTTTTCTGTGCCCTGGCGAAGAATGAAAATAACCTGCCAGGACTGGCAGAGTATTAAAGGCATCTGAGGGTTTCCCTTTACCACTGGGAAAGCTATGCCTGATCTCACAGTAAAACAATGTGGGCATTCTCTTCCCAGGCCGGGTCCCCTCGTGGGTCGGGAGAGAGCTTGGTTTGTCATTTCGCTGACAACAAGTGTGGTCAGGAATCTTTAGATCTGTGGATGACCAAGAGGGTGACCGCAAAGGCCACATTCAGCTTATAAAGAAAGACAATCTGAGAGGGTTCTGAAAAAAGGCTCCACCCCAGCCTCAGGGAGCCGCAGTCCTGGGGTGAGTTCAGCAGGCCAGACCTTGCTGTAGAACTCGCTGGGCAAGTTCTAAGCAGCTACTTGAGAGACTGTGGTGGTTAATTGTCCCTAACCAAGGCTCAGGGTCACCAACAAATGAGTGGGTGGCAACCCATGTGATCTGGGCTGTGCTGAGGAGGAGGAGGTGGGGCGGGGACCTGAGCTCCTGAGTCTTTAGCTCCTCCTCTGTTTCCCCTTCCACCCCTTTTGAGAGGGTTCTCACTGTGGAAGACTCTGACATGGGAACGCCTGCCAGAGCCCTAGCATCCCATGGTAGTTGGATAAGTGCAGCTGAAAAGAGAGGGAAAAACCCCTCAGCAGGTGACCCGAGAACCCTCAAGGATGAAGATGGCACCAGCTGTTCCCCTTGGGATAAGCATTCTGCCTCTTCCCCCTGGATCTATCTTCCCAGGTATTGGCCCCTCCTGGCCCACCATACTTGACTTGCTCATTTATGCAGGAGACAAATTAAGACCCTCTTTCCTCAAAGCCATAATTACAGGAATAACTTAGACTATATGCAGAGCACTCTCATGACCTCAGAAGTCAATGAGGTTTCACAGTTAACAAAGTTGGTAAGCTTTGGAAATACCGGGTCTCAGCAGCTCAAGGTCCATACTTTCAAATACTAAAAGCAACTCAGATAGAGTTACTGTAAGACCTGTAGGAGTTGCCCTTCAAACCCATGCACGATCTTAGTTGTGCAAAAAAAATTAGTTGGGGAATTTTTTAGAGTCCTCATGCCTGGGGCAATCGCAACAAAATCTCTAGGGATGGGACCCAGACTTTAGCGTCTCTTAAAACTCTCCAGGTGATTTCAACGTGAGTCAAGATTGAGAACCACTGGTCTTAAAAGGATAATGAAAGAAGGCCAAGACTTTTAATACCTCAACAGGCATATACATTTTATTTATTTATTTATTTATTTTTATTTTATTTTATTTTATTTTTTATTTATTATTTATTTATTTACTTATTTATTTATTTTGACATGGAGTCTCGCTCTTTCACAGGATGGAGTGCAGTGGTGCTATCTCGGCTCACTACAAGCTCCGCCTCCTGGGTTCACGCCAGTCTCCTGCCTCAGCCTCCCAAGTAGCTGGGACTACAGCTACGCCCGGCTAATTTTTTGTATTTTTAGTAGAGACGGGGTTTCACCGTGTTAGCCAGGATGGTCTCGATCGCCTGACCTCATGATCCACTCGCTTCGGCCTCCCAAAGTGCTGGGATTACAGGCATGAGCCACCATGCCTGGCCTAATTTATTTTTGAGACAGATTCCTGCTCTGTCGCCCAGGCTGGAGTGCAGTGGCACAATCCTGGCTCATTGCAGCCTATGCCTCCCAAGTTCAAGTGATTTCTTGTGTCTCGGCCTGCCCAGTAGCTGGGATCACAGGCGTGCACCACCACAGCCAGCTATTTTTTGTATTTTTAATAAAGATTAATTTTCGCCATGTTGGCCAGGCTGGTTTCAAACTCCTGACCTCAAGTGATCCACCCACCTCAGCCTTCCAAAGTGTTGGGATTACAGGCATGAGCCACCGCATCCAGCCTCAATAGGCATATAAATGTAATGGCCATATTTCCAGTCTGTACTCAGATGTTCTCTTTCTTTGATTCTTGCTTTACGATGCATTCTGGCCTTCATTTACAAAGCCAATTAGAGATCTATAAATAAGTTACAATTTTAGTAGTTAAATTTAAGAAGAAAAAAATCTTGTGTCACTTGTACTCTGTGAGTTACCCTTGCCTGAGGAAAATGTCATTGGTTGGCAAACCCAAGGCCACCTTTTTTCACTGAGCAGGCAGAATGACTTGGCAGAATGAGAGGAAAAGTCAGAGTTCATCAAAGCGAAATCTTAAAGTGAGCAGGTGGAGAAGTTTGGGACAATGAGATATGCATCTAAGGGGCTGGGCGCAGTGGCTCACACCTGTAATCCCAGCACTTTAGGAGGGCGAGGCAGGCTGATCACTTAAGGTCAGAAGTTCGAGGTCAGCCTGGCCAACATGGCAAAACCCCATCTCTACTAAAAATACAAAAATTAGCCGGGTGTAGTGGTGGGCACCTGTAATCTCAGCTACTTGGGTGGCTGAGGCAGAAGAATCCCTTGAACCTGAGACGCAGAGGCTGCCGTGGGCCAAGACCAGGCCACTGCACTCCAACCTAGGAAACAGAGTGAGACTTGAGGGGAGAATCTTGGAAGTTTTTTTTTCTTTTTTTTTTTTTTAAGAGACTGTCTCACTAGGTTGCCTAGGCTGGTTCTGAAACTCTTAGGCTCAAGCTATCCTCCCATGTCAGCCTCCCAAAGTGCTGGGATTACAGACAAGAATCTTGCATTTTAAGTGCAGGAGTATGGCCTGCTGGGGCTAGAGGGTGGCAATCAGTCAGGAGCTTACCTGGGTATCCAACTGACATTCAGAAGCCGCTTGGACTGGACTTTGGTTTGTGTTGTAGTCAGGAAAGATAAGATTCGTCAAATCCTGAAGACTCAGCCCTCTAATTTCTGCATCCTCTTTTCTTTTCAGCCTCAGCCACCCTCCTCTATGGTTTTTCATGGAGTAATAAGGAATATAGAAAGAGCAGGGATCTTGGAATCAGACAGGTGTGAGTTCACAGCATAGCTCTGTCACTGCCTGGCTATGTGATGGTCATGAGACGTTTAGCATCTGAGCATTCTGTTTCACATCCATGAACTCAGCAAGTGACCTGAGAATGTGTAATACTGGTGTTTCAGCCCTCCATCACCCATGGATTAACATGGCACCAGCTGTTCTCTTTGGATTAAGGACATTGCCTCTTCTCCCTGGGTTCATTGTCCCAAGCATTGGCCTCTCCTGGCAACACTGTTTGATTAGCTCATTTGTGCAGGAAATGAAGTCAGTAAAACCTTTAGGCTCAGGCAAGAGGGGGCCCTGCTATCATCAACTCTTATCAACCCATGAACTATAAAGCCCTATTCCGGTGTTCTTTTGCCTATACTCACCCTGCTGGGCAGGGGTTTCATGGGGCCAAAGGGACCTGCCTCTTAGAACAATTGCTTCCCTTTCTTCTTCTTCTTTTTTTTTTTTTTTTTTTTTTGATAGAGTTTTGCTCTAGGCTGGAGTGCAGTAGCGCTATCTTGGCTCACTGCAACCTCCACCTCCCAGGTTCAAGCAATTCTTCTGCCTCAGCCTCCTGAGTAGCTGGGATTACAGGTGCCCGCTACCATGTTTAGCTGATTTTTTGTATTTTTAGTAGAGATGGGGTTTCACCATGTTAGCCAGGCTGGTCTTGAATTCCTGACCTCACGTGATCCACCCACTTTGGCCTCCCAAAGTGCTGGGATTACAGTCGTGAGCCACTGCACCTCACCCAATTGCTCCCCTTTCTAGACCACATTACAAGAGCCAGGACCCTGAAATTTCCTGTCCAAATGAGGCTGAGCCCACTTCTGGGTTCTCTGAAGGTTACTCCCCAGATCTTTCCCCTTGAGGTTGGACTATACAGCCCCTCCTAGGCCCCAAAGGAGATCAAGGGCAGTTGACGTGAAGGGGGTGATCAGAATGGAGGTGGACAGAGCTGGGGCATCCTACTTCTATATGGATGTGTCCTCATTGTGGTTCAAGACAGAGTCAGGGTTGAGAAAAGAAGTAGGCAGCTCTCCCTGCCCAGCTACAGTTCAGCACAGAACACTGATGAGCCTAAGAATTCTAAATGTGAACTTGGCCTTCCAGGTCATTAAGAAGATATGTGTTAAGTTAGGAGGTCAGCGCATATTTTAGTTAATAGCTTATTAGCATAATTTTTAACTTTGAAAAATTGAGGCATATGGTATGTGGACCTCACCCTGGCCCCACAGATGTTACAGGCAGGCCTGGGGAAAATAATACAAGCATTTAGGTTGTTGTGAGAATTAAAAAAAAAAAAAGTATGAATGCAGAGTATGCAGAGAAGGTGCTCAGTAAGAATTATTCTCCTTTCTTTCCGGCTTGCCAATGTCTCTCTTTAAAAATGCAGTTGCAAAAGAGAATTCTTCTCTAGGTAGGGCCATCACCTTCCTCCCTTTTTTCTAGGGTGCAGCTTCATGCTATGTTAACACTGGGGCTGGCTAACATGCCTTCAGGCCTTCCCACTAAGAGGCTGATTCAAGTTTGACAGCTAAGTCAGGAACATTTAGTTAACTGTGGCCAAAAAGTTTAAAAATGGCTCTTATGCCAACCAGGAAGGCCTCTGCTCCGTGTGAAGTACCTCTCCAGTGAGGCAGCCTTAGGATAGACAGGGCTTAAGGAGCCCCAGGCCTTCTGGCATGACCCATGAAAAGAGATTTCTGGGTGTGGGAAGCAGGGAGACTTAGCAGCTACTTTGGGGGCTCTGAGAGCTGTCTGCAGAAGCACACTGTCCTGAACTCAGGAACTGCACCTAGAAAACTAGCCATGCTCCTTCAAGGGCCAAGGAAAGGGTTGTTGGGGTGGGACTGATCATGGGATCAAAAACGCAACAGTTAGGAGAAGCCAGACTTCTCTGATAAGTTGAAACTAGCAGCTGGGCACGGTGGCTCACACCTGTAATCCAAGCACTTTGGGAGGCAGAGGTGGGCGGATCACTTGAGATCAGGAATTTGAAAACAGCCTGACCAACATGGTGAAACCCCATCTCCAGTAAAAATACAAAATTAGCCAGGTATGGTGGTGCATGCCTGTAATCCCAGCTACTTGGGAGACTGAGGCAGGAGAATCACTTGAACCCGGGAGGTGGAGTTTGCAGTGAGCCAAGATCACGCCACCACGCTCCAGCCCAGGCAACGGAGTCAGACTCCATCTCAAAACAAAACAAACAAACAAACAAAAACCTAGCAGAACTGGTTCACTGTGCTAAGTATCTCAAATTTGGTGTTCTGTATCTACTTTTTACTTTGAAAATATCCATTTATTTATTTATTTATTTATTTTTTATTTTTTGAGATGGAGTCTCGCTTTATCACCCGGGCTGGAGTGCAGTGGCGCCATCTCGGCTCACCGCAAACTCCGCCCCCTGGGTTCAAGCGATTCTCCTTCCTCAGCCTCCCGAGTAGCTGGAATTACAGGTGTGTGCCACCACACCCAGCTAATTTTTGTATTTTCAGTAGAGATAGGGTTTCACCATATCAGCCAGGGTGGTCTCGAACTCCTGACCTCAGGTGATCCACCCACCTCTGCTTCCCAAAGTGCTGGGATTGCAGGCATGAGCCACCGCACCTGGTCGAAAATATCCATTTAATTTCTGCATTCTAAACAGCAAGTAGGAGTATGCTAAGCCGTTAGATATTGGGGCCCAGGGAAAGGAAGACACGGCAGTTTAGGTGGAGGAAACAGTATATGTAAACAGCTGTAGGCGGAAGAGGTAGGGTATCAAAAGACACTGAAGCATGGTTGGGCGCAGTGGCTCATACCTGTAATCCCAACTCCTCGGGAGGCTGAGACAGGAGAATTGCTTGAACCCAGGAGGCGGAGGTTCCAGTGAGCCGAGATGGTGCCACGGCACTCCAACCTGGGTGACAGAGCAAGACTCCGTCTAAAAAAAAAAAAAAAGACAGTAAAGCATGGACCACAAAGTGTGTGGAGGGGGATGGAAGGAGAGGAGGATGGAAAGGTGATCCAGCCTTATTGAAATGACCTTGAAGCATTCTGATGTTGCTCTTGGATCATAGAGAAATATGTGCTCAAGACTCTATAAGATGATTTCCTCCTCATTAGAAAAAGGCTTCTATAAATTTTGAGAAATTAAAAAATTTTGGTTACTAAGTGTCAAGGAACGTTTAACCCATATAAACATTGGACCTCTTGTGGCTAAATTTCAAATTAATCTATTTATCTCTCATCTATCTATGTTTTTAAATCACCAGAAATAGAAGCGTATTTCATATATTTAAATCAAAGACAAATTTGTTTGATAATTTAGGTATCCCACTTAGCCCTAAAAAACAGATCCCCTGAAAAAAATCACTACGAAAAATACGTTCTGGCCAAGAGGGGTGGCTCACTAGCTGTAATCTCAAGACTTTAGGAGGTCTAGGTAGGAGGATCACTTGAGCCCAGGAGTTTAACACTGGGCTGGACAACACAGACAGACCCTGTCTCTACAAAAAAAATTTAAAAATTAGCCAAGCATGATGGCACATGCCTATAATCCCAGCTACTTGGGAGGCTGAAGTGGAAGGATCAGAAGAGCCCGGGAGGTTGAGGCTGCAGTGAGCTCAGATCACATTATTGCACTTCAGCCTGGGTGACAAAGCAAGACCCTGTCAAAAACAAACAAACAAAATTCCTGAAGCCCTCCCTCAAGACCTGAAAAACAAATGTTACAAATATTTTCAACTTATTCAAATGCTAAAGAAGGCTGTCACTCTCAGAAACAAGATCTATTCAGTTACGCATCTAGGGTAGCATTGGCCCTAAAGATCAAGACTCTTTTGTTTCAATTTGTACTCTACCAGATTTTGTCTGAAGGGCCTAGTGGTTAGGGATGCAGTAAATTCACCTCCACACCGGTAGTCTCCTCCCCACAACATACATACTTTATATTAACTCCTTCTTGCCTCTCACTTTAAACCCAGGTTGGCTAACTTTGATGATGAAACAGTAGTCCTTTATACTTAAGGTTGGTATAAATGCAACATTGTTTATTTGCCAAATCCCAGAGAGGCAAGACCTAATTAATCTATTAAGGCTTCTCTTGGAAAAAAGTCAAACCTTTCAGATGGGAAACCTAGGTGGCTATCATCAGGATGTTTTGCAACAGGGCTGGCTGGATTGCGCCAGACAATTCAGATGGCCTCTGCTCATGGAAGCTGTGGGTAGCTGGCAGGGAATGCAAATGAGGGGGCAACTCTGTTTGGGGATGTTCAGCTGTAAGGAGGTCCACAGCATCTGCCAGGCCAATGGCCATTGCCCTCTGCAGTGGAACAACTGTCCTGTTCCTGTGCCTCCAGAACTGGGATCAGAATAAGGGAAGGTGCAGATCCAATGGGGCCTCAGGAACCCCTAGGGCATGTCCTTGGAATCTTCCAAACAGTAAACTTGAGAGTGGGGGCTCAGCTCTACTGAGTGAAGCCCTCCTCTGAGGCTTTTGTTGATGGGCATGGCCACTCTTGGTACAGAGTGAATGTGATTTCCTCAGAAAAGCTCCCAGGGAAGCCACTGTATTGCATGGTACTACTAGTTGGCCTAATGAGAGTAAGCAGAGGGAGGGAAGGTTGGTTGGTTTATGTTTAAGCTGCCCCCTTTTATATTTTCCCCAAACCTTAATGACATTGAAATCCTGGAATGATTTCCCATTTCAAGACTTCTCTCCGGCTGGGTGTGGTGGCTTATGCCTGTAATCCCAGTAATTTGGGAGGCTGAGGCAGGAAGATTGCTTGAAGCCAGGAGTCTGAGACCAACTTGGGCAACAAATTAAGACCACATCTCTACAAAATATTTTTTAAATTAGCCAGGTGTTGTGGTGTGCACTTGTGGTCCCCACTGCTTGGGAGGCTGAGGCAGGAGGATCATTTGAGCCCAGGAGTTCAAGGCTTCAGTGAGCTATGATCATGCCACTGCACTCCAGTCTGGGCAACAGAGTGAGAGCTTCATCTTTAAAAAAAGAAAACAAAGACAGAAAAGGCTTCTCTCCCTTTAGGAGCATAGAAGCAGATAGCCAGCTCATTGAAATGAAGACTATGGCTGCATTGATAGAAAGGACCAAAAAGGGGGACCAATGAACCCCCCTCCCCCGCACAGGGAGAGAAAACCGTGAGAGTTCTCCATTGAAAAGACTAGAGCCATGCAGCCCTCCTCAGAGGATTTTTATTACATGGTTTTTGTGTCAGTAGATATCCAAACTGCCTGGGTGTCGTTGCTCATGCCTATAATTCCAGCATTTGGGAGGCCAAGGTGGGAGAATTGCTTGAGACCGGGAGTTCAAGACCAGCCTGGGCAACAAAGCAAGATCCCAACTCTATTAAAAAACAAAAAATCTCCAAGCACAAATACTAAACTCTCAAGAGATTTCCAAACTGGCTTTGTGACATCTGTACCCACAGGGTGGGCACAGCATGACCGACATTTAGCAGATGGGGAGCAGGGAGGGAACACAGGGACAGAGCTCTGTCCAACAGAACTCTCTGCACTGATGGAAATGGTTTTCCTCTGCACTGTCTAAAACGGTAGCCGCTAGATACATGTGGCTCTGAAACACTTGAACGTTGCTAGGGCAACTGAGGAACAGAATTTTCAAATTTTGTTTCATTAAATTTAAATAGCCACAGGTGGCTAGTGGCTGTCATATTAGATAGCACAGCAAGACGTTCACTGGCCTTGAGATGCTGAGGGAAAAAAGGCATCTTTACCTCTGCCTGGGTTCTTCTTTTATCTTGCATCCCTGGACATTCAGGCTTCTTGTTCATCAGTCTGGCAGCTCCAATACTGAGGTCTCTCCTTAGTTAACCCTACTGCACTGGCCAAACTTCAGCAAGAGGAAACATTACACGATCTGCTTTGAAAAGACTGTGCCTGGCCCAGTGCGGTGGCTCACACCTGTAATCCCAGCACTTTGGGAGGCCGAGGTGGGTAGATCACCTGAGGTCAGGAGTTCGAGTCCAGCCTGGCCAACATAATGAAACCCCATCTCTACTAAAAATACAAAAAATTAGCTGGGCATGGTGGTGGGTGCCTGTAATCCCAGCTACTCAGGAGGCTGAGGCAGGAGAATTGCTTGAATCTGGGAGGCAAAGGTTGCAGTGAACCAAAATCGTGCCATTGCACTCCAGCCTGGGCAAAACTCTGTCTCGAGGAAAAAAATAATAAGAAGAAAAGACTGTGCATGGCTGAGGATGAGGTTGGCAAGGATCTCTGAAGCTGAGCATGATATTCCAAAGTGCTAATTTGCTGACATAATTTGGGAAAGTGCTACTTAAAACCCTGACCTGAGTGAAGGCAACATTTCTGAAATTTGTGGAAGGCCAAAGCCCATGCTACTGGAGGTTATATTTGCTAATTGTCTCAGTGGCTGTTTATTACATGGCTATGCAGTATTTATTTCTCTCTATTAGAATACTTGGTCCAGTAAGGCAGGCTGGTTCACCTAGATTTTCTACTGTGACCTAAGTTAACGAGTCAGTTGGATTTCTCATCAACTGGAAATGTGGGATGACATAATCTGCTTTTCCCCCCCAAAGAGCTACACCATGATTTTCTGATTGCCTTTGCAACCAGAGCAAATTGTCTCTTCCATTGACCCTGCTGAGAAGACAGAGGCAGAGAGGTATAGGGGACTGTTTTGTACAAGCCTGCTCAACCATCTACAGTGGGTGGGATCAGGGCTGGGCACTGACCACAAGGCAAGCTGATTTCATAGGCTGGCCGGTGACCTGTCGCTTGTCACATAAGAATATCTTCCAATCAGATTCTCCCTTTCTGGACTCTAAACTGGGAGCAGAGAGAATCTGACACTGGAAATGGCAAGTAGGGAATGGGAAGAGAGAAGCCAAATGTAGCCATTTAGGTAGAGAGCCAAAGCCTGATTTTGCACAAATGGGATACCAGCCTTGGACTCTGTGTTTTTAAAATTCCTCAGGGAATTCAAACGCACGAATACCCGCTTATTAATATTTCCCAGTGTACTTAGTCACCTCCAACAGAACCTTTCTACCTCATCTCATGCCTCTTATGTGAAACTTTAGCAAAAGAGACAGCCAGTATTTTACTATTGTCAGTGGTACTTCAGTGTAAGCTTTCTGTTCAATATTTTCTTAGGATAGACTGCTAGCAGTGGGATTACTATGTCAAAGAGATAATTATCTTTGTGGTTCTTGCTACATACTCCCTTCCGATAGCTTGCATAAATTTGCACTGTCATTGTAACCACTGAAACAGACTATGTCAGTTTTACCACAACCTTTCCAGCACTAGGAATACCATTTTGCATTTCCCTCCCAACTCCCCATGTTTTTTTTTTTTAGTAAATGTCAGAAAGTGCCCCAAATGTGTTTTAATTTTCATTAACTTTGATTATTAATGAAGATGAACAATTTCCCATTGGCGTTTACTATCCATGTCTTCTCTTTTCCCTGAGTTTCCCCAAAATAATATCTTTTAGACAGCCCCTTTTCCTGCTATTAAGTCTTTTATTCCCAATATTTTCAGAAATACAACAGAGGTTTCAACATCTCTAGTGACAGCATCCTACAACCCCACCGGTCAGAAACGCAGCCCTTTTCCATTTTAGTAAATGCCTGACTGTGGTGTTTCCCATGGGTGTTTTATACACAATGACTGACACACGTGTTTATCAAATATCCATGTCACTCTGGTTACGTGGCCACAGTGTTCAGTGTTCATATAAAGAAGAGATAACTGGATGAAACAAAATTAAACCGATTTCTTTACTGCAAGACTGATGAGAGGCTTCAATGTTCCTTTAACAAATTCTCAGTGAAGCCTTAAGAGGAGAATGTTTGAGGCATCTTTCTGGAATCTATTCTGCCTACCAAAGGAGTCTCATAGGCTGAAGCATGCTGAAGAAATGGTGTCGTGAAGAAGGTACTTTGAGAATTCCTGCTGTGGCATTATGGTCACCAGCACACTAAATTCAGTGTGTGGCCTACAGCAAGAAAAAACAGAGCATCCAGTTACTCCACTGCAGAAACCCACACACGGTGTCAAAATGCAAACACGTCTTAAGAAGTACTTTAAATAATACATTTGAAAAGTCAATAAGGATGTTGGAATGGTATTTTTTATGGACTGAAAGGGAAAGCTACAACATAGCATGTGGAAAGCATCTCGTTTTTTGTTTTGAAAAAAATGTATCTGTTGTGCTCCCCAACTCCCCCATACTACTAGAATGTAAATTTCCAAGGTCAGGAATGTGAAATCATACAGACTATTCTAAATTTTCTTAAAATGTTAGGATGTGTTTATATTGGTAGACTATTGCATTTGTTTATTGCACTGTCATGTTCTGTTTTATATTTTATTTAAAAATATTACACTTTTTTTCTTTACCTAAAGAATGCTGTTTACCTAATATAAAGTTATGTCTGTGTGTATGCACGTGTATGGAAATAGATAAAACATGTCTGAAAAGATGTATATCAAAATGATATCTGGTTTTCTTTAAACAATGGGATAGTGTTATTTCTTTTTTGTTTGTTTGTTAATTTTTTAATTTTTATATTTTAGAGACATGGCTGGGCACGGTGGCTCACGCCTGTAATCCCAGCACTTTGGGAGGCTGAGGTGGGCAGATCACCTGAGGTCAGGAGTTCGAGACCAGCCTGGCCAACATGATGAAACCCCATTTCTACTAAAAATACAAAAATTCGCTGCGTGTGGTGGCAGGCGCCTGTAGTCCCAGCTACTCGAGAGGCTGAGGTAGGAAAATTGCTTGAACCCAGGAGGCAGAGGTTGCAGTGAACTGAGATCACACCATTGTACTCCAGCCTGCGTGACAGAGCAAGACTCCATCTCCAAAAAATAATAATAATAACAAATAAATAAATAAAACTGTTTTAGAGACAGGGTCTCGCTCTGTCACCCAGGCTGAAGTGCAATGGCACTATCATGGCTCACTGCAGCCTCCAACTCCTGGGCTCAAGCCATCCTCCCACCTCAGCCTCTCAAGTACAGGCAGCTGAGACTACAGGCCCATGCCACCTTGCCTGGCCAATGTTATGTTTTTTAAAACTTGTTTCTCTATATTAGATATTGCCTGAGAAGAATGTTTTCACAAGGAGTATGTTCGTTTTACAATCAAGGAGAGAAATAAAGCTATTTCTGTTTTGGGGAAAAAAAGGCAATAAGGGAAAAAATACTTGAGCAACTGTTGTGGCCCAGGCATTTCAACTACGGGGTATCTTTAATCCTCTCAATTGTTATTCCCCTTTTAAAGTTAAGGAAACTGAGGCATAGATCACTTAATTGACTTGCTCAAGATCACACTGTAAGTGGTAGAGTAGATTTTCTTTTAACTGTGAATACAAAATTAGGCATGGTGGGGTGGACCTGTAGTCCCAGCTACTTTGGAGGCTGAGCTAGGAGGATTGATTGAGCCCAGGAGGTCAAGGTTAGTGGGCCATGATTGAGCCACTGCACTCCAGCCTGGGTGACAAAGTGAGACTCTGTCCCCCCTCCACAAAAAAATTGTGGTAAAATATACATAACGTAAAAACATTACCATTTTAACCAGTTTAAGTCTAGTATTATTGGCATTAAATACCTTCACAATGTTATACAACCATCATTACTATCTATGTCCAGCAAGTTTTCATCCTCTCAAGCTGAAACTCTGTACCCACTAAACGTTAACTTCCCATTCAGTCTTTCCCTATCCTCTGATAACCTTTATTCTGCTTTCTGTGCCTATGAATTTGCCTATCTAGATACCTCGCATAACTGGAATCATATAATGTTTGTCCCGTTGTGTCTGATTTCATTTAGCATAATGTTTCCAAGTTTCATCCATAACACAACATGGATCAGTACTTCATCCCTTTTTATAGCCAAATAATATTCCATTATGTTAACATACCACGTTTTGTTTATCCATTATCTGTTGGTGGACATTTGAATATTTATTTCTACCTTTTAGTTATTGTGGATAATGTTGCTATGAACATTGGTATACACATCTGTTTGAGTCTCTCCTTCATTTGTGGGTATATAAACATAGGAGTGGAATTGTTGAATCACAAGATAATTCTATTACAACTTTTGGAGAAACTGCCAGACTGTTTTCCACAGTAGCTGCGCCACTTTCTATTCCCACCAGGAATGCCTGAGGGTTCCAGCTTCTCTGCATCCTGGTCAACACTGGGTCTTTTCTGTTTGTTTGTTTGTTTTGTTTTGTTTTTTGTTTGTTTTAATAATAGTTATCCTAACTGATGTGAAGTGGTAGAAATCACGGTTTTGATTTGCATTTTCCTAATGCCTTGTGGTGTTGAGCAACATTTCATATGTTTGTCGACCATTTGTATATTCTCTGGAGAAATGGTTACTCAAATCTGCCCATTTTTGAATTGAGTTGCTTTTTGTTGTTTAATTTTAAATTTTCTTTCTGTGTGTGTGTGTGAAAGAGAGAGAGAGAGAGACAGAGTCTCGCATTGTTGCTGGGGCTGGAGTGCAGTGGCTCAGTCTCGGCTCACTGTAACCTCCGCCTCCTGGGTTCAAGCAATTCTCCTGCCTCAGCGTCCCGAGTAGCTGGGATTACAGGTGCCTGCCACCATGCCCAGTCAATTTTTTGTATTTTTAGTAAAGATGGGGTTTCACTATATTGGCCAGGCTGGTCTCGAACTCCTGACCTCGTGATCCACCGCCTTGGCCTCCCAAAGTGCTTGGAATACAGGCGTGAGCCACCATGCTGTAAATGTTCTTTATATAGTCTGGATATTAATCCTTTATCATATATATATGATTTGCAAATACTTTATCTCATTCTGTAGGTTGTCTTCACTTTGTTGATAGTGTCTTTTGATGCACAAAAGTTTCTCGTTTAGATGAAGTCCAATTTATCTATGTTTTCTTTTTTTTGCCTGTGCCTTTGGCATTATATGCAATAAATTACTGTCAAATTAAATGTCATGAAGATTTTCCCCTATATTTTCTTCTAAGAGTTTTATAGCATTAGTTCTTAGGTTTATGTCTTTGATCTATTTTGAGTTAATTTTTTATATGATAGAAGGTAAAGGTCCAACTTCACTCTTTTGTATGTGGATATCCAGTTTTTCCCAGCACCACTTATTGAAAAGACTATCCTTTGGCCATTGAATGATGTTGTTACACTTGTAGGAGTGGGGTTTGAAATTCAGCTCTGTTGGACTTTAAGTGGTGTGGTATGGCTTTTAGTAGTAGAGTGTATGCCCCAGATTTCCCTAAAGCAGCCTTTCTCTCTCAGACCCGGAAGGGCTGTCAAAGGCCAGGCCTGGAGAGTCTCTGACAGTGCTTCCTAGGCAGGAGAGGAGGTCTCGGGCAGTGCCCAAGGGCAGTTGTACTATGGGCAGCCTTCTCCCTGCCAGATGCCAGCCTGTACCAGCTAACCCAGCCTGGCTCTGGGACTGCCCAGACCGGTTTGCAGACTTTCTGTTCCCTGGGAGCTTGTTCCCTGGCCACAGCCAAAGCTTGCTTTCTCTCTCTCCCCACCCACCACCACCCCCACCGACCCACAGCTCTTCTGCACGGTCCTTGCCAACCCCCAGACCAAAGGCTCTGGGTTGCTGACCTTACTGCTACCCTCCTGCCCGAGGTTTGGGGCCCCTTTCCTCCCTGGGCCCCCTGCCAGGCTAGCCAGGCTCTGACCCAGAAAGTTTCTGTTTTTTTAGTGGAAGTAAAATTATCGATAATAACATGACCACTAATGTGAACAATAACAATTCACGCTTATTGGGTACTTACCCATCAGAGTTGACGTACTTTACATGGTTCACTCCCTACAACAGACCTAGGAGGTCACTACTATTATTATGGCCTTGTAACAGATGAGAAACTAAGGTGTGAGGACTCAAATTCTGTGCCCAAGGTCACACAGCCAAGAAGTGACACAGCCAGGATTCAAATGCCACCTCCGGACAATGCTTCTGGACTAGATTGTCTGATGTCCACTCTCTCGTGGTGACCATGGCTATGTAATGAACAGCTATATGTGCCATCCACTCTGTGTGTGTATGTGTGTGTGTGTGTGTGTGCGCGCGTGTGTGAAGGGTTGCAGGGTGCAGGGTTGGGGGGTGGAGCTCTACCAGGGCATGAAGGCCCACAGAGAAGTGACTTAACTAAGGTCAAGGGTGGTGGGCATGGGTAGAATTAGATCTCAAAGATAGTTTTTCAAACCTCAGACTTTTTTGGGGGGGCGGGGAACAGAGTCTCTCTCTGTTGCCCAGGCTGGAGTGCAGTGGCGTAATCTCCACTCACTGCAACCTCCACCCTCTGGGTTCAAGTGATTCTCCTGCCTCAGCCTCCCGAGTAGTTGGGATTATGGGCGCCAGCCACCATGCCTGGCTAATTTTTGTATTTTTAGTAGAGACAGGATTTCACCATGTTGGCCAGGCTGGTCTTGAATTCTTGACCTCAGGAGATCCACCTGCCTTGGCCTCCCAAAGTGCTGGGATTACAGGGGTCAGCCACTGCGCCTGGCCACTTTTTTTGTTTGTTTGTTTGAGACAGAGTCTCACTCTGTCGCCTGGGCTAGTGTGGGTGTGATCATACCTCACTGAAGACTCGAAATCCTGGGCTCAAGCAATCCTCCCTCATCAACCTCCTGAGTATCTGGGACTATAGTCATGTGCCACTGTATCCCGCTAATTTAAAAAAATTTTTTGTAGAGATGGGGTCTCAGTTTGAACTCCTAGCTTCAAAGGGCCCGCCTACCTGGGCCTCCCAAAGCACTAGGATTAGAGACGTGAGACAGTGCTTGGTCAAACCTCAGACTTTCTGGTGTCCACTGGGCATTGGCTCACCTATAGAAAGAGAGTGGTGGGAGGTGGGGGAGCAGGTTAGAAGCTGAGAGCCAACAACAGGAGGCAACTTGTAATGAAAGTTCTAGAACACAGCATTCACTACCCCTTGCCAGGCCTGGCTTAATTGTCTGCCTGTATTCCCCAAACCCTCCTGGCTGGACTCACTGATACTACTTTCTAGCAGGTTCAGGCCTGCCCCAGTGTTGAAGGAATTCCCTCACCCAGGTCTGCAGGGGATGAAGAAGTAAACAGACATGCTTCCACCTTCCAGGAGCTCTCAGTTTGGGAGAGAGGGAGACTCAACAGCCAGAAACCCAGGAGTCACCTGACACTGGCCTCCCACACCCCCCACAGTCCCATCACCGCATCCTGTGGAGTTCCCTCCTCATTTCCTGTCAGTCCTGTCCACTGTCCTCCACTCTAGTCCACGCTGCCATTGTCTGTCAGCAGGAAGCTCTGCCACCCTTTAGCACCGAGGGGCTGCCATCTGTGAAGCAGAGGAGATGAGTGTGCATGTGGCGCTGTGAGAGGACAGAGAATGGAAATGACCACGTCTGTCCAGACAGTCCGAAAGGGCTTCACAAAGGAGGCTGACCTGGGTTCTGAAGGGTAAATAGGAGTTTGCAGGTGGGAAGATGGAAAAATATTTTTGAAGGGGATGGATTTTGCATATCAAGACCGGAAGGGCATCTCAGGGTGTCCAAAGAATGGCAATAACTTAGAATTTAGGATGGAAGTGAAATGACAAAACCAAGGACTTTCCCTATAGTTAATGAGTAACCCCTGAAAGATGTGCCCTCCAAGAGTGAGGGGGAGTTCTGTTTCAAAATTTGTTCAGTGGCCAGCCGTGCTGGCTCACACCTGTAATCCTAATAGTTTGTGGGGCTGAGGAGGTGGATCGCTTGAACGTAGGAGTTCAAGACCAGTACGTAGGGAAACCCTGTCTCCACCAAAAAAAGACACAAAAGTTAACTGGGCGTGATGGTGTGCGCCTGTAGTCCCAGCTACTCAGGAGGATTGCTTGAGCCGGGAAGTGGAGGTTGCAGTGAGCCATGATCATGCCACTGCACTCCGGCTGGGCAACAGAGCAAGACCCTGTCTCAAAAAAAAAAAAAAAAAAAAAGAAAAGGTGGAAAAAAAAAGTTCAGTCTCCCCAGCCTACAAATCCTTTTTTGAGACAGAATCTCACTCTGTCGCCTAGGCTGGAGTGCAGTGGTGCCATCTTGGCTCACTGTGACCTTCTCCTCCTGGGTTCAAGCGATTCTTCTGCCTCAGCCTCCTGAGTAGCTGGAATTACAGGCACAAACCACCATGCCGGGCCGGGCGCAGTGGCTCACGCCTGTAATCCCAGCACTTTGGGAGGCCGAGGCGGGAGGATCACGAGGTCAGAAGATCGAGACCACCCTGGCTAACACGGTGAAACCCCGTCTCTACTAAAAATACAAAAAATTAGCCAGGTGTGCTGGCGGGTGCCAGTAGTCCCAGCTACTCGGGAGGCTATGGCAGGAGAATGGCGTGAACCCAGGAGGCGGAGCTTGCAGTGAGCCGAGATTGCGCCTCTGCACTCCAGTCTGGGTGACAGAGCGAGACTCCGTCCCCCCTCCCAAAAACAAAACAAAACAAAACAAAACAAAAACAAAACAAACCACCATGCCGGCTAATTTTTGTATTTTTAGTAGAGACAGGGTTTCACCATGTTGGTAAAGCTGGTCTCGAACTCCTGACCTCGTGATCCACCCACCTCGGCCTCCCAAAGTGCTGGGATTACAGGTGTGGGCCACCACGCCCGGCCTGATCTATAAATCTTTTAAGTGAAATTTGTCCATTTAGGCAACAAAGACCACTCAGGGCCCCTTTCAGACTCCTAGAACTCTGTGTCATTTTTGCTGGCGTCCCTTGTCATCAGTCATGCTGCAAGATTGTCACTAGGGGAACTACAGGGTACATCTCCCTTTCAGAAAGGTTGTCCTGGGTGCTTCAGAGAGGCTGCAGGAGGAGGCCGGTGCAGTGGTCCAGGGGCCCGAGGGATGGCTGCGGACAAGTTTGGGGATTGGGGGTGTAGATGTTGGGGGGTGAAGGAGAGGAAGAGATGGATGTTTCTAGCTTCAACTGCTATAATGGGCAGAGAGGTCCTGCCCAACTCCCCACACTGAGCAAGTCTCCTTCCTCAGCTCTTCAGAGCAGGGAAAGCTAATCTGATTGGTCAGGTTCCAGGACAACGGTTAGGCCAAGTTTACTCGCAAGTAGGGTCACTGAGTGTAAAAAAAAAACCTGACACACAAGAATGTGGCCTTCTCCTCCTTCCACCCACACCTAAACACACTCGCCTTTGCTTCTCCATCGAGTCTGCTACTGAACAGAAGGAGGAAACACCTCTCACAAGAGGGCTCGGGCAGAAGCAGAAACCCTGTTAGGCCTGCAGATGGCCTCAGGCTCCATTCCAGTCTTAGTGGAGAGCCCTGAGCCCTGGGCAGGCCCCGCAGATAACGAAGTGCGGCCCGTATCCTGTTGCTATGGTCGGTGGCGTCTGGTCCCTTGAGAATCCCACGGGCGGAATGGGGAGTGGCAGAGCAGGATGGTCCTGTCGTGGACCCCATCTTACTATCATCAAAATGCCTGCCTTCATTTCTAACAGCTTAATCAAAAGAGAAAAAAGGCCTGGGGGAGGGGGAGATGAAGGGAGGGAGGGTATCTCAGAGCAGGAATTGAAGAGAGGGTGGAGACATCAAGGTCAGAAACTGGCTCTGAGGAGTTCAGAACAGGGGCCCCCTCCCAGTGAGTCAGTCAGGGCGGGAGCCCATGTGGCCGCCGGGCAGGGCCAGGTTTCAGTTTGAAGAGGACTTCAGTGAGGGAAGGAGGCCCAGCCAAACAGCTGTGGGATCCAGGGGTTCCGATCCATCACAGCCCGCACTGCTGCTTCCCAGCTGTGTCACCTGGGGCATGTCCCAGGACTTCTCTGAGCCCTAGTTTCCTCGGTATAAACCGGGGATAAAACACCTCCCTGCCAGGGTTGTCATAAAGAGTAATTAAATGTGGTAATGTCTGTGACAGCACTTAATAAACCATAAATCTCTGCACAGCATAAAGAGGTGCTATCCTTTTTATTATTCCCTTGGGAATGAAAAGCAGAGTGCCTTTGATGAGCATTTGTCAATTCTCAGCCCCTCCCAGCTTCCCGGCCTCATCTTCCCTCCAGCTTCAGAAAATGCCATCTATCTAAAGCAGAAATCACCAGTTAAAAGAAAAGAAAGAAAATGCCATGTATTCCTTCTCCGTAAACCTCCTCTTTGTTCTCTGCTGCTCCTCATCCCTTTGGTCTCTCCCTCTCCCTCTCCACAGGCTTCTTCCTTTTTTTTTTTCCTTTTCTTTTTTTTTGCTCCTTATGTACATCAGCCTCCTCAATATTAAAATAAGAACCATGCCCCAGCCAGGTGTGGTGGTTCACGTCTGGAATACCAGCATTTTGGGAGGTTGAGGTGGATGGATCACTTGAGGTCAGGAGTTCAAGACCAACCTGGCCAGCTTAGTGAAACCCTGTCTCTACTAAAAATACAAAAAAATTAGCCAGGCATGATGGTGCATGCCTGTAGTCCCAGCTACTCAGGAGGCTGAGGCAGGAGAGTCGTTTGAGCCCGGGAGGTGGAGGTTGCAGTGAGTCAAGATTGAGCCACTGCACTCCAGCCTGGGCAACAGAGTGAGACTCTGTCTCAAAAGAGAAAAAAAAAGAAAAAAAAAAGAACCATGCCCCTAAAACCTTTATCTAATCCCCTTACCCCTTTTAGCTACTCCATGTTTCCTTCTTCCATTCTTATATTCTTATATGATTTTACAGTTTGTAAAGTTTTTTATGCATCAGTTATGTTTTGTCATATAGTGAATGTCATACAGTAATGAAATTTTGAGGTGAGTAGTATTTGCCCATTTTACAGATGAGAAAAGTGAATGTCAGATTAGAATTCAGTCCCATGTCTTTTTTTTTTAAAGTTATTTTTATTTTTATTTGAGACCCATGCTAAGGGTCTCACTGTGTTGCCTAGACAGGTCTTGCCCCAGTGTTGAAGGAATTCCCTCACCCAGGTCTGCAGGGGATGAAGAAGTAAACAGACATGCTTCCACCTTCCAGGAGCTCTCAGTTTGGGAGGGAGGGAGACTCAACAGCCAGAAACCCAGGAGTCACCTGACACTGGCCTCCCACACCCCCCACAGTCCCATCACCGCATCCTGTGGAGTTCCCTCCTCATTTCCTGTCAGTCCTGTCCACTGTCCTCCACTCTAGTCCACGCTGCCATTGTCTGTCAGCAGGAAGCTCTGCCACCCTTTAGCACCGAGGGGCTGCCATCTGTGAAGCAGAGGAGATGAGTGTGCATGCGGTGCTGTGAGAGGACAGAGAATGGAAATGACCACGTCTGTCCAGACAGTCTGAAAGGGCTTCACAAAGGAGGCTGACCTGGGTTCTGAAGGGTAAATAGGAGTTTGCAGGTGGGAAGATGGAAAAATATTTTTCAGGGGGCTGGATTTTGCATATCAAGACCGGAAGGGCATCACAGGGTGTCCAAAGAATGGCAATAACTTAGAATTTAGGGTGGGAGTGAAATGACAAAACCAAGGATTTTCCTTGTAGTTAATGAGTAACCCCTGAAAGATGTGCCCTCCAAGAATGATCCTCCTGCCTTGGCCTCCCAAGTAGCTGGGATTACAGGCATGAACGACTGTGCATCCCCATGTTCTTTCTTTCAGAGACACCTCGCTGCCTCCCTTTGATGCTAAACTTTCTTTTCTTAAAGACAAAGTCTTGCTCTGTTGCCCAGGCTGGAGTATAGTGGTATAATCATAGCTCACTGCAGCCTCGACTTCCTGCGGTCAAGCAGTCCTCCCACCTCAGCCTCCTGAGTAGCTGGGACTACAGGCACATGCCACCATGCCACATTAATTAAAAAAAATTTTTGTAGTGACAGGATCTTGCTATGTTGCCCAGGCTGGTCTTGAACTCCTGGACTCAAGCAACCCTCCTGCCTTAGCCTCCGAAAGCAGTGGGATTATGGGCATGAATGACTATACCTGGTCTGATGCTAAATTTCTAAAATGATGGTCAGGATCTACCATCTGTATTGCCCTGCATCTATTTTCTGTTAAGCCCATATAAGTCCATTCCTTCCTTGCACCACTGTACCTTCCTCAAGACCACCAGGATGACTAGCTTCAGGCCAGCTGGCTCACTTCAGAGGCCCCTCATGGCTCTCACTCCTATCAACACTTCACTGGCAAGGCTCTGATTCTACTCATGACATTCTTCTCCAAATTTTCTTTCCTTGGCTTGAACGAGGACTTGAAGTCTCCCAAAAGAGAAGGAGGATATGGGGAGGGTTCCTTTTGTGTCTGTGGTTCCTGTATCTTGGTTGTGTAATGTTAACACAGGTGAGTCACAGGACCCCTACTTTGGAATGCTGCTTCCATGGTGAGCTCTGAGTTGCAGCAGGATTTCAATAGCACATTCCACCACCACCAGCAGCCCAGCTGCCAAGGGCTTTCCCTGAAAGAACAATTTACCTTGGTTTTGACTAGCTTGGCAGGAGCTGGGTTTTTGATTTCATGGCAAAAAGGATTGGAAGTGTCATAGCTTGTGATTTGGCCAGGCATGGGAAAGTTAGTGTCAGCAGTCTAGGACAGGGCAAAAGGGGTTACCAGTTGGAACTAGACCTTCCCAAGGGGATTGGACAGGGGCAAGGGAGAGGAACCCAATTATATGTGAGGGGGTGGGGGTGATGTGTAGTCCTGCATTGTACAGTATGGTAGTCACTAGTTACATGAGATTCTTTAAATTTAAATTTTGTGAATTTAAATTTAAGTGAAATAAAATTAAATATTTAGTTCTTCAGTCTCACTAGCCATCTTTCAAGTGTGCAATGGTCCCATGTGGCTAGTGGCTGCCATATTGGATAGAGCAGATGTAAAGTGTTTCTATCATTGCAGGAAGTTCTATAGGACAGGACTGATTTTCGTCCATCAAACAGAGAAGAACAAAGGTAAAGCCGTTGGCTAAAAGAGAGTAAGGGACAGGCAAGCACATCAGGGATGTCCAGGAAAAGGGCTCATGGCATGGGCAATCCAAAAGTAAGCAATAATGGGGATCGAAGTGGCAGGGTGGGCAAGTGCTATAATAAGTACCCCCCTTCCACTCTCTGTATGCATCTCCCATATGGAAATTAGGATTATTTTATCAGAGCCACATGTGTTTCCCAAACCAGGATGCACATCCTCTGGGGAAGAAATGGGTCCTCAGATAGGAACCCATGCTAAGGCTGCCATCAGGTAAGGAGTGGACACTCCTGTTTCTCTCCAGATACTGATCTCTTGGGGTCTCAATGGAATCCAGATAGTGGATGTTTGGAATGGAGAACTAGGGATTAGATGTTGAGGAGGAAGTCAGAAATTCCATCTGGAGCAGAGAGAAAGGATTAGCTAAGAATGTAAATTTGGGACTCAGTTGTAGTCACCAAAGAGTCCTTCCATGATTGCCACTTCTGGATCTAAAAGCTTAGATGACTCATTAATTGTCCATTTATTTCTGTACAATTCAGTGATAAGCATTGCATTCTAATTATTTGCCTGGAGATGAGTCCTTTAAATAATAAATAAAGTGAGCATCTATTCAAAATAATGTTGATGTCCTGTACTCAAGAAAGAGAACAAGAGAACAAAGAGAAGATCTGGGACCTGAAAAACCATTCTAATTCTCTTGAAGTTGTAAATTCCAGGAAGTAGGTCTGGCTTCAGGAATGGCTGAATCCAGGTAGTCAAAATCAACTTGTCCTCTACGTCTCTCCATGTCTTAACTCTGCTTCTGTTTGTGTTGGTGTCTTCCTCAGGCTTTCTCCAAATTATGTCAAAGTCGGTCTTCGGCAGGCAGTTCCAGGCTTACACACTTTTCATTCTCCAATTCCAATGGAAAGAAATGGCCTAGTCCCAAGAATTTCAGCCAGAGTTAAAGGGCTGACCTTCATTGGCCTGGCATGGGTTATTGTCCATTCTTGAGCCAGTAGCAGGTCTTTGGGAAATGCAATTTTCTGATTGGCCAGGCCTGATCATGTGTCCACACCTGTGGCACAGTGCGGGGTCAGCTTCACCTAGACTGTTAGGCCTAGGTGAAATGGCTACACAAAGTAACCCATGCTCTGTAACCAAAAGAAAGAAAATGGATGCCAGTCTGGCAGAAACCACAGCTGCCTATTATATGGTCTTTAATTAACGATAGCTATTATCTTTGTGAAATGATAGAGGAAGGTTAAGCTGACATTAAACACCTATGGCAGTAGGGATGGCTTTGTGGCACATAGTAAGTTCTCAATAAATGTTTATTAAAAGAATACATTTATAAGGGAATAAATAGGAACATACATTAAAGTGTAATCCTGCTCTATGGGGAAAAAAAAATGGAGCCCAACAAAATGAGGGCACGATTTTGTTGAGTCTAGGAAATGAGCCAGGAAACAAGGGATAGAGACAAATGGCACATTTCTGAAAAGGAGTTCCTTAGAGACAGGGCTGAGGGCTGTTTAATTAACATGTAAAGTTACTGTGGAGGAAGGGAGTGCATAAGGAACTCTCCAAGGTTTGTTGATGACAAAAAACTGAGTAGTGATGGGAAGGATAATGGAAAGTTCTCCTGGAGGAAGTGGGCGAAGAGGTGGCAATTGAGCTCTAACAAGAAGGCAAGAAGGTGATTCTAGCAATCAAATTCCAATAGATGCCTATCAGACTAAGGAAGTCAAGCTACAGCTTATGACCAAGAAAAGGATCTAGAAGTTAATGTAGACTGTTTGCTGAGAACTTCGCCCCAAGATAGTTCCAGACAGAAAGGCAGGAGAAATCCTGGGTGTCTTATTCCTTCAAGCTATTCTAACAGAATACCATGAACTTGTATTATAAACAACAGAAATTATTTCTTATCGTTCTGGAGGCTGGGAAATCCAACACCAAGTTGCTGACAGATTCAGAGCTTGGTGAGGGCCTGTTTCCTGGTTCATAGAGGGTACCTTCTCACTGTGTCCTCACATGGTGGAAGTGGCAAGGAGTTTCTGGGGTCTCTCTCTCTCTCTCTCTTTTCTTTTTAAAGATTAGTCAAGTGCAGCAGTGAGAAGGGGAGAAAGAGTGGAACAGGAGTTTGATCTGTAACTGACTATGAACACTCAACTGAGATAACTCTCTACCTTTGGACTAGCCTCTGCAGTCTCTTATTTTTTAAAAATTTTTTAGAGATGGGGTCTCACTATGTCATCCAGGTTAGGCCCCAACTCCTGAGCTCAAGCTATCCTCCCCACCAGCCTCCCGAAATGCTGGGATTACAGGCATCAGTCACTACGCTCTTTCATAAGGGTACAAATTCCATTCCTAAGGGCTCTGTCTTCATGACCTAATAAACCCCCACCTCCTACTCCCTGGAGGTTGGGATTTCAGCATATGCGTTTTTGGGGGATACAGACATTCAGGCCATAGCACTGGGGGTTCTGAATAACCATTTGAAGTCAAAAAGCCCATAAAAGAGCAATGCATTGATAAACAGAAGATACGTGCAGCTCTGGCCCATTCACACTGGGCATAAAAGAAGTCCAAGAAGGAGCAATTAACATCTTTGAAGGGCTGGTTATAGAGTTCAGATAATAAGAATAGGGAACTTTAGGTTCGAAAGACAAAGATTAAGAAAGAGCAAGAATTACTATATCTACACTATTCATTCTCGGGGCCTCAGATCTACTCTGCTTCTCAGTAATTTTCAACTTCACTAGCCTTCTCTCTTATTTATGCAGCCTTTATCTCAATACTGGACCTGAGATCTTGAGGAAAGGTGTTTTCCTGCATAGCATATTGGAAAAATACTTCCTCTCCTCGCCGGGCCTCAACTTCCTTATGTGGAATGAGTCCACTGGACTGCAATGACAAAGAGTCCTTCCAGCTCTGAGATTTTAAATTGACAGAACTTAAGTAGCAATTCACAAAGTTCATAATACTGTGAACAGACAAAATGCAAACTTACTCATCAAATATTGAAATTCTAAGGTTGAAACTTGAGATAAAATGTAGTCAAAGGAATGCTTGAGCCTTGGTTTTTCCTGTGTGGTGGAGAGAGTAGTGCTTAAATCACTATTGTGATAAGGATGGAATGAGACCATGAGGTGACAGTGCCTGACACAGGAGGTAGAGGTAAAACTAAAGCAATCTGGAGTTCCGGTGTGATTCACGATGACACAGTATTGTCAGTAGCACATGGCATCTTGAGTTAGGAGACATGAATGTGAGAGGCTCCATTCCAATCTTCATTTTCCCCATCTCTAAAAGGCAGTAACAGTATCTACCCCACAGGGCTGTTATGAAGATGAAATGAGATCTTGCATTCATTCAACAAACATTTATTGACTGCCTACTACTTATCAGGCAGCAGGCTAGGTGCTGGGTGGGGATATAATGATGAATAAGAAAAAGTCCTCCAGTATGGGCAACGTGGTGGAACCCCATCTCTACAAAAAATTAGCTGAGTGTGATGGCAAGAACCTGTGGTCCCATTTACTCAGGAGGCTGAGGTGGAAGATTGCCTGAGCCTGGAAGATTGAGGTTGCAGTGAGCCATGATTGCAGTACTGCACTCCAGCCTGGGGGACAGAGCAAGACCCTGTCTCAAAAGGAAGGAAGGAAGGAAGGAAGGGAGGGAGCGAGCAAGGGAAGGAGATGAAAAACCCTTGTCCTCATGTAGCTTAGAGTCTAGTGGGAGAGAATGATCATGGATAAAGCACAAACCTGAATGATACCTACTAGGAGAGGGATGGCACTATGAGACTTACAAAGGAGATTATGGGAGTAGAGGAGTTTGAAAACCATAATGTACCAAACTAATATTATTCATCTTTTTTGAAACACAGTCTCACTCTGTCGCCCTAGCTGGAGTGCAGTAGCATGACTTTGGTGCAATGCAGTGCACTGCAACTTCAAACTTCTGGGCTCAAGCAATCCTCCTGCCTCAGCCTTCCAAGCAGCCCCTGGAAACACAGGATTGTGCCACCATGTATGGCTAATTTTTTTTTTTTTTTTTAGAGACAGGGTTGCATTCCTTCTGGAATCTCTAAGGGTCAATTTGTTCCTTATCTTTTCTAGCTTCTTTCAGCTACCCAAATTCCTTGTCTCCTGGTACCGTTATGCTGACTTCTGCTGCCATTGTTGTGACACCTTCTCTGACTCTGACCCTCCTGCTTCCCTCTTATAAGGACCCTCGTGATTACATTAATACAAGATAATCTCCCTACTTCAAACTTCTTAACTTAATCACAAAGTCTTTTTGGCCACATAAAGGGACATATTCACAGATTCTAGCAATTGGTCTGTGGACATCTTTGGGTGGCTATTAGTCAGTGTGCCACAGCACTCCTGGGCTATATAGTAGGAAATGGGCTATCCTTAGAAACCAGTAAGCAGAATTGGGCTACCTGTGAACATCAGCTTACGGCTGTATTCTATTAGATACAGTCTGGGGTGGAGTGGAGGGAGAGGAGCAGATTGGGTATCTGAAGGCCGATTGTAGATGCCCTCTCAGAGAACACTGTCACATGGGAGACCTCCGTAGTATTATAAAAGGAACATTAGACAATGAGTGAGGATACTGGCTGCTGCCCCTCAAGAGCTCTGAGACCTCGGACAAGGATATTACTTCTCTTAAGACCCGAACTCCACCTATGTGACTGGGGGTACATAGAATACCTGGAAAGATTGGAGTGTGGACTAATGAAAATTCCATCCATTAAATCACCTAAGACAGCGCCTGATCCTTAATAAATGTCTGTTTTAGAGTGCCTGCTAAATGCACTCCTTCATGTTCGTCTGTCCTTTTTGCTGTGGTCACTGCCTTTTCCAGGCCTCTCAGACATCTTCACTTGCCTGCCTGGCAGCAGAGGTAGTGGTTAGCAGCAACAGCTTTGGAGCTGGGTAAAAGAGCTGGTCTTAACCATGGAATCTGGAGTCTGTCTCTTAAGCTCTCTAAGCTTCAGTTTCCTCCTCTGTACAATGGGGATAAGAACGTCTATCTAACCAGGCTGTTGTGGGGATTAAGTGAGACAATGAATGGAAAGGGCTTAGCACGGTGTTTGGCACAAGATTAAGGGTACGATAAATAGTAGTGTTATTCTTCCCAAGAGGCCTGACCTCCTTTCAGCTTCATCCTCTTCCACATTCCTCATTTAGCAGCACTAGTCAACCCTCTTCACTCGAAGCGGACCTTGAACTTGTATACTGGAGGGGCACTGCTTAGAAACAATTCCTTCCCTCTCCGATATTCTCAGTGTGTCCTACACTATTCATTCTCGGGGCCTCAGATCTACTCTGCTTCTCAGTAATTTTCAACTTCACTAGCCTTCTCTCTTATTTATGCAGCCTTTATCTCAATACTGGACCTGAGATCTTGAGGAAAGATGTTTTCCTGCGTAGCATATTGGAAAAATACTTCCTCTCCTCGCCGGGCCTCAACTTCCTTACGTGGAATGAGTCCACTGGACTGGAATGACTAAAAGAGTCCTTCCAGCTCTGAGATCTTAAATTGACAGAACTTAAGTAGCAAGGACCTTGTAGATTACCTTGTTGATTACCTAGTCCACCCCTCTGCTATTCCAGAAGAGGAAACAGTGCTATTTTTCCAAGGGGGAAAACTTAGTGCTATTCTGTCTGGTCTCCGGGGCAAGTCTTCCCAGAGGGCACGCAGCCTTGTTTTCCTATCGGTGCAAGGGGGTACTCGGCGCCTCCAGGGCTCTGGGAGCCGGAAACACGTGTGTGCTCACCTACGTGTACACACGTGAGCACACCTACAGCAGCAGGGGGCGCTCGGGCCGGCAGGGGGCAGCACAGACCCAGCTTGCAATTACCCGGCGCAGCCCCGAGGGAGGAGGGCGTGCTGCAGTCCCGGCGGCGGCGGCGGCGGCGGCGGCGGCGGCGGCTGGAGGTGCAGCCTCCCAGGTGGGAGGCTGGGGCTGCGGGCGCAGGAAGAGGCGCCTTGGGAGCGGGCGCTCGGCGGGGCCTCCTCGGGCCCCGGGCGCGGCGCGGCGAGTGGGAGCCAGCGCGCCAGGACCACGCAGGCGCCCTGCTCCGGCTGGCCCTCGGCCGGCGCGCGGCGCGGGCTGGCCCGCAGCCCGCCCCTGCGCCCCCGCAGCCCCACGGGCCGCCGCAGCCGCCCGTCGGGAGCAGCCATCGGCAGCCTGCGCAGGCCGCCGGCCCAGGAGGCGCGGCGGCGCCCGGCGGCGGCGGCCCGGGACGGCCCCAGGCACTCCCTCCCGCCTGCGGCCACTCAGCCGGGCTGGCCCGGCCGGCGCGCCTGTAGCAGGCGGCCGGAGCGCGGCCTCGGCCTCGGCCCGAGCTAGCCCCGGGCCGTAGCCCGCGAGAGGCGGCGCGGGCGGCCGAGGGCACTGACGGCGTCGCGGGGCGCTCCCGGGCGGCGGCGCAGCGGCAGCGGCGGCGCAGGGGGCGGAGGCAGGGGGCGCCCCAGCCAGGATGCTGCGGTTCCTGCGCGGACAGCACGGCCCGCCACTCCATGCAACTTGCCCGCGCGGGGCGCGGCGGGGCGCGAGGCCGCCGGGCTGGGGGACGAGCGCGACGGGGGGCTGCGGGGGGGCCCGGCCGCCGCCTCCTCTGCGCTGCCCACCGCGCCCGGGGGCAGCGTGTTCCCGGCGGGCGGCGGGCCCCTGCTCACCGGCGGCGCGGCCGTGCACATCTCCGCCGCCGGCGCCGCCAAGGCCACCCTTTACTGCCGTGTCTTCCTGCTCGACGGGACCGAAGTGAGCGTGGATCTGCCGGTGAGTGACGGGGCCGGTCTGGGGCACTGGCACCTCGCGCCCCTGGGAGCAGCTCCCCCTCCCCCAGTGCTGGCCTCGGGGGCGCTTCCCTTGCACCTCCCTGGGGATCCCCTCCCCCATCCCCTTCTCCGAGCACTCCTCAACTCTGTTTCTTCTTGGGCCACCCAGTCCCGGTCTCTTCTGGGGCCCCACCTTTGGCCCGCGCCCCCTCCTTGGCACATTGTGCCGCGGCGTTCCGATTTCTCTGGCGCCCACCTAGTCCTTGGGGCCTCGCCCCCTCCCCAGTACACACGGTCCCCAAGTCCCGAGACCCCGCCCCCCTGACGCGGGTGGCCGGCGCGCCCCTTCCGTCCCTAGCTTCCAGCAGGGGTCTTCCTGATACTGGGTTGTTGGGTGGAAGATGTCAAATCAATGTGAGGCCGTCCGTGGGTGTCCAGCTTGTCCCCCTTAATCTCGCCATCAGGCCTTGATGAGACAGCAGAGAGGAGATCCCCTCGCCTGCTGCTCGGCAGGCGCCCCAAGTTTGGGAGGGAGGGTTTAGAAGACCATTTCTGCTCTCTGCTGATCCCCTCTGGGTGCACCCTACTCCCATTCCGTGAGCCCCATCTGCCCCGCAGCCTCGCAGCGGGTAGGGTGACTTGGGAGCTAACTCTAGAGTCGGCTCTCTCGGACCTGTCCGCCTTGCACCGACAGAGCCCTTGCTGGGGCGCTGGGAGTCGACCCCGGGGTGCCCACGGGGCCAGGCGCGCCTGACTTTCTCCCTCGGGTACCGTGCGTGGGGTCGGCGGGGCACCCCAGGGCAGCGGCACCTGGGCCTGCGTCCCGGGCACCCGCCCACAGGTGGTTGCACCCCCGCCCCGCGCCAGCTGAGAGCTAGGCCGGCGCTGTCGTCCCCTGCAGGGCGTCCAGTTACCAGTGAGTCTTCCTGGCTGAAGGGGCCAGATCAGATCAAATCAAACCACACATTAACTGGGCGCCCACTGTGCACCCGGCGCTGCGGCAGACGGTGCCTTCGGGAATTTCTGGGTGTGACTGAGGACATAGCAGTAATTGAGCTTTAGATGAATGTTAGATCATCTCGAGGATGTCAAGGGAAGAAATAACATACCCGTGCTTCCAAGGAAGCATATAGGCCTTCCTGGGTGCGAGAAATGTTTGGACTTCATGAGAGAACTAGGAACATGTGAAAAGGGTCTCAGATGGGAAAATCAGAGCCTGCCTGGCTTGGAGTTTAACGCTTCCCGGTGTAGGTTGAATTTCGAGACAGTTTCAATTTATGGCAATTTTATTTTTGTGGTTCTTTGTGCTCTCCATAAGATATCATTTTGCTACGAAAATACCCTTTTGGGGCCTTTTTATTGATGGAAAGGGAGCCAACATTCGGGTGCTTAGAGCTGTTGCCTTTAAAATAGCATTAAAATGTTACTGCTCCCCAAGAATGAGGCTCTCCAGCCTTTATTCAGCTGAGAGAGGAGGCCTGAAGAGCCGGGGAGGAGGAGAGGGGAGCAGGCTGCCTCTGGAGTGGGCAGCTTGTGTTAGGAGAGGATGTGGCGTAGTTTGCATCTCGGATCTGGGAAAGGAATGCTATCCTTGGGAAGTTTGACAGTGCTCCTTGCCTGTGGTTTTCTCATCTGTTCCCTGGGGATGATTCGTTTATAAAATGTATTGCTTGTCAGCTCCGTGAGACAGGCTTCAGTGGTGTGCATGGTGAATAGACCCAAACAGGTACACAAATGAACAGGTTGGGACAGGAAGGCTGACTGATTCCAGCCAGTGTAGCCCTCACTGGAGCCTGGTGGGGGAAGGGGATATTTGCATCCTAAAAGGTTTCTTCACTTTATAAAAGGCTGCTTGACAAAAGAATTCCCCCGTCCCAGATATTCCTAGGAAGGCAAATTTCTTGATTCCTTTATGATGTGACTTAGTGGAGCCCACATTTTATGTATGCGCGCACACACACGTATATGCCCCCTCTCCACAGGCAGATAAAAAGCAAATGCTGGCTTGTGTCACGTGAGCTCTCAGGTAGGAAAGATGAAGAAAAATTGCCAGTGGGCACAGCTCATCGATTTAAAGATTTATTAGATATTAGGACTGCATCACAGTCTCCTACATTCATCTTCCCAGATCTGAGTGTGTGTTCCTGTAATTAATTCTGAGTTACGAGGTTAATGCCAGGCAGCCAGCTCCCCAATGCGTTTGTAGCATTTGCTGCTCCTCAGACCCACTTCACTGGGCTCACTCTTTATACTGTCCTTTTTGGCATTTGGCCCCACTTGTCATTATTCTCTTTTGTGTTCCTGGATTTTTACCGCTTCCTGGGCCCTGGTGTTGCCTTTCTGCTTGTCGCAAGATAGGATTTACCTTTGACCGCGATACCCCAAGCTGGCTTCTCAGGCACCCAGAGACGTTGCCGGGCTAACTGTGTCTCCTTTGTAATTAAAACCCTCAGGCAGCGTTAGCCTTGAGAATTCCTTTGCTTAACCTCCTAAAAGTTGGCTATGTGCTGTCATAAACCTTTTTATTAGCCCTAGTTAGGACGCTTGTGTTCTGAAATTGTCCAGAACACAATAACACCCTCAGTGTGACTGTGCTGTGGCACCTCAGTCCAGTCCAGACCGCATTTATTGGGCGTCTCCCATGTGCCGAGCTCTGTGCTGCAGACACAAAGGTGAATGAGATGTGGCCTGGAGGCTCTTGGGAAACTCAGGTGAAAACAGGTTTCTTTTATTCTGGGTGATGCTAAGTGATATGACAGGCACACCCAGACAGGGTGCTGTGGCTGGATGGGATGGGGGAATTGGAAGGACTTCCAGGAGACTTTGACACTTGAGATTATAGGGTCTCAGATCCAGTGTCCCTTGGCAAAGCCATGGGCCAATTGTTATATATAATAAAGGGAAAAGCAGCTGCAATTGTTTCTTCTGATAGGACTTGGAACCCCCTTCTCTAGTGGTAGGTTGAGTCACCTAGCATCCCTGAGTGTTCTGTTTTTGTTTTTGTTTTTTGGATATGGGGTCTCATCCAGGCTGGAGTGCAGTGGTGTGACCACAGCTCACTACAGTCTTGATCTCCTAGCCTCAATCGATCCTCCCACCTCAGCCTCTCTAGTAGCTGGGACTATGGGTGTGCACCACTACACCCAGCTAATTAAAGAATTATTTTTATAGACATGGGGTCTCACTATATTGCCCAGGCTGGTCTCAAACGTGTAGGCTCAAGCGATCCTCCTGCCTCAGCCCCTAACAGTGTTGGGATTACAGGCATGAGCCACTGTGCTTGGCCCCTGGGTGTTCTTAATCTTTGCTATAGATAGTCAGCAGCTTTTCAATCTTTGATAAAATAAAATGTGAATAAAAGGATCTTTTAAAAAAAACTGTAACATGCAGTCTAAAGTGGACTTGCTGTACAAACCCAGCTTCCAGATGAGCCCTTGCTCTCCCTACCAACCAGAGTGCCAGCCTGAGCCAGTCCTCTTCAGAAACCCTGGCCGTGCCTTGGACAGCACCTCCCTCTCCTTAGCCCAGCCCAGCCCTGCCCAACCCTCAGGTGTGGTCTGGTCAGAGCAGGGCAGGGCTCCCTCCCTCAGTCTGCCCTAGACGCTTTCCTTCTATTAATGCAGCTGAAGATCCCATTAGTGTGCTTGGCAGCGGCACCCACTGTTGACTCATATTAGCTCTCTGTTGACTAAATCCCTGGCATCGCTTTTGCTCGTGTGGCTGTTGCTCAGCCCTGCCTCCCGTTGCCCTGTGTGCTCAGTGTGGAAAGCTGTTAGGACGTGTGGCCGGCCAGTTAGTACTCCCGCCATGCTTTGGAGGGAACGGCCCATTGTTGCATTTGGTGGTGCAGTTGCCTTCCCTGCATCTGGAACTCGACATCGACTCATTGTGGTCCAGTGCAAACATGGGGGATTTCAGAATTCGAAGATCTACCTTTGCATATTACACCCTGGCTCTGCAGCTTTGGACAATTTCAGCTCTCTGAGCCATTGACTTCCTGATCTTTCAAATGGGGATGTTGGGAGGATTCAGTGACGGGAAGGCCTCAAGGTGCAACAGAGTGCTGAAAGGTTGCTAGTAGGTTGTAATCTTAGAAACCTCTCCTTCCTCTACTTTGGACTCTGGAAAGATTTGAAGAAGTTTCCAGTAATAGACATTAAAAAAAAAAAAAAAATGCTTGCCAGGCAGGCTAACCATTGCTTGGCTCTTCTTTAGTGGAAATTGGAAGTTGGATGTAGTATGAGAAATGCTTTTTAAAAGTTTCACTTTGGATGTGAGAAGTGATGTTTTTTCAGCAAAAACAGGATAATGCAGGTTTTTAGTATTTTAGGACTGAAACCTCTGATCTGACATAACATATGTGATACAACATAAAGGTTATATGGCTTGTTTTGGAGTTGAAAGGGACCCTGGACAGCACCTCCCCCGCCCATTGGAGAAACTGGAAAACTGTGGTCTGTGTCTATAAAGTGACTTCCCTTCAGTCAGTTAGTGAAAGAGTTGGAACGGGCTGCTTTGAGAACCCTGATTGTCAGCGTCTGAAGGTGTCAAGCGTAGGGTCAGCAGTGGGAGGGAAGACTAACCCCACGTCCTAACACAGGATCATGGAAGGGGGTTGGGGTACGTTCCTGGCAGTTGGAAATAGAACCGATTTTCCCAAACAGTGGAAAAACTGGATCCCTGTGGAAAATGATCCCAACTTCAGTGTTCACAAAGTTCATCTGGGACTTTTTTTCTTCCAATTAAAATTCCCAGAGCACACCGCCACAATTTCTTTTATTTATTTATTTATTTATTTATTTATTTATTTTTTGAGACGGAGTCTCGCTCTGTCACCCAGGCTGGAGTGCTGTGGCCGGATCTCAGCTCACTGCAAGCTCAGCCTCCCGGGTTCCCGCCATTCTCCTGCCTCAGCCTCCCGAGTAGCCGGGACTACAGGCGCCCGCCACCTCGCCCGGCTAGTTTTTTTTTTGTATTTTTTAGTAGAGACGGGGTTTCACCGTGTTAGCCAGGATGGTCTCGATATCCTGACCTCGTGATCCGCCCGTCTCGGCCTCCCAAAGTGCTGGGATTACAGGCTTGAGCCACCGCGCCCGGCCACAATTTCTTGATTAAGTATATCAGGAAGCTCAACTTTTAACAAGTTACTCCAGGTAATTCTGATGCAGGTGGTCTCTTCACAGCCAATGAAAAACCCTGGCTCTAGAACTGTGAGAACAGAGGCAGCTACACCATGCATTATAAACTGCTGTAGCAATGGGGCGAGGGGTGGTAGGGGGGTTGGCAGTCTTTGAGCTGGGGTTTGACCTGTACTTTAGGGAACCCATTTTTGTCACAGTGGAGTGGAGGGCTAGAGGAGGGACTGGAGACCAGTCGTGCCATTGCAATTGTCAGGTAAGGGGTGATGATGGCCTGGGTAGGAGAAGGGGGTCATGGTAGAGCAGCTCACAGGTGGAGTCAGGTGGGTGTGTCAGGGAGGGTGAAGGTTTGAGATAGGGCTGTCTTCACTCTTCACTGGTTGGGAAGAATTAAGAGATTCCCATTTCTACCCTTTCCCAAGGCTCTGGCTGCCATGGGCACCCTGGCTTATCCAAGGCCTCTGGGTGGCTTGCTTTTTCTGCCCCTGTAGGGTAGGTATTGGCTAAAGGTGGCCTTCCAGTGCTTACCCCACTCACAGCCCCTCAGACCTGGAATGAAGCCTTGGATATCTAGTGAGTCATGAGTTTGTGTTATTTTTGGAAACGCCTCCTTTGTTTTAAAAGGAAGACTGAGGTTGGGGATGAGAGAGGGGTAATGAACACCCTTCCCAAAGAGGGTGTCACAATACAAGCAAGAGCACTAACTGCCCTTCTACACTTGCCGGATTTGTCAGTGTTAATAAGGGGCGGGGGTTGGCCTGCAGGGGGAAGGGGCCGCAGCCCAGCCTCTCCAGTGCCAGTAACATGACCCTACACTGGTACAGGGCTCTGAACAAATATTAACTTGCTAAGCACTTTCACGTGCATAATCTCATTGAATTCTGTTCCTAGTACACTGCAGTGGATGAAGGCACAGGTCTGTTTCATTTTGAAATAGCAGAAGGTCGATGGGGGTGGGGCCTTCCCTTAAATTCTTGCGTGGGGACTTATAAAAAATCCAGCCTGGCAACCACAGAAATCCTCCGCCTACCATTTGTCCTCAAAACACGTGTTCCATCCTTGCCCACTGCTTGACTCCCTTTGGCCAGCTGGGGGTGGGCTCCTCCCCGGGCCTCTCTGCCCTGCCTGGAGCCTTCTCCTCCAGTGGGAACTGCACTCCAGTTTCCACCTGTAGCCCATGACTGCTGCCTGTGGGCAGGGTCAGCTGCTGATTCATCTGGGTGTGTTTCCCAGGTTCGTGTGTGTGCTCTCCTTTCATTTCTCATTTACAATGCGTTCATCAAAGACCCATTTGAAAATACAGAAAGGTTGGAACCACATCTACAGTTTCGTTAGATAAGCACTGTTAAAATTGGGGTGCCCTTTCATCTGTGCTTTCTTTTATATTTAGATGTAAACATGTTTTTAAAATGATGAACTTATATGGGTTGATGGAAGTGTGTCTCCTCCCGACCTCACACAGTTGAATAAGGATGTTCGACCTGGAGCTTGTGTCTCTTTAGGGTGAGGCCCTCGGCCCTCCTCTCTACATTTCCTGGGACTCTTAGCTGGGGTGGGGAGCCCCCCAGTGCTGGTTAGCCATCTGCGCTGTGTGCTGCCTGTTGCCCCTGCCTTGGTAGGAAGCAAGCTGCCTGGCACTCTGACCCTCCTCACCACAATTACCTTCTCTTGCTGGCAGGTTAAAAGGTCTTGTTGATGTGACCTCAGAATCCCCTTGCATCTGAGAGTGCCTGCTATGAGGTGGTCTCAACTCCTGCCAGCCCAGGATGCCTATGACTCTGCTACCAGCCAGAGCTGATCTGGCAGAGTGGGGCTGGAGCCTGGCAGCATCCCTGGTGTGTCCCCCACCAACCCTAATCCCTCTAATCTCACTCCTTCTGCAGCCTCCGTGGCCTCTCTCTAGAGCTGGATTAATTTTACTAGTCCCACTTGATTTTAATTTCTGGTTTATTTTAAATTGTTTTCCAAAATGTTTTTGTTTGCTCACAGTGTGTTTTCTTCAGTTAGCAAAGGCTTACTGAGTACTTACACTGCAATAAGCATGAGGGAGGGTATTGGAGAGAGAATAGTGTTTCTTCAGCTCCCAGTCTTGAGGGGCAGACAGAGTAAACAGATGCCCATAACCAACATGGGGTGGTGCCAGGGGTGAGCAACTGAACTGTGGGCTGGAGTTAGAGAAGGTTCTTTTTTTCTTTTTTTGGTAACATTGGGGGTCTCACTATATTGCCCAGGCTGGCCTGGAACTCCTGGCCTCAGGAGATCCTCCCACCACGGCCTCTCAAAGCTCTGGGATTACAGGTGTGAGCCACCACACCCAGGCAGTTGGAGAAGGCTTGATCCCCAGAGTGACAATGGACTTGTCCCAAAGGATGTGTAGGAGTTCAGCTATATCTGGGTGGAGGGAACAGAAGGTGCGAACGCATGGAAGATGGAGGTCAGAAAAGCCCCCATCCCTGGGCTCCAGGTTACTTGGGGTAGGGGAGCCAGATGAGCTCTGGCTGTGTCCCTGGATCTGAAGGGAGTGAGTGAGTGGGTACCCTTTGAAATGAAGATGATGTCGGGAGCCCATCTAGGTGATTATCTTGTTGAATCCTCACAAAAACTGTGGTGATGGTTACTGTTATTATTCCTGATTTGTAGAGGAAAGAATCAGGGTTTAGCAGACAGGTTAAGAAACTTGCCCAAGGTCATGTAGCTAGTAAAGGCAGACTCTAGCTTGATTTGTGGTCTGGGAAGGTCTCTGACAGCACAGCTAGGTGAGGGGAGTGGGAAGGCTCTGAGCTTGCCCCAGAGGTTCCGAGCTGGATGGAGACCCCTGAGCGCCCCAAAGGGTTTCCACCTTTGTAGGCCACTTGGGATCACATTTTCTTCTTTAGTTAGACTCATTGAATGTCATTTCACTCGAGTGCATAATGGTTTGATGGCCATAATTCAACACTCAGATCAGAAGTAGGTGATGTTTTTAAAAAGTGCTTAATAGAACTACATTAAAATTATCTCAAAGAAAAACATTTTCCTATTCCTATCCTGCTGCATAGCAACTGGTCGGTTTCACTTTGTTCCTTTCCATCTTGGTGCTTTTGTATACATGTTTATAAGCGTGGTGTATATCCTTTAAAACATTTTTTTCTTTTCTCCTCCCCATCCACATTTCTTGACAGGCTTCTCACCAGTTTGGTGCGTATTCTAGAATACTTAAATTCAACCCTTATTCTGTGCTGTGTGTGATGTGGTTTGAGTGAGTAATACCTGTCTCTGGGGGCTTGGAGGTTGATATGCAAAGCACCTGATCACTTACGCATCAGGCAGCCCCGTCTCCAAGGCGTGCAGAATCGGTGTTGCTTCCCTTCATCGCTGCCGCCTGGGAAGGTGCACGTTATCATCCCCTTTGCAGATGGTCTTGGAGAGCAGATGGCCTCGGGCCACTCTGCTAGTAAGTACAGGAGAGCCAGATTGAATTTAGGTTTCCTGACTCATTTTCCAGTGCTCTTCCCCTCAGCCCATGCTGTGCACACCCAGCCTTCCTGTGTTGAGTATGTGTTCTCTTAGAACTCCCTGGGAAGGTCAGAATTTCATGCAGTAAAATCCCGTGTCTTTTCTGAACCACTTTGCCTTTCAGCATCTCTGGCATTTGGATTCTGTCTACCATTTCTCAGCATTTTTTGCAGGTTCTTTTCCCCAAAGTCATAGCTGGCTGAGTGCCCAGCATTTTCTTCCTGAAGCTAAGAACCGGAAGATGATATCCCAAGGGTCCTGTCCCGCCCGTGGGATCTTCCGGTGCTGCCTTGTTACCCAGCTCAGCTCCCCCCGGGTGGAATGGTCTGCCCTGCAGCTGTGAGGATGCCAACTGCCTGGTTCAGCGGGTGCCTGCAGAGCTGGCATCCCTCCGCTCTGTGGTTTCTTTTCCATGCCTGTCTCATGAGCTGAGTGTTGTCTGCAGCCTAGCATTCGCTCAGGTGGGTTGAAGTCGGCCTGATCGTGCATCTCCTTTGCTCTACCTGCTCATTTGCTCAGCTGCACCTACCCTGAATTATGAATTTTTTGAAAATCGTGGTATTAATATAAATAACATAAAATTTACCATTTTAACCGTGTTTAAGTGTATGCAGTTAAGTGGCATGATGTACATTCACACTGTTTTGCAACCTTCGCCACCACCGGTCTCCAGACGCTTTTCTTCTTCCCAAACTGAAACTCGGTCCCCATTAAACCCTAACTCCTTATTTTCACTTCCCCCAACTCCTGACAACCACCATTCTACTTTTTTGTCTATGAATTTAGCTACTCTAGGTACCCCATAGAAGTGGAATCCTACAGTATTTGTTAATGTTCTCTTGTAAGAGTATACCACATACAGTTTATCCATTCATGGACTGTGGATGTTTATGCAGGTCTGGACTGTCTTAACTCGGTCCTACCCATTCACTTGTGACACTGCCACCAGAGACTTGGATGTCCCCAGCCCTCACCTCGTGGTTTTATTCTTGGATTCTGACACCTCTTCCCCGGGACTCTTCTGCGTCGTGCTGATCATCTTCCAAGGCTGTCTGGGCTTCGTTTGGGGGTGTGTGGCAGACAAGTTTTCTCCCCCTTACATTTTTGTCTGAGTTGCTCAGTGTTGGCAAGCCCTCTGTCCAGCACATTCTTTAGATTTTTAAATGATGAAATATAAATACAAAAGACTCTCTATAACATGAATAGTTTTAGCAAAATAACACAATGAACATCCTTGTGCCCACCACCCAGCTTAGGAACAAAGACCATCACCAATGCTGTGAAAGTCCCCAGATGCTCCGCCTCAGCCACATTCCCCTCCCTCCCTCCTGAAGTTTGTCTTTCGTCCCTTTCTTTTCTTTATAGGTTTTCTGCATACATACCTTTTCCTAAACAATATCATGTTGGTTTTGCAGATTTGTAAACTGTATACACATGAGTTTTTCCTTCAATATTGTGTCTGTGAGAATTCGTGTCAATAAGATGACTAGAGTTCTTACTGTTCTGTAGTTATTCCATTGCATGCCTATACCGGAATTTATGCTATGTGGACATTTGGGATGTTTTCGCTTTGGAACTATTAGGGAAAAAAAATACCACTTGAACTTTCTGAAATTGGTCTCTGGTGTACATGTGCCAGGAAGCATCTCTCCTGGGTGTGTACCTGGGAGGAAGAGTGGGCGGGGCCCTTTATAATCATACAGAATTGTTTTCCAGAGTCCCCACAGCATGTAAAAACTTTCCTACTCCATTCTTCTCCAACACTTGGCATTGTCAACTTCTTTGTTTGATTTTACCAGGATAGTGGGAGTTAGTGGGATCTTTGTGGTCTTTACTTTCCCCCAGTTGTTGATGGGGTTGAGTGTCTTTCACTTATCCATCCATCTCTCTGTGTGTGTGTGTGTGTGTATGTGTGTGTGTGTGTGTGTCTTTTAATAATAGAGATGGGATCTGGCTGTGTTGCCTAGGCCATTCTCAAACTCCTAGCCTCAAGCAATTCTCCCATCTCAGCCTCCCAAAATGCTGGCATTACAGGCATGAGCCACTGCACCTGGCCAGGGTTGAGTGTCTTTCACATGTTGTTAGCAATGTGTAGTTCCTCCTGGAATGCTTTGTTTCATGATTTTCACCTGTGTTTTTAGGTGGAGTTGTATTTTTCTCATTGGCCCCTGGACCCCATGAGATTGTCTCCCATATCCCCTTCTTCTTCTGAGGTCTTCTCGGTGGAATAAAGGAGAGAACACTGTAAGCCCCCAAATTGACAAGCTTCCCTGGCACGTCTTTCCTCACTAAGTAGGAATTAATGTTTTGACTTCACTTTCACTGTGAATGAGCTGAAGTTGGTTGCTGCTGGTGGCTTTTTGTGAGAGCAACTACGGGATCTATAGTATTCACATCAGCTCTGCCCACTCTTTTTGAAGTTTTTATTATGGAAATTTCTAAGCATATTCCAAAGTAGCGAGAACTATATATGGACCCTAAGTACTCATCTTCATTTCTGTACTTACCAGTTTATGACCACTCTCCTTTTATACCCCTCCCTATTGCCCTTTCCTGATTATTTTAGACAAATTCTAAACATGTAATTTTTCTTTCTTTCTTTCTCTCTTTCTCTCTCTCTCTTTCTTTCTTTCTTTCAAGACGGAGTCTCACTTTGTCACCTAGGCTGGGGTGCAGTGCGTGATCTTGGTTCCCTGCAACCTCTCTGGCTCCAGGATTCAAGCGATTCTCCTGCCTCAGCTTCCCGAATAGCTGGGATTACGGGCATGCGCCACCACGCATGGCTAATTTTTTGTATTTTTAGTAGAGACTGGGTTTCACCATGTTGGACAGGCTGGTCTTGAAATCCTGACCTCAAGCGATCTGCCTGCCTCAGCCTCCCAAAGTGCTGAGATTACAGGCATGAGCCACCGTACCTGGCCTAAACATGTAATTTCAAACATGTATTTCAGTATGTATCTCTGTAAGATAAGGACCACTTTTAGAAAAATAGAGTTGGTTGTGTTAGCACACACTTGTAGTCCCAGCTACTTGGGAGGCTGAGATGGGAGGATCACTTGAGTCCAGGAATTGGAGGCCAGCCTGGACAACATAACAAGACCTCATCATATATATATATGATATGTGTATATATGAGATATATCATATATATGTGTGTGTATATATATAACTGTATATACATAGTTCCCTAATACTATTAAAGCTTCTTAAAATAATGAACAATTATTTTTTAGTGTCAGATATTCAGCCAGTGTTCAAATTTTCTTCTGTGGTTTTCAGCAAGGTTCTGTCATTGCGTTTGATAAATACTCTATCTAAGGCTCATAACCTAAATACCTCCCTCCTCACCTTTTTGAGCTATTTATCTGTTGGAGAAGTGAGGCCACTTGTCCTATTTCAGTTTGTTACCTTCCGCGTTTTGTTGATTGCATCCTCAACATTGGTCACCGCTGAGGTACAGTTAGTACAGGGAATGGCCTTATTTCAAGCATCTGATTAGCATACACAGAGACCAGTAAGATCCTCATCCTCAAGAAGGCTGAGTGGAGATCAGCTGTTGAATGTCTTCCTCGAGCGTGGGTTCTTCCTCCCTCTAGCTCACTCCTGTTTGGGTCCCCTTCAGATACTTGGGAGGCCCTCCATGAACCCTTTCTGTCTCTCCTGGCTGGAGATGCCAGCAGACATTTTAGGGAATGCAGAATCAATGAGAAGGGAACTGGACCGAGTGTGGGGCAGCTTGAACCAGTGGGGTTCGCCGCTAAGGGAACCCTTGGAGAACACCTGGTCCAAAATCTCATTCTGGAGGCGGGGAAAGGCCTTTCCCATCTGCCTTGGAAGGCCTACGGCTGCTCACTCCAGCCTGCTGCTGCTCACCTGTGGCAAATGAGCAGTAATGAGGGTGTGACAAGTGCAGCTTCCTGCACGTCGCCCCCCAGCTCTTACGAGTGACATCCAATGAGCCTCTTTGCCTCTCTGAGACTCTGCCATCCCTTCTGAAAGCGACCAGAGTTCTCAACCCCGGCACATGGGGGCTGGAGCTTTCTCTAGCTCTCCTGCGCACACGATGGACGTGGGCATCATCCAGGGAAGGCCGGTAGACTGTAAAAGCCTACCGGGGTTAGTTATTAACCTGCAGCATACTCTTGACAGCCCATTCCGTGGCATTTCACCGACCGACCAGAGTCCTTTTATTGCTCTTGCCTGCAGGGGCCTGAGACCCAAGGCCCATGTCACCTTCTGCTCAGTCTGTTGCAATCTGTATTGGGTGGCATCAGCGCTGCTTTGATGGTAGCAAGAATGGCTGGTCAAAGTCCAGGGAGGGACCTAAGCTGCCTTGGAACTGGCCCAGGTCATGCACACAGCCAGCAGTGACACATCCAATGGGATACTCCAGGGTGGAACCTGAGAAGGGAGGTCTGGGATATGAGATATTGTAATGGGAGAGCAGGAAATTTAAGATCGGAGGTATTTGTTTAGGATACCTCAGTATTCTAGAGCTGTGGGATTTATTTTGCTTTGAAGTCCAGAGGTATTTAGCTTTATTCTGAAAGCGAGAAGTTCCTCTTAATTAAAGACGTTCCTGGGAAAAAAAAAAGGAAAAATTACATGCTGTCTTTTAAAAGGAAAAGGATTGTATGTACTGTAATAGAGTTACTGTAACATGTCGTTTATTAACTCACTTCAGGGAATGAGTTCTTGCACATAGGTAAGTTTTCCAGATAGTTACAGTTGCTTCCATTTACTGACAAGAACTGTTTTATTTCAGCTATTGCATTTATTTCTTGAAGAAGAAAAAAAAACAACTGCAGAGCATCTAGTAAGTCTGTAAGGCCCTGTGCGAGGAATACAAAATGGTCAAATGTATGGGCATTGCTCTAAAGGAGCCCATTTAGGGTGGAGTGTGGATGTTAATTGCATTACCTTGACTTTGCCTTGATGGCCCCCAGTCAGCGTGCTGAGTGCTCCAGCAGCCCCAGGCTTCTGCATCACCCGGATTCTTGGGTCAGCTCTGTATAGTGTCCCAGCCTTCAAAGCATTGCTTTATTCTGCCTTTTCAAGGGCTGGCTGATTAATAAGTTAATACAACAGTGGTTTTCGATGTTTACTGCAGGCTTAGAATCTTATGGGGAGTTTTTCAAAGTCCAGCTTCTAAGGCATACTCCAGACTACTACTACCAAGATTGCTGAGCTTGGGAGGTGGGACCTCTTCACCAGAATGTTTGTTGTTGTTGTTGTTGTTGTTGCTGTTGTTTTGAGATAGAGTCTCGTTCTGTTGCCCGGGCTGGAGTGCAGTGGCATGGTCTCGGCTCACTGTAGCCTCCACCTCCCAGGTTCAAGCTCTCCTCCTGCCTCAGTCCCCCAGTAGCTGGGATTACAGGCGCCCACTACCATGCCTGGCTAATTTTTGTATTTTTAGTAGAGATGGGGTTTTGCCATATTGGGCAGGCTGGTCTCGAACTCCTGACCTCAGGTGATTCACCCCCACCTCGACCTCCCAAAGTGCTGGGATTACAGATGTGAACCACTACGCCCGGCCCAGAATGTTTTAAAACTCTCCCAGTGATTCTGAGGTACAGTCAGGTTTGAGAAACAATGTTTTACAGGGCTCCTTCCCTTCCTTTTGTGTAGCGTTGTAGGTTTAGATCAGGCTTTCACCTTTGATTGTTTCATTTAATCCTTGTAGCACTTCCTTGAGAGAATTTTGAGTGTTCTAATTTAGTTCACCATTAAGATTTTGGCCCCGTATCCCACAACTAGTAAATATAGAACTAGACTTGGCCGGGCGCGGTGGCTTATGCCTGTAATCCCAGCACTTTGGGAGGCTGAGGCGGGTGGATCACGAGGTCAGGAGATCCAGTGCCCGCTTCACTTCTCACCTGTATGTCTGTACCTGTGCTGCCTTATTTTTTATTTTTATTTTATTTTTTCAAGACAGAGTCTCGCTCTGCCACCCAGGCTATACTGCAGTGGCATGATCTTGACTCATTGCAACCTCCACCTCCCACATTCAAGCGATTCTCCTGCCTCAGCCTCCCAAGTAGCTGGAATTACAGGCATCGGGCCACCATGCCCAGCTAATTTTTGTATTTTTAGTAAAGATGGGGTGTCACCATGTTGACCAGGCTGGTCTTGAACTCCTGACCTCAGGTGATCTGCCCACCTTAGCCTCCCAAAGTGCTAGGATTACAGGTGTGAACCACCGCGCCCGGCTTTTGATTTTGATTTTGATTTTGATTTTTTGAGACAAAGTCTTGCTCTGTCACCCAGGCTGTAGTGCAGTGGCTCAATCTCGACTCACTGCAATCTTCTCCTGCTGGGTTCAAGTGATTCTTCTGCCTCAGCCTCCCGAGTAGCTGGGATTACAGGCACCCGCCACCACACCCAGCTGATTTTGTATTTTTAGTAGAGACAGGTTTTCACCATGTGAGCCAGGCTGGTCTTGAACTCCTGACCACAAGTGATCCACCCACCTTGGCCTCCCGAAGTGCTGGGATTACAGGCCTGGGCCACCGCACCCAGCCTGTGCTGCCTTCTTATTGGCTGATTCTCATCCCTTAAGGGCCTAGCCATCTTTCAGGGCCTGTCTCAGATGATGCTGCATTTATGAAGCTTATCCTATCATTCCCCCCATCCTCTCCCCCAACCCCACCTTCCCCCGCTTCTCCCACGTCTCCCATATAGCATTCCCTCTCCTCCTAGGAGCTTGCAGGGCACTTCTTTGCCTTGGATGGAACCTAGCACATTTCATGTTATAGTAATTATGTAGTAATTCAAGCAATAGATAACATTATTGACCTTTTTAGTTTTTGCAAGTGATTTTTAAAATTGTGGTAAAATATACATGACACAAAATCGACCATTAGTGACATTTAGTACATTGACATTGTTGAGAAACCATCATTACTTTCTGGCTCCAGAATATTGTCATCACCCCAAAAGGAAACCCTCTACCTGTTGAGCTGTCATTCCTCCCCTGTTCCTAACCCCTGACAGCCACTAATCTGTCTTCTGTCTTTCTGGATTTGCTGTCTGGATTTTCTGGATTTTGTATTTCATATAAATAGAATCATGCGATATGTGGCATTTTATGTCTGGCTTCTTTTACTCAGCGTTATGTTTTCTTTTTTTTTTTTTGAGACGGAGTCTCGCTCTGTTGCGCAGGCTGGAGTGCAGTGGCCGGATCTCAGCTCACTGCAAGCTCCGCCTCCCGGGTTCACGCCATTCTCCGGCCTCAGCCTCCCGAGTAGCTGGGACTACAGGCGCCCGCCACCTCGCCCGGCTAGTTTTTTTTTTTTGTATTTCTTAATAGAGACGGGGTTTCACCGTGTTAGCCAGGATGGTCTCGATCTCCTGACCTCGTGATCCGCCCGTCTCGGCCTCCCAAAGTGCTGGGATTACAGGCTTGAGCCACCGCGCCCGGCCAATGTTTTCAAAGTGGATTGACCATTTACATTGTTCCAAGCCCTTTCCATGGCTTCACTCTGACCCCTCATGCCCCCATAGAGTAGGCAGTTTCTATTTGCATCCTCATTATACAGGAGATTGAGGCACACAGAGGTCAGGCAACTATGAGAGAACACACAGTGCCTAAGTACTCTTGGCCCCTGCACTGTCCTGCTGGTGTCTGCTGTTGACTTTGACCTTTAGAAGGGCAAAGATGAAACACCAAGGAAGAATTCCTCTATGGTATAAGAACAACATATGATACAGCTCCAGGAACAGAAACCATTAGAGGTGCGCCTCGGGACTGCAGATCAGAATTCCTGGGGTAGATTGTGCGCTTAAAGCTCTTCGCTTAATTGGAGTGAGTCAGATTTGCTGTGAATTTCCCACAAATGTTAGGGGTCAAGTATAGGATTGTATATCTAGTATTGGAAGCTAGCTGGCGTTCTAAGACCACTGAAATGTTGAGGAATGAGTCTTAAGGACTCAGAAAGGCAGAAGTACCCCAAGTAAAGGTTTCTTTTCAAAGTAGTGCTTACTATGTGCCAGACACAGTTCTGAGCACTTTATGTATCTTTACTTGGTTAATTCTCCCAAAACCTTTACAAGGTAGCTACTGGCCTGTTTTATGGATAAGGAAGCAGAAGTGCAAAACAGCTAAATTACCTCATCAAGGTCTTGCCACTAGAATGTGGTGGACCCAGGGAGTCTGGTTCCGGCATCCATCTGCTTCATTCTTTTCCCTTTAAAAATTTTTAATTTTCTTTTTTTGGTTATCACATACCTTTCCCAAGGCAGTGAGAACAGAACAGCCTAGTTGCTTAAATAGGAAGAGAAAACGGGAAAAGACATAATGGGAAAAGCACTGATTTTATTTTATTTTTTATAAAAGTTATCCGGTCATATCAGTTCTGTGCCTTTAAAAAAAATAAAAGGCTGGGTGTGGTGGCTCACAGCCATAATCCTAGCATTTAGGGAGACCGAGGCGGGAGGAGTACTTGAGCTCAGGAGTTCGAGACCAGCCAGGACAACATTGCAAGACACCCCTTCTCCACAAAAAGAAAAGAAAAAAAAAAAAAAAAAAAAAAAAACCAGCCGGGCGTGGTGGCTCACACCTGTGATCCCAGTACTTTGGAAGGCTGAGTTAGGTAGATTGCTTAAGCCCGGGAGTTTGGGAAACTTGGTGAAACCCTATCTCTCTCTCTCTCTCTCTCTCTCTTTCTCTCTCTCTCTCTCTTTCTCTCTCTCTCTCTATATATATGTATATACACACACACACAGTAGCCAGGTGTGATGGTGTGCACCTGTAATCCCAGCTACTTGGGAGGCTGAGGTGGGAGGATTGCTTGAGTCTGGGAGGTGGAGGTTGCAGTGAGTCAAGATCGTGCCACTGCACCCCAGCCTGGGAGACAGAGCAAGACCCTGTCTCAAAACCCACCCCCCAAAAGAAACCCACAACTTAAACAATAAAAATAAAAGTAATACATGTTTATTTTATAATGTTTAGGAATTATTGATTGAAGAAAGTTTAAAATAAAAATTGTCTATACAACTTTCACCAAGTGATCACTACTTCATTAACATTTTGGTGTATGTTCTTGCCTCTTTTTTTTAAGTATGGAGAAAAAGGTTTTTTTTAGTAAAAATGGGATCATACTATGTATACCATTTTTTTCTCCTTTTTTTCCTTTTCTCTTAGAGATGGAGTCTCAGTCTGTCACCCAGGCTAGAGTACACTGGCATGGTTGTGGCTCGCTGCAGCCCAGAACTCCTGGGCTTGAGTGATCCTCCTGTCTTAGCCTCCTGAGTAGCTGGGACTGCAGGTGCATGTTACTGTGCCCAGCTTCTTTTTTTTTTAATTGTGATAAAATGTAAACTTAATCTTTATACTAAATAAAGTGTAAACTTAATCTTTATACTATACTGTCTCTTATGTTTGAAGAAAAGCTTAGGGACATCTGGTTCTCATCATGGGAAGGAGAAATCTTATCTTTGCAACCAGGGCGGCAGCTGCACCCTGGTACAGAAGGATCCAGAATGGCCATGTTGCGAGAGGGCACATTACTGGGCCTTTATGAGTCATCATAGGCCCGAGGTTGGCCAGCAAGCTCTAAGGGCCTGTGGAGAACATTGAATCTTCGGGTGTGTTCCTAGTCTTCATGATAATCCCGTGAAGTCAGGATACCTCAGTATCCTGACAGGGATGATGTCCCTGTCAGTCATGGCAGAGCAGGTTCTGCTGTTCCCACTTGGCTAAGGAGGTAGCTGCTTGGGGCTGAATTGTGGCCCCCTCCATTTTCCCCGAATTCATCTGTTGAAGTCCTAACCCCCAGTACCTCAGAATGTGACTGTATTTGGGGATAAGGTCTTCAAAGAGGTATTTAAGTTAAAAGGCCCTAATCCAATATGACTGGTGTCATCTAAGAAGAAGAAATATGGACACAGATCTGTACAGAGGGAGGACTGTGTGAAGACAGAGGAGAAGACGACCATCTACCAGCCAAGGAGAGGCTGAGAGCAACGAAGAGACAGGCATTTATTGAGGACCTGCTGTGTACACAGAACCAAGCCAGGCTCCAGGTAGATAAAGACTAAGTCAGAGATGCCACTCTTTCCCCAAGTAACTGCCGCTTGAGTGAGAATATGTGTCTTTTGCATCTACAGAGAACTCTATGGTTTTTACATGCTTTTACCTAGTTTTGGTCGGCCTTGCTTCTCTGGGGATATTGAAAGTTGACTCTTGGTGGCCAGAGCTCTGGCATCATTGTTTGCTGCACTTGAGGTGCAGGAACTGGCATCTGTAACATGGGACCAAGGGAAGAAGCAGGACTTGAATAGTTTATCCACAAAAATGGTTCCGAATCCAGTTGGAGTTGTTTATTTATTTATTTATTTTTGAGACGGGGTCTTGCTCAGTCTCCCATGCTGGAGTACAATGGCGTGATCATGGCTCACTGTAGCCTGGAATTCCAGGGCTCAAGAGATCCTCCTGCGTCAGCCACCTGAGTATCAGTTGGGGTTATTTTTATCAGAAATATTTATCTCAACGCGTTGTAGCTTACCCACATAAGATGGCACGGGAAGTATGTAGATGTGTCTACACGAGATTAGCCAAAACTGCATATTGAAATGGCTTTTTAAAAATTCATATGCATTATACTGAGTGAAATTCACCTTAAAAGAGTAGCCTCTGTATGATTCTATGTACACGCAGCTCTAGAACTGGCAGAACTAATCTGTGAAGAAAACAAATGAGAATAACTGTTGCCTTGGGGGTAGGGAAGCTCAGGGATTGACAAGGAAGGGGCCTCCCAGGAACTTTCTGGGGAGATGAGAAGGGGCTGAGTGGTAGAGGAGTGTGGGGTACGCCAGTCCATTTATCAAAGTAGAATAGCTTAGATTTGTATATTTCAATGCAAATGCAATTTACTACCATCCCCAAAAAAGAAGTATAAAAAAATTAATGGTGGGCCGGGGAGGAATGAATAGAGGAAAAGATGATACACAGTGTTGATCATTGTCAAACCTGAGTGACAGGCGTTTACTGTACTCTTCTGTTGACTTTGTGTTTATTTGAAATTGTAATCTTTGTTGATTCCTCCTTCCGAGAAGTCAGCCTGTTGTCTCCTGGGGCAAATGCAGGATCTCAGGGCAGTAGGGCTGATGAGTGACGGTAAGAAGAGGGTTTGTTTTGTGTTTTCAGATTGCCATTTTATTTTTATGTTGTTGTTGGAAATATTGTTAGTGATGTGGAATAAATTAGGCATATATAACATTACAGGTTGAGCAGGGCTATGGTGGCCATGAGTGTAGGTATAATGAGGCTATTATTTTTTGTTAGTTCTGGAGTCATGGCTCAGTTGGGTAGAAATCCTGTTGGTGGGGGCCAGTCTTCCTAGGGCTATAGTAGAGTAACAAGCACTATGGATGTTACTAGTGGTAACTTAGTCCACATATAGGATAGTGATAATGTTGTAGCGCTTATATTTGTATTGATTTTGTTATTGTTGTTTATTTCTTTGTTTTTGAGACAAAGTCTTGCTCTGTCACCCAGGTTGGAGTGCGGTGGCACAATCCTGGCTCACAGCAATGTCCACATCCCGAGTTCAAGCGATTCTCCTACCTCAGCCTCCGGAGTAGCTGGGATTAAAGGCGCCCACCACCATCCCTGGCTAATTTTTATATTTTTAATAGGGACAGGGTTTCCCCATGTTGGCCAGGCTGTTCTCAAACTCGTGACCTCAAGTGATCTGCCTACCTCAGCCTCCTAAAGTGCTGGGAATACAGGCATGAGCCACCACCCCTGGCCTGTGTTTGTATTGAATGATATAAATATGATTACTGTTAATATTAGGTAAAGTAATGGATTTAAGATTGTGATGGTGGGGTCGTAGGTTAAAACTGTGGCTGTTCAACCTATATGAGTAATTGATGAATACGCTAAAATTTTTCAGAGCTGCATTTGATTGAATCTCCCTCAACCTCCCACTGAGATGGATAGTGCTGCAGTTGTTAATAGTATATTCAGGTCCACTGAGGGAAAGATTTGGAACATGATAGAAATTTGGGCTAGTTTTTGTCATGGCCCCAGCCACCCTGGCTGTAATCTCTGGACTTGTGTATTCTCTGCCCTGTCAGTGACCGTGAACTTTTAGCTGCTTCTCTCTGGCACTTGCCACCGCCCTGTTCCTTTGCTCTCCCTTTGATCTGGGAACAGACCCTCCTCTTCGGTTGACTTTGTCCCCTGCCCCACCTAGTCTCTTCTTATCTCTGCCTCCTCCCTCCTTCTGTGACTCGGAAGCCTTTCTTCACTGTGGTGAATCCACTTGGGTCTCATTTCTGTTCCTTGTAGGGTTGTGGTATGGCACTGGTGTGTCTTTGTTCATAGCTGCAAGCTCTGCTGTGGATGCGGGGATGGGGGTGAGTGGACCATTCCCACACGGCTGTAAAAGAGGCATGCTGTATGATTCCTTGTGTATGAACTTCAGCACAGGCAGGAGGAATCTGTGGTACCCGTGGGAGGAAAGAAAGAGGTGGAAATTGGAAAGAGGCACACGAGGAACTTTGCGAGGGGTCAGGAGTGTTGCTGGAAATGTTCTGTATTTTCACCTTCATGGTGGTTGTGGTAATTGCTTGAGTTGTGGTAATTCTTTGAGTTGTACATGTGGTAAATCTTTGAGTTGTACATGTGCGATCTGTGCACTTTTTCTAGGTACGTGATGCTTCAATTAAAAAAAACAAACAAAACTTGCTGCACACTGTGGCTCATGCCTATAATCCAAGCACTTTGGGAGGCCCAGGCAAGAAAGAGAATCTCTTGGGCCCAGGAGTTCGAGACCAGCCTAGGCAACATAGCAAGACCCACCACCCCCACAATCTCAACAAAAAAGAAAAAAAATTAGCTAGGCATGGTGGTGCATGCCTGTAGTCTCAGCTGCTTAGGAGGCTGAGGTGGGAGGATTGCTTGATTCCAGAAAGTCGAGGCTGCAGTGAGCCATGATGGCACCACTGTACTCCAGCCTGGGCAACAGAGTGAGACCTTGTCTTAAATAAAAACAAAAAATCTAGAGAGCCGTACAAGGTTCTTAAAAATCTTCCCATTCTACCTAAATAAATAAATAAGTAATCAAATTTGTATATTTTCTTGAAAGATTGGAAGATCCGATAGCATGGTCTGATTTCCCATGGAGTGGAAGTTGGCTAGATCTGTGTAGTGACTGCCCACCCCCCACCTCCATTCCTCATGACCCTCTTCGCTCATTAGAATGTCCCATGTCTTTACACCATCCAGCAGGAATTCCTCAGAGTGCCTGGTGTGTGGGTGGCAAATGTGTAGCCCCATTGCAGAATTCCCTCCTACTTTTGCTTCTCTAGGTATCTTAGAAGGAATAGGGACGATGCGGGCGTTCAGTGTCTGGTGTGGTGGTAGTCTTGCAGGAATACCTTTGGACGTGGTGTACTTTTTTTTGTAAGAATACTTTTGGACAATACCTGGGACATTGGAGCCCTGTGTGCTCAATCGTTCTAGATAAATTTGTTCTGCTTGAACTGGAGAAGATAGGGGTTAGCAAAAAATTGGTCATCTCATAGCAGTTAAAAGATGATGAAACGTTACCTAGGTGTTTGATTCTGTAAATCATTTCCTATTTGTGTATTCTAAAGTAACATTTCATCATAGTACTAGTTAATGCTTGTTCCTTGCTTGGCATTCAGTTGTTGCTTTTCAAAATGCATATATGGGCCAGGCGCAGTGGCTCACACCTGTAATCCCAGCACTTTGGGAGGCTGAGGTGGTTGGATCACAAGGTCAGGAGTTTGAGACCAGCCTGAACAACATGGTAGAACCCCATCTCTACTAAAAATACGAAAATTAGCTGGGTGTGGTGGTGGTTGCCTGTAATCCCAGCTACTCAGGAGGCTGAGTCAGGAGAATTGCTTGAACCTGGGAGGCGGAGGTTGCAGTGAGCCGAGATCGCACCACTGCACTCCAGCCTGGTTGACAGAGCAAGACCCTGTCTTGGGGAAAAAAAAACCGCATATATGATTGGGAAATTTTCTTAGTTAATAGGTAAGGAAAGGCTAGCTTTTTGTGTGGTGAACTTATAGTTGAGATTCTTTTCACAGTAGCTCACCCTAACCACAAACCACAGACCTCAGGGAAATAATCTTGGTAATCTGTACAAATTCAAGCCTAAGGAGAGACTGTCAGCATCACACCTTTCTTTTCTCCAGTTGAACGTGTCATTCTCTGCCTTCTTCCTGCAAGTGGCAGTGACTTTTTTTTCTTAAGACTACTGACTCACCCAGAAGAAAAAGGCTGTCTATAAAAAGACAACTTTATTTGTATACTCCTCCATCAGATGAATGGATAGTGATGCCTCGGTTATAGTTTTATGGCCCTAATAGCCAAGCTCACCGTAGAGAGGGTTAAAGGAAAAAAGTTCATGTGCTTTTCCACTCGTTGACCTTTTTGAAAATCTTACACGCAGAGCCAAGTACATAGCTCTAAAGTTCTGTTCCTTATGTACAGAATACCAGGCACAAGTGGGAACCAAGGAGCTTGGGGTCCAAGACCGTGCCTTGGCCCAAGAAGCATCCAGGCTGTTAGGAATAGCTCTCACCGTCAGTTTCAGTCCAGGGGAGTACCATGCAAAGCATCCAAGGGCTGCCATGCAGTGAGGCCCCTGATCGCCGCAGGGATGCTGTGGGAAGTCCTGGGAGGGACTGTGCCACATGGCGCGTCTGCACTGGTTCTCGTTTCATCCTCATGTCACTTGGCGGCAAATGCATGCTATCACCTCCATTCACAGACAGAAAACAAGCTCAGAAAGGTGAAGGGGCTTTGTTGGGGTCATGCTGGTTGTAGGCAGTGGAGCCCAGATTCAAACCTGCTCTCTAACTTGAAGCCTGTGTTCTTGTCTCTTGCTAGTTTGCTAGGAGTGCTGTAACAAAGTACCCCAGACGGTAGCTTAAACAACAGCAATTTATTTTCTCACCATTCTGGAGGCTGGAATCCAAGATCATGGCACGGCAGGGTTGGTTTCCTCTGAAGCCTCTCTCCTTGGCTGGCAGATTCCCCCGCCCCCCGGCTGCCTCTTCTCCCTGTGCCTTCACGTGGTCTTTCCCCTGCGTGTGTGTCCCTGGTGTCTCTGTGTTCCGATCTCCACTTTTTATAATGACACCAATCAGATTGGATTAGGGTCATTCTAACAACTTCATTTCAGCTTAGTTACCTCTTTAAAAGCCCTGTCTCCAAATACAATCACATTCCGAGGAACCAGGGGTTAGGATTTTAACATATTAATTTGGGGTTGGGGGGTGACACAGTTCAGCCCATAACACTCCCCTGTCTCTTAGCCACCATGAGCTCACCTCCCCCTTCCTTACTTTTTTTTTTTTTTTTTTTTGAGATAGGGCCTCGTTCTGTCATCCAGGCTGGAGTGCAGTGGTGTGATCATAGCTTACTGCAGCCTCAAACTCCTGGGCTCAAGCAATCTTCCCACCTCAGACTCCCCAGTGACTGGGGCTACAGATATGTGCCACCATGCCCAGATAATTTTTAAAATTTTGTGTAGAGGTGGAGGTCTGGCTGCGTTGCCTGTGCCAGTCTCGAACTCCTAGGCTCAAGTGATCCTCCCGCCTCCACTTCCCAAAGTACTGGGATTACAGGTGTGAGTCACTGCACCTGGCCTCACCTCGCTCTTCTGTAAACAGGCGTGCTACCTAAAATGAGGCTACCTTCATCCCCAGGCCCGTCCCATGGGTGAACCCAGGCCAAGCCCTGTTAAATTCATTATCATTTCATGTAATCCTTATAACATCCTTGCTAGGTAAGAAATTTACCAGACATCAAACTCAACCTGAGCTGAGTAATAGAGTTAGGACTCGAACTCTCACCTGCTGACTCCCGAGCCAGTGTCTTCAGTGCACTGCATCATAAGGTGTATTATGAGATTCCAGAACTATGATTTCAGGGCTGTGGAAGCTCCATGGCTTACAGGGGAACAGTCACTACAGGACTTGGGAGTTTCAGGAAGCGTTGTGTGCGAGGTAGCATTGACATGCCTTACTTTTTAAATGTTCTCACATTCTTAAGTTGCAAGGATAGGTGGGGGCAGTCATCCACCCAAAGTTAGTCCTTTCTGTTCACGTTTCTTGGCTAGATTTCCTGGGATTTGTTGCATATTTATTTATGTGGAGTTATTTGCTTTCAGAATTGCACAGAGCGGGAATCTGCAATCTGGCTGCAAAAAGTAATTTGGCAATTTATTTTCAGGGCTGCCCTTCTTCCAGCAGCTTGTTTCAGATTCAACCTCTGGCACAGAGACATCCATCATTTTAATTGCATGTTACTGTTTAGTCAGGCGCAAATTTGTTTCATTTTCTTTTTCCTTTCTCGTGTAGTAGTAGGTGGTTGTGGGTTTTTTTCCTGATTTACCATAAAAAAGAAAAAAAAAGAAAAAAATATTTACCTAAACCACTTTTTTTATGGCCAAGGAATTTATAACACTGAGCTTTCTGGGGGTTTCTTTGGTGTTGCATATTTGGTTCTTAACCTTTCAGTAGCAGAAATGCAAGCCTTGCCTTTTCTTTTCCTGTTCAGATAGTGTCAATAATACAGTTGCCTGAACATAGTCCTAAGAAGGAAAACTGAATTGGTCTCAGGGTCAGAAGGTTTGCTTTTAATTCCTGGTTTTGCAGTGACGACCTGGCTGTGTGACCTGCCTCTTAACCTCTCTTTTTCCATCCATAAAACGAAGGACTTGAATGTGCAGATTTCTAGAACTTTCCTACATTCTAGTGCCTGTAATACTGAGCCCTGGCCAGGGTGGCCATCCAAGGATGTCCACTGAGGAGCTTGTCCTGTTCCATATAATGATGTTCTTATTTCTGGGTCATGGATTATGGTGCTTTAGTTCAAAGTCAAAAATCAATCCTGTATCCCTCAGCAATCTTCTAAGGGATAAAAATATTGTTTGCATAAAATTAGCTTGGGGTAGAAAGTTAGCTTTGGTGTTCAAAGCTAAAAGCTTAACTTTCACTGCTGCATATACTTTGTTTCTTGCTGTAAAAGTATGTGGTGTCTGTGAAGTTAGGCACAAAGTCCAGGAGTGCACACCCTTTATAAGGTGCACCAAGCACTGGGGCGCGGGGACAAAATGTGACTCAACGTCCGTAGGTGGGTACTGAGTTGGGTCCCAGGAGTCCTCTGTGTTGTGTTTTGTTTTCACAGTGTGGAAGAGATTAATTGTTAATAGCTTGGAGTAATTTTTTCCGTCTGCATCCTGCAACACTTTCCTCGTCACTGTGGATGTCGGACTGTTCACCCAGTGACCTGGAGTCTCCAAGTCAGGGCTCAGCCCAAACTGTACTGACACCCTCCAATCCCCAACTCCTTTGCACGTTACAATATTTTGTTTTAAGTGTTTATTATGGAGATTTAAAAATATACAAAATATCGAGAAAGTGTGGTGAAACTCTCATGTACACAACACCCGCTTATTATTCTGAAATATTTTAAAGCAAGTCCCTGGCAGCTTATTGTTTAACCTGTTAATACTTAAATATTCATTAATAAATACTTATACACACACACACACACACAGCCACAATATCATTATTCTCCACAAAATGAACAATGATTTTTTTTTGAGGGGGTGAGGACAGGGTCTCTGTTGCCCAGATTGGAATGCAGTGATGTGATCATGGCTCACTGCAGCTTCAAGCTCCTGGTTTCAAGCAATCCTCAGTCTTCCTCCTACCTCAGCCTCCTAAGTAGCTGAGACTACTGGCATGTGGAACTGCACTTGGCTAAATTCTTATTTTTAGTAGAGATCAGATCTCACTGCGTTTCCCAGGCTGGTCTCAAACTCCTGGGCTCAAGCATTCCACCTACCTCTGCCTCCCAAAGTGCTGGGATTATAGGCATGAGCCATCACACCTGGCCTAACAATGATTTCTTTTTTTTTTTCTTTTTTGAGACAGACTCTTACTCTGTCGCCCAGGCTGGAGTGCAGTGGCTCAATCTCGGCTCACTGCAAGCTCCACCTCCCGGATTCACACCATTCTCCTGCCTCAGCCTCCCAAGTAATTTTTTGTATTTTTAGTAGAGATGGGGTTTCATCATGTTGGCCAGGCTGGTCTCCAACTCCCGACCTCAGGTGATCCACCTGCCTCAGCCTCCCAAAGTGCTGGGATTACAGGTGTGAGCCACCGCGCCTGGCCAACAATGATTTCTTACTGTCATCTGATACAAAGTCCTTCATGGATTTAGTGCAGTTGTCTTAAAAACCTTTTTATAGTTGGTTTGTTTAAACCAGAAGCTACTACAGACCACACATTGCATCTAGTAGATATGTCTCTTAAGTTCTTTTTATCTGTACATCCCCTTCTCAACTCTTTTCAATGCTGTTTATTGAGTTCTAATATGGAGTTGGTGATATAGTGCAAGGCAGCCTCAGAGAGTCCAATATCGTTAACATCTTTCTCCTAAATAGAGTTAGTGCCCTTCAAAAAACAGTTTTTAGTTTGTCTTTTTTTTTTTTTTTTTTTTGAGACGGAGTCTTGCTCTGTCACCCAGGCTGGAGTGCAGTGGCCAGATCTCAGCTCACTGCAAGCTCCACCTCCCGGGTTCACGCCATTCTCCTGCCTCAGCCTCCGGAGTAGCTGGGACTACAGGCGCCCGCCACCTCGCCCAGCTAGTTTTTTGTATTTTTTTAGTAGAGACGGGGTTTCACCGTGTTCGCCAGGATGGTCTCGATCTCCTGACCTCGTGATCCGCCCATCTCAGCCTCCCAAAGTGCTGGGATTACAGGCTTGAGCCACCACGCCTGGCCTTTTTTTTTTTTTTTTTTAAAGAATGTGTATGTTTTCCAGCCACGATGGCTCACACCTGTAATCTCAGCACTTTAGGAGGCTGAGGCAGGTGGATCACCTGAGGTCAGGAGTTGGAGACCAGCCTGGCCAACATGATGAAACCCCATCTCTACTAAAAATACAAAAAATTAGCCGGGCATGGCGGCAGGTGCCTGTAATCCCAGCTACTCAGGAGGCTGAGGCAGGAGAATCGCTTGAACCCAAGAGGCAGAGGTTGCAGTGACCTGAGATCGCACCATTGCACTCCAGCCCTGGCAACCAGAATGAAACTCCATCTCAAGGAAAAAAAAAAAGAATGCATATGCTTATTCTGCTTCCTTGTCTTCAAGCAAATGAAACCTAAGTTAACGTCATGGTGTGGGGATGTCCTAAGAAGAAACATTTTTTAAATTATGAAAAACATCGTAAATACAAAATCTTTTATGTACACATACAATACCATGCACACACACTGCACCTGTGTATATATGTGGTTTTCATTCTGGTAATCTTTTGTTGCATAACAAACTCCCCCAATGCTTAGTGCTGTGAAACAACCACATTTATCATGATAGGTTCTGTTGGTCAAGAATTTGAGCAGGGCTCACAGCTGGGAGATTCTTCTGCTCCTCCTTGTGTTGACCAAGGGGTACTCATTTGGAAGGTGGGCTCGTGTGGAGTGTCCAAAATGGCTGCACTCACATGTCTGGTGTCTTGGAAGGGATTGCTGGAAGGCTGAGCTCACCTGGGATGGTTGACTGGCACACCTGCTTGTGGCCTCTTAAACATGGCAGTCTCAGGGTAGTTAGACATTTCACATGGTAGCTGACTCTTCTAGAGCAAGCTTCCCAGGAGAACTGTCACCTAGCCTTGGAAATCACAGAACATCATTAACACCATATTTGATTTGGTTGATGCAGTGCCAGCCTTTTCCAGATTCAGGGGAAAAGGGCAGAGACCCCCTCTCTTGGTGAGAGTGTCAGAGAATTTGCAGCCATGTTTGTAAGCTCCACAGTTTAAAAGAGTAACACTGAAACTGCCACCTTAGGTGTTTGGCCACCTGGTACTTTTAAGTCCCCATGTATTTGCTTGTCTTTTGGTGTAAGACGGAAGACACTGGGATGGGAGGCACCTGCCTTAGAGGTCATTCAGGGTATCTTCTGCCTCCCCATTCCCATTCATGAGGGATTTGAGCAGACTCCACAGGGAAAGAGCACTGTGACAGTTTACATGACTTGCCTTGCCCGATGATAATGGCAACAGTGGGAGACTCCCAGTACAAACTCTAAAAGAAGTTTGTCCAGTGGACCTTTGTGTTAGGGAGGCAGCCTGATATTTTGTTAATGTCCCTGTCAGTAGGGATAGTATAGTAGCCAATGTATCTGCTAGTATTGTGACCAGAAAAAGTGATGGGTGAAACCAAGTCTCAGGGCAGCCAGAATCAAGTAACTTCAGGTATCCTTGGTTTTAGTGAGCGTCTTGAGGAATAAATGGGAAACCCATTCTTAAACTATTGAATCACTAGTGTTAGACATGTTTGGACAGTGCTATAGGTAGACAGGAATTGAGGTCCCTAGCAGATGTTAGGTATTCTATGTTGATTGAAAGAGGGTTCATAGGAACGTGACCAGTGGGGTCACACAGTCCTCATAGCAGCCCTGTGAAGGAGGTGCTGTTAAAGGGAAAAAATGAGCGCTTTGAATCTGCAGAGATCTAAATACAGCATGGCCTAAGGACAGTTTATCGGCTTGGAACAGAGGCTGATCAATAGTTGATCAATAACCCTACACAAAGTCTCGGTGTTTTAAATTGATCTCTCCATGAGTCGAAGCCAGTGCAGCTGTGGTTCTGTGGTGGAACACTTAAGCCTAGAATCTGCCTGTCTGGCCCTCCTACAGCACATTGGAAGCTCCTTGCCCATGGAGTGAGGAGGACCGTGGTCATCCGTGGAACCGATCATCAATGCCTCCTTTCACCAACTCGCACACCAAGATGACAGGCAGTCGCTTTCTTCTAAGATTGTTCTTACTTCCTTGTTGATCAAAATTAAGGACTGTTGTTTTGTTGCTTCCTCTGATTTCTAAGAGATTGTTAGCCAGGCAAGTCAGGAAATTAATAACATGTGCTCTGTTTTACCAGAATTGAGTTTCCAGGAGCCGCCTAGACTGTTGACGTCCCTCCTTACTAGAGTGTCTTGGCTTGTGTGTTAGTTTGTGAGCAAATAATCTGCTTTTCACTGTGCTGCAGCTTTCCTGCCCTTCAGACTAAGTGGGAATTGGGAATTGCCTCCCCACCGTGAGATCTGTTTGTTGGACTGTATGTGGCCTTGTATCCCAACCCTAGCCAAGACCACACGTGGAGTAGGCTTTCAGTATTTAAGTGTTAAATTGGGCTTAAGAAATATTTCTTGTTTGCAACGCATATTGTATGTGCTTGGAGCTAAAGAGGTGAATGAGATGGCTAGAGAGGTAGTGGGATGAGAGAGAAAGAACTCTGTCCTAAAAATCAGGAAGTCTGGGCCCCTATTATAGTTCTGCCACTTACAAGTGGTATGAATTGATGACGTAACTTCCGTGAGGCTCAGTCTCCTCTGCAAAATGGAGTCATGGAACCTTTGTAACATGGAGGCACTCTTCAACTGGGAGGTGAAATTTATAAGCTGGACAGCCTGGCCGTGAGTCCAGTAGACCAGGGACACTTCTGCATGGTCTTTGCATCATTGCTTTCTAGTTTTAAGTCACCAAATCTTGCTGATGGCTGACATGGTATTTCTTACTCGTGATGGAATATAAAGATAACCTATTTGGTAATTTCAGAGATTTGTATTTATGATGTCCAAGAGTAAACAGTTTATATTTGTTTATGACGACTTAGCAGTGTTGGCAATGGGAACTCCTGGGTCACTTAGTGGGGTGTGTGTGTGTGTGAGATATATATATATATATATATATATATATATGGCTAGTTTCCTGCCAAGGCTTATAGAAAATGGCAGATTATTGGGGGGAGGGCAGAGCTGGTAACTAATCATGAAATCAACACTTCCTAGAAATAGCTGAAAAAGGCCTTGAGGTTGGTGCCTTCTGGGAACTGCTGGCTGGGAAGCCAACTGCTGATCCCAGGTGGACCTCTGGAACAGCGATTTAAACTAGGGGTGTTTAAGGACTTGGAAAAGAAGGAATTGATCTCTAGAGATGAACATGGGTTTATGAAAGTCCCCAAACTGGACTAACCTCGATTTTTCTTTCAGCGAAATTACTAAACTTCACATAGCTCTATTTTTATTAAGCATCTGACAAAAAGCACACCATGTTATTCCTGTGGACAAGTGGGAGAAATAGGTTTCGATGAAAGTCATAATAATTCCTTTGTATGGAACACCACAGTGCACAGTGTATGCTCATTTGCTATCTTGCGTTTTCATTATTAGCATGATTTAGCAAGGGTGACAGGGCAGATGAGAGTACTCCAAGACCTGGAGGTGCCTAAGTTCATGGTCATATTGCTAGAGAAGTGGTAGAACTAGTTTCCAACCCACCATTTCTGCCTCACAGAGTCCCAGGGCACAGCCCCATGTGGTACAACTGTGTGCAGTCATGCCTGCGGTTGAAGTTACCATCGGACAGGTGCCATTGGGTACTGTAGAAGAAAAGAAAGATACCCCAGCACCACCAGTCCCCACGTCAGGCCTGCTTAGCAGATTTCCCACGTGTTGTAAAACAGGGATCAATCACTGATAAGTGGAATGACAAACTGAGACTTGTAATGTTTTTAATAGGATAGATCATAGGCCAATTTAAATAGGATGCAATTTAGTTGGAACAAATGCAAAGCCTGCACTTGGGGTTAGAAACCATCATTACAATTATTTTGGTTGTTTTTTTAACCCAGGACTTGTTAGCATTTTGTACATAAAAGGCATAGCATTTTGTTAGCCACAAGGATAGACCACAGTGGGATATGGCTTCCAAAACATCAATGTCTTAGTGTGCATTAGGACAGACGAGGGGTCTGGAAGGGATGACAGGAATAACAGGGTTCTGCATCCAGGTCCTGGCCAGCTACAGAGAATTCCGACAGATTTGGACCAGGCAGATCAGGCTTCTGAAAAGTGAGTTGTTTGAAGACTGTTGTAGGAACTGAGGATTCTCCTTAATCAACATTAGTGTTTATGTTTATTGAGCCTCAGAATGTCAGCTGGCAGAGAAGCAAATCTGAATAGGGCAGGGTGCTGCCAACAAGGAAGCTGAATAATGAAGAATGTTACTTGAAATTGGCCCTGGAGACTGGCTTGCTGCAGGTGGAGAAAGGAATGGGGGTGCGGGAGAAGGGCATCCTAGGCAAAGGAAGGACACAAGCCAAGCCTGAGAGGTGGGGCCTGCGGTGCATGGGGGCGTGGGCCTTGTATTTGAAGAACAACACGCTTCGTAGTTTGACCAGAGCCCAGGGAACATGTAGGGTCCTCGGAGGGATAAAACTTGAATTAGGTTGGGCAGGGTTGGTGGGTGCAGAGTCCCTGACACCAGGCTGAGGAACCTGCAGTTTATTCCCTGGTGGATGTTTTTTGAGCAGAGAAGTGACTGAGACAAGGGCTGTGTTTACGGAAAGAGCATTCTGGCAAACACAGGGAAGATGGGCGTCAGGAGGGGCCCACTGCGGGGTGGGTGTCTTAGTCCTTCTGGGCCACTGTGACCAAATACCTTAGATTGGGTTAATTATAAACAACAGAAACTTTCTTTCCTTTCTTTTCTTTTGTTCCTTTCTTTTTCCTTCTTTTCCTTGTTTTTCTTTTTCTGTTTTCTTTTTTTTGACAAGGTCTTGCTCTGTTACCCAGGCTAGAGTGCAGTGGCATAAACAGCTCACTGCAGCCTCAACCTCCTGGGCTCCAGTGATTCTCCCACCTCAGCCTCTTGAGTAGTTGGGATTACAGGCACATACCACCACACCCGCTAATTTTTTTTATTGTCTGTAGAGATGGGGTTTCCCTGTCTTGCCCAGGTTGGTCAGGAACTCCTGGACTCGAGCAATCCTCTTGCCGTGGCCTCCCAAAGTGTTGGCATTATAGATGTGAGCCACCATGCCTGGCCCAGAAACTTTTTCTTACAGTTCTAGGGCCTGGATATCCGAGATCAAGGAGCCGGCAGATTCAGTGGCTGGTGAGGTACTCGTTTCTAGCACCCTGTTGCTGCATCCTCACGCAGCAGCAGGGGCAAGGCTGCTGGCTTCAATGTCTTTTATAAAGGTGCTAGTCCCATTCCTGAGGGCAGACCCCTAGTGATGGGGCCTGAAGGCCCCACTTCTTCATACCATCACACTGGATATTAGTTTTCAATGTTTGAATGTGGAGGGACGCCATTATTCAAACTGTAGCATGGGACCACTTGGGGGTCCTGTTGCTGTAGTCCAGGTACAAAGTCACATGACTTGAGCTGTGATGGAGATGGCCTTCCCAAAGCTGGCGACAGAAAGACTTACCAGCCAGGATTGGTGGCTCACACCTGTAATCCCAGCACTTTGGGAGGCTGAGGTAGAAAGATCACTTAAGCCCAGGAGTTTAAGATCAGCCTAGGCAACATAGTAGGACCCCATAGTAGAGTGCACCTGTGGTCTCAGCTACTTGGGAGGCTGAGGTGGGAGGACTGCTCAAGCCCAGGAGGTCAAGGCTGCTGTTAGCCGTGATGGCACCACTGTACTCCACCCTGGGTAACAGAACAAGACCCTGTCTCAAAAAAGAAAGACACGCCCATCTGATGGATGTGGGGCAGGTAGATAGAGGAGAGCCACGTTTACCCTCAAGGAGATGGTTCCTGAGATCACTTTGCCTGCATAGGCACCGTGCTTTTGCAATTCAGTTCACAAGTAGGATGTATACATCCGATTGGCATGCTCACGTACAGCTTATTTCCTCCTTTCAAACTTGCCTGGGATGCCTGGCATCTTATGCTATTGAGACTAATGAGATTTGAATGGGTTGGCGTCTATCTTCTTTGTTCTTCCAGGACCAGATCTGACCTGTTAATATTGCAGTTGGGTCAGGTGGCAGTCAGACCATTGTCAGCAGCATCTTATCTAAGAAGGTCAGGATAGTTCATTTATTCTGGGGGGCGGTTAAGACATCAACTGTCCAGCAGTCTCCCTTATCAGGAGCACAGCTAGGAACCAGTGAATAAGCAAAATAAGAATCTCAGGCTGGCCAGCAAAGATATCCCAATGTCCATCCCTTCTCCTGCTGGCTGCCTGCCCATCCCAGTCTTACACTGGCAACTGTGTACTCTTATTTTACACGTGATTTTAATGAGCTGGGTTATTTTTAGCTCATGTCATCAGAAGGAGCTGCTGCATAGACTGACTCAAAACCACCAGTTGCTGGTCTTTGTGAAAAGTTAATGTGTTGGCAGAAAAACTAGAAAACATCAATGCAAGAACTCAAAGGTAGGAGCTCTCTGGAGGCTGCTGTGTTTGGGAACAGCTCACCATACAAGTCTGGAAGGAGTTGGAGCATTATTGCATTTCAGAATGGGGATCCCAACTTAGCTGTTACATTCAGTACATTCTGCTTAAGAAGGCAGGGAGGGAAGTGGCGTTGCTATCTCTGGGTTTGAGTCTCAACCCTGTTTTGGATGAGTTGGCCCCTCGAGAAGTACTTGTTCAGAGAGAACTTCCTTTAGTTCCTATAGGGCTTCCCATAGTGAGGGAGTAACGTGAGTTGCGTCCGCAACACCCAGAGTGGTGGTTGGGACTTGATGAGCAATTAGCAAATATTTGTTAAATAAGTGGATGAATTCATCACAGAGAGGGAAACCTGGGTAACGATAAGGCAACAAGAAATGGCTTTCCAGGCTTGTCACAGTAACCCACCTTCTGTTATAACCACTAGACAGCGCGTCGCATAATGGCAACAAAATTATGCTTAGGTAAACAGCCTTGGCAGTGCACACGGTTCCCTCAGTGCTTGTTCATGGAATACTTAATTTGAAAAGATTTTAATGAGTGTATCCTCTTTTTTAGGCCTGCTGCTGGTAGAGCATCACCAGTCTGTTGTCAGTGTTGTAGCATGGCTCATCCAAAACATCTCTTTCTTGGCCCCAGACCTTACCCCGCTCCCGCTGCTATCCATCCTTCCATTCACATCCATCCATCCATCCATCCATCCATCCATCCATCCACCCACCCACCCACCCACCCCTGCATAAAATAGTCATTTATGGAGCTCCTGCTGTGTGCCAGCTAGGCACTGTGCTTTGGGGATAGAGGGACTAGAGATGTGGGTACTCAGATGAACACAGCTGGTCCCTGTCCTCAGGGAGTGAGTGCTCTCAGTCAGAAGTAGGATTCTGACACAGGAGCACAGGTAGCTGCAGTACAGTGTGATGAGTGTGTATATACTTAAGGCACACACCTGCTTACAGGAATGCCGAGGAGGGAGCATTTACTTCTCCGGGGGCGGGAGTAGAGTTGAGGAGGCTCCTGAAAGACGGAATGTTTGGGCTAAGCCTGAGATGGCAGTTTGTGGAATTGTAGGAGTTGCCCCAGGTGAGGTGTCCAGGCTGGCAGTGCAGGCAAAGTAAGTTACCTGGAGCTTTCTTAGTTTTGAGAGGGCACACTGCAGGCTGGGAGGAGTGAGAGATGGTGGTTTCAAGGGCAGTGACCTCAGTCACCTTGTCTTCATTCTACCTGGTAACCCACTGGGATCCCCTGTTTGGAGGACCCCTCCATTCCAGCCCTCATAATTCAACCAGATTATTCTTGAAGCTGGAAAGGGCTATTAGGAATTCTCTCTTCCAGCAGAAGGTAGCAAACAAAGAACATACTTAGGGGACATAGGGGGGGGGCAATTACAGATATATAAAAAAGGCATCAGAGTTGTTAAGATGGTACCTATCCCCCAGCCCCTGCTGTCTTCCACCCCGGAGGCAGCTCAGTGAGCGTCTGGCATGGCAGGAGGGACCTGCCACCCCTCGAAAGATCCCTTCCCCAACCTCCACCTCGAGCCCCTTCTGCACTAAGAGCCATTTTAGAAACATCAGAAAAGTGAGATTTGGAATGACCTAGACAGAAACTTAGGCTAACCCTCTTCATTTTACATAAGTAGAACTGTGATGGTCAGTTAATACTCTGTGAGTGATGGGATGGTCAGCCCGGAACCAAAACAGAGAGACCCAGGTGGGGAACAGGTTGGATTTGGGGCCATTTGAGTTTTGGTGGCCCTGTGTATTCAGGGCACCATGGCAGATTTGCTGCTGCAGGGTAAGTCTGGGTTGGCAATATGGATTTGGGGAAATTGTGAATTGCTTAAGGGTTGCAGTTGGTGGTGCATCTGGGACTAGAGCACAGGTTTCTTACTTCCTCCTGGCCCAATTTTTCTGCCACATCCTGCTTCTAAAAGTGTTTCTTAACTAGTTCTGTCCCACTAGCAGATTCTCTAATGAAGCACTGGAGCCATGATAATAGGTATTGTGTAGAGCCAGTAGCGATGGATAGTAATAGGGAAAAAAATACCCAAAGGTTAGGTTGTTAAGGTCAAGAAGGAAAAGTACCAGAATGGTGATTTTTAAGAAATTGTATTTGGTCTCTGACAACTGCCAGAAGATCACTGTTCAGACCTGGGGAGAAGCCAGGCGCCGGGGCTCACGCCTCCAATCCCAGTGCTTTGGGAGGCCGAGGTGGATCACTTTTAAGACCAGCGTGGGCAACATAGCAAGACCCCGCCTCTACAAAATATTTTAAAATTAGCCCATGTGCTGGGGTATGCCCGTAATCCAAGCTACTGGGGAGGCTGAGGCAGGGGGATCCTTTGAGCCCAGCAGTTCAAGGCTACAGTGAACTATGATCCTGCCACTGCACTCCAGCCTGGGCAACAGAGCAAGACCCTGTCTAAAACAAAAAAAAAACTTGGGAACAGAGCCACCCGCGGTTTCTCTGTGCTCCGTCCTAATGTAGATGGTTTCCAATTTACAGTGGTTCAACTAAGGATTCTGTGGCTTTATGATGGTGTGAAAGTAATAATGCACTCAGTGAAAACCATACTTTGGGTACCTATGCAACCATTCTGTTTTTCACTTTCAGTACGTTATTCAATAAATTATGTGAGATATTCAATACTTTATTACACAGTAGGCTTTGCATTCAGTGATTTTTGCTGAGCACATTTAAGGTAGGCTGGGTTAAGCTGTGATGTTCAATAGGTTAGATGTATTAAGTGCATTTTTTCTTTTCTTTTCTTTCTTTCTTTCTTTTTTTTTTTTTTTTTGTGAGTCAAGGTCGCTGTGTCACCCAAGCTGGAGTACAGTGGTACAATGCAGCTTATTGCAACCTCAAACTTCAAGTTGAAGACCCTTCTGCCTCAGCCTCCTGAGTAGCTAGGACTACAGATACATGCCACCATGCCCAACTAATTTTTTTGTTGTTGTTTTTACTTTTTTGTAGAGATGGAGTCTTGCTTTGTTGCCCAGGCTGATCTCGAACTCCTGGCCTCAAGCAATCCTCCAGCCTCAGCCTCCCGAAGTACTGAAATTACAGGCATGTGCCACCGTGCCTGGCCTTAAGTGCATTTACAACTTATAATAGGTTTATTGAGATGTAATCCCATCATAAGGAGCATCTGTACAACTATTTTCATTTTAGCAAGTTTCTTGTTTTTATCAAGCAGTCTATGTACATAACACATATGTATTTTTATTTAGTTGTAATCACAGCTTGCTTATTCCTTTAAAGTCTGTTTACCTAACATTGTCGTTAACATTTTCCTTGTTTTTTATCTCATATTCATAATTGTCTTTTATAATGGCTGAGCAGTATTCTGGAGTGTTGATGTGTCATAGTTCTGCGTCCCTGTGGTGGAGAGATGAGGCCGTCTCATCCCCCCAGCCTCCTTTCTCCAGTTGCACATCCTGCCTTCTGCTTCTGTTGACCTGTTGCCTTTGGCGGAGTATATCGAGGAAGGAGAGAGCCTGAAGGCTGTAATCCCATGGTGCAGTTTTCATTTTTTGTTTTTACTTTGTGTTATTGCTGTTGTGTGTGTCACACAAATACAGCTGCACAAAGAAAACAAAGGTACCTAGTTTACTGGGTTACGAGAAGGCAGACATCCTGGTACCACTACACAGTCAGGGGAGAACCCTGCCCACCGCCCAGAAACCCTTAGTGTAACCTTGCCACAAGATCAACAATTACCTGACTTTATTGTGGCCATTTCCTTGTTCTTCTCTAGTTTTATCACCCAAGTGTGCATCCTTATACATCGCAGTTTCATTTAGCCTTTAAGAAAAACATGTCTTAGCTGGGCGTGGTGGCTCACGCCTGTAATCCCAGCACTTTGGGAGGCCGAGGCGGGCCGATCACGAGGTCAGGAGTTCGAGATCATCCTGGCTAACACGGTGAAACCCCGTCTCTATTAAAAATACAAAAAATTAGCCAGGTGTGGTGGGCGCCTGTAGTCCCAGCTACTCCTGAGGCTGAGGCAGGAGAATGGCGTGAACGTGGGAGGCGGAGCTTGCAGTGAGCCTAGATCGCGTCACTGCACTCCAGCCCCTCCAGCCTGGGCGACAGAGCAAGGCTCCATCTCAAAAAAAATAAAAAGAAAAACGTCTTTTACATCTCTTTTAATCTGTAGATATCCCCTCTATCTCCTCTCTTTCCTAAAGAAATGGGATCATTTGGCTGGGTGCAGTGGCTCACGCCTCTAATCCCAGCACTTCGGGAAGCCAAGGTGGGCAGATCACTTGAGGTCAGGAGTTTGAGACCAGCCTGGCCAACATGGTGAAACCCCACCTCTACTAAAAATACAAAAATTAGCCGGGCTTGGTGGCGCATGCCTGTAATCCCAGCCACTCGGGAGACTGAGGCTGGAGAATCACTTGAATCCAGGAGGCAGAAGTTGCAATGAGTCAAGATTGCACCACTGCACTCCAGCCTGGGCGACAAGAGCGAAACTCCATTTCAAAAAAAAAAAAGAAATGAGATCATTTGTCCTGAGTGGTTCTCACAGGCCAAATCTTGCAGAGAGAGAGGTTGGGGAGCAAGGTTACATCTTAGGTGATGGGGTGTTCTTATCAGGAGGTACGTAATGTCTGGTTGTCTCCTGTTGTGATGTTAGTAGCCACTGATGTTCAGTGCTTAGAGCCTACCACCCATTAGGGGTTGCAAAGTAATGATATTGCAGTTCTGTTATTTCTTCTTCATTTATTTGTTGAAATACTTCAATAAAGAAAAACTCCACCGACCTACTGTTTTTAAAAGCTTTATTTAGATTCACATGTCATACAGTTTGCCTATCTAAAGTGTACAATCCAGCAGCTCTTAGTATATTCACAGAGTTGTGCAGCTGTCACCACAACCAATTTTAGAACATTTCATTTAAATCCCCCTTCCCCCTCACAAATAACCGTACTCCCCTTAGCTCTCATCCCCCAAACCCCTCTGCCCGAAGCACCCACTTATCTAATTTCTGGCTCTATAGATTTCCCTACTTTGGAGGTTTCTTATAAACAGATCATCTGATGTGTGGTGGCTCTTGGTATCTTCTTTCACTCAGCATAATGTTTTCTAGGCCCGTCCATGTGGAAGTGCGTATCAGCACTGCATTCTTTTTTACGGCCAAGTGATATTCCATTGTACAGTTATACTGCGTTTTGTTGAGCCATTCATCAATTGATAGATATTTGGGTTGTTTCTACCTTTGAATATGATAAATAATACTGCTGTGAGCATTTGTTACAAGTTTTTACATGAACATATGTTTTCATTTCTCTTACCTAGAAGTAGAATTGCTAGGTCATGTGGTAACGAACTCTATGTTTAGCCATTTGTGGAACTGCCAGGCTGTTTTCCAAAGCGGCTGCACAGTTTTACATTCCCGTCAGCAGTATATGAGGGTTTCTACTTCTCCAGCATTTGTTATGATCTGTCTTTTTATTTATTTATTTATGAGACAGAGTCTCGCTTTGTCGCGCAGGCTGAGTGCAGTGGCACAACCTCGGCTCACTGCAACCTTCACCTCCCCAGTTCAAGTGATTCTCCCACCTCAGCCTCCTGAATAGCTGGGATTACAGGTGCCCATCACCACACCCTGCTAATTTTTGTATTTTTAGTAGAGATGGGATTTCACCATGTTGGCCAGGCTGGTCTTGAACTCATGATCTCAAGTGATGCGCCCGCCTCAGACTCCCAAATTGTTGGGATTACAGGCATGAGCCACTGTGCCCAGCCTTTTTAGTTATAGCCATCCTAGTGAGTGTGACGTAGTATTTGATTGTAATTTTGATGTGCATTTACCTAATGACGTGATACTGAGCATCTTTTCATGTGTTTATTGACCATTTGTATGTTTGGGGGGAACTAGCTATATATAACCTCTGCCCATTTTTAAATTGGATATTTGTGTTTTTATTATTGAGTTGTAATAGTTCTTTATATATTCTAGATCAAAAGTCTAGATTTGCAAACGTGTTCTCCCATCTGGGTTGTCTGCGCTTTCTTCACATCTCGATGTCCTTTGAAGCAAAAAAAAAAAAAAAAGTCTCACATTTTGATGACGTCCAGTTTATTTTTTCTTTTGTTGCTTGTGCTTTTAGTGTCATAGCTAAGAAATCATTGTCTAATTCAAAGTCATGAGGCTTTATGCCTATGTTTTATTCCGAGAGTTTTATAGTTTTAGCTCTTACATTTAGGTCTTTGATGCACTTTGAATTAATTTTTGCATATGCTGCCGTCTACTCTTAGGTTACCCAGTGCTGCAGTTAAAGGAAGAGTCAGTGCTGGATTCTTTCCCTTTCTTTACCAGTTTCCATAATAAGGAGTTGCCACTGGAGTCATCGTATGGAGCTGGGTTTATTATTTTTCTTTGTGATTATGACACTTAGATTTAAACATATTTGTGTTCGGATCCATTGACAATGATGTCGTTTTATCTGAGAAGCATGTCTGCTCTGCTTGGGTGACTTTTAGGAAGCCTTTTCATTTGTCAAAGACTTTAGTACTCTTGCAATGGTTTCTCATTTGAACTCTCTCTCAGTTTTCCCAAGGAGAGGTGGGGAGAGCAGGTATCCTGAGGCCCATTTTACAGGGTCAGGAATAGAAGTGTTAGGAGGAGTGACTTGTACGAAGTCAAGTGGCAGATGCAGGACTTGACCCCTTGTTTCTCTGACTGCTTTCTTGTGCTCATGCCCCATGTGTATACCACATAGGGCATGCCACATTAAAACCTTGGCATGAACCTGGAATTTGAGTTTGAGTCTTGGTTCATGACCTGTGGCCTCCAGCAGGTCTTTGGGTGTCCCTGAGAATTGGTTACCTACTTTGTGAAATCGGAAGGCTGGAAGAGCCGATTTCAGAGGATGAGCTTTCTTTCCTAAGTAAGGTTGCCTGCACTGAGAAACAGCCCAGCTTTCACTATGCTAGAGTAAGGCCCTGTTATACCCTTCTTCAAGCATGTCTGATTTTGGCAAAGCTTATCTTCCCATGTAGGTATTCATCCAAAAAGTATTCTTTTTGTAAAAAGAGACTAGCAGAAGTTAACAGGGTTGTCTAGATTCTTAACTTTATGCTATTATGTGGCATTTGAGTTTCTTTAATCATGAGTTTGTATTACACTTATAATCAAACTAATTACTAATTTAAAAATTTGTGTGTGCTGACATGTATGCAGTTTACAAAGAAAAGTGGAGTTTTTTTTAACCTTTTTTTTCTTATCTAGCTGTCTCACCCTAAGTTTTTTCATCTTCCCAATTGTCTTTCAGAAACATGCCAAAGGCCAGGATTTGTTTGATCAGATTGTGTATCACTTGGACCTTGTGGAAACAGATTACTTTGGCCTCCAGTTCCTCGATTCTGCCCAGGTTGCGGTAAGTTATTGCTTTGATTCATTTCAGAACAGATTGGCTTTTCATTGCTAATTGCACATCCACAGTTGCTAGAAATGGGTAGAGAAAAACAGGAGTAAAACTGTGATACTGTGCCAGTAACAGGCATTGGGATGGTGGTTGTGGTGCCCAAGTGCCATGCGTCACAATGCCTGTAGGATGCCTCACCCTTGAGGTGGCCAGTAACCAGGAGAGGATGTGAATGGGATGAATTAGGGATGCATTGTAAGCACATTTCTAGAAAAGGTAGAAAGAAGAAACATCATTATAGAAGTTCTTTTAGGCTGGGGGCAGTGTCTCATGCCTGTAATCCCAGCACTTTGGGAGACTGAGGCAGGTGGATTGCTTGAGTCCAGGAGTTCAAAACCAGCCTGGGCAACATGGCAAAACCTCATCTCAACAAAGAATACAAAAATTAGCCAGGCATGGTGGTGTGTGCCTGTAGTCCCAGCTACTAGGGAGGCTGAGGTAGGAGGATCGATTGAACCTGGATGGTCAAGGCTGCAGTGAGCTCAATCAATCCTGCCACCTCAGCCTCCCTAGTGGCTGTATTCCAGCCTGGGTGACAGAGTAAGACCCTGTCTCCAAAAAAAGAAAAGGAAAAAGAGAAGAAAGAAACTCTTTTAATGGTGCTGCTTTTGTTTTTAACCAGCAGAAGAAGCTGCGCCACCATCTTCTTGCAGAGTCTGCCTAGGTGGAGAGCAGGTGCTGTGAATGGAGCTGAATGCCAGCCAGGCTTAGTGGGGTTGGGGGTGGATGGGGTCAGAGCTGGTCTTGGTGTTGCCGGCAACCATCTTGCAGGTTCCAGGAGGCTGTGTTAGGTCAGCTCTTTACTTGCTTTGCCTGAGACAGAACTGTTCACAGTGGAGATGTTAGAATGAGTGAACTCCACACAGCTCAGACCCACTCTTTTTAAAAGCAGGAATGACTTCATAGTTCCCCTTCCCAGCAAAATCTAGCTTGGGGTTTCAAAGATAATTTATTCGACAATCTAAATCTATTTATGGAGTGCCCATTATGCACTGGGCCCTGTGCTGAGTGTTGCGGATAAAGCAGTGCACATAGATATGTCATATGCCAGATGGTAATAGGAGTCAAGAAAAATAAAGGCGAGGAAGGGGTAGCCGGGGGGAAGGGGAAGCACTATTTTAGACAGTGTATTGAAGGCTGGGTTCCCTGGTCAGGATGTTTAAGCTGGAGACCTGGAGCTCCTCATAATGGTTAAGGCTGTCTACTGGAAGATACTTACCAGATACTTCCTGATTGTATCTGGAAGTTGTCAGGTGAGATGTGACATTTGTAAGGTGAAGATGTACAAAATTGGTGCCTGGGAATTAGGTCTACTGGAGAATGTTTGTGAGATGCTGAGTCCTTAGGTGACAGATTGGAATCTGGATGGGAATGCATCCTGGCTACAGTGCCTCTGGGGTGGACACTCCCACTGGGTGTCCCTGTGCAGACGTGTCCCTCAACCTCAGCCACTTCTTCTGCATCTTCAGGACTTCCTGTTATGCCACCCCACCCCACCCCCAAACTGTGTCCTCCTCAAACTGTGTCCTCCTCGAACCCTCCTGGTTCCTTCTCACTTCTCAGCCAGAGACTCTCACTCCGCCGACCCGGCCCGGGAGAAGAGCAGAACAGCTTTTCCCTTTCCACCTCTCAGTCCAGTTCTGCTTCCTATGAAGTTGGGCCGACCAGTGTCCTACCCTCTGACCTCATGACTGTCCTTCGCATCCCTCGAGGACTTTGGTGTCTCAGATTTTCTCTTCCTCTGGGTAGCCTTAGGAATGAAGTTACTGGCCCTCCTGTATATTCTGGGCACTGTTTCCTGTCATTTAGGCTTCATTCGAGCAGATTGACAAGACCCACATAGATTCCCATGGGTCCTGTCACCACCCGCACTCCAGGATCTAGAATTCTGCCAGTCCCCATTCCAGGATAACTTCCCTTGATTCCTTCCATTTTCCCAGTTCCTCTCCCTCTGGGCTTGGCCCACAGTGGTCTCCTTCTGCCCTTTCTTCCCTCCCAGCCTCCTCCTGCGCTGGCCTTCCTCCCAGTCCGAGCCAGGCCTAGGGCACCTCACCTGTGTCCTCACTTGGCCTTTGATTCTCCTGCCCCTGTGACTGTCCCCTGGCCTCCCCTTGACGCGCAGGCCCATCTGTTTCCTCTGCGGCTTGTCCCAGCCTGCCAGGCGTTGCTGGAGAGAGCTACAGTCTGTGCCTTCTGGCATCAGCACCGATCACAGGTTCAGCAGAGTCCAAGCCCCCGAGCTGCTCCCTGAGCCTCAGTGGCCCCAGATTGACTCTTGGCCACCCGACAGGTCCATGTCTGGATCTGAGCACCGACCTTTAGTCCTGTCCCCACGGAGACTTTGTTCCAGCAGTTGCCTCACCTGCTGAGAAGATTGCGGTTGTTCAGCTAAAACTCCTTGAATTTTCTTCCCCTGCACCTCCAATTCTGTCCATCTTTTTTTTTTTTTTTTTTTTTTTGGCCTTACGTGAAGGGAGCATGCCTACTTCTCCATCAACTCTCTACACCTGCAGCGGCAGTCCTATTTCCACTTGCTTCCTGAATGCCACATTTAGAGTTCTGTCTGTCCCCAGCATCCTCCACCTGTTTCCAGCATCTGCCACTCTCCAGCCCTCTTCTTCCCTGGAACTCTTCTTGATTCTGCCTTCTCCTGTGTGTCTTAAAGCATGTGGTATTTTTGGCTTCAGAATATCTATGGCCCTGGACTAGAAGTCAGACTGGACCTCGTTCCTGGCTCTGCCTCTGACTCATTTGGTAGGCTTTAGATAGGCTGCCTTGCTCCTCTGGCCTCTGTTTCCTCATCTGTAAAATGGGGTACTTGGACCTGTTCTCCAAGAAAAGTTACAATTCTGATGTTCAGTCATTCTGAGTCTAAAGGGGAGGTTGGCATGTCTGCTCCAAATGCCTTCTCTAGTTAGAAAGGAGAAGGTATATTTCATTTCTGCCATTAGAACCTATGCCTGTTGCCTTGGCAGCATGTCCTCATCCCCAGTGACCCCTCATTAGCCACTCAGATTCCCAGAAAGCCAAGTCTGTGACTCCATTATGAAGGCCTTTGCCATGAGCCTCTGCTGACTTGGCTGGCAGGCTTTCCCGCCTGCCAGTGCCCTGTCACGGTGCAGCAGGAGGGGTGTTCACAGCGGGATACAGGCGGCTTTCCCAGGCCAGACACCTGCAGATGCTCAGGCTCTCAGGCCTTTCCAGCATCCAACTCTACGAATGTGAGGCAAAAGCAGGTCGGAGGGCAGGGGTCCTCATCTGCCTCCGGCTCTGAGAATGCAAGAACTGTGTGGCAGCAGCAGCTCCCAGGACCCTGTAGTCATTCCCGTCATTGCTTTCTGAGCTGGACTCCTTACAGGCTGGGTCTGATGATGCCTGCCCTTACCTCTGTGCCTTTGCCTGTGCTGTTCTCCTTCTGCTGTTTCTCACCTGTTTAAACTAAAGCCATCCTTCAAGACCATCTCAGATGACCCCCCCTCACCCTTCAGGAAGCGTGTCCTCAACTCCCAAAGTGTTTTTTCTTCTATGCGAATCTTATTTTGCCTTCTGTGGCCATTTGACTGTTTGGCCTTGGGTTTGTTAAGTGAGTGTGTGTGTGTATATATATGTGTGTATGTGTGTGTATATGTATGTATATATACACACACATTTATGTGTGTGTATATATATAGATTATATATATATAAAACTTTAAAATTAGATCCTAAGACTTAGGACCTCCTCCTCTTAACTTGGTGATTCTTGGGGACAAGGCACATAATCTAGAACCTTTTTTAGCCCCAGAAAGAACCTGAGGAGAGGCATTTGTTAAATCTTTCTAGATCTTTCTTTTACCATCTTCTAGATGGTGAAACCAAAGCCCTTAGACCTTGGCAAGTCACTTAGTGAATAGCACAGCTTGGACTCAAATTCAAGTTTTGCCATTTCAAGTCTATGTGCTCTTTCTAGTACACCGTACTCTTGGGCCTCAGTTTCCTAGCTGTAAAGTGGAGGTAGCGTAATAACATCTATTTCATGGGGAATTTGAGGAGCTCAGAGAATTAATGGAGGAGAAAAATTTTTGTAACCGGGACATGGGTATGGGTCTCCTCTTTGTAGCTGGGCAGTGTGAGGGGGACCAGAAGTCGTCACTGCCTCCGGGGTGAGCCTGCTAAAAAGGTACCGTTAGTTGATCGGAACCCGTAAGGCCCGCATTGCCTGTGGGAGAAGCCGTAGCCAATTTAAACAAGAGGCTTTGGGGAGAGCCTGCTGAGATGGCTTTTGGGGTCATTGATTTTCACAGGACCTGGGAGGTGATTGGATGTCATAGGAGGTGTTTCTGCGGACAGTAGGGTAATAGATGGACTTGGAAGGGAATGGTTCACTTGGCTATTGGCTCATTGCCCCATAATTGAGCCTCTTTCAAGCACTGGTGTTCCCACCCAGCCCCTGACATGCAGATCAGAGGGTTGGCAGCTGCAGGGCTCTTGGCATGGCGCTCTGCATACCCAGCTTATATCCCCAGCTCCCTGAAAAGAGCCAGGCCTGGTTTCCATAGTGCCCTGCCCAGCCCTGAAGCAACTGTCAAAGCCTATTGATATCACCTATTTTTAGCGGTTGGGACTAGGACCTCCTGTTTCCCTTTTCCATGTCAAAACAGGAGGCCATCCAGGAACCCACTCTGCAGATTTCACTTTGGTACAGCTCAAAGCAGGGGCTGGGAGTCTGTGTTTACGTATCAAAGGTTGCTTCTGAGAGCCAAGGGCTCAGGCCTGCACAGTCTCACTTTCCCACTGCCCGATCACGATAAGTGCTGTTTACCCAGTTCTCGCCCTGAGCCCGGCACTGAACTGCAGTCTTTGTGTAACTCTTGTTTAACATTCATCCACTGGTCTATAAAGTAGGCCATAAAACAGAACCATTTTACAGATGATGAAGCTGAGGCTCAGAGACACTAGTGTTCCTAAGAATGTTGTAAAGGTTAAAGCCAGGATTCAGAACTTGGTCTCATTCCAAAGTCCAGTACTTTCCACTTGGCTATATGACTCTGATATGCACTTGGTTCATGCGTACATACGTATATAGAAGCAAGAAAGGGAAGGTTCAGTCAGTACCATTCAGCCAACTTTGACTTGGAGCTCACTCAATGCTGAGCTCTGTGGTTGCACAAATGAGCTGGATATTGTCCCTGCCTGCCACATTCTGTTGGGAGACACAGACAAGTGATCCCCTGAACTACAGTGTATTCAGTCCTCTGAAGGACCAGTGTAAAGGTTCCTCTGTGTCTGGAGGAGGGATTGTCTACATATTATTGATAAAATGAACAAGATATCCAAGAGGAAGGGTGAACAGATGTAGGCCACAGAGAATGAGAGGACTTTGCCAGGCAGAGGAGGGGCAGGGATTTTGGGCAGTGGTAATAACAGCCCCACCACGCAGGAGCCTCCCTTCTTCTCTTGGGAGCGGGTGTCCTGGAGGGTAGATGTGGCCACCATTAAGTCCTTCCCTAAGGCGCTTTTCAACATGAAAAGGGAGCTTTTTCTGATGGTACATTTTGCAGTAAGGAATCCAAAAGAGATGATTTTGACCTTTGTCTCAAGTCTTGTCAGATGTGTGTCCTCTGGCCTTTTTAGCATAGAATCTGGCAATGAGAGGTGCAGGGCTGCATAGTGAGGCTGGAACATAGATATGGCGCCTGCTGGGAGGGTTCAGTGGCCGCTAAAGGGACTCGTGCGGCTCCTTTGGCTTTGCTTTAATGGTTGTTCTGAATGTCGTCACATTTGCCACTTGTGTGGACACTATTGGGTGCTCTTGCCATCTCAGATGTAATTATAAGAAGAAAAGAGTGACTACTAGGTATACCTGGAGGGGACATAGGAGAGCATAAATGCTAAGAGTAGAATCTGTGTTACAACTGCAGGAAATCAGACAAAACCCCTTCCTTCCACCCATTTGGTTCAGTGCAGTTTCCATAGACAGTGCTTAGGGGATAGTTCTGTTCACAGGGGCTGAAGCTGAGGCTCGGGTACCCGGGCTGTGAGGTGGGCTGGCCGGGGGCTGGTGGACTTGCTTGTGGCCGCACATCAGGTGAGTGGCAGAGCTGCGACTTGAACCCTGATCTTCTGCCTCCTTGCATGGTGGTCCAAAGAAATGTAAACTGGGCTCAAGAAATGCCACAGGGCCTGGTGTAGTGGCTCATATCTGTAATCCCAGCATTTTGGGAGGCCGAGGCAGGTGGATCACCTGAGGTCAGGAGTTCAAGACCAGACTGGCCAACATGGCAAAATCCTGTCTCTATGAAAAATATAAAAATTAGCCAGGCGTGGTGGCACATGCCTATAACCCCAGCTACATGGGAGGCTGAGGCAGGAGAATCACTTGAACCCAGGAGGCAGAGGTTGCAGTGAGCTGAGATCATGCCACTGCACTCCAGCCTGGGTGACAGAGCGAGACTCTGTCTCGAAAAGAAAAAAAAAAAAGAAAATGCCACAGGCCTCTCTGCAGCCTGTGTCTGAATGCTAGGAGGCAGGCCGAGTGTTTTCCTGCCCATGTGCAAATACGGGTACTGAATGGGAAGCTGCTAAAGGGGTCTCCACCGCTGATTTAGGTGATTCCAAGGAAATCATCTCACACCAGCAGGTAGCTGGTGTTAAGTGAGTTTATAGGGCTTTGTCATCATGGGGAGCAGGAAAGATCCCCCCATAGGCAGAGAAGGCACTTTAAGCTAGTCTGTGGTGTGGAAACCTGGAGTACTGGATGCTGACACTGACAGGGCTGTGAGTTTGAATTCCAGCTCTGCTTCTTTTCAGGGCTGCACCTCCCACACCCCAGCCTTAGTCAGAGGATGGATGTGATACAGTAAACTCCAAAGGCATTCATCCCCTTGTTCCTCTTTTCATCCTTTGGGTACAATTTGATTATCTCTTCAGATTCCTTCCAGCTCTAGTTTAAACACAAACTATATATATATATAAATTTATATATTTATTTATTTATTTGAGACAGGGTCTTACTCTATCACTCAGGCTGGAGTGCAGCTCGGCTCACTGCAACCTGTGCCTCCCTGGTTCAAGGGACTCTCCTATGGGTATGCGCCACCATGCCCAGCTAATTTTTGTATTTTTAACAGAGATGGGATTTTACCATGTTGTCCAGGCTGGCCTTGAACTCTTGACCTCAGGTGATCCACCTGCCTTGGCCTCTCAAAGTACTGGGATTACAGACGTGCACCATCACGCCTGGCCTATTTTTAATATACATAGGGTCTTGTCGTCACCCAGGCTGGAGTGCAGTAGTGTGATCATAGCTTATTGCAGCTTTGATCTCCTGGGCTCAAGTGATTCTCCCACCTCAGCCTCCTCAGTAGCTGGGACTACAGACGTATGCCACCATGCCTAGCTATTTTAAAAAGAAAGAAAAATTTGTAGAGATGAGGTCTTGCTATGTTGCCCAGGCTGATCTTGAACTCCTGGGCTCAAACGATCCTTCTGCCTCAACCTCTCAAATTGTTGAGATTACAGTTGTGAGCCACCGTGCCTGACTTAGGTGCTCTTTATAAGCCAAGAAAATTTGCAGGTACTAGAAATCCTACTATGAGTTTCATCACTCAGACTTAATGGTGAAGGCTCAGGAGATGTTCCGGCAGAGAGTTGTTAGATGCTGTTCAACTCCTGAGCTGCTCTGAGGCCTTGTAGTTCTACTGCTCCCATGTAGATTTGAGATGATTACATTCTACAACCAGCCTTATGGGTGTCATATTTCCAGAATTGAGGTACTATTGGAACAGATGGGCCTTGCCAAGATCATCTCGCACATCTTGATTTCTGGAAAGGATTTTGCCAGATGGACTTGGATAAGAAATTCAGATTAGAAACCACCTTTCTAACACCCGTTAGAGTATTTGAGTAAAATGTCCTGCTATCTGAACTCAGAAATGCACCTGTCTGTTTCCAGTGACTGGTTTAATGGTCTGCTAAGAGGGCCGGAGCCATTTGCCTTGGCGTTTACCCACAGGCAGCATGGCTATATTTAGCCAGGCCACAGGTGAACATCTGAGACAGGTCCCGCTGCTGCTGAATACTGTCCTCAAAGCCGAGCGTAGGATACAGTTTACTAAATGCCATGTTGGGCTTTCATTGCCCCGGTGTTCAAGTCACAAGGCGGTCTTATGGGATAAAATATGAGTGATCAGAGTCTCAAAGGCCCCTGCAGCTAAGAAGAAAGTCAGATCATTTTGAACTGGTTGGATACAAGATAGGTTTTGTCATCTTTCATTTTAGGATTGTGACTGGGTTTCTTATTGCCTCTGATGCAGGCAAGCAAAACCTGATCCCATCATCAAGGGGTCAAGGAGCTTTTAAAATGAGGAAGCCGTTTCTGATTCCATTCTCAGCTTCACCAGCCCCAGACTTTTCATAGGCGTCTATCCTGGCAGGTCCTGCTTTGGGCAGGACTCTGTGGCTGAGCAGAAAGGTTGGAGCCCAGCCTACAATGGCTGAGGGGGTGCCTTTTGCAGTGTGGCCAGAGGGCAAAGCAGTCAGCCGCCCCGTACCAGCATCTGGCTGTGGTCTACCTGTGAATGCACACCAGCCACAGATGTTTGGCCGTTTCACCTCTTGGACTAGCCTGTAAAACCTGAAATTGCTTGAGATTTTGCTCAGCCCAAACAGCAGTTTTGAGAAGGGGCTGTGGATGTTTCAAGATCTCCAAGATCATCAGAACCTCTTCCTGGGTAGGAGAGGATGTGGAAAACGTCAGTACTAAATATTTAACAGGCACACTGGAAGCATTTATGAAAACTGATGCTCTGAGATTCTGTTTAATGAGTCTTGGGTAGGACCTGAGTTTTGACTTTTTCAAAGTTCCTCAAGTGATGGTAATACTAATACACAGCCAGGATGGAAAAGCACAGCTGGGGAGACTGCACAAGTTGGACTTGGCTGAAGATGAGACTTTGACAGTAGAGGAAGAGGAAAGGGAGGCCTCAACTTGTTCTACTCAAAATAGTGGTGAGGAGACTTAAGAAAGGAAAGAAATGGAACAAGCTTCTTTAAGCGATAAGCCTCATATGGGCTAATTAGACTAGGGGATGAGTGGTGAATTCTTTTGAAAGTGAGAAGAACAGGTTTAGTCATAGCCATTAGCATGTTACTTGGTAGGAAAGTAAATATTAGGCTTAAATCAAGTCTGTATCAGCCCCTCCAGGGGCCAAAGTTGGGGGTTTTCAGCTTGTTGGAGGGCACTAGCAGCATCTAATTCTAATGAGGTGAACTCATAAAACAACAAATGAATATGGACGTGACAACGCAGCCCAACCCCTAAAAATAATATTCTCATTAAAATAAACAATTATGCAGCAAGGTAAAAAGAAAGTAAATGGCATTCACAGCCCCACTGTCCAAAAATAACCTCTACAATTCCTTCTGGACATATCTAGATAGAAAATAATAATTTTATACAAATGAGATTCCACCTGATTTTTTTTTTCTCATGTAACATTGTGCTGTGGATCTCTTGCCACATCAATAAATACAGGCCTACATCAGTTTTAAATAGTATTTCATTATATGGATGAGCCATTTTCTAATCCATCTCTGTTGATGGACATTTAGGTCATTTCCAATTCAAAGCTATTAACAATGAGATAAAGCATCCTGCACATGTGCGTCTCAGATACGCATCCTGCTGTGGTGACATTACATGGCTACCTAGCCAGGAGTGGAGAGGACAAAAGCCCCACAACCCACGTTCTCCCATTGCACTGCCCCCAGTTTATTGTGTTATAAATCATCTGTTATTCGCTTTTGTGTTTCCTTATCCCCCTCCTCCCACACAGTCATAATGGCCTCTTTGGTTAGGTGTGGAGTACACTGTCTAGGTGGAGTCCTGCCCCTCCTCATTATTAGACTGTGCAGGGCGCAAGTGTGTCTGAAAGCCCATTGGCAGTCAGCAGAATGGCCTGTGACTCTGAGTAACTCGTGAGAAGCCCACTCTGCTTGTATCACCCCAGCTGTCTTTCTAGCAGGGAAGTTTCAGCATGCATTAGGTCCACATAAAGTGATGGGAATAGTCCCTACTTGCCTCACTTTAAAAAATAATTTATATTTAATATTTATTTCTCAAGAATCTAATAGGGGCCTTCTGGGTGCCATACCTTGTACCTGGCACAGGAAACAGTCACAATTAAGTGCCCGGTCCCTGGCCTCCAGGAGCTGACGTCTGCAGAGAGGCGCTCAGTAGAATACTCCTAAATGCAGTTCTCCGTGGAAGTTAAGTGGCTGAGCCTCCTCAAGACAGCAGTATCAATGACTTTGACTTCATAGGGAAACTTATATGAGGCAGATGGTTTTGTAATCTCCTTAGATAAGACTGAAGCAGTTCTTTTGGTCAAAGCTAGAGGAACTTAAAATGCCCTCATTGACCAGAGCAAAATGATCTTAGGCAAATCCCTGCCTGCCTTTGCATTTGCAGTGTGGCTCATTTTCCTGGCGAAAGAAGAAAGGGGTTGTGAATTTTAGTTCTGTACTTCGAAGAGTTTAGGATGACAACCTCAAGACCAGTGCACGATGAGAGGTTATTGGTATCCTAGATTGTACTTTTTGCTAGATTGATGGAGACCTGGAATGTTTGGAGAAGATTGGCTGTAACTTGAGAAACTCAGAAGGAAAAGGCAGTTGTTGGCTCTGCTGATCAATTAGTTAAGGGATTTTATATTCTTTCAGGCACCACTTTGTAAAACTTCCAGAAACTAGGGAGTCCCCTCTGCAGAAAAATGCACATATATGCGTAAACATTGAATTTTTTTATACCATCCCAAGCAGTTTGCAGATTTGCAGCCTAAAAGCCCATGATGTGATCCAAACCCTGGTTTTTATGGGTAGAATTACTAAGGTTTTTAGAGGAGGGTAACTGTGAGGGCTGAATAACCTTGCCGATGAACTATTCCTAAAGAGACTGTTTTTTCTTTCTTTCAGCACTGGCTGGATCATGCCAAACCCATAAAAAAGCAGATGAAAAGTAAGTAAGCAAAATTTAGCCCACTCTTTTATTTCTTTTTTTCTGAGAGTAAACTCCTTTGCCAGTGTTTTGAGGTGTTATGTTTTCATTAGAACTTGGAAGCATATTAAAAATCAATTCAGTATTAAGTGGACGATTTTTAATTTCTTAAGGCTAGCCAAAGATGAGAGTTTAAAATTTGAATAAAAGTGTTTAGTGGATATTGAAAAAACCGAATGTACTCTCATTTGAAATCAGACGCCTCTGCCAGTGAGCACTGATTACTCTGCTATTCAGAAACTCAGCTTTATACCTATTATATCTACTTTCTAATGAAGTACAACATAGTCTCAGAGGATGAGAGAGTAGGAGGGATCTTTGATAGTCTGCTACAGCTTTCTCAATGTACAGGTGTGGTAACCACATTTTTTAATGTTGTTTATGCTTGGGTAATTTTTAAAAATTCATATTCTCTTAAAAGTACTTTAAAGTGTTTTTACATAACAGAACACTTTGCATCACTTTCCTTTAGCCTTTGTACTTTGTACTGTATAAAAACTAGCTGTCAGTTTGGAGTATTGTGGCATCGGGGTGAAAGTAAAATGTCAGCTTTTAGGTAATCCATCTAGATCACTAGGGTTTTCTCCTGGAATGAGGTTACTAGCTAAACTATCTTAGTCAACACAAAAGTCCATCTGTCTCAGTTTCCCTGACGAGGATTGGAAAGAATTGACCAGGGTTGCGTGCCCAGTTATGCTGTCCTGATGTCGTGCTAAATGTTATAGATTTAACGTGCTTTTCCTTTTGTCCATCCTGTGATCTTCAAAACTGGGGGAAAAACATCTTCAACCTTCCATCTCCAAATGTTTAGTTGGACCTGCTTATGCTTTGCACTTTCGAGTTAAATACTATTCTTCAGAACCAAACAACCTTCGTGAGGAGTTTACAAGGTAGGCCACGATGCAGAACAATCTCCCGCCCAGCAGTGCTTGCCTTACGTGTCATTTATGACTCTTCTCAATTGTGGGTTTGCCTCTCCTTCTGCCTGCCGTCTTTCTATTTCTCAGCAAGAGTTATTAGTATTTTTCCGGTGCTTCTGTATTCCGTTAAAAATCCACAACTTTGCTTAATTTGACATTTTTCTGAGTGAATAGAAATTAGAAGATACGTTTTCTTGTCACACTTCTATTTTCTTGGACCCTGGATAAATTGATTGGTTGCTCTGTGGCATTTTATTTTTATCTCAACTACAAAAAGGGAAGGCAGATACTGGAAAAGCATTTCTCAGTCCTAAATCGCCATCTTATGTTTTAAGGGATTGCAAAATATTCTCTTGATTGTTATAATATAAAGAACCCTCTTTAAAAAAAAACATAGTAATTGCAGCAAAGTTGTTAAAATCCCTTCATGTTATCTTTTAGCTCCCCTGAATTTCTTTATCTTTTCCTTTTTTTTTTTTTTTGAGACAAAATCTTGCTGTGTTGCGTAGGTTGAAGTGCAGTGCCATGATCTTGGCTCACTGTGGCCTCTATCTACCTCCTGGGTTCAAGCGATCCTCCTGCTTCAGCCACCTGAGTAGCTGGGATTACAGGCGCAAACCATCACACTCTGCTAATTGTTGTACATTTGATTAGAGACAGGGTTTCGCCATGTTAGCCAGGCTGGTCTCAAACTCCTGACTTCAACTGATCTGCCCGCCTTGGCCTCCAAAGTGCTGGGATTACAGGTGTGAGCCACCGTGCCCAGTCTGAATTTCTTTCATGTTTTGTTTGCCCATGTCTATGTCTTAGACTTCAGAAACAGGGAAGAAGAAAAAAAAATTTGAGTAACATTTTAAATGTGGAGTTTCCCTCTAGCCTCTCTTCCATCAGTGAAATTCTCTACAAAGTCTTTTCCTGCTTGTGATATCCCCAGAGCCTCCTTGTCATTGTTTGTGTGATGGAGTATAGTGGTGACATGTAGGCTGCTGAGTGGTTCTTAGGGAGATGACCCCTGAGTAATGCCTTAAAGACTGACTGGTTATCACTATTTCCCCTGGGCCTTTTTTTTTTTTTTTTTTTTTGAGACAAGGTCTTGCTCTGTCACCCAGGCTGGATCACAGCTCACTGCAGCCTCAACCTCCCAGGTTCAAGTGATCCTCCCACCTCAGCCTCCCTAGTAGCTGGGACCACAGGTGTGTGCCACCACGCCTGGCTAATTTTTCGCATTTTTAAAATAGAGACAGGGTTTTGCCCTGTTACCCAGGCCCAGGCTTCTGCTGGGCTGCTATGGTTAGGTTTTCCTATAGGAATCAAGAGTTCTGGCCATGTTAATACTGTGTCTCTTGTGAGATGACTATGCAAGATGGTATCCTGACGTTCAGAAGTGAAGTTCAGTGGTGGCCAAGCACCTGTCAGGAAGCAGGAACATTCTGGAATGTACTAGAACTTTCACCATGCCTGATCGTGATTTCTGACAAACAGTCCTTCTAGTGTTGCTCCTCAGAGTCCTCTATGAATGCTGTTTCTAGCTGTCATCAAAGCTGTTGGTTTGTAACCCGGGTTGTGTGAATCAGAAACACCCGGGAAGCTTTTGAACAACTCAGATTCCTGGAGGCCGCTCTTGTGTGTAGGATTCTGTTTCCATAGGTAGGGAGCAGAGCACAGGCAGGTTTGGTATTTACAAAGCATTGTGAGTGGTTCTGATGCCTACATCCTCCTGGTAAAAAAACAAACAAACAAAAGATACCCCTCTTATTTAAGCCAAGACATTTATTTTTTACCTGAGTAAACCCCATGCGTGTTATTTGCTGGCTTCTTTCTCATTTTTTGTTACCCCTCTAACCATTTGCAGTCCAGTGCCGGGATTTTTCTTGTTTCGTGCGTGTGTGCGCGCACGCGCGCCTGTTTTGTGTTTTAAAAGAGTCTGCAGTTACACTGCATCAGGGGAAAAGAATCCCCAAGCAGTTTCTGACTAGAATCAGCTGCAAACTTTTTGTTACAATCCATGGCAGCAGATCTGGAATCGGCTGGTGGAGCTGGCTGAGAGCCAGACCCCGCAGCCCCACCCTGCCTGGGTTATTGGACATGTTGCATATCCATGTGCCATGTTCGGCTCTCTTCTCCAGCACCGAGGGGGTTGTGGAGGCTGTCATTGGACCGTGCCGTGTATCATGTTCCATCCTACAAGTATCTTGCGAGTTCCCCACGTGCACTCACCTTCCTAGCTAGGTTCTGGGATGCCTTCCTGGAGACCCAAGAGGAGATGCCTCCACCAAAGTTCTCATTTGATTTGGACTCCTGTTTTACAATACAAAACTCCATGCCGTGTGTGGGGTGGGGTTTGCAGTGGGAAGCTGGGGATTGGGAGCGGCTGGGAAAGGGTTACCCTCTATTGACTTTTGTATATGTTTGTCAGGTACCTGTTTGTTTTACAACTCAGGCATGACATTCTTTCTGGAAAGTAAGTATGTTTTTGTTCTGACTCTTAACCCAGGATAGATCATAGTGTATTTCAAAATAATTCACTGTTTTAACTCTTTTACCCTTGTTCCCTTTTCAAAATTCAAAAAAAGTGCACCAGGCATTGTAAAGTGAGTCTAATACTTGTATCACTGTCATTATCATCCTATTTTAAATGATTACTATATGGCTTGAAGCATTTCCAAGACCATTTAATATCTTAAGTGATGTGTATTTGGGAATAACTCTCTCCCTGATCACATCACTCTCCCATTCATAATGGCTTTTGTCGTATTTGCAAGCAAGATACGTTATTAGTATGTATACACTTACAAGTATTTGGACAGTCAAAAAGTGTCATTCATCACCATCTGCATATAAGAAATGGAAAGAGGTTATGTTCTGATTCCAATAGAAAGTTTTAGACATCTCATCTCACTTCCTTTTCTCCTCTTAAAAATGGCTTTGAAATACTAGGCCTCTGGCAACACACAGTGATCACTGAGCACGAGAAGCATTGGCACTGAAGTGGTTGATTTCGCATGCAGTATTAATTTACCGTAAAGATGGGAGGTTTCAACAGGCATAGCTTTTATAACTGTGTCATTTTTCAGCATCTGTATTGAATATTTTCTATTACATGAAAAACTAAGGCTATATTGAGTCTAAAAAGTAACCCCTGCTATTGACAAGAATACGTTCTGATTTTGAATATAATCTGAAGGAAAATTTAAAATGTAATTTCCGAATTTGCAAACTCTCTATAGAATATGTGCTATAAAAACCTCAGTGAAATGTACTCCATAGACCAATAGAACAAGTAGATTGTACAGTGTATACATTTGCCTTATTCAGCCATGCAATACAGACCTTTGGTTGGTGTGTGTATTATGAGTGTGTGTACTTTTTTTTAAATCCTCTCTCTCTCCATACTGTGCTCCTCATACTAAAGGCTGTGTAACTCTAGAAATTGTCCTCGGTTTGGAAAAATATTAATGGCAACACCTTGCATTTGTATAGTACTTTGTAGTTTACATGCAGTTTAGCCTGCTTTGTACTTCAAAGCAGAATGGTGTTCGAGTCCCAATATTGCTCCCTTCCAGCTGGATGACCTGGGGCAAGAGCCCTTAACACTGAGTTCCTCATCTATAAAATGGGAGATGGTTCGGGGGAGCTCACTGGCAACACCCATCCTAAAGGTTTACAAACTTGATGCGTTGACCAAATTGGATAATATAAATGAAAAGGCTTTGAAAACTATGAAGTGCTATACCAATGTATGTCATTATTATTTTTCTAACCAAATTTGAAATATTACGTATGAATGAGATCACTGAATCTGCAGTAGTACTCCTCTAGGGCTATGCCTTAGATAGACTTAGAATGCTGAGTGTATCCAGCCATCCTGGCAGTATTCGATATAGTGTCTCTGTGTTTATTTTTAACGCTATGACCTTGTTTCAAGAAAGATTTGAAGGCAGCTTTAAAAGATGCAGATACTATATCAAGATAAAATAAATTTAAAATATGTTTAAATATAATAAGGCAAAGGGAACACTTTTCATTCTGTTTTCCAAACTTTTCCATTCTTGCCAAATTCAGTAAAATTGTACATGATTGATAGAAGCTATATCTATGTTGGGTTATTTTGCCCTATGATAAGAATCGACTTTGGGAAATTTGTAGTGCAGATCAGCTTGTTGCATTCTTTAGTGTAGACAGCAAAAATATAAACTAAGAATACAAATCTAAATATCGCTACCTCTTGAAAAATGATTTTAATGACATTTTATATGGTTGTGAGTACTTAAGTTCCTATTTCGAATTAATTTCATTTTTTTTTTTTTCAAGATTGAAATGCCCTTATGAAACAGCTGTGGAGTTAGCTGCTCTCTGTCTACAAGGTACGTTAATCTTTAGTAGTAATTAGCATTTTAATGTTACTGCTTTTTATTTCTACAAATGAGTGTCTACAGTATACCAGGCCCAGAGCTTAGCTTTGGGGATATAAATGAATATGACATGGTCTCTGTCCCCAAGTGGCTTGCAGTCCGGTGAGGAAGGCAAGGAGTAGCAAGGACTACAGTGCAGTTCCTTCAGGAACAGAGACGTGCAGGAGGTTTGGACAAGGAAGGCCCATTGTGGGGATGAGAAGACCATGAGTCAAGGAACCAAGGCACAAAAGTGCAGAGAGGTTAGCAGCAGTTGAATGGTGCTGCAGAGTGAAGTTCAAGAATTTGGACAGGTGGATGACCTTGGGCCCCATTTAAAGAGAAAGAATTTCATGCAGTCAGTAGTGACACCTTTGAAAGCTCTTAAGAGGCAGCAGGCCTGGCCGGATATGCACTTTAGAAAGGCCACGTTGGCTGTATGGGGAGAAGGGATTGGAGCAGGACCGAGACTGGGACTGGGAGCCCAGTGAGGAGGTGCTGCTGTAACAGAAGGGAAAGGAAACTGACTAGGGCAGGGGCTTGCATGCACATACACACACACACACACCAAGAAATAGCATTATAGCATTGGCAGTACAAGGAGAAGTAATTGGTGATTAGACTTAGGTGTTGAGGGAGGAGTTTGAGATGATTCTCAGGCCGTTTCTGGGGATGGATAGAGGTTAGAAGAGGTGAGCTCCGGTGGAGGAAATGGTCTGCATTGGGCCTCTTGGCTAAGAGATTCTAGAAGCTCCAGCAGGTTCTTGAGTACCTGAATCTGGCTCGCTCAGAGAGGTCAGGCTGGAAGCATTAATGTCAGGGCTGGCGGGGTGCAAAGGGTATTTTTGCATGTGAGTGGGAACTGGATGGTAAGAGGTCTGCCTGCATGATTGTCAGTGTTGGCTGTTTATCTGTGTGATGCCCTGGCGGTTTGTAGTTTCGGATGCAGAAGAAACACTTGCTAAAGTCTCTAGCACTAATTAAGAGAATACTAATGTGTAACTGCACATCGGGATTTCATTAGTACATCAGATAGACATATGTTGTGCACTCGTTTGCCAGCGTGTTCATCAGCTTCTACTGGATTATGGATTATGATATATTCATTCATCATTAGTAATTATTTATGAACACCATAATGAGAATTGACTTCTCACTTTTGTGTTTGGCCGGTTTTTAAAAGTGGAACTGAGAGGTTTTTTCAAACTATAAAATTAGTACATACTTATTACAGAATATCAGGACAGCAACCCACCAATCAGACAAGTAGAAGGAAGGAAAGAACCCACTGTCCTACCAGCCACAGGCAACCAGAATTTCTGTCTGTGAGTTTTGAGTGGACTTTTGAAAATGTGATTTTGATCAGTCATCTGCAAACTTTTGTGTGTTTTTTTACTTGATATTTTTAGTATGTGTATTTTGTCATGTTTACACTCATAAAGATGGTTTTTAATGACCGTAGGATGCTCCCATGACCTGAAACTTCTATTCCTCAGTCACCTTTTAATTCCTGTTGTCTTGAACTCCTGGCTTCAAGTGATCCTCCCACCTCAGCCTCCCAAAGCACCTAGAATTACAGGCATGAGCCACTGCACCCAGACTCTTAATTCTTATTATCTAATGGGGACTTGGCATATAGTAGATGCTTGGTAAGTGCAGAGTGAGTTGAATGAATGAGATTGGAGAGATCTCCTCACCCCACCCCCGCCAAGAACTTTAAAGGCAGAGCCTTTAAACTGGTGGTAGAGTTGATGGTAATGTCATCTATAGCCATCTGTGCCAAATACAGTGCTTCCTATGTATTTTTCTGATATGACAGTCTTTATGGCAGGTGCTGTAATGGCAGGCATGGCTTGAAGAACATGGCAGTGGCCTCTGCTCTCCGGCCACTCACTCACGTAGCAAGCGGCTTTCCTCTACCCTAGAGTTCCTGAGCTGCCAGAGGTCATACCATCAGGCTTGACAGCCCAGCAGTAGATGTCAGAGTGTCGTTAGTGAGACAGAAGCATCTATGTCAGATGCAAGGCCATTAATCCACTGGAAAGGTTTCCTCTTAAAGCCATTGGCACAATATTGCAAGCTTGTACGTTGTCGTGAAAGATCAGAGGATGAGGTGCACATATTACCATCCCACCCCATTGTAATGAAGCCCTCACCATACTTAACAGAGTAGTGTAGAACCAAAACCTTGCCCCAGAGCTGAGACAGGCACAAATAAGGTCAGTTCTCTGTGACCTTTCTTGGAGAAATTATCCATTTGAGCTGAAATCAAAATGTCAGTGTGATTTTAAGATACAATTGTTGGCTGGGCGCGGTGGCTCACACCTGTAATCCCAGCACTTTGGGAAGCCGAGGCGGGTGGATTACCTGAGGTCCAGAGTTCAAGACCAGCCTGGCCAACATGGCAAAACTCCGTCTCTACCAAAAATACAAAAATTAGCCATGCATGGTGGTGGACACCTGTAATCCCAACTACTTGGGAGGCTGAAGCAGGAGAATTGCTTGAACCCAGGAGGCGGAGGTTGCAGTGAGCCAAGATCGCACCACTGCACTCCAGCCTGGGTGACAGAGCGAGACTCCATCTCAAAAAAAAAAAGATACAACTGTTATGTCAGATAGAAATAAAAAGACTTGGCTGGGTATGGTGGCTCATGCCTGTAATCTCAGCACTTTGGGAGGCTGAGGTGGGTGGATCGCTTGGGCCCAGGAGTTTGAGACCAGCTTGGGCAACATGGCAAAACCCCGTCTCTACAAAAAATAAAAAAATCAGCCAGGTATAGTGGTGTGCACCTATAATGCCAGCTACAGACTGAGCTGGGAGGATCACCTGAGCCAGGGGAGGTTGAGGTTCAAGGTTGCAGAGAGCTGTGATCACGCCACTGCACTCCAGCCTGGGCAACTAAGAGCCTTTCTCAAAAAGAAAAGGAAAGGAAAGGAAAAAGGGAAAGGGAAAGGACTGAAGACTTAGATACAAGGGGAGGCTCTTGTTACATTGTCCCTCCGTGTCCCCTCTTCCCAACCCCGTTCTGTGAGTAAATGCTACAGCCTGCTTTCCACTTCAACTACAGCTGAGCTAGCTCGTCTGGGACTCCCAAGGATCACTAGAGCATCTCTGCAGGTTTGAATAAAAGGAAGGGTTGTGTTTCCTCCTGTGCTTGAGCCTTGAAGACATGTCTTGCTGTGGTTGTCCTCGGTGCCTCCTGAGTTGTGATACAGTGGCCCTGCGGGGAGGCTGTGCTCTTTTGGGAACTAAATTTGTAGTAGATTTAAAAATTAAACCCAGTAAAAGGAAAAGAAGGGAGAACTAATAGGCCACTCGTCTGTTGCATGCCTGTGCTCTTGTTTCATTCTTGTAACAATTCCCATTTTACAAATCAGGCACCGGAGACCCAGAGATGTTAAGTGACTTGCCTGCAGTCACACAGATAGATTATGTTAGAGGTGGGATCCAAGCCCTCTTGTGTCTGAGCTGTTTCCACCACCCTCCACGGCCTCCTAGAGCTGAGGCCTGGCTGCAGAGGTTGCAAACTGAGTGAAGTGTTAGTTGATGGGATCTGATGTGTGCAGCACAGGTTCTTAAAGTGTTTTCCAGGGTAGCCACATTAGCATTACATGGGGACTTGTTAGAAAAGCCAGTTCTCAGGCCTGGTTCCAGACGTAGGGATTCAAAAACTGTGGGGGCGGGGCCCAGTGATGTGCGTTTTAACCAGCTCGCCAGGTGATTCTGATGCGTACCCGAGTTCAAAAGCCACTATTATAGATCAGTGGTTTTCCAACAAATGTGCAGAGCCTTTAAACTGGCAGCCTGTGACCTGGGCATCTTGTTAAAAGGCAGGTTTTGCTTGCATAGGTCTGGGGTGAGGCCTCAGGGTCTGCGTTTTGGGCAAGCTCCCAGCGGATGGCAGTACTGTTGGTGTGTGGTCCACACTCAGTGTAGCCTTGTGTTAGAGGGAACGCGAGAGGATTCCTTTTCATTCTGGGATCTGCTTTCTGAGCTGCAGGGGGTCGAGGAGAGTGGGTTTTGTCATCATGCCCTGGATCAGGGGGCCACCTGTATCCTCAGGGCCTCCGTCCTGTGGGGGACTTGGCAAGGGCAGCACAAATTGGGCTTCTTGCTCGGATCCCTTGTGTGTCTGCTCCTCCCTCCTTTCTGCACAGCTGTCTCCCTCCCAGGTTCTGCCTGACTTTCCGCAGTTGCTCCTGCAGCCCTCGCACCCCTCCTCCCTGCCTCCCTCCCTCTCTCCCTCTCCCTGCCTTCCTACTTTTCCTCTGGATGCTGCATGTGCTGAATTCTTGATCCATCCTCTCCAGCACTGCAGACCCTGAGGTGCTGCTCTGACCTACCCTTAACAAGAGCCTTGTTAAATGGATGTTTCTGGGCAGATCCTCATTCCCTGCGATTTGCCTTTTATTGCAAATTCAGGGTTCTGCCACTTCATGGGGAAAATGTAATTGGGGCCTCCCTGGGTGGGAACAGCAGTGGAGAGAAAGGCAGTAATAACTACGATGATGCTGTATCACCCAACAGGGAGGACATTAGAATGCTTCTAGGATTTTGAGTATACATACGACTACCCAAGTGAGAGTTAAGTCTTCCTGAAAGGAGAGAGTTATACATTAGCGGGGGGACCTGTGCTTTAAAATCATGCAAAATGCCTTTGGACCTGGTTGCAGCAATAACTGAAAGCATTCAATATCTCCTGTTTTCCTCCCTTTTATGAAACTTACAGCGGAGCTTGGGGAGTGCGAGCTTCCAGAACACACACCAGAGCTTGTGTCTGAGTTTCGGTTCATTCCAAATCAGACAGAAGCGATGGAATTTGATATCTTCCAGAGATGGAAAGAGTGCAGGTACCTTGATGCAACCATCTAGCATTTTGATATATCTATTTTGTCATAAATAAGTGTTGGTTATACTCCTTTATCTACCAGTAGAATTGCTCTATTGATGGCCATAAAACTGCAGCTCCAACTCTTCTCTCCTTGTGTCAGTCCTGTTTTTCCAAAGGCCCACATCTTGTCCTTTTTATTGTTGAGAGAGCCTCGCTCTGTTGCCGAGGCCAGAGTGCAGTGGCACTATCTTGGCTCGCTGAATCCTTGACCTCCTGCCTCAGCCTCCCAAGCAGCGGGGATTATAGGCATACGCCACCATGCCTGGCTCGTTTTTCTATTTTTTGTAGAGATGGAGTTTCACCATGTTGCCCAGGCTGGTCTCAAACTCCTGAGCTCAAGTGATCCTCCACCTCAGCCTCCCAAAGTGTTAGGATTATAGGCAGGAGCCACCGCACCTGGCTGGCTGTCTCTCAAGAGATGTGCAGCAAGAACCAAACCACACTCCTTTTCTCTCTCTGCAAACAGAGCCTGGTTCTGATTTGTTTATTGCAGCCAGAGGAGCCACCGCTGTCTTAGTGACACCCCAGGGCATCCCAGACACTCTCACATACTTGCATCTCTGGGACCTCAGGGCCTGAACCTTCTGAAACAAGCACTTTAGAAATACACCCTGTTGTATAGGAACATACACATTAGAGACCATGTGTTGTACATTTCAGGAAATGTGATCATCATACCTAAATCCAGCAGTGTCATTTATCCCTTTTGTTTTTTCCCTCCATTCCCCCTGCAGGCACCACTTTCATGCCTGCACTACCAACTCCACCCCTCACTCACGGGTTTCCTAGATGTTAACCGTTCCTCCCTCCCATCCCATCTTCCCCAAACACTGCCTCTTCCAGGTCACCCTTGGACTCTGGAGCTTAGCGTGACTTTCTCTTATCCCTCAGTCATTCTGAAAAGCTCGTGTGACTATTTTAGTGGAAGGTGGCATTAGTCCATTCTCATTGTGTAACACTGAAGCAATGTAAATGTCTGTGGGTATGGCACACCCCACCCACACACTTACACATCCACTGTCCTCCCTGCAGGAAGCCATCATTGGCAGTCTGTAGTCTTTTCCTTTTGTATTTACATATACAACATTGTTTCATTGTTTCCTTAAGTGATCATGTTGTAAGCACTGTTCTGTGCTCCCTTTCTTTCTTTCTTTCTTTCTTTTTTTTTTTTTTTGAGATGAAGTTTCACTCTTTTTGCCCAGGCTGGAGTGCAATGACACGATCTTGGATCTCGGCTCACTGCAACCTCCGCCTCCCAGGTTTAAGTGATTCTCCTGCCTCAGCCTCCAAGTAGCTGGGATTACAGGCATGCACCACCACGCCCGGCTAATTCTGTATTTTTAGCAGAGATGGAGTTTCACCATGTTGGTCAGGCTGGTCTGGAACTCCTGACCTCAAGTGATCCACCCACCTTGACTTCCCCAAGTGCTGGGATTACAGGTGTGAGCCACTGTGCCTGGCCTGTTCTGTGGTCTTTCTAGTCAATTAACAGTAAGTTCTTGGGAATCTTTTTGTATTACTATAATTTGGTGTCCCTCATTGCTTTAACTGCTGCATAACGTTCCATAGTAAGGCCGTGCCCTTCAGAATCCTGTGGGCTTACAAGTCGCAGTTTACATGTATTTCCATTGGTTTTTCTAAGGGGAAAGAGCCCTGCCCAGGCGGAACTCTCCTATCTGAATAAAGCGAAGTGGCTGGAAATGTATGGGGTAGACATGCACGTTGTCAGGGTAAGAACTGTGTGCATTTAAGTACTTTGGTTTTGCTGTTACTGAAAAATGTATGAACATTATGCAAACAAAATAACTTGTGGTGAGGAAACTGTTTTTGCATTTTGCATTCTGCTGTGTGACGACCTGTTAGAACCCTCTACCGATTGTCACTTCGTTTGTTTGTAGGGAAGAGATGGCTGTGAATATTCTCTTGGACTGACCCCGACAGGCATATTAATCTTTGAAGGAGCTAACAAAATAGGCTTATTCTTTTGGTAATTTAGTTTTGTCTAATATTAAAAATGTCTTTTCCTATTTTGTGGTGGAATTCTATGTGATGGATGATTATTGAGGGGTATCTGCAACACCCAGATTCATCCTCAGAGCACGTGGTGCTGCTGTTGTGGGTCTGTGGCAGTTGCACTGAAACTTCTGGATAATCACACTTGAATGAATGTTGGTTTTTTTTTTTTTTTCAGTCTAAGCTTTAAAAGTAGAAAGGAAACTGCTATTTGATGTGTAGATGGTTTTACTGCAGATTGTGCTTTTAAAATGCTTTCTCTCTGACTAGGCCTAAAATTACCAAAATGGATTTTAAAAAGAGCAAATTGACACTCGTGGTGGTCGAGGATGATGATCAGGTAGGCCTTGCTCCCATTTCTTCCCCTTTGCTGGGAAAATCCTGTGTCAGTGTTGCAAACGCCCACTCGAGGCCCTTGTGCTTCCTCTTTAAGGGACGTGAGCAAGAGCACACGTTTGTGTTCCGGTTAGACAGTGCCAGGACCTGCAAACACCTTTGGAAGTGTGCAGTTGAGCACCACGCGTTTTTCCGACTGCGGACGCCAGGAAACAGCAAATCCAATAGATCCGACTTTATCAGGCTGGGCTCTCGCTTCAGATTCAGGTAGGGAGCCATTTCTGCAACACGCATCGCGTCTTCTGAAGGAGGACAACTGTGATTTCTTTCTTGTGTGCTAGTAGAGTGATGAATTTATGTCCAGAAGCTTAGGTTGCATGTCCCGTCCCCACTTTTCTTAAGGTGAGTCACTGAAGCTCTTTTGATCCTCGTTGATAAAATGGAACTAATAACAAAATTGTTAATAACTGACATTTAGCCAGAGCTGTGCTATTCAGTACAGTAGCCACTAGCCACATGTGGCAATTTAAGTTAATGAATATGAAATAAATTTTACAATGTAATTCTTCAATATCGCTAGTCATATTTCAAGTGGCCAAGAAGCCACATGTGGCTAGTGGCTGCCATATTAGACAGTATCGACACAGGACACAGGATCATTGTGGAAAGTTCTGTTGGCCAGCACTGTGCCAGAACTGTTCATATACCCTTAATAAGGTAGGTTGATTATCCCCATTTTACAGGTAAGGAGACCAGGGCCAGAGCTATTACGCTTAAAGTCACACATAGCCAGGAAGTGGTAGAGCCGAGATTCAACACCGTGAACTCTGGCTGCTAAATTTCTAACTGCCACTGTATTGCCTTTTGCATGCCAGTGTCCAGAAATTTGGGATGGTTAAGAATGAGAGGAGATATCAATGTGTGTGCACGTAACCCAGGGTAGGATGAGTAGATACTTGAATCTGAAAAGAGCTTGCAAACATCGAGAGCTTATTCTGATACATTTTTGCTTATCATCCTAAGACCATTTTTCTCAGAGTGTTGGAAAACTTTCTTGGTGTTAAAAATGAGAACAGCAACCTCACCTGAGAACTTTGCAGTCAGAATCTATGGGTATGCATGTGTGTGTATGTGTAAGGCCTGGCAGTATGCATTTAAAATGTGCTCCCAGGGTTTTTGAGGCCCATTTACATTTGAGAATCACAGTTACGATATCTAAAACTTCACATGGTTTCATAACCTCTACCCACACATGGCACATCCCTGAACTCTATTTAAATGTCAAAAGATTTGCTCATTTCAAATATTTCTACTGTGCAAGGAAATGGCTATGAACTTCTGTTTAAAGAATTATTTTGTTTTAAATGCTCCAAGGGGTCGGGGGTGGGAAAACCAAGCTCTTTTTGAGAAACAGTCAAATCCCAGGGTCCTGTGGAGGATGCAGAGGTTACCGGAGACCCTCTGCAGGATGCTGGTGTCTACTCAGGGTGAAGTGAGGCGGGAAGGCCAAGTCAGGGCAGTTGCCAAGGCAGGCTTTTCTCTCCTGGGAGGAAGCTGCCCCAGGCTTAGTCCCAGACCATGTTCCTTTCTGCTCGTCTAGAAGTGTAAGAAGGAAGGGAGTTTGGAGAAGAAGAGGTTGCCCCTTAGAGGCACGCAGAGCAGGTGACAAATGATGACTAAGAGCAACTGGAATGAAGCAGTTGAGGGGTAGATCAGACGAAACCAGCAACCTCCTGGAATCTGCAGCTGGGCATCACATTGGTTGAAACCCAAAAAGCCTTAGTGAAATCAGTAATGTTTGCCTTGGCAAAGCCTAGTTAAGTGGGTATTGATAACAGTCTTTTAAAACATGGGTTAAATGTCTATGCAGTGTGTTCCGTGAAAGGTTGTTTTATGTGAAAATCAACGTTCTCTTAATGAGATGTTTCAAACTTGCTTGGTTTGTGCAGCCAAGTGGCTGGTACCTAAATTGCAGGTTTTGTCCTTTGGTGGAAATATCTGGCTCTGGACTGTAGCCTGGACTTGGCAAAGGAGATTTTATTTCCAAATGGAAGGCTAAACTTTGTGTTTCTTTACCCAAGTGAGTTCAGGCTAAGTTGAAACGTACATTGGAGCTCTTGGAAATAAAAGTGCACTTTCAAAAACATGTAATGTACTGAGATTCTGATATTGATAACACACAAGAAAATATTTACTTCCCAGTGGGCGGACAGAATATCAAGCTACACATGGCTCCAGGTTACGAAGAACCAGCACCTTTGAGAGGAAGCCTAGTAAACGTTATCCATCCCGGAGACATTCAACGTTCAAAGGTTGTGTGTTTTTCATTCTGCCTTGGAATTTTACATTATGCCTGAGTCATTTAAGCCCTCAAGGAGCTTGGTCAAGCAGCTTGTGAAGAAAGTTCCCGCAGTTCTCTAGCCTGGAGCTTTTGGAAAAGTAATCTCAGTGGTGTTCTTTTAATGGGACCTGGCCACTTCTGCCATCCCCCTGTCATTAGTGTTTCCCTTGGATGTGTTCATTAATTTTTCCCTTTCTCCATATTTCTTCCCATGTGCCTCGTAGCTTCTTTTAGACCTGGGCTCAAGCCCCGGGACCTCAGGAATATCATAGAGAAACACCTTTCTTGCCTATAGAAGATACTGTATCTCCACCATCTTGCAATTTTAAGTGCGGACATCAGGCCCGTGCTAACTGGAATTCTGACCACGTACAAGTAGATGAAGAACTTTTAGATACTTGACTCAAGTCTCACAGTCAGTCCAAACTTTCCTCACACTTAAATGTAGCCAGGCCCTAGAATGCCCACCCTCTTCCCCTTTCCAAGCCCTCTGAACCTTGTCTATCAGTTACAGCTGAGGCCTCATACCTCTATGAGACCTGGAGCACAGGACAACTCAGTCAGTGAATGAGCAAGCCAGGCTCATTTCGTTGGATCCCAGCCTCCGGATCCCATCTCATAGCTCCTCTTTTTCTACACTAGATTGCTTCCCCACTTAGGATGCCCAGTTAGCACTCAGTGTTTGCTCTTTTATGGCAGACCCTCTGTACTCCCAGCCTCCTGGCCCCTCCTGTGTATGATTTCCTTGTGGCCACTCCATGCATTTTTCTTGGCTCAGGACTTAGTGGGCCTCCATGGGACCTGGTACCTCTACTTGTTCCCTTCTGGAATCTGTAACTTTGTATTCCCCACCATTCTTTCCTTTATGAACCACCAGCGCAATAGAATGACTACCTGAAATTCTTCATCACTCCCAGCTGCTTTAGTGGAGGAAAAATGCCCACAGCACAGGAAATAGTCCTGCCATTCGAGAGAGGCCAGGGGATGGGAGCGTGTCCAGAGAAGGGTGATGGGTTGATGAAGGGTGGCCACAGTGCCCAGGAGGAAGGGGCCAGAACATTCTCTATTCTGTTCCGTGGGGAGGATTATGCTTGTGTGTGTAGTCCACTAGGTCAGAGTTGTCCAGAAATAGCCCAGTGTAAGGAACAATTTTCCAAAGATCAAAAGAGCTGTCTCAAGATAGCAGTGTGCTCCCAGCCCCTACAGGTGTATACAGCACAAAGGGAGGGACCCCCTGGTGTGGCTGTCACAGAGGGGAGTGGACATCCTGTGGCTTGACCCCACCAGATGGCTTTAGAGATCTTCTGGGTTCCAGGGTCTGTGAATCTCTTCCCAGTCCCTCTTTTCTGTCCCTTATTTCACTGACTTTTTTTCAGCCAGAGTTCTAGCATCTTCTTTGTGAAGCTTTTAATGATTTTCCCTGCCACATATATCCTTTTAAAAACAAAATGGAGTGTAATAGGCTAAGCTGTACCTCATCCCCCAGGCTCTGTCCATGCAGACCCTCACGGCCGCCCCGAGGCCCCTCAATCCAGACCCACGCTTGTATTTCATCCCTGATCACCGTGTGCTGTTTTCCTTTTACCCTCTTCTCTGTATCTGCCTTTCTCTGTCTCTAGACTGGGAACTTCTTGAGAGCAAAGATGTGTCTCTTTGTCCCTGCCTCCCAGAGCACCCAGCCCTGGGAACCTGCTGAGTGGATGGTTGCTGAGTGAATCAGAGGGAGTCATAGTTTACTCTCCCTGAGGAAAGGAGAAGTAGCCACCGTGCAGTTCTGCCTGGGTTGGGGTTGGAACGGCTCTGTGATGGTAGAAGTCTCACATGGCCATTATCTGCCACTGCATGGTGAAAGTGATAAAGTTCTCTAAGATGTCATAACTTTCTGTTTTTCTTTTACAGCAAGCAACCCAGTGATAGCAGCCCAGCTCTGGTGAGTGTCCCTGAGCTCTAGAGCACAGCTCTCCTCTCAAAGGATCGTATTTATTTGCAAGGTTGACTTTTTCCTTACTACAATGAAATCAGAAAGTACGTCATCTGGTAATTTTTTTTTTCCCCTTTTTCTGCTGCCTGGCTATTCCATGCTTCTGGCTTTCAATAAGTACACAATATAATGTTCCAAGACAGTTTGGTTTTTTTGGAAAACACAGCTGTTTTGTTTGAGTAGCTGCGTGCTTTATGATAACAGTGGGTGGGAAAGGTAGAGGCCTGTGCACAGCACCCTGTGCTCCTGGCGTGGCAGGCATTGCTGGGAGAGGAAGGCCATACTCCCGAGCTAAAGCTGGACGAGAGCAGATGCTAGATTTGCTCAGTGACGTGCAGGTTTTACATCATAGAAGACATTAAACACCTTTACTGAAATTCCTGCAGGAAAAGGAACTTATCACAAGAGTGAAAATTGCCAGCACAGGATTCAGCAAACATTTTCTGTAAAGGGCCAGATAGTCCATATTTGAGACTTTGCAGGCTCTGCTGTCTCTTTCACAGCTGCTCAGCTCTGCTGTTGTAGCTAGAGAGCCACCGTGGAAATATGTAAATGAGCGAACGGGACTGCATTCTAATAAAACTTATAAATATCAGTAGGCCAGATTTGGCCCAAGGGGTGTAGTTTTTGCAGGCCTCTTCCCTGGCACAGGTGTCCAGGGTCTTGCCTGTATAGTAGAATGATCTGGTGAGCTGTAATTATCTGAAACATCCTCCCCAGCCGCACCTCAGGCTCACTGAATCAGTCTCTCAGGGTGGGACTCATAGAGCTTGTTTTTAAAGCTGCCCAGGTGAGTCTGCCCGGCATATACCTCTCTTGCTCTCTCTGAAATAACTGCCTCTCTTATATGAGTTTCGGCTTGTTAAATAGACAAGCTGTCATGTGAGAGGACCACAGACTTGCGTTGTTTGGACCTTTGGTCTGAACTTCAGCCACTGGTAGGTAGCCCAGGTTCGTTAGCCTCTCAGTCATCCCAGGCACCGGTCTCAAGGCAGCTGAGAGGGTGGTCTTTGAGATGGACGCAGCTTGACTGTGCCATACACTGTCAGGACAGTTGGCAGAACGTGGCACGGGGTGGAGCGGCTTGCAGATACCCTTGTTAGCGAGGAGAGCCCTGGCTGGGGCATCAGGAGCCCTCCCTCTAGGTACCAGCTGTGTTCTAACCCAGCTCTGGAGACAGGCCTTCCTACTTCTGGGCCTCTGTCTTCTTTTTTGCAAATGAGGAGGCTGGGCTAGATCAGTGTTTTTCCAAACTGTTTTACTCTCTGATTTTCACCCTCTAGAAGAAACCTGATGTCAAAGCCCAACATACAGAACAGACAGATGTGGAGGTCCTCTGGATGAGCTCAGTGGGGAGGGAGAGACCAGTTTCTGCCTGCTCTTCTGCCACTCCTCCCACCCCATAGCTCCAGGGCACCTTCGAGGAACCCAGGGTTCTAGAGAACACAGCTGGTCCCTCGTATGACACGGCCGGAAACTCAACCTCACATCTCTGATTCCAAATCCTACTTTCAGTGTCCTGCCTTTTGTCTCTGGGTTTTGTTCTCAGCATCTGATGAAGGGGCTCGGGGTCCTGTTGAACTGCTCTTCGTCGCCCCCTGCCCCGGAGGGTGGGAGGAGGTTGCAGTGTTCTGGATGGGTTACGTTGTAGGTCGCTAGATTCACTCCTTTTCTGGGATCCTTCTGGCAGATAGTATGCCAAATGGTATCTGTACCTTTCTTAGCCTGTCGGGGTGTCTTCCTTTTAATTCTCTGGGGCTTGTAAGTTACAGCCCCAATTTCTTTCCTTTGCTGTCTAAGGTGGTGATTGTTTTTGCTTGTGTCTCCCTAATAAAATTACATTTTCCTCCTAGCATCTAGTGGAGATTATATATTGGGAACCAAAACAAACTTAAAAAAAAAAATTCTGCCAAAAAATAAAAAAGCCCTGGTAAATATACCCTTTAGGAACAAATGAGCTAATAACTGCTGTTCGCAGCTGTTCAATTGCTCTTCATAGCCTGTGGGATCCTGGGGTGAGTAGGATTGCTATGGGAGCCGTGGATGAAATTGTGCTCTGGGCTCCAGAGTTACTACTAGAAAAATAGCACCTAGCAGAACGCTTAACTTACCTGATGAAGTCCAGCCGGAGGTGATCTGGCCCAGAGCCTAGATCTGTGTACTGGTCCTCCTCGAAAACTGGAACACAGAACCATTTAGACCCCAAGCAAGACTTATAACAATGATCTGTTTGCCTCTCAGTGTTGGAGAAGCCAGCAATAACACTTGATTTCAAGCACACCTCCTGGCAATAATGACTGCCTCCTCTGTCCATATGTATATATATACACACATTTAAGATCATATCAGCCTTTCTCTGTGGCTCATGCCTATAATCCCAGCACTTTGGGAGGCTGAGGCTGGAGGATTGCTTGAGTCCAGGAGTTCAGGACCAGCCTGGACAACATGTGAGATCCCATCTCTTAAAACAAACAAACAAAAAGATTCAATCGAAATAGGATGATGCATGAGGAGCCCTGAGCCTTTTCTCAGTCCCTCTAAGAGCCAAGTTGGTTTAGCAGAAAGAAGACAGGCTTTAGGATTCTGCAGATGTTGATTCTAGCCCTGGCTCCCACTGATCAGCCAGGCGACCCTGAGCAGGTTTCCCAACTCTCTATTAGGCAACCGTTCCTTTATCTGTAAAATGAGGTGGTCACATTTGTTGACCTCATAGCCTAGTTGTGTGAATTAAATAATAACAGATGTGAAGTTCCCAGTACAGAGTCTTGTTTGGAGAGAACATTCCAAAGTGGTGGCCAGATTGTTGGCAGTGTTTTAATAGCAAGGGGACCCACTTGTGGCTCCCACCACAGTACCCAGTGAGAGATGCTCAGGAGGGACTTGTGCCTCCCCCTGCAGTGGGAAGAAGCTCTGCACATCACTGGAGCTTCTGGTGCCAGTGTTGTGGGTATCCCAGCAATGCCAGGGCAGGCCTGAAATGGAAGTGAAATTACTTGGTTTGCCCCACTGAAACAGGACCTCTTTTTTGCCACCAAAATAGGACATCGAGGCTGCATTCTGGAATATTTCCTACTGTTTCTGTTTGTGAGCTCTAAAGGGATGAGTGAAAGCGGCTGTCTGTGGTTTTCCTTGTTATATGTTCTTTTAAACAGCCAATATATTAAAAAAAAGTCATTATGTGGACGCTTCTATTAGAGTATATAGCACATAGCAATAGTTCATGATTGTTGACTGAATCAGTAATAATGCCACTTTACAACCTAAGATATTTTTCTCTTTTTTTTCTGTTTTTTTTAGCTCTAAAACAAATCCAGAAGTCCATAATTACCAGGTAAGAAACGCTTTTAAATGTTGTCTTTAAATAAGGAAAATTTTAAAAATAAAATAAAACAAAAAAAAAGGTTTTCGTAAAGTTTCTACATTTTCTATAATGAACGGTCATCATATTTATAATCAGATTTTGAGGAAATAATAACAATATTTGTTTTTTTGAGAAAATGGTAAGAAGAGAGTCCTTTCCTTCTGGCCCCTGCCGCTTCTTGGTCATCTGAACTGCCTGTTTTTCTTAACCTTGTCAACTGGCAAGCATCAGGGACGTATGTTTAAGTTTCTGGGTGGCCAGACACAGCCCCTTAGTGGCGTTCCAGTGAAGCAGCTTTTCGTCAAAACGTGTTTTAGGCCTAGGGAACGTGAGTCCCTTGAGATGCACGTTCAGGAAAGGATGTTTTGGTCAAGTGTTTGGGAAACGTCGCATCTTTCATTCCCCTTCTTGGATTTTATAGTGTCCATTGAGGTGTGAAAGTACTGAGAAATCCTGCAAGAAAGACATGTTTTATTTTTTTTTAATTTATTGTTTCCCCAAATTATTTGCGAATTGCTCCCTCACACCCCGATTTAAAAAAAAAAAAAAAACTAGTCTTGAGCTGGCACAGTGGTGGACATCTGTAGTGCCAGCTATTTGGGGAGGCTAAGGCAAGAAGATCACTTGAGCCCAGGAATTCAAGGCTGCAGTGAGCTATTATCGTATACCCCTGCACTTCAGCCCAGATGACACAGTGAGAACTCATCTATTAAAAAAGACAAACACTAGTCTCAGCCCCTTCCTATCTTTTTAAAAAAACACTGGCCTCAGCCTCTCCCATTTTTTGGTGGTGGTGAACTCATTAACACGAATAGTCCGTGGTTTCTAGAACCTTCTTTGTAAAGCACAGTGCTAGGCCCGTCGCCTGTAAGAAGGAGCACAGGTACGTTTCCATGGCTGGCATCTTGCTCTTTCTCAGGGCGGCCAACCAGGGCCTGTGCCGCCTGCCAGCTCACCCATGCCTGCTAGCATGAAAGGTATGGTTTACAGCTCAGCCTGGATCAAGCACATTCTTCCTAAGCCACCGTGGGTGGCGCTCTCTGGCCATTCACAGCCTTGTACCACCTGGTTCCAACTTCTCTATTTATTTCTCACCACTCCCATCACGCTCCATATGTTCAGCTCACAGGGAATTGCATAATTGTTGTCCCATAATTTCTTCCCACCATTCTTTGCCCATGTTCGTCTGCCTGGAATTCCTTTGCTTCCTATCAGTATATTAAAGTGTCTGTCAAAGAGTCGGCCACAGTGGCTCATGCATGTAATCCCAGCACTTTGGGAAGCCAAGGCAAGAGGATCACTTGAGCCCAGGAATTCAAGACCAGCCTGGGCAACATAGTGAGACCCCATCTCTATTTTTAAATAATCCCAGGTTCAAGTGATTCTCTTGCCTCAGCCTCCCAAGTAGCTGGGGTTATAGGTGCATGCCACCATGCCCGGCTAATTTTTACATTTTTAGTAGAGACACAGTTTCACCATGTTGGCCAGGCTGGTCTCGAACTCCTGACCTCAAGTGATCCACTCACCTCAGCCTCCCAAAGTGCTGGGTTTGCAGGTATGAGCCACCGTGCCCAGCCCAGGGTTCTTGAATCTTCTTACTCACTGATTGTTTTTTGTTAAGGGGTTTTCAGGTGTGAGTAACTGAAAAGTTGTAGGGGACAGGTAATTGATAGGTAATCAGTGCTTGAAGGAGAGAAAAAAAATTTAGAAAAGCAAAGCAGCTGAGCCCTGCCTGTGCCCTCTCCCCATAGCCCTGGGGTGTGTTCTCACTGTGCGTTTTCTGCTTAGAGTGAACATCAAGGCAATTGTTGAAATCAGATCTACTGAAACTCATCTAGGCATTGTTATCGCAACCTCATTGGCAACCACAGGTCCTTTGGACCTTGCCAGTCTTAGAGGTCTTGTGTTGTTCTATCAAGGGTTGGGAGTAAATTGACCGGGAAGAGAATGTCCTGAGAAGTGGCCTGATCGGCATGTGAATACTGTGAAGGGTATTCAAGAGGATGGTGTTGCAGCATTTATCTTATTTCAAGCACTGCAAGGTCAGCCAGCTGCAAAGGATGGATCTCTGCGTTCTCAATGAGGACACTGTTGGCATTTGGGGAGGGAGAGTTCTTCATTGTTTGGGACTGTCCCTGGAATTGCAGGATGATTAGCTTCCCTTTTCTCTGTTACTGTGACAAGCAAACATGCACACATTCATTTCCCGTTGTCCTCTGAGGGATATGAGCGTACTAGTTGAGAACCAGCTGAGTTAACACTAAAATACTCCTTGACAGTTGAGAATGTGATTAAATTGCCAGAGGAGACCAAGGAAGTTTCCAAAATCTTTTTCCAGGTCTATGGCTAAGGTTCCCACCTCTCTCTGATGAATCTGATTTGGCTGTGTTTAAAGCCAGAGAAAAACATGAGGGTCCAGTTCTAGGTCAGCCTTTCTCTATTGTTGAACAGCCAATGAATGGAACCTCATTCTGGGCCTGTCTATGTGATCAAAACACCTGGAACAGTTAGACTCTGGGCAGATCATCTAAACTCTGTGGGTTTCTGTACCCCCTAAAGGAGAAATATGCAGAGATTGCACCAGGGAGATGCTAACGCCCTGGTCAGCTCCCAGATCCTGCTACTGAGGTATTTTCTCCAGATTCCTTTTCCTGCAGCATGTCCTTCCCGGGGCTGCAGAGTCTGCTTGCTGACAGGCGTCTTTGAAGGAGAAAGGAAAGGCTGCTGGAATACAGAACAGGCAGGGAGGGCATCTCAGGTCCATGCAAATGGAACGAACAGAACTGCTGAGAATTCTCTGTGCCAGAGAGCAGGCCACTGCTTATTAACCAAAGCAGCCCGAGAAGGAGGGGAAGAAATAATTAAAAGAGTAACGGTGGCAAGACTGTAGTGACTTAAATGTCAGGAAGGCCTAATTTGCCCCTTGGGAGGTTGAGCCTTGAGAAGCCCCTGACTTCTGCTGATGTCTAGGACCACTGCCCTCTGCAGGCCAGAAGTGGAATGGCAGGCTGCTACCTAGCTGGCTAGGGCTGCATCTCTGTCCATTGGTGAGTCATTGGTCAGGGTCTGTGTTCTCTTTATAAAATGGACAACTTCCTTCAAAATTAGCGGGGTGTGGTGGCAAGCGCCTGTAATCCCAGCTACCCAGGAGACTGAGGCAGGAGAATTGCTTGAACCCAGGAGGTAGAGGTTGCCAAGATCCTGCCATTGCACTCCAGCCTGGGCAACAGAGCGAGACTGTCAAAAATAAAAAAATTTAAAAAAAGACAATCTTCAGCCTCCTTCCTTCTCTTCTTTCTCTTTCTTCCTTCCCTTCTTTTTCTTTCTTCTCTCCCTCCCTACTTTCCTTCCCTGCCTCCCCTCATCCCTTCTTCTCAAACTATCTCCCTCTTTCCCTCCCGTTTTATCAGGATGATAAGCTCTCTGGATGGTTTTGTTTGTTTTGGTATTTTGTTTTGGATTGCATTTTAGAAGATTATTTTTATTGCATAAACCAGGGAGAAAGAAAAAAACCTTCACCCACGGCCCTGCTGCTTCACTTAGCATCCCTGTCCAGTCCTTGCCTGTGTGCAGATGTAACTGCTCCACATGGTCATTGTCATTTTCAGCAATGACAAAAATTGTTTCTGAAGAGAGAAATTGCCTCCCACTCTCCCCATCTCTCTGACACCTTCCGCCTCTTCCCTTGGGGAGATGAATACAGCCTGTCCCTGGTACTCCGGACGACCCCCTTCAAGGCAGGTGCTATCACCTTCTAAGAGCAGCTTCCCAGCCCCTTCACAGGGAGCCGCCTCTGGAGAGGGCAAGAACCGGTGCTGGGTTCCAGCCCCCAGCCTTTGTCAGAGGGGGAAACATGATCATCCTGGGAAACATCCATCCCCTAGCCAGGGTCTATAGCCTTTCCGTTCATAGTCCCCCAGCCCCTCGGGTGGATGCCAGTAACAGAGAAAGCAAATGAGGACCATTGAAATTAAAAGGTCATCAAATAATCAAGTTCGGTGTTTTATTTCTAGCCTCAGTATCATCCTAATATCCACCCCAGCCAGCCCCGGTGGCATCCTCACTCTCCAAATGTCAGGTAAGTGCTGGTGCTTCCAGAGCTGCACCTTCGAAAGCTCTCCTTTCTCTAGAAAAGTTCAGATTCTGCCTAGTTTAGGAGTAGAAAGTCTGCATCAGAAACAACCCTTAAGGGGTGCATTGTCATGGCCGAGATGAATAAATTTTCAAAGCAGAGGTAGCCAGTGATGCGTGTGGATGTATCAAAGGTGTGCTTTGTGAAATAAAAAATGAATTGATTTTTAAAAATCATTCTGATCTCATATATTCTTGGTTTAGTTTTATGTTCAAGATGTTACTGAAAATTTCTAAGTAACATTTTTCTGTCCTGAGAATTCGTTTACTTCAAATGTGATGAAAGCTTGGGGATTTTTGTTGTTGTGGTTTTTTTTTTTTTTTAAGGAGTTTTTTTTTGGGGGGTGGGGAATGGGTTTGCTTTTTGTGGCAATCAATATTTTTTCCCTAGACTGAGGGGTCAGTTTTTCTGTAAAGGATCAGACAGTCAATATCTTCGGCTTTGTGGTCGCTGTCACAACTCCTTAACTCTGCCATTGTACTTTGAAAACAGCCCGAGACAATCCATAAATGAGAGACTATGGCTGTGCTTCAATGAAACTGATTTAGAAAAACAGTAGGATTGGGCCGAGGGCTGTCATTTGCCAACCTTGGCCCCAACCTACCATAATCCTTTCTAAGCCAACTGACATCTGCTGGACTGTGTTTATAGTGAGGCTTGAGAGGTTTTTTTTTTTTTAAGGCTGGCTTTGTGAAAGCAAATGTTCCTTTTAAGATTTGAATTTTAGATCAGTCTTAATTGGTGTTTATGTGTGAAGCTATTTCAGAAACATAGTTGGCAAGTTCAGTTTGCATAAAGGTGAGGTTGCTAGCCTTTCTCTGAGAAATGGAGAATAAAATGATGGAAATAAACCCACTTAGAGCAAGGCCAAAATAAAGTTTGCTGGGGAATTTTGTAACCCAACAGTGTGATTGTTTATAAACACTTGGTAGTCACTTAACTTTTGAAAGCAAATTAGGTGAGTGGAGTAATAATTCTAAATCTTGCTGTGTTTCAAAGGTACTTTATTCTTCAGACATAAGAAGCAGAAGAGATTTATAGAAATGCTATTTTAATTAACATTGTTTTTACAAAAGTTTGTGCTTATCACTGTCTGTTTTATCATGTTAGTTTCCTTCTGAGGCACGGCCTAGCAGCAGGCGTTCTGAGGAAAGCCGGAAACAGTGCCTCTCTGGGGTGGGCCTGCTACTGGCAGCTTTAGTGTCATCTGGAAACTTGTTAATGCAGATTCTCAGTCCCACCCCAGACCTACTGGATCAGAATCTATGGGGTGGGGCCCAACATTTTGTGTATTTTCAATCTCTGCAAAGATACCCCCTGACAACAGAGTTTGTTAGTCCAACACTTTTGGCAAATGCTGCCTGAGGCATTCATGGCACACACTGGCATGATAAAACCTCCAGGCAGCCCTGTAGTAAAGGAACATTTTCCACCTTCACTTAGCTTTCTCCGGACGGACTTGACCATGAGACACCCTTTGAGAAATGATGACTTGACCATAGACAGATGCTTGCTCTGCTTGGAAGTTCATAGATGATCTGCATCTGAACTTTTACAATTCTCACGTAGGAAATCCATTCATTTCCACTCATAGCCATCCCCATTCACATGGCTCATGGTTCCCCCTGCCCCATTTCCTTTGTGCTTGTGTTGTTTCACTTACATTTCTGCATTTTCTTCCATTCTCCCACTAACCATTCGCTCTGCAAACAAAACAGGCCATCCTTTCAGGATGACAGGTCGCATTGGAAAGCATCGGCCAGTGGAGATGACAGCCATTTTGATTATGTCCACGACCAGAACCAGAAGAACTTAGGAGGGATGCAAAGTATGATGTATCGAGATAAACTCATGACTGCACTTTGAGAGACTGAAGCATCTCTCTTCCATTCACCTTCATAGTTCCATTGCATTCCATGAAAAGTGTCTTGGCCTCACATGGATGGATGTGTTTGGACGAGTGTCTTTAAGGAGTAGTCCCGAAAGGTGTTTTCAGTGTCCATGTAAATATTTGAAGATAAAACCACTATAGCTTGTTATAATTTACTGTTGACTACATTCTCATTAAAATGAAGGTAGTTAAAGGCTCAGGAATCATTTTGATGTTCTGATTTTAAAATTGGAGTCAAAGTCTATGTTTATCATATTACTATGTACCTGATGTTCTTTGTTATTTAATTAATGGGAGCAAATAAAACCAGAAGAGCTTGGGAAGATTTCTCAGCATATATTCCTGACATAGAAGTTGAGGTTGCTAGGGTCCAGTTTCCCTAGTGTGGCCTGGATAAGTCATTTCCTCTTCATTGACCTCATTTTCCCCATCTGAAAAGAGAGGGTTGGACTAAGTGATCTCCAAGGTCCTTTCCAACTCTAACATTCTGCAATTTGTTAACATTTCATTTTGTTTAGGTGGAGGATATACATTCAAACTAATTTTATCACAAGGAAAACTGCAGTACCCACTTCCCTGACAGAGAGTTACTCCTTTCAGAAGCTAAATAAAGTATATAACTTATTAGATGTTATATAAATACAGGGGGACTTTGAGTTTCACATCTTAAAGCAGTTGAGCTACTTCGAATTTAAGCAGTTGTACTAATCTTAAATTGCATAGCATTTGTTTTGATAGAACTTGCTGCTCAAGTATGAGAATAATTTTTAATGTCTTAATGATTGGTGCTGCTAACTTGCATGATTTCAGAAGACATAATTGTGAATACACGCTGTCAGAATTAGGGGATTGGTTTTTACCCTAGACTTCACTCTTAAAAAGCAACGTGCAGTCAGGATTATTTATGGCTCAAATGAAAGCATATAAGGTTTTCTTGAAGTTGTGCCAAAGCATTCTGTAGAGTAGGATGAGATGGGTGTTGCCCTAGTCTGTTGGTAGACCCAGAAATCAGTATGTTGTCTTTTAGGTTAAAGCTTGTACCAAAATATTTATTTCCCCCGTTTCAAGCCCTGAGTCAAACATTTTTTTTCTCTTAATAATAGACCTTAAATGTTTTATTAGTATTTCTGTGAAATCAGTTGATTCTTGTGCCATTTTTATATATGTAATTGTAATTTTGCCCATGTTAGGCCCTCTAAAGAATGTTTGACATCCTCTGAGATATTTCGTTACTAAAATCTGATCTTTTTTGGCTACCGCAAATATCTATTCAGCAAGAAGGTATCAGCTGCGTACCTTGCACAGTGGAGCTGACCGCCTATAAACTCTCCCTAAGGTATTTGTTTACAGGTGTATTCCATTTTAGCAGACGTTCTGATCCTCAGTGTATGTGCTGCAAACAAATAAATGTGTTCTGAATCTTTTCATCTTATTGATAGCATTTTACAAATGTGTTTTCCAAAGAATAAAGATTATTCTTGCTTTTTTTTTGACTCCATCTTCATTCATTTTTTTATTGATTCTTATTGCTATGCAGAAGTCTCATTTGTGAATGACCTCGGTAACAGAACAGGTGGCTTTTGGAAGTCTGAAGGTGAGCATTCAGTTAGGTGGGTGGAGCAAGATCATCTTAGAATGAGGCTGCTCTTGGCAAGAGTGGCTCTTATAGGCACAGCAGCTGATGCCTTTCTTCATCTGGGGCAACTCTGGCGAAGGTTGCCCTGCCTGTCACAGGTGCAGAATAGAGAGAAGTGGTGGCAGTGGGATTTCCCCAGTAATAGTCCTGTAAAGGTGGATGTTTGTCCTGGCTACTTGTGCTCTTCCTGGCAGGAAGGCATCCAAACCCTTATCTGTGGGCTCCTGGAAATTGTGTATGCCGTCTGATACCCTCTATTAAATACCTCTCTGCTTAAAGTCACTTGAGTGGTTTCAGTTGTCTGCAACCAAGAAGCCTCACCAGTATGCATACTTATGACATCCTGATTGTTAAATGAAGTATACACTTTTCATTCCTTAACTTAGTGGACCTTTCTCTACTGCAGTTGACCAGTTCAGTCTTAACAGCCTCCTTTTCTGTCATTACATTGTGATGTTGTCTAAAGGTCTTTCTTCTGCTCACTGCTGTTTTCACCACAGTCTACCCAGGCCTTCTCATTCTGTCCTGATTTTATAATGCTGTAGACTCTGAAACCATCCTCTGTAACCCAGACTGTCCTGTGAACTTTTGGACTGACATTTCGACTTGGATATCCTGTGTACACCTCAAACTCCACCTATCAAAAATCAAATTGGTCATCTTTTACCCTCCTCCCACAAAACTTTTCTTCTGCCTGAATTCACTTTTTTACCCACTACTAGAATGTATACATCATCTACAGCTGTTCTGCCTGTTGCTACCCATGTCCAAACGGTGCCTAGGTCTGTTCACCTCTGCCTTGGTATTCATACTTAGGCTGTCCTCTCTCTTCTTACTGACATGGATCCCACAGGAGCATCTTTTCTCTGGCTCAGAGGTGCCCTTCCTGATCTCCCTGACTCCAGTTGCTCCTGACAAGCTCATGCTCCTCCCAGTCACTAGAACAGTCTTTCTAAAACACGGTTGGCCTGTGCCATTGCAGTGCTTGCCATTACCCTGAGGATGAAGTCCAGCGACCTCTCTGTGGAATTCCCCACTCTGTGTCTCCATCCTTTTGCTCTAGCATATATCCCCCATTTCTCACCCTACTGTTGAAAATCCTTCAGTGCCAAATTGCCTGTGGTTCCTGGCATGCACCACACCCTGCTGTTACTCACATCTATGCCTTTGCAAATACCGTTCCTTCTGCCTAGAATTTTGTCACTCCTATCCCTTCCCCTAACTCCTGCTCCATGTCTGCCTCTGCCCAGACATCTTCTCCTAGGGACTGTCTCATGGCCCCACCTCTGCAAACTGGGTTAATTTCTGTGTTCCAGTAATAACCCCCTCCCTTTCTACCCTCATCTATAGCAACGTCGCACTTACAGCTTTGTATTAAAATAGGCTCTTTTGTTTATCTCATCCTGGAACCTGTACACTGCATCAGCCTGAGCTTTGTGTCGTACTTGCCTTTGTTCCCTGGCCCCTGACAGAGAGCAGGTGCTCCATGAATGTCTGCTCAGCAAATGGATTATTCCACATTCATTTGAAAGGAGATGTCTAACCAGATAACAGGCAATAACACATCATCTCTGGGCTGGTCTGAAGATATCTGAACAACCTTATCCAGTATGGGGGCATCGTACTGTGGGTAGGACATTGACCACCATGCGACGTCTAGATTCAGTTTCACCATCTGAATATTACTCAGTGTGTCAACTGTGTTCTCATTTGAGGCATTGGTATCATGCTGTACAGGGAAGAAGAAAGTCCAGCCACGTGACGTTGGAAACCCCCGGTAGGTAGACATTGATCTGCACTAATATATAGGGGCTGGTCATCTAATGCTAGGCCTTGCATTCTGCATGTGTCACTTCACTTCCTGACCATTCTGTGAGATGGGTAATATGCTCTTTTTCATACGTAGGAAGCTCAGGCTTAGAGTTTAACCAAGCAGCCTGTATTCCAGAGCCTGTGGTCTCAACCGCTGTGCTGTCTTGTCTCTCACCTTTCATCCCACCATTTGCAACCCTGGGGATCCACATCTCCATGAGACTGCTAGATAATGTTGAACAGTTCACTCCACTGAAATCGAATTGCTCACCCAGAAACCCATCCACTCCCTCTAGCCATCGAGTAACCCCTGTCCATCTGCATTACCACCACACCGGTAGGTAGCTCACTGTCCATACACCCCCACCAGTGTGGCCTGGTAACCATGTTCCCTCCACCATCACCACCACCAGTCGTAACTGTCCATACCTCCCACACACACACCAGGGCTGGTAACCTTGTTCATCTCCATCACCTGTGATCTACGCTGTTTACTGCCTTCTGCCCACACACACCCCTCCAGTGGTCTAGTAACCCTCTCCCACGCCTTACCACCCCTCCTCAAGTCTAAAAATCCTGTCCACACAGGCATCATTCAGCAGTGGTCCCATTTTCAGAGAAGCAGAGATTGTACATTATTCTTTTTTTTTTTTTTTTTTTTTTGAGACAGAGTCTTGCTCTGTCACCCAGGCTGGAGTGCAGTGGGGCGATCTCGGCTCACTGCAAGCTCCGCCTCCCAGGTTCACGCCATTCTCCTGCCTCAGCCTCCCGAGTAGCTGGGACTACAGGCGCCCGCCGCCACACCCGGCTAATTTTTTGCATTTTTTAGTAGAGACGGGCTTTCACCGTGTTAGCCAGGATGGTCTCTATCTCCTGACCTCGTGATCCGCCCGCCTCGGCCTCCCAAAGTGCTGGGATTACAGGCGTGAGCCACCGCGCCCGGCCTGGACATTGTTCTTAATGAACCACTGCTTATTTGAGATGATCTACTCTATGGACTTCCTTCCAAAGAGCTCACAAATGAACAGTGTTTTCTGGAATATTACTTGACAGTAAAACCATACTCACTATTCCATAATTAATGGAATTAACTTTTACATTGTGAAGCTCAGGTATGTACTGGTTTATCATCTATTCATGTTTCTGTGGTCCCTCAAAACATCCAACAGTGTACTGACAGTTGTCATTTGATTGATCTAATTCATGCCAGAAATCTCTAAATCCTGCCAGGTAATTAATTACCTTGGTCTTCAAAACCCTTTTGCCTATTTATTGGTCTACCATTTCTGTTGAAGGTGGTTCTCTTTAACCACAAAGACGGAGGAATAAGGACAGTGTGGGAATTCCCCTTAGTCCTTCTTGCCTGTTAATATTGCACCATCCTTCCAGGTCAGTGACTGCAGCCTCCTGTGTCCCGCTCTGAACACAAGTAATGACAGAGCCTTTTTGTTGCCCTTGACTTTACAGCTTTTAACTAGTCCTTTAAAATCTTAGCTCATCAAAGAACTCCCTGAACAGCCATATTGATCCCTTTGGATCAATATTTCTCAAACTTAGAGTTCTAAATCAATTCCCTGGCTGACCAAGTCTTCCAAACGTACCAGGAAAATAACCTACTTTGGTCCGGGGTGATTTGCTGCCACTGTCTTGCTACAGGAGGCAGTGGACAGATGCAGAGGTGAAGCGTAAGGGGGCGGAGAGAAAAAGCAAGTCACTGTTAAAGGTCCCTTGCAGTGAGAAATGGCACATTTTAAGAAACTCTGGGGGTATCAAAAGACAAACATGTAGAATAGACAATCAGCTCAGCCTTAGCAAAAGAAATCCTCAATAGTTCTGCAAATAGGCCCACTTCTCCCAAAATTAGGGAGCCAAAGAATGGCTTGGACAACTTACTAAAAATATGGATTGCTGCATTCTAAATGGTCAGTGGTAAGACCCCAGACCCTGCATTTTAACAGCCCAGGACAGTCTGAGGTGGGCAGTCCAGGTTTGCTTTTCTCTTTGGGAAAGCAAAGCTACTTCTCTGCTTGTGTGTTCATCCTTATTACTATAATGCCTCAATTTTAACTCTCAGTGGAGGTCAACTCTTTTTTTTTTTTTTTTTTTTAATAGTCATGATGTTAAGTCAATGGATGGAGGCATCATAATAAGTAACTAGATCTGTCTGCTCAGCAAAGCTTTGCATTTCCTTAGGCCCAAGGTGAAGCAGAAGAATGTGAGCATTCTACTGGTTCTTTATATGGCTTTAATTTCATCATTAACCTGTCCCCTGCAACCTATCAAACCAAGTCTGTGTTCTTGCCCTCCCTCCCCACTTCAGAAGCAAGAGACTAGTGAACTCCAGCCGTTGGAGGACAGGGCGTGTGTATACACCAGTCTAAGCACCTGGGCTAAGACTGGAGCCCATGATTGGGAAACAGGTGGAAGTTTGCAGAAGTAAAATGGCAAGACATTGCCAGCCAGACGAGAGAAGGATTAAAGGGTCCACAGTGTGGTGGTCTGGTTTTATCAAGGGAGAAGAGCCCCGTAGTTGCCTGATTAGGTGAAGGGTGGAAGCTTTGGAATCTCACACAGTTTGAATCCCAGCTTTGCCACTTACTAGCCATGGGACCTTTGACCAGTTTCTTGTGGACACCTCATTTTCCTCATCCCCAGATGGAATTTACCAACATCTCACTGATAAGAGAATTATCAATAAATGACATGATATAGAAAAGACGTTTTGCGCAGTGCAGTGTTTGACGCTAGCTGGTAAAAATTTTTAGTGGGTTTTGAGATGTAAGGTCGTAGCTGTGCATGTGGATGGAAACAGGCCAAAGAGATTCAAAATAGCTCAAGGCCGGGCGTGGTGAATCACACCTGTAATCCCACACTTTGGGAGGCTGAGGCGGGTGGATCATTCAAGGTCAGGAGTTCATGACCAGCCTGGCCAACGTGGTAAAACCCCGTCTCCACTAAAAATGCAAAAACTGGCCGGGCGTGGTGGCATGTGTATGTAGTCCCAGCTACTTGGGAGACTGAGGCAGGAGAATGGCTTGAACCAGGGAGGCGGAGGTTGCAGTGAGCTAAGATCATGCCATTGTACTCCAGCCTGGGTGACAATGTGAGACTCCATCTAAAAAAACAATAATAATAAAGTCTAGTTCAAGAAATGGTGTATCTAATAGATTGATGGCTTGAGATGTATATTCTAATTTTAGCAAGGGAAAGGGGTGTTTGGTGCCAAAGGAAAGATCAGATGGAAGAGCAGTAACACGTATATAAAGACATGTCTCTTTGAAACTAACAAACTCAGAGCAGAAACACCATGGGGATCTTTTGAGGAAAGTAAAAAGAAATAGAAATGTATTTCTGTCCGAGAATACTAGGAAATAACTGTCCAGGCAGAATGTGGACAATGCTTTCCCATCTGCACATGGCAGAATTGGCATAGAGTAAAGAATTGGTGAGATGGCTGAGAGTCCATTCTGTTGGTACGATTGGGACTCAGAGCCTTGGAGAATTGAAACAGAGCGTCTGCTCCATTCCCTCCTTGTCTAATTTGGGATTTCATTTTAGATGAATTGGAAGAAGATTTTAACTATTAGGAGACTGAGTGGAAAGTTAGTAATAAAAGGGAACCACTGTGCTTTGTTGCCATTTTGTCTTTCTTTCTTTCTTTCTTTCTTTTTTTTTTTTTTTTTTTTTTTGAGACACGGTCTCTCTCTGTCACCCAGGCTGGAGTGCAGTGGTGCGATCATGACCCACTGCAGCCTCGACCTCCAGGGCTCAAGTGATCCCCCCACTTCAACCTCCTGAGTAGCTGGCATGCACCACCATGCTTGGGTACATTTTTTAAAAATTTTGTAGAGATGGGGTCTTGCCATGTTGCACAGGCTGGTCTCAATTCCTGGCTCAAACGATCCTCTTGCCTTGGCCTCCCCAAATACTGGGATTATAGGGGAGAGCCACTGCACCTGGCATGTTGCCTTTTTTAAGATAGGTAATACAAACAGTAGTAAAAATCAAACACAAATAACTGGAAGTTACTTTTCCTTTCCGTCTTCTTATTCCCCAGTTTTCCTTGGAAGCAAACATTGTTAGCATTTCTCTCTGTCAATCTAGAGCTACTCCATGTATAAAGAGCATATATTTATTTTACCAATCAATATTGATGGACGTTTAAGCTGCATCAACTCCCTCAAGTTTCAGTGGTGCTGCCATTCTTGTACCTTGTGTTTGTGCACTTGGACAAATCTACCTGTAGACTAAATTCCCTTGAAGTAGCATCCTGGTCAAAAGGTATGTGCATATTTAAGTTGGATATTGTCTAATGAAATTTCTCTCCAAATATATTCCACCTGTTTATACTCCCCGCAGCCCACAGGCACCCCCAGCAATTATGACAGTGTCTCTGTGACCTCACAGGAAGCGAATCATAGCCTTTGCTAGCTTTTTTTTTTTTTTTTTTTTTTAACTTAGTCTGATAGGTAAAATCCAGAATTTCTGTTTTAATTACATTTCTCTATGAACAAGGCTATGTACCTTTTTGTCTTTCTAAACACCGTTTATTATATGTTTTCTGTGAACCATCTGAAACCCCTATTCTTGAGTCATGCTCGTTAATAAAGATCAGGCTGATGAAGTACAATTAACCATGTCATCTTAGTATTTATAATAGTGAAGAAAGGAAAGGCTTGGATGAGTTGATATTTACCAGACATTTTTTTGAAAGTAGGTTTCCAGGCCAAGTGTGGTGGCTCATGCCTGTAATCCTAGCACTTTGGGAAGCCGAGGTGGGTGGATCACCTGAGGTCAGGAGTTCAAGATCAGCCTGGCCAACATGGCAAAACCCCATCTCTACTAAAAATGCTAACAATTAGCTGGACCTGGTGGCGCATGCCTATAACCCCAGCTACTCAGGAGTCTGAGACAGGAGAATCGCTTGAACCCGGGAGGTGGAGGCGGCAGTGAGCCGAAATCACACCACTGCACTCCAGCCTGGGTGACAGAGCAACACTCCGTCTCAAAAAAAAAAAAAAAAAAACGTAGGTTTCCAGAAATTCAGGTAACAATCAGCATGGTACTGCCCTGCAGAGCTGAAAAAGGGAATGTGGGCAACATAAAGATAGCAAAGGTAAAGGAATTGATTTCTAATATCTGTGTTTCCTTTCCTGTTGGGGAGAGTATTGAGAACTTTCCACTCAGGCTTCTTAGATACCCACCCAGACATCATGAATTTCCCTGGTGCATTGACCAAGGAAGGATGGATGTACTTCTAGTTACAATTAAAATTCCAATGTATTGGATCTAAAATTACAGCCACATCCCAAGAGTCACCTGTGGTTTTATTGGATGAAAGGCTGCAGAATTTAAAATATTAAAACTGCTGTAGTCTAGGCCATCCACTAAAAAAGGATTAGAATAATTAGAGGAACATCCCTGTAGGTTCATGTTATAAGAAACCCACAGAAACCTAGCTAATCGTCCCCTACTGAATGGTGAATGGTTTAAACATCACGTTCTGCACTGAGACCTCAAAAGCAAGAGGTGTTGCTATGCTAATGCTCAACCAGCTTCATTCCCTGGCTGAATAACGGACACTGTATTAAAGGCAATTAAACCATCAAGCCCTTAAAATTCATATCAGTGTTACGGCTTCAGAGGCTTATTATGAACTAAGAATGTTCATAATAGAAACTTCTGAAAAACCTGCAAGAATTGGGGAACAGAGAGAGGATCATTTGATGAGATTTTTAAGCACTAACGAATACCAAAATAAATTAATCCTCATCTGTATTACCCTAGAAACACGTACCCAGTGTTCAGCTCCAACTCTGGCTCACACTGGTGTCTTGTGCAATTAGAATGTCTAAAACCTACTCTTAACAGATTATGCATCTTATTCATCTAACCCGAACTACATTCCGGGATGAATAATGTTTTAATTTCATTCATTCAGTGAGCCGGATGGCGTCTGGGGAGTGGAAAAGTAACACTTCCCAGCTTATTCCTGAGTCTGCCGTAGCTCTGTCAGAGTGCATAGGATGACAAAGAATCTGCTATGTGGACAGTATTTTACACTCACAGCTGAGCTTTCGTGACAATGATTATTTTGTCTTACTGTCCCTTTGGGGGCTCTCATATAATACCATTTGAGGATGTATTTAAAGAAGTAGTTAGGGGCAAGTCTGTTAATGCTTTTGCCGCCTGAAAAACAAAGAATAAAGGCAGAGGAACACAGAAATGAGAGGCAAAAAAAAAAAAAAATAGAAACCCAGAAGTGACCGGGCACAGTGGCTCACGCCTGTAATCCCAGCACTTTGGGAGGCCGAGGTGGGGCAGATCATTTGAGGCCAAGAGTTTGAGACCAGCCTGGCCAGCATAGTGAAACTCCGTCTCTACTAAAAATACAAAAATTAGCCAGGCATGGTGGCACACACCTGTAATCCCAGCTACTCGGGGGTCTGAGGCAGGAGAATCACTTGAACCTGGGAGGCAGAGGTTGCAGTGAGCCGAGATCGCACCACTGCACTCCAGCCTGGGCAATAGAGCGATCCTCCATCAAAAAGAAAGAAAGAAACCCAGAAGGGAAAGTTCAGCTTATTAGAAGTGACTGTTGTAAGGGAAAATGACTATATTTGTATTGTTTTGTTTTGTTTTGTTTTTACTTTAGACGAGAAAAATTTTGAATAAACTTGGTCATGAGCCTCTGAGCAAAAACCAACTCATGAAATAGTAATTCTCTGGAATGCACACACGTGACACCTGTGAAGGCACACACACACAATGAGGAAGCCATTGCAAAACCTAGCAAGAATAGCATCACAACAAAACAGCCTTTCTGGAAGAAAAATGTCAGGACCTGCTTACACCTATTTATTGAAATCATTTGACAGGTGTTTGACGAAAGAAAATTTGAGACTCAAAGATGGAAGCACATATCCTGTCCTACCTCACACAGGACTCAGACCCGGGAACTACTGAACCCCAAAGGCTCCTGTCACTCCTTAGGATGTGGGATGTTACTCTGCAGTTTTGCAGACTACATAATGTAGTTAGGAACAAGTAGGGAATTCATGACCAAAGTGAAACTTTTATGAATAGGTATTTGATAAATTACCTAAGGAGAATTAAAATGTAATGCACTAAAACTAAGTGAATAAACATCTGCTGTGCTTCTCTGCAGTGCTGGTATGTCACAGAAGATGCCATCTTTGGCTCCAGGTAGCTAATCATCATCAGATCAAGAGCTCCCCATCTAGCATGGGTTCATACATCACCTGTGCTAACACCAGAATTGCTTGCAAAGTTGATTGTTTGGAACATTTCTTGAAAGAAATACAAATTGGAAATGCAATTTTGACCATTTCTTTTTCTTTTTCTTTCTTTCTTTTTTTGAGACAGAGTTTCATTCGTCACCCAGGCTGGAGGGCAGTGGTGCAATCTCAGCCCACTGCAACCTCCACCTCCCAGATTCAAGCAATTCTCCCACGTCATTCTCCTGGGTAGCTGGGACTACAGGCATGCACCACTATACCTGGCTAATTTTGTATTTTTAGTAGAGATGGGGTTTCACCCTGATTGTTGGCCAGGCTGGTCTCGAACTCCTGACCTCAGGTGATCCACCTGTATTGGCCTCCCAAAGTGTTGGGATTATAGGCATGAGCCACCATGTGTGGCCAATTTTGACCTTTTCTGAAGAGAAAGATGAAGTAGAGTCAACCTTCTCACTAGACTTTTTTTTTTTTTAGAAATAAAACCACTAAGTTGCTGTAAGAAATCATCCCTAATAGATGCAACATTCATAATGTATCACACTTCTAAGATGTCGATACAATTTTCTTTGAAAATCCATTATGAAAAAAGTACAGTGTTTCAAATACATACTGTACTTGCTGCCAAATAGTACGCTTTCCCTGAATTCAATAAGAACATGTAACAATGTATCAGTCTGTTTAGTCTCTACCAAATTAAAATTGAAATAAGCGACAGCTATTTGGGAAACCAGAATGAGTAAATTGTACTTTCTCTCATCTCTCAGTCGGACATGGCACAGATCAAATTATATCATTGAGCTGTAGTTCCTGGCATACGAATGCTTAATGTCCAAAAATGCAGTGTCTGCCACCCAGATAAGTAAAGTGAGTTACCTAAGGTCACATAGGCAAACAGCAGCAAAGCCAAAGCTAAGTGCCAATGCGTGTTCCTTTTTTGTCATTAGATTGCTCCTTTCAAACACATGGCGAAGCAATATTGTCTAGCAATTCAGAGAGCCCAGGTTACCTGGGTTCAAATCCCAGCTCTGCCATTTACTAGCTGTGTGACTTGAGGAAAGCTCCTTGGTCTTTCTGCTCCTCTTGTCCTTTCTTCAAATGGTTGTTGGAAGATTAACTAAGTTAACTGGGTACTCAAAAATGTTAGCTTTTGGGCTTTTTTCCTCTGTGAATATTTAAAGAGCATGATTAATGCACTGGTGTTCAGTCAGGAGGTATGATTCTGGCTGACACCATCTGCTATAAAAACACACTACTTGAGTGAATTCTGCTAAGAGAGTCCCAGTTGGAGAGCCACAGTTCCAGGCGAATGGACTGGGTATGGACTAGTGGCAGGGCTTCCTGACTTTTTCTTGTCCTTGGCACACACAGAAAGTGATATGTAGCATGCTGGGACAGGCAGACAAGACTGCTTGAAGCTCTAGGCTCCCCATGTCCTGTCCACTTACTCCAAGGACTGGGAGAATAAATGGTTCAGCCCACTTGCAACCCTTCTGAGGCTTACCAGTTGGAAAGCTCTACTGAGGTCCTTGTCAGCTTATCCCTGATGTGTTAGTTCTGATTAGGCATATGGAGTTGTCCCCATTGAGGCTAAAAGTAAAATAGGAACTAGTTTGTCCCAACCAGCTCCTCCAGAAGGTGTGTGGAGAACTTGTGTGCTACCTGTGAGTCTGCTGTGTGGGCTGCATAGACACCGATCCCGCCGCCAGAAACCCCAACTTGGAGTTAAGACACATGACATAAACAGCTCATGAGTAAGTCCGAGTTCAGGCAGCACTTGATATGTGTGCACTGAGCAATCCAGATGAGATGCAGGGGACTTTGGATAGGGGATGTTTATTGCATTTCCTACTGCATCAGCTGGCACCATACCTATGGAGGACTTCTTGACCATCCAGACATGGGCATTCTGTTAAAGGCGTGGAATCTGTTGATTTCTTGGCCTGACTGGCTGATGATTTGGTTGCTTAGGAGGTAGAAGAAACACTGCAGATATTACTGTTGTAAATTCTGGTCAGCAAGGAGGAGTGCATTGGAAATGTGTAAGTAACAAGATCCATGGAAGAAAAAAACCCTGACATCTCAGAATCATTAACACGAAATGAGTGAAATCCAGGGCTTAATTCTCCACATATTCTTTCTCTTGTTGTTGATACTCTTTTTTAAAATTATTTTTTTGTGGGTACATATTAGGTGTATATATTTATGGGGTATATGAGATGTTTTGAAACAGGTATGCAATGTGAAATAATCACAACATATATATTTTACTGTTTAGAAAATCCAATTTCAAAATGTCAAAGAAAATAGACTTAAAAGGGAATATTTTTTACATGGGCTGTGAATTTAGAAAGCAAAAATAATCCAAAAGAGAAAGGCTTTACAGGCCTCTCAGATGAACCCACAATTTGTAATAGTATTTTAAAGAGTAGGAAGGTGGAACATATGATCAAAAACAAAGGGGCACAGAACTTGTTTTAAGGACTCCAAAGTTTTGTAGATGCTCACTTCGGTTGGAACAAAAAGATGAGCAATTTAATGACACCCAGTTTTGAGGATGGTACGTGAGACTAACTGGCCGAAGCAGAGCTACTCAATTTTTTTCTTTTTCAACAAGGAAGCTAGTCACTATGCTAACTGCAGAGAGTGAAGAGAACAAACAGAAGAAATTGAAGTCCAAGATAAGAGAAAGCATAGTCAGGAAATATTTTACTGCTTTTTGATTAGCTCAAGTCTTTAGGCTCAGAAAAATGGTCTCCCAAAACACTGAGAAAATTTCCATGTGTCATTGCTGAGTCAGCATCAGTACCTCTGAAAAAGTCTTGGGAAAATGCTAGATGAGTAGATGGACAGATTTTTTGGAAAATGAATTCCAGAAACTAGACTGATAAGCTGGATTGCAATACCGAGGACAGTTTGAGAACAGAGTCTTTTATAAGCACTTAGTAAAGGAAGCAGTGTTCACTTAGGAACAGCACAGATTTGCTGAGAATAAGTCATGCTAATCTTTCAAGACTTGTAGTAAGCTAAGAGTAGAAGGACTGTCTAACCTGATAAGTAGAATTTGTCAGAAACTGACATTTAATGGTGAAACACTAGATAATATATAAACTTCAGAAATAAGGAAAGCTGCTGATATTCAGTATTATTCTGGAGACCTTAACAATGGAATAAGCCAAGGAAACAAAATTAGGAATAACTACTGAAGAGGAAGAAACAAAATTCATGTGATTCTCTTCTTAAAATCCAAGTGAATTCCAACCAATAAGAGTTGTGCAGAGTGGTCAGAGGCAGAAATATCCTAAAGTCAGCAGCTTTGTATATCTATCTAGTCATTTAAAACTTAGGGGATACGGGCCAGGCGTGGTGGCTCACACCTGTAATCCCAGCACTTTGGGAGGCGAGGCAGGCAGATCACAAGGTCAAGAGATCGAGACCATCCTGGCCAACGTGGTGAAACCCCATCTCTACCAAAAATACAAAAATTAGCTGGGCATGATAGTGCACGCTTGTAGTCCAAGCTACTCAGGAGGCTGAGGCAGGAGAATTGCTTGAATCCAGGAGGTGGAGGTTGCAGTGAGCCGAGATCATACCACTGCACCCCAGCCTGATGACAGAGCAAGACTCCGTCTAAAAAAAAAAAAATTAGGGGATATGTAATAATAAGATCTCATTTTCAATTGTGACAAAACTGAAAAATACCTAGGAATAAAGTTATGTTCTATACCTTAATGAAAAAGTTAAAAAATTCTAACTGAAGGACATTTTAAAAGATCTGAGTAAATGGAGAGAAATATGTTCCTTATGAATATATTCTTTCAAATTAATCCATAATATGTAATGCTTTGAATCAGAATTCCAGTGGGATTTTCTGGGAGTAACTTGAATTCTGGAATTCAAGAATTGAAGAATTCAAGTTACTATCACAAAAGGAATCTGGAAGACTAGACACGTGATAACAGCTAAGAAAAAAAAGAAAAATGATGTGAGAAAGGGAATAAGATTTATAATGTCACATATACATGTATATATTAAAACAAAAGTAATTAAGACAATCTGATACAGGGTTAGATAAATAGAACAATAAAAGTATGAAGAGGCCGGGCACAGAGGCTCATGCCTGTAATACCAGCACTTTAGGATGAGAAGTGGGAGGATTGCTGAAGGCCGGGAGCTGAGACCAGCCTGGGCAACATGATGAGACCCTGTCTCTACAAAAGAAATGAAAAATTAGCCAGGTGTGGTAGTGCACACCTGTAGTTGTAGGCACTCGAGAGGCTGAGATAAGAGGATTGCTTAAGCCCAGGAATTCAAGGCTGCAGTGAGCTGTGATTGTGCCACTGCACTCTCACCCGGGCAACAGAGGGAAACTGTGTCTGTCACAAAACAAAAAAATATGAAGAATCCAAAAACAGGTTTATATTGTCTACAGGTCATGGGCAATCCAGAAAACTGAAACTACTCTAGGCACTTCTTACAGAGGGAATTTAATTCAGGGAATTGGTTATACAAAGGCTGCAAAAACTAAGAAACTTAATTGGACAGCGAGGCAACCTAGAAATTAGCAACAACCAGAACCTGCTTATCACTCCTAGAGCTGGAGGGACAAAGGCAGTGTTCTAGCACCCAGGAGCTAAGGCAGCAGGAAGCCAGTCTAGTGGGAGCTGGAGCCGCAGAGAACTCATGGCTGCTTTCGGAAACATCACCAGAGGCATGAAGAAATGAGGGAGAAATACCCTGACTTGTCTCCTGTGTTCACCCTCCAGTCCACGTCAGTGCCTCCCACTCGCCAAACCTATGTAAAAGCCAGAGGACAGGGAGCCTGAGAAGTAAAGGTTCCTGTAAACAGAGTAAGTCGCAGGGGAGCAAAGAAAGGATCTGAGAGCACTCAGGAAAGTGGCGGACACATATGAAGATGGCATTGCAACTTCATGGAGCAAGGGTGAATGATTCTTTGGGTGATCTTGGAACAATTGACTCTCCATTTCAGAAAAAGTTAGGACTTTACTTCACAATATATACATAAACCCCTGATGAGTTCATAATCCAAAAGTGAAAAATAAAAGCTGAAAGTTCACTCTTATGCCAAAGTGGAGCTCAGGCAAGTCCCCTCACCAGTTAGCATGCATTGACAACTCCAGGCCTTAGCACATGCGGTGCCTTCTGCCCAGACCACCCTGTGCAGTCCCTCCCCCAGCCACTGCCATCATCCTTCAGGAGCCAGGACCTGCTTCAAGCATCACTACTGCAGGAAGTCTTCCTTGTTGGTTCCAGTTGGGTTGGGTACCCCTATCCCATGTATCAAGGCAGCAGTGAGCCCTTTGAAGGCTGATATGGTTTGGCTGTGTCCTCACCCAAATCTCTTCTCAAATTGTAGCTCCCACAATTCCCAAGAGTTGTGGAAGGGACCTGGTGAGAGATAATTGAATCAGGGGGCAGCTTCCCCCATACTGTTCTTGTGGTAGTGAATAAGTCTCACGAGATCTGATGGTTTTATAAGGGTTTCCCCTTTCACTTGGCTCTCGTTCTCTCTTGTCCACCACCATGTGAGACGTACCTTTCACCTTCCGCCATGATTGTGAGGCCTCTCCAGCCACGTGGAACTGTGAATGTATCAAACCTCTTTCTTTTGTAAATTGCCCAGTCTTGGATATGTCTTTATCAGCAGCGTGAAAACGGACTAATACAAGGCAAAGATAACATCTCATTTGTCTTTACTCTTGTGCATGGCACAGTACCAGGCACAAGAGTTGGCCCTCAAATGCATACCAAATGCACTGATATTTCATTTTGTTCTCTGTCTAACCAGTGTTAGTTGAGCACCTGCTATGTGCTTAGTGCTTTTCTTAACACAGTGGAGGACACAAAAACATGTGATGTGACAGTCTCTGTTTCTACAGAGTTAACTATATGGCTGGGAAGACAAGATACATACACAAGGATGTCTTAGCTGGGGGGTTCTGAGGAGGACTTGGATTTTCCTGATGAGTGCACTTGCTGCCTTAAATAGAAGCCAAGACAGATGGGAAGAGGCAGCAGATGGGCAGCACTTGAGGCAGCGAGCAGAGAGGCAGGAGTCCTGGACTGTGTCCCAGGATCAGGCAGGTACCTGCTGTGTGACCTGGTCACCTCCCTCCCGATAGCGAGCCCCCATCCCCCCATATGCAAAATGAGGTTGGATTACTATAGCAATGGTTCTCAGCCCTGGCCACACATTGGATTTAGAGATAGATTATGGTGTAATTAGTCTGGGGAAGGGCCTGGGCATTGATACTTTTCAAAACCTCTCCTTGTGATATTTTTATCAGCTTTATTAAGATACACATCAATTGTACAACTTAATGTTTTTTAGTATTTTCACCAAGTTGTGCAACCATCACTGCAATATAATTTTAGAACATTTTCATCACCCCTAGAAGAAACTTCACACCCATTAGCAGTCACTCCCCCTTCCCTCTGCCCGCCATCCTCCCTATTCCAAGGTAGCCGGTAATGCACTTTCTATCTCTATGTATTTGTCTATTCTAGATGTTTTATATAAATGGAATCCTATAATACTTGGCCTTTTTGTGTCTGACTTCTTTCATGTAGCATATCATGTTTTCAAAGTTTATCCATGTCATGGCCTGCTCAATGTTTCATTTCCTTTTGTGGCTGAATAATACTCTTTTGTATGGATAGACCATGTTCTGTCTATCCATTCATCAGTTGATGGATATTTGGGGTGTTTCTACCTGTTGGCTCCTATGAATAATGCTGCTATGAACATTCACATGTCAGTTTTTGCACAGACCTGTTTTCATTTCTCTTGGGCATATACTACAAGTAGGCTCACTCAGTCATATGGTAACTAATGTTCAACTTTTTGAGGAACTGCCAAGCTGTTTTTCAAACTGGCTGCACTATTTTGCATTCTCTCCAGCAGTGTATAGGAGTTTTCCCCTGGTTATTTTATTTTATTTTATTTTATTTTTGAGACAGAGGCTCCTTCTGTCACCAAGGCTAGAGTGCAGTGGCACAATCTCGGCTCACTGCAACCTCTACCTCCTGGGTTCAAGTGATATTCATGCTTCAGCCTCCAGAATAGCTGGGATTACAGGTGCCCACCACCACGCCTGGCTAATTTTTGTGTTTTTAGTAGAGATGGGGCTTCGCCATGTTGGCCAAGCTGGTCTCAAACTCCTGACCTCAAGTGATCTACCCACCTCGGCCTCCTAAAGTGCTGGGATTACAGGTGTGACCCATCGTGCCTAGCCTCCCCCTAGTGACTTTAATATTTATCCAGGGTTTAAAACCACAGAACTGGATGATATCCGAGGGGCCCCATTTCTAAAATTCTGTGATTTCTTATCCAGGATTAGATCCCCAGGGCTCCCCCGGAAAGCCCATGTTGCTCAGAGCGGGGCAGAGCTGTAGAGTCTGTGATTGGCTTGTTGGAGCACTTGACAACTCAGCCTTGTTTCTGAGAGAAAGCCATGCCCAGCATTGGTCACAATTCTGACGGTGGATTCCAGGGGATACCATTATGCCATATGCAACAATTTTTTCTTTTTGAGACAGGGTCTCACTCTGTTGCCTAAGCTGGAGTACAGTGGCTCAATCTTGGATCGCACTGCAGCCTGGACCTCCCAGGCTCAAGCAGTTCTCCACCTCAGCCTCCTGCATAGGTAGGACCACAGGTGTGTGCCACCATGCTGGGTTTTTTGTTGTTGTAGAAATGGGATCACCCCATGTTGCCCAGTCTCGAACTCCTGGGCCCAAGCAATCCTCCTGCCTTGGCTTCCCAAAGTGCTAGAAGTACAGGTGTGAGCCATCAAGCCCGGCCCAGCATGCAACAATATTGACTGAACACCACATGTTTGGTAGTCCGGCAGTCCAGGATCAGGGAGAGGAGAGGCTCTGCTTGGGGGTACATATGGGATTAGGCAGGGCTGGAAGAGCCCCTGTGACCTCACTTGTTCTGCAAGCAATAAAGTCTCTTATGACTAGGCCACAGTAGGAACACTAGCTTTTCTGGAGTTGGAGGCCAAATGGGAAGTGGGTCTTCCCCTGAGAAAAAGGAAGAGAAGGGGGCACCAGCAGCTTCCTTGCAGGAAAACTGAAAATTAACCATTAAAGCGCCTAGCACAGTGCTAGGCACATAGCAGCCCCTTCTTCCACACTAGATTTCTTTTCAACTGCCAGCTCATGAAAGCAGAGACTGAAGCCTACATCTGTCCTCTGTCACCCACCCTGAAAACCAGGATGTGGGACCTCCTTTCCAGAATGCCAGGAGTCTCATGAACCTCAGTCTCTGGGGATGGTGTGTGTGCAGCTGGCCTCAACTCCTGGGCCTTAGACAAGGTCCCTGAGTACTGCTGGACCTTCTAGGGTAGGCTTGACCTCTGAGTTCCCTATGAAGAAGGAAGATGCACAACCTAGTGAATGTCATTTACATTGTAGTCTGTGAGTGGCATCTCCAGGAGTTCCGCAGGGCACAATCCATGAAGCCATGAGCAACCCCACAAAACTTCTCCATGTTAAAATCTTCAGGATGATTCCCCAGGCGTGTGAGCTGAGAAAGCACCCAGGTCATTCTACTGCTTGCTTGGGAACTTTTGCTCTTCGAAAGACCTTTGACCTGAGCAGATTCAGGCAGCTTCAGGCAGCTTCTCTGACCCTCATCTGTTTCTCTTTTCGTTTGTTTCTTTCTCTGCCTCTCTCCAAAGTAGCTATAAGATGAAGGTCACACATGCATATTTTATTTGACATATTATGAGATGCACTTTCTCACTCCCTGTATATATATCTTTTTACTGTTTTAACTCTTCACTCTGGGTTTCCTTGAAATAAAAAAGTTTTAAATACCACTCACTTTTAACTTGGAAAGACAAATGCATGATACCACTGTGCTCCTCCAAGTCCATGGCAGACATCAATAATCAATCACAGCACTCTTTCCCCCTGAGCTGGGCACAACCTCAGACTCCTTCTGAATCTTGCACTCCAAGCAGAGAGTGAGAATCAATTGGAGCTGGCATGACAGATGATATCTATTTGCCATCCCTCAGGAACTCTTACTCAAAGCTTTCCAACTCCACCTCCAGCCCTGAATGTACGCCAGATCTCTGCTACAAGACATCTTTCCCTTTGGGTGTTCATTCTCACACTCTTTGTTACCCATGTAATGCTCGATCATAATTTTCTCTGCTCAAAGCAGCTCTCATTCTCCACCTCATTTTTTTCTATTAATGACATGCCATTTGCCTGGTCCTCTAAGCTAAAAAAAATTTGGAGTTTTCTGACCCTTCCATGTCTCCATGTTCTCCCTTTCTCAAATCCAGCTAGTATGCCTATCTTTTCCTTTTGATGTTTCTCTGATTTGTTCCTCCCATCTAGACAATGATGGTGTCAGACCTTTAATAGGCTGGTGGCAGCAAGGAAGAAGGGCAGGGTGGAAGATGAGCCCCTCAGTTGGGAAGCCCTCTCCAGTCCTTCCAAGCAAAGGGGAATTTTCTCTGCTCTGAGCTCCCAGTCTCTGCAGCTCCTTAGGACAGATATTATTTTCAACATATTTGCAAGACAGGAAAAATAATATTAACAGACTTTGGGGTCCACAGACCTGTTGTCAAATCGCAGCTGCACAACTTCATTAATCCATCCTTTCTTTCATTCTTCCTTCCTCCCCCTCCCTCCCCTCCCTTCTTCCTTCCACCAAATATTTATGGAACACCTACTATATAACAGGTAAAGGTCTCCATGTTTTAAAAAGGGAATCTTTTCTGTAAAATAGCTAGCACAGTACCTGAGACATACAGCAAGTACTGGATAAACAGTTGGGGGAAAGGATGATTCTCAGATCCAGAAATGTGCCCAGAAATCACTTAACCCAACTCACGTTACAGTTGAGGGACTGGAGGCTCAGAGTGACTGCCCAAGCTTCTCTTGCAAAATAGGGGCATAACTAAGACTTGAGCCCAAGTTTTTCCACTCCAACTCAGGGCACTTTTTGCTGCCTCCATGGGGCATGAAGAGGGTGGATACTCTGATTGTGTTTCAGGCTGGAGAGGCGAGGAGGGATCGTGATTCCCAGAAGCCAAAATCGTGCCTTCTTCCACATTCTTACACACACATACGTGCGTGCACACACACGTGCACACACACATGCACACGCATGCATGTGTGTGCTCACAGAACCGTCCTTGAGCAAAATCTCCAGGAGACAGCCAAGATGGGTCAGAGATGCAGCTCATGGGACAATGTAGGGGACAAATAGTGCCATTTCTTCTGGACTATCTTATGCATCTGCAACAGAGTCCTCAATGACACCTCCTCCCAATGTCCCCAAGTGACAGGTCTGCAAGCCCTGCTTACAGCTTCAAAATATCCCAGAAGTCAGTTCACCTCACTCCATCCACCAGGTTAGTCTAGATCCCGCCCTGCGGCAGTCTCCTAACAGAGAGATACTGGAGTCTCTCCCCCACCAGCCTCTTCCACACAGTGCTCAAAACAAACTCTCCGAAATGTAACTCCCTTGCTTAAGCCCTTTCCTTGATAACCAGGCACTCTAAGCCCTTCATAACTAGCCCCAGCCTGTCTTAGTCTCCCCTCCTGTTACTTCCCTTGTCACTTCTCTTATCCAGACATCCTGCTCTTTCAACTACCCTTCCTTTGCTCCTACTATTCCTTAGGCCTGGAACAGCTGTTTCTACCTTTTCCACCTAAAAGAAATTCTACACACAAAAAAACAATGACAAAATAACACACCACCTCTGATTTTGAGCATGTGGGTTATTAACTGGAAAAATCTAACTACTTCAAGCAATAAATAAATAAAGGCATTTACTAGACCTTATAATTGAAAAGTTCAGTGGTCATGCCAGCTTCAGGTGTGGCTGGAACCAGGAACCAAAATTATATACCATTAAGTTTCTTCTCTCTCTGACTATCTCTAACCTCTGCTCATCTTGTCTTTCTTTGTGCATCGGCCTCAGTCTCACTAGGCCTACTACTCTGTGTCCAAAAAAGACACTCATGAAGAGCCCCAGCTTACATCATCCTTACAGCCAGAGCCAGCTTACCCATTACACGCAGTAGGCACACAATACTTAGGCTCACAATACTTTCAGGGACTCACAAAAAGGTTTTAAATATTTTTTAAAATAAGAAAAAAATGGATTTTCAGTTAAGGAAAATGTTTTAATATATGTTATTCACATATTTACTTTTATACAATTGTGAAATTTAATTTTTAGTTAATTTTTATAGAAAACGGACAAAGGGGCCGGGAGCGGTGGCTCACGCCTGTAATCCCAGCACTTTGGGAGGCCGAGGTGAGCGGATCACGAGGTCAGGAGATCGAGACCATCCTGGCCAACATGGTGAAACCTCGTCTCTACTAAAAATACAAAAATCAGCTGGGTGTGGTGGTGCACGCCTCTAGTCCCAGCTACTCGGGAGGCTGAGGCAGGAGAATCACTTGAACGCAGTAGGCTGAGATTGTAATAAGCCGAGATCCTGCCACTGAACTCCAGCCTGCTGACAGAGCGAGACTCCATCTCAAAAAAGAAAAAAAAGAAAACGGACAAAGGCGGCTGGGCACGGTGGCTCACGCCTGTAATCCCAGCACTTTGGGAAGCCTAAGCGGGTGGATCATGAGGTCAGGAGATCAAGACCATCCTGGCTAACACGGTGAAACCCCATCTCTACTAAAAATACAAAAAATTAGCCAAGCATGGCCTGTAGTCCCAGCTACTTGGGAGGCTGAGGCAGGAGAATGGCGTGAATCCAGGACGCGGAGTTTGCAGCGAGCTGAGATCGCACCACCGCACTCCAGCCTGGGCGACAGAGTGAGACTCCATCTCAAAAAAAATAAATAAGAAAGAAAACGGACAAAGGCAAAAGGGCTTGTGGCACACAAAAGTCACAATAAGGCCCTGCTTGCCTGTCACAAAGAAAGAGAGAACCTTTCTTTCAGTTTTCGTGTGTTAAATCTTAGGGGAAACTCTGATTGTCCCTAATTGGATCACATTCCAGAACACACGCCTGAGAAGGATGCAGGACTCTGATTGGCCAGGCTCAAGTCTCAGGCCCGCCCCTGAGGAGGAAATGTCAATCGCATACAAACACAAGGAATGGGGCTTCCTATAAGAAAGAAGATTCTGTGTCAAGAATTGTCCAGCAAAACTGAACTGTCTTCCTCCGAATGCTCTTTCCCTTACAAACACCTTCCCCCAGGAGAACTGATTGCTTCCACTTCTGCATTTTCTTAGCAGTTTGTTCTAGTATGATTGTAAGTGACTGAATCACAGAGCTTCCTACTCTGGTGTGTGAGTTCCTTGAAGGCAGAGTGAAAGAGTGGGCAGTAGAGATCTGAACCATGGAAATGATGCAGAAAAAGGGATTTGCCCTGCGGGGGAGTAGGAGGAAGGGATCTTTATCTGGGTCTTGAAGGCTGGAAGTCTTCCTGGAAGAAGGGGCATTTTCACTGGGTTGACAGATGAGGAAGGACTCCAGGAGGCACCAAGAAGTGAGAGGCATCAGGATGGGAAGGAGTTAGGGTGTGAAGTAGAAGAGTGTAGCAGGAGATGAGGCTGAAAAGAGAATGGGACAAGATTGTGGGGAGGTGGGGGCTGTCAGCGCCACATAAAGGATTGTGGCTTTTATCCTTCAAGCCAGGGCTCTTCACCTGGGTCCATGGAGAGGCTCTAGAGGACCTGATATTGGATGTAGAATGTTGCTTGTTGGTGTAGGGAAGGTTCATGGTATTCACCAGATTTCCAAAGGGGTTTCTGTCTTAAAGTGGTTAAGAATTATTAGTATTAGGCTGGGTGCAGTGACTCACGCCTGTAATCCCAGCACTTTGGGAGGCTGAGGCGGGCAGATCACTTGAGGTCAGGAGTTCGAAACCAACCTGACCGACATGCTGAAACCCTGTCTCTACTAAAAATACAAAAATTAGCCAGGTGTGGTGGTGTACACCTGTAATCCCAGCTACTCAGGAGGCTGAGGCATGAGAATTGCTTGAACCCAGGAGGTGGAGGTTGCAGTGAGCTGAGATGGCACCACTATTCCAGCCTGGGCAACAGACTGAGACACTGCCTTAAAAAAAAAAAAGAATTATTATTATTAGAGATATATTCAAGCTCCTTGAGGAAGGAGACCATGGTCCGGAATGTAATTAGAATAGCACTCTGGCAATTACTCTGGGAAGGATGGACTAAAGGAACAAGCAGAGACGGGGAGAGCCAGCAGGAATGTTACAGGAGTCTGGGTGGAAGATGACATGGCCCTTCAAATGGGGCAATCTTAGTTTAAAAAAAAAAAGGAGGTGATCCATTGGAATTAAAAGATGTTGTAAGCTGGGCACAGTGGCTCACACCTGTAATCCCAGCAGTTTGGGAAGCCCAGGAGGGTGGACCACTTGAGCCTAGGAGTTTGAGGCCAGCCTGGACAACATAGCGAGATCCTGTCTCTACAAAAAATTTTAAAAATTAGCCAGGCATGGTGTCGTATCCCTGTGGTCCCAGCTGCCTGGGAGGCTGAGGTGGAAGAATCACTTGAGCCTGGGAGCTTGAGGCCACAGTGAGCTGTGTTTGCACCATTGCACTCCAGCTGGGCAACACAGCAAGACCCTGTCTCAAGAAAAAGATGTAGCAGTGATGTTAACTGGAGCTTTCTGCATGTTGTGGGTGACAGAGAGGAAGAGAAAGTGACCCCAAGACTTCTACTTTACATTATGATCTTGTCATAGGATTATTTACTAATGATTTTTATTATTGTTTTTACCTCTTCCTCTCATTTAGAGAATGCCTTTAAAAAAAGAAATAAATATTATTTCATTTAATTTCAAATACTTCTTTAAGGTACAAGATTTAAAGTCTCTGATATATACAAACTTCTACTTTGTTCTTTTTCTTAAAGTATAATATTACCATTGTACATACTTCATAATAACTATGGATCTATTTATTGAATTTATTTCTTTCAGTGTTTAATGCCTAGAAAACGTATTTGAAAGTACACAGAGGACTTGCAAGGCATTTTGCTTTTCTAAATCCTGACTGTGTCACCCTCCACAGCTACCCGCTCCCTTCCCCAGTGCTCAGCAGCTCAGACCGGTTACCTTTTGGCATTGAGGAGAATGGGGGCACACCGTTCCTCACTGCAGCTTCAGGAAGGCATCACCACCAGCACCAGCACCAGCATCAGCACCAGCACCACTCAAACTACAGCCTCTCACTGACCTTGGAGAACAAAGAGGGGCCTCTGAGGTCCCCAAACTCCAGCAGCAAGTCCCTTACAAGTGAGTAGGCATGGAGGGGGCAAGGCAGGAGAAGGGGGAGCAATGCTGCCGGGCATGAGACTTCCCTAGATTCTTAAGACAGACCCTTGTGGTGCAGCACACAATGGTGGTCATGTTATGCTGGGCTACCAGGTTTGGGCCAGAGTAGACAAGAGCCTTATGCATTTGAGTAGAAGCACTTTAGGGATTGTGGCTTACCAGTAAACTCCAATTTCATCACAGGGTCACAGTTCTCCACATCCTTTCTCTTTTTTTTCTTTTCTTTTCTTTTTTTTTTTTTTGAGATGGAGTCTGGCTCTGTCACCCAGGCTGGAGTGCAGTAGCACGATCTCAGCTCACTGCAACCTCCCCTTTCCAGGTTCAAGCAATTCTCCTGCCTCAGCCTCCTAAGTAGCTGAGATTATAGGCATGTGCCACCACACCCAGCTAATTTTTGTACTTTTAGTAGAGACGGGGTTTCACTATGTTGGCCAGGCTGGTCTCAAACTCCTGACCTTAGGTGATCCACCCGCCTCGGCCTCCCAAAGTACTAGGATTACAAGTGTGAGCCACCACACCTGGTCAAGAAGTGAAGGCTTTTGAAAAGTGATTAAGTCATGAGAGTTCCACTCTTATGAATACATTAGTGCCCTACAAAAGAGCTGGAGGAAAAAAATCCCAAAGTGCTGGGATTACAGGTGTGAGCCACGGCACCCGGCCTCCACCTCCTTTCTTAGCAGTTGTCTGCCTCTGCAGTACCCAGCACTGGCTTGAGCAATGGAAAAGAGAAAGAGGGGAGGGAAGTGATGACTGGACTTTCTACTTTCTTCATTATAGAAAAACTCATTCTATCCCATTTTTGACATTTCAATTTGGACAACAAAGTGGTATCAGATAGATCCAATCTGTCCACTGTTATGGGTCTCAGAAAGAGAAGTCACAAAAATAGAGAGTGAGCAATCAGAAATTTTATTATTTTATTTTATGACAGGGTCTTGCCATGTTGCCCAGGATGGTCTTGAACTCTTGGGCTTAAGCAACACTCCTGCTTCAACCTCTGAAAGTTCTGGGATTATAGGCATGAGCCACTGTACCCAGCACAGAAATATTGTTAGCAATATGATAGAATGAGTTTATATCTTTTAAATCTAATAAAAATATGGGCTTTGATTCTGCATGTCAGTTATTTTATTTTTCTAGAAACTCACTTTTAATATATATTACCGAATAATTCATCTTTGGTAGACTGAGGGAAAGAACTTGTTGTTTATCAAATGTGGTTTGAAAAGTACTGAAGGCTGGATGCAGTGGCATGTGCCTATAATCTCAGCTACTTCAGAGGCTGAGGCAGGAGAATCACTTGAAACTGGGAGGTGGAGGGTGTAATTACGCCTGTAATCCCAGCACTTTGGGAGGCCAAGATGGGCAGATCACCTGAAGTGAGGAGTTGTAGACCAACCTGGCCAACATGGTGAAACCCTGTCTCTACTGAAAATGTGAAAATTAGCTGGGCATGGTGGCACGCACCTGTAATCCCGTCTACTTGGGAGGCTGAGGAAGGAGAATCACTTGAACCTGGGAGGTGGAGCTTACAGTGAGCCGAGATGGTGCCACTGCACTCCAGCCTGGGTGACAGAGCCAGACTCCAAAAAAGAAAGAAAGAAAGAAAGAAAGAGAGAGAGAGAGAGAGAGAGAGAGAGAAGGGAGGGAGGGAGAGAGAGAGAGAGAAAGAAAGGAGGGAGGGAGGGAGGAAGGAATTGAAGTGGAGGCTTCAATTTTATCTCTCACCCTTGAACTGAGTCCCCTCTTTGATCTTCAATTTTCTCATCCATGAAATGGGGTAGAGGGTATTGAGATGATGACCAAGGAATCTTCCAGCTCTGATTTTGCATGAGTCTGTGAGCTGGTGAGACAGGATAAGCCATCCAACCTTCACCTTGGGGCCACAGGGAACAACTCTGTGTCAGCTGAGCTGGTAATGGAAACTCGACACCCACTTGGTATTGAAGAATCAGAACTCTGTCCCTCATCACTATCCACACTGCCCATGCCCTAGTCCCTGCTTCATCTTTGTCTATCTAGATAACCATAACAGCCTCCTAACGGGCACCTGCTCCAGGACAATCTCCAAATAGTAGCTGCCAAAGTCATAGTTCTCACCCCATAACTCTGACCACGTGCCATAAGACCTTTCATTAGCTCTTTACTGTCTGGGGTAAAGTCCTTGCTTCTGAGCAGGGCCGTACACAGACCTGCGTATCCTGACCCCTGCCAACATCTTCATTCTTCCCTCCACTCCTCACCATACTTTAGCTACATGAAACTACTCTCTTCTCACAAAATACTCTGCTGGGTCTCGCCTCTGTCCTTTGCACCTGCTGTTCCCTTTGCCTGGAATACTTTTCCCCACCTTGGTGAACTCCTACACATCCCTTAGCATGTTTGCTTGTCAGTGAAATGTTCTTTAACACCCGTCCTCAATTCTTGGCTTTGGAGTACCTTCCATCTTGCTCTTATAGCAATTAAATAAACCTTGTCTCGGTCTTTTTCGGAATATCTCCACATGTGTCTGTCATCCCCATTAGATTAGAATTGTGTCTCGTTCACCTCTTTCTTTCAGCTCCCAGATCCCAGTTGCTAATGATACTTGGCACAAGTTTTAATATGTAATGAATATTTAATATTTAATGAATATTTAATGTATTAATGAGTAAATTCAAGCTAGAAGGAGAAGTAGTGGCAAATAAATCCAAAGTAGCACAAAAATAAAAATCATTGGATTTGATTTTAGGAACATAACATGGCTTTTAAGGGCACATTATATGCCTGTTAGCCTGAACACCAATCTTTCCAGTTTGCATGGTGCTTTCCCATTTTTAAAGCATTTATACATAAATGACTTCATTTGATATTCACAGCAACCCTGCAAGGTAAGTAATTTTATTTTCATTTTTAAATGGCTCAGAGGGTCAGAGAGGCAAAACAACTTACCCAGGGGCATCCAGCTCATGTGTGGGGCAGTTAGACCTTGAAACCTTGACCTCAGATATTCTCATACCCTGTCAGCTGATGAGTACTCCAGGCTTGAGAGCTGCTGGAGGAGGAGGAGGCCGGCAGAAAGGGTGCTGGGAATCGGGCGCTGGCAAGTGTCCCTTTTCCCCTATATCTATCCATCCTTTCAACCTTTCCTTCTTTATTTCTCCTGGCTGCTTTGTAGAACTGAGTCCAGGAACACCTGCCTTGTTCAGTGAAGCCGCTGCCCATCTAAAGAAGCTGGAACTGGAAACTGTGAAGGCTGCTGGACCCTGGCCTCCTCTGCACATCAACATAAACAAGGTGCCAAGGGCGGGGGCTCGGCACTGACCATGGACTTGGTGCTAACATCAAACCTCTGATTACTACCCTAGCCTGCCTGCTAAACCAAGTGCCTTTGCCTTGGAGGGATCTCTATTCCATCTTTCCTGACATTTCTGTTCAGTCTGTCCTTTAGGAGCAAATATTTACTTACCTTCCTTTTGGGTGAATTATAGCATTAGACGTCATTCCCAGTGTTTCGCCCAACGGGCTAGATCTGTTTGTTAGTTGTCTCTCCCTCCTACTAGACCGAAAGCTCCAGAGGGAGCATCCACACTTACTGCTTTCCATTTCTAGCCCTCTGTCTCCTTCTGACAATGCCTGGCACATTGTAGATGTTCAGTAACTGTTTGCAGGAGGAAGGAAGGGAGGGATTAAGATAGGGAGGGAGAAGGAGACAGGGCAGAAGCCAGGCCCCCTTTTGGCTAGACCTATTCTTACATCCAAATGGGCAGCCTTATAAAAGCCAAATTTTATCTTAGAATGATACATACCACTGCTGGATTCAGTCGGTCATTTAGTTCAACCTTCTCAATGTCTCAGACCAGAGGAAGGGAAATGACTTTCTCAGGATTACACAGCCCTTGACAACCTTCTCAATGTCTCAGACCAGAAGAAGAGAAATGACTTTCTCAAGGTCACATGGCCCTTCACAAGGTTGCAAGGCCTTTGAATCTCCATCCAGTGTCCTTTGCACTCCAACATGCTTCCTCGTTTTCTTTGCCAGCGTTTCTTAACTTTGGCACTAGCAACATTTTGACCTGATGACTCTTTTTTGCAGTGGCAGTCCTATGCATTGTAAAGTGTTTTGCAGCCACCACACACTAAATGCCACTAGGGACCCCCATCCAGTTGTGACAACCGAAAATGTCTCCAGACATTGCCAAATGTTCTCAGAAGGGCAAAATCTCCCCAGTTGAGAACCACTGTTGTACATACATTTTAATTTTTTAAATCCCCAAAGGAAGAATCTTTTTCTTTCATGGTTCCTTTCTTCCACTTTAACGCTTAGCTTTGTCCCTTTATGAGAGGGAATAGGAAGAATTTGGAAGAACCGCCCTGTGCAGCATGGGAAGGTTATACCTCCTGCCCTTCCTGTCCCTGACCTTTCCCATAATCCCTCAGCAGGGCGGCCTGTGGTTCCTTTGATTACTAATGGACCCCAACTTCAGGTTTAACCTTCAAAGCCCTGCTTATTCACTTTTTTTTCTATACCACCCTCCGTGATGGCCAGCTAGAGAGAATTCCTCCTGCAGGATGGCTCTGATAGCTGTTCAGTCAACAAATCTTTATTAAGCAGGCTTACCCTAGCTGCTAGGGATTCAACCCAATGCACTGTGTGCCCCCGATTGGTCTTTTTTCTCTTAGTTGCCTGGTTTTCAATTTTTCTTCTGCAGTATACACAATAAATGGTTTTAATGGGGGCTTATCCAGAGTTTGGCAAAATCCAAAAATATTTTGCAAGGAAATACAGCATATAGTGTAGCACAGAACCCACAAGCTCTATAGTGATTTGCAGTTGCCATGACTACTGGTGCGGCATTGACAATAGTGGTTTGCTCTGGGTGAAGGCCTAGCTGAGACACCTGTGGGTTATTCCTAGAGGTCAAGTTACAACTCCCTTCCTATCTCCTCCACTCAAAGAAATTGGCGTGCATGGTGGCTCATGCCTGTAATCCCAGCACTTTGAGAGGCTAAGGCAGGTGGATCTCTTGAGGTCACAAATTCAAGACCAGCCTGGGCAACATGGCGAGACCCCATCTCTACTATAAGTATAAAAATTGCAAGATGTGGTGGCAGGCACCTGTAATCCCAGCTACTAGGGAGGCTGAGGCAGAAGAATCGCTTGAGCCCATGAGGCAGAGGTTGCAGTGAGCTGAGATCCTGCCACTACACTGCAGCCTGGGTGACAGAGCGAGACTCCTTCTCCAAAAAAAAAAAAAAAAAAGAAAAGAAAAAAGAAAGAAAGAAAAAGGAAATGCATTAGTAATCAAGTAAGCTAGAGTGACGTAATTGTACAGATAATTTTGGCTTTGTCCTGACACACACACACACAAAATATATTACTTCACACTTTGAGGTTTTTTTTTTTTTTTTTGAGATGGAGTCTCACTCTGTCTCCCAGGCTGGAGTGTAGTGGCATGATCTCGGCTCACTGCAACCTCCGCCTCCCAGGTTCAAGCAATTCTCCTGCCTCAGCCTCCCAAATAGCTGGGATTACAGGCACACGCCACCACACCTGGCTAATTTTTATATTTTTAGTGGAGACAGGATTTCACCATGTTGGCCAGGCTAGTCTTGAACTCCTGGCCTCAAGTGATCCACCTGCCTCGGCCTCCCAAGGTGCTGGGATTACAGGTGTGAGCCACCGTGCCTGGCCACACTTTTTTGTTGTTGTTATTGTTATCATTCATGAAACATTCCTTGCAACAGACCTCACTTCTCACTTCCGATCATGGCACCAAAATTGGGAGCCATTGGCTTGGATGACTTCTAAGGTTTTTTTTCCAGCCTCAAGGATCAAGAATCCTCTGATTCTTCTAAGGTTTGGATAACTTCCTGTTCTTGATTGAATGGTGAGATGTCATTTTCACTGTCCAATTCCAAAGTTTGTGCCCAAAATTAACACAAGAATTTAATTATCAGATTTTAGATGTGTAAACAATTTGTATAAACAATTTAAATATACATCTGGTCATTTCTTTATCCCCAAACAGTATCCCCAAACAAATGGACTATTTCCAACTATAATAATATCAAAGCCTAATTGTCATTCATGTCTATGTTTTGAAATCTGTAATCCCATATTGAACAATTCAAATTGACTGAACATAAAATACAAATTACAGTCACAGGAAAAGAGAAAGCACAATGTTCTTGAAGCCATCATCTAGGCAGGAATGATACGGTCTTGGAACCCAGACGCTTGTCTCCCACAGAGATATCTTTTATACAAATTCATGTAACAACGCACACATTTCCCAAAATGTATATTGACCTTCACCTGCATCAGTTCATATAGCAGAATATTACAGGTCTTGCTTTGTCCAGAATGAACAATAATGAGCCAGGTTGAATTTTATGTCCAAAAAAGCAGTTTAGAATGAGTAAATTCAAGGGGAATATCGACGCTAATTTTTCGTTCTTATTTTAGCAGCATTCTATTTTTTGAAGTGGGTCTTCGGTCATTACTGCCAGTATAACTACTTCCCCTTAAGCAATTGTCAAAAGCCTCAAATGGGCTTTATAACCAATTTGACTCCTGTATGCCAGCATACCATTCCGAAAAATTAAATCTAATTTTAAAATTATCTCTTCATGCACCAGTGAAATATCCATTCAATTATCTTGATGTAACAGGATTTACAAACACAAGATAAATTATCTTAAGGGTATACTGTAAACCTCACCTTTCAAAATAAATGTTACTTATTTGCCCGAAGGAGAAAGTGGAGGCCCTCAGGATAATGAATCCAGTCAAATGAGCCAGATTTCTTCAAATTCAACTTGGCGGCTCAGGAACAATTGATAGCTCAGGGTCGATCGTTAGTGTTCTCACATCCAATGCTCTTTTTTTTTTTGGTTATATATGTTTGGTAACTAAAGAATCTAACCTGAAAATACCATTTATATCTGTTTTTCTCCCTTGAGCACCATAACAATCTTATGAAGAAAGAAACAGATTCAGAGAATTTAAGGGGAAGCAGTATGATTGACTAGTCAGGAGCTCTGGCTTTGGAGTAACCAACGTCACCATTTCTGGCTGTCAGTCTTGGCTCCTCTGCTTACTTCCTGTGTGACTATGGGCAAGTGACTTACCATCTCTCTGCTTTGTTTTTTATATCTATAAAATGGGGATAATGATAGTAGTTACCTTGAAATGAGATGATTACATGAGGGGACTCGGTGAGACATGCATATGAAATGCATAGTCAGCGGCTAACCCATAGTAAGCTCTCAGTATATGTTGGCCACTGGCATTGTTTTTCTTTTTATAATCAGCATCTTTTTTTTTTTTTTTTTTTTTTTTTTTTTAATACAGGGTTTTGCTCTGTTGCCCATGCTGGAGTGCAGTGGCACAATCTTGGCTCACTGCAACCTCTGCCCCTCAGCTCAGGTGATTCTCCCGAGTAGCTGGAATTGTAGGTTCTGGCCACCACGCCCTCCTAATTTTTCTGTTTTTAGTAGAGATGGGGTTTCGCTGTGTTTCCCAGGCTGGTCTCCAACTCCTGGGCTCAAGTGATCCACCCGCCCCGGCCTCCCAAAGCACTGGGATTACAAGTGTGAGCCACCGTGCCCAGCCCATGATCTTTTTCTTTTTTTTTTTTTAATGGTCCAGGTAAGTGACAAAGCTGAGATTCAAATCTGTCTCTGCCTGTCTTGCTATTACATAAAATCGGAGAGTTCTGCTTGGTCTACCAAATGCTTCTCCATGTGTTCAGAGGTGCCCCCGGGAAACTCTACCTCATTTCTTTATTAAACAATGTTAGCTGGCCAGTTGCTCTATACTTCCTCTAGCTTTCATAGCACTTGGTGCATACCAACGTGTTCACTAGGACTTCTTAATTAGTGAATAAGATTAATGTTGGAACTTGTAGAACTTGAGAGATTTAGGGCATTTGATTCTTGCTCTGGTACATGGTGGCTGATATGTCACATTTAGTCCTAATATTACTGAACTGACCTCTAGCAATCACACAGTCCTATGCCTTTCTTATTAAACACGTCTCTTCTAATAATGACTGTATATTATCAGAATCTTCTTTAGTACGTATTTATTGGACATCTACTATGTGCTGGGTACCATATTAGCACTGGGATAAGAAATGACCACAATAGGCATGGTTAACAATAAGACCTTATTTCTCAAAATGTGGTGTGTATACCATCAAAGATGATTTCAGGTTGTACACATGGATGAGTACTTTTTATTTTAATAGTGATATAAATATCATGTTTCTTATAATAAATATAATAGTCATAAAACCTATAATTTCAAAGATATTATTGCTTTGAACACAGTTCAAATAGATGTTCCCAGGGTAATTCACCTTAACTGGATCACATGAATTATAGATATGTGTTCTGTGAATACATGAGATATGGCAAAAATTATAAAGGTTGTGCAAATTACTGAAGTGCAAGACACTCTACAATAAGGTGACAGATATAAATTTCTTGTTGAAAATCACAATTTTCTGCCAGATTTGTTGTCAAACTGCCAATGAATATTTTGTACCCTTCCCCTGGACCCAACAAGTCACAGAATTGAATCTTTCTATGTAAGAGATGGCAGTTATGGGGAAAATAGCACTGGACTGAGGTTAGGAGACTTGAACCAGGAGATGTCCAGTTCTGCCACTGGCTCTTGCCCCATGATGCTGAAAGAGCCTATTCCTTTCTTTGAATTTTTACCCTGGCTTCTGGTAGGTCCTCACCCTATTTCACGAGGGAATGAGATGCTGTGCCTGGGAATCCTTTGCAAATAGTAAAGCACTGATAAAAATATAAGGAGTTGGTGACATCCCTGTCTATGTATGTAGGTCTATGTGTTATATGCGGTTATGATTATTGGGAAAAGTTAATGCACATGTTTCTGTCTTTGTTTACAATCTGCTGTTTGTATTTTGGTTTGTCTCAGGCTGAAGAAAAGAAAGTCTCGGAGAAAACTCTTCAGACTCCACTTTTGCCTTCCCCTGTGGCGGATCATGTGAAGTGTAACATTCTGAAAGCCCAGTTGGAAAATGCTTCCCGAGTGAACATCCAGGTGTGCAGAATGCATACATTCCTTTGATTTCATGTTATAGGATTTCCTCGATGGCACAGAGAAGAAAGAGGCACCGTAGGACTGAGATGCTGTGTCAGTCAGGGTCCAGTCAGGAGATGGGAACCGGGTATGTGAACCATACCTGATATGTGAACCAAGATTTTCATATAAAAGAATTAGGTACATAAAAGGGTAAAAAGAGAACTTGAAGGCAGCAGTTTTCAAATGTTATTGTGCATAGGTCACCTGGAAAACTGGGCCCTGTGCCTGGAGATTTGGTAAATTGGGGTGGGGGCTCATGAATATTCCTCTTCTCTCCTCTCCCCTCCTCTCCTCTCCTCTTCTCTCCCCTCCCTTACCCTCCCCTCCCCTCTCCTTCCTTTTTTCCTTCTTTCTTTCTTTCTCTCTCTCTCTTTCTTTCTTTCTTTCTTTCTTTCTTTTTTCTTTCTTTCTTTCTTTTTTCCTTTTTTTTTTTTCCTGTCTCACTCTGTTGTGAAGGCTGGGCTGCAGTGGTGGGATCATGGCTCACTGCGGCCTCAACTTCACAGGCTCAATCAATCCTCCTGCTTCAGCCTCCCGAGTAGCTGGGACTACAGGCATGCACCACCACACCTAGCTAATTTTTGTACTGTTTGTAGAGACAGGGTTTTACCATGTTGGCCAGGCTGGTCTCGAACTCCTGGACTTAAGCAATCCTCCCACCTCAGCCTCCTAAAGTGCTGGGATTACAGGCGTGAGCCGCTGTGCCAGCCTGAATATGCATTTCTAACAAGGCCACGGGACCACATTTTGGGTAACACTACTCTAAGGTGCCAGAGATAGTAACTGCAGGCAGCACTTTCCATCCCTACAGCTGAGGGAACAGAGATGCTGTCAACACTAAAATTTAGATATTTGAAGGAGAAACCCTGTGGAAACTAAACTCAGACTTCTAAGCAAGGGTCACTGTGCCTGGCGCTGGCATTTCTGAGCTCTTAAGACATGATCTGTGGGGCCTGGACTCAGACTGAGGAGGGGACATCAGCTGGCTGGTGCTGATATGTCTGAGGTGGACACCATGCAGCTGGATCTGCCGGTGTTGGAAAACTGCAAATTGTATTCAGCTGTGACTACAGGAGGAACTGCTGCTGCCCACATGAAGCAGCAAGGCTGGGGTGACTCGCAGCAGCAGGAAGCAGACAGCAGACAGGAAGGAGCACATTCCTTCCACGAGCACCCCATGTGGACAGAACCTATCATGGAGTCAACTGGCAAAGCAGACCTGAGGTTTGCAGGCCCTTGGGCCAGCTCCATAAAATAGATGTTTGGCAGGTGGACTTGGAGTTAAAAGTTGCTAGTTTAACAGCTGCCATAAATTCTCCCATCTGAACTCATAACAGGTGTCCCGGGTGGACCATGACTCTTTCCCTGTGACCCTAAATGCAGCCTCAGAATCATTTTCTGCATCGTGGGTATTCCAAGGAGGTACCACCTGTTGATCAGATTTGGCACTCAGGCAGAAGCCCACTTGCCATCCTTGTCCTGGAAATATTATAAAAAACTGCAGTCCATGATTTCATTAGAAAAATATATAACTATCTTCTTCAGCCTGGGCACAGTGGCTCACGCCTGTGGTCCCAGCACATTGGAAGGCCAAGGCGGGTGGATCACTTGAGGCCAGGAGTTTGAGAGTAGTCTAGCCAACATGGCAAAGCCCTGTCTTTACTAAAAATACAAAACTTAGCCAGGTGTGGTGCTGCATGCCTATAATCCCACCACTTGGGAGGCTGAGGCAGGAGAATTGCTTGAACCCTGGAGATGGAGGCTACAGTGAGCAGAGATTGCTTCACTGCACTGTAGCCTGGGTAACACAGCAAGACTCCATCTCACAAAAAATAAACAAATAAATTAATTAATTAAATAAAAAATAAGAAATAAATGTTAAAAGTTATCTTCTTCATTCCTTATAAACCTAATGTATATGCTTATATTGCCAAGGATAAAGTAAATACTCAGTAATCTCTTCTATTATTATCTCCATTTATATATGTAGCAATCTGAATAATTTAGGTCCTTCCAGAACATACCATGAAAGTCAAGAGAAAGCTTACAAAATGTCTTTTATTTGGGGGTTGTGATATAAACAGGAGGCAGTAAGATGTAGAACACAAGTTTCAAAGTCAGATAGTCTGACTTTGAACCTTGATCTATGATTGATCAGGAACGTCACCTTAAGCTTGTTTGTCAACCTCTCTGGGCCTTAATTCTCTCATGTGAAAATGGAGATAATAACATCTATCAGGTTATTGGGACGATTACATGAGATGATCTGTGCCGAGTACCTGGTGCGACGCCTTGCTCTCCCACTGCCGAGATATTGACAGCAATGGTCACAGTTGTGGAGTGATGAAATTGCTGGGGGCACTGATTGCTTACAGATAACAGTGGTTGCCCTTTTTAGAGGATGGTCGGGTTTATTTCCCATCACAAACTCAGGAATATCAAGGTTATAGTCACAAATTCTTTATTTTCAGTCTACCTTCATTGATTTCGGGTATGCCATTTTTATACTATCACAGAACAAACAAAACTGACACGTATTTTGCAATTTACAAAGCTGGAATTATCTACATTAGAAAGTTGTAACGTATTCCCAATAACCCTATGCTGCAGGTATTATCTGTGGAGGACCCATATTTCTGCTCCATTGGAGAAGTGCAGTATATCGAAAATATTCCATTTTGTAAAGTATAGGGAAGAGATGAGAAATAGGTAAGAACACATTTCCTAGCCAAAAAGACATAGTGGAAGGGCATGAAAACAGGAAAAAAGCGGGGGAGTGTGAAGTCAGTAATTTGACAGCAGTGTTTCCCAAGATGTTGTAAGGAACACAAGTCCCACGGGATGCTCCGTGATAATTCTGGAAATGCTGCACGCGAAATCCCATGGGACAGTCCCAGCGCACATCAGCTTCTTATAGGCTCTGAGAAGTCCTGCAGGAAAGAAGCGTGTTTTACTTTCTTTCACACCTAACTGGCCATAGGACACTTTGTAAAGTAGCTCCTACTGTTATCTGTAGAACTGAAATTCACAGGAACACAGAAGAGTGCTTTGGGAATTCATGGTTTAGAGGGTTTTGAGGGGTTGTGATGGAGGGAGAGGAGATTGATGCACAGCCAAGTATACTGCTAGGGGTTTAAGTGTTAATCCCCTGTTGGCATCAGTGCACAGTGAGAGTATAAGGAAAGGAAGCAGAAGTCAAACAGACCAATGGTACTATCTGTTGCTAACTCTTAAAAAAGGCTTTGGGGCCAGGTGCAGTGGCTCACTCCTGTAGTCCCAGCACTTTGGGAGGCTGAGGCAGGCAGATCACGAGGTCAGGAGATTGAGACCATCCTGGCTAAAACAGTGAAACCCTGTCTCTACTAAAAATACAAAAAATTAGCTGGGCATGGTGGCGGGCACCTGTAGTCCTAGCTACTCAGGAGGCTGAGGCAGGAGAATGGTGTGAACCCAGGAGGCTGTGCTTGCAGTGAGCCGAGATCTCGCCACTGCACTCCAGCCTGGGTGACAGAGTGAGACTCCGTCTAAAAAAAAAAAAAAAAAGGCTTTGGCTGGGTATGGTGGCTCATGCCTGTAATTCCAGCATTTTGGGAGGCCAAGGTGGGCAGATCACTTGAGCCCAGAAGTTCAAGACCAGCCTAGGCAACATGGCGAAACCTTGTCTCTGCAAAAAAATATGGAAAAAATTAGCTGTGCATTGTGGTGTGAGCCCATAGTCACAGCTACTCTGGAGGTTGAGGCAGGAGGATTGACTGAGCCCAGGAGGTCAAGGCTGCAGTGAGCTGTGATCGTGCTGCTGCACTCTAGCCTGGGCAAGAGAACACACCCTGTCCCAAGAAATAAAAAATCAAAAACAAAAATTAAAAAGGCTGTGATTAGGATGTAAGACTGGATCTATATGTGAGCAATCTTGACAGGATAATAATGCCATGTCCTCCAAGCCACTAGGCTTGAAATCTTTGCTCAACATGTATTTAGAACAGAGGCTGAACTCTGTATGTTGTGATGGGCGTGAGGGCTGCAGGCCTCTGCATGTTCCATTGACCACTCGCATGTGGTCAGCTGGCCTGGCTGGCTGAGTGGGTGTCTCTTCTTCCCCCACCATTCTTTGTGGGACTCATCAGAGGGAGGAGGACAAGGTTTCTCTCAAAATCATATGACGTGATTCCTGCCAAGCTGTTATGGTTGTTATGCTGATGTGAAAGGACAGATTCCAAATTCCTTTGTAAACTGTAAGTGCTATGTGAACATAGAGCTGATTATTATTCCTGACCTAAACTGTGAGGTGAGGGATTAAACTGCGGGTTTGGCTTTTCCCACACTATCCCTTTCTAATTCAAGCATGAGTTGGCACGTAGCAGGTGTTCAATAAAAGCATGAATGCAAGAATTGATTGCATCTGAATGATTGTCTTAATCCCATTACTCAAGAAAACATTTTTTGTTAACATATATAAACACCAGAGCAAGATTCTCTATTGATTGAATACTTGGTGAACTACCTCTTTGGTCCACTTGCCAATTTCTGTAATCTTTTGAATGTAAGAGACTTGAAAACATTTTTTGCATGCCAACATATTCAGTTTTGACTAACCTGAATACTTTCTTTAACAGGGTGGAAAAGAGGAATCAATGTTTGTAAATATCAATAAGAAATCCAGTCTTCAGGACGCTAATGTAAGGTCTGTTGCTCCTTGTCTGAATGGGGAAATGATATTCTCTATATCATCAACATTATCCTTGAAATATTGCTCATGAGGGCATTAGCTGATAAAATCAGAGGACAAATAAAACCGAGAATACGAGCCCAAAGAGATGGAAAAAAGACTGGCTTAACCAACTTTCTGCAAGCCTCAAAAATGCTGCTTGTTCTCAGTTTTAATATCTCTGCCTGCTGCGTTAACAAAGAAATCAATCACTTGAGGTTGTCACTCAAGCATGTGAACTTCACCTTGCCATCCCCTCGCTTAAAGTCCTTTAAAGGCTCCGTTTATGCTCAGAATGGAATCCCAACTCTTTAACAGAGTGCAGGAGGCCCTTCACGACCTGGCTTCTGCTCGCAACTCCAGGTTGGCCTTGGCCCAGCTTCCCTTAGCCCATTGATGTGCCCTGCCTGCTGAGCTTCTTGCCAGTGCTGGGGCCACATATGTTCCTTTAAAATATTTATTTATTTATTTATTTATTTATTTTTAAGATAGAGTCTCCCTCTGTTGCCCAGGCTGGAATGCAGTGATGCGATCTCGGCTCACTGCAACCTCTGCCTCCCAGGTTCAAGCGATTCTTGTGCCTCAGCCTCCTAAGTAACTGGGATTACAAGTACGCACCACTGTTCCCAGCGAATTTTTGTAATTGTAGTAGAGACAGGGCTTCACTATGTTGGCCAGGCTGGTCTTGAACTCCGGACTTAAGTGATCCACCCACCTCGGCCTCCCAAAGTGCTGAGATTACAGGTGTGAGCCACCGCACCTAGCCTATTTTTTATTTGTATAAATGTATGGGGCACAAGTGTAACTTGGATCTGTGCATAGATTGCACAGTAGTGAAGTCTGAGCTTTTAGAATATCCATCACTCAAATAACGTACATTGTACCCATTAAGTAATTTCTCATCATCCACCCTCCTCCCATCCCCTACACATGTTCTTTAAAGCTTCCAGGCCACCTCCACCCCAAACCCAGAGGAAGCCCTTCCTCCCCTGATCTCACAGAGAACAGGAACTCTTTCCTTCTTGGCATGGTGGCGGTGGCCTCATTGCCACCCGGTGGTTTACTAACACCAGCAGGGTCTCCTTAGGGTAGTTTCCCAAAATGGGTCCAAGGACCACTGCATCAGAGTCTCTTCTTAAAAACACAGACTCCTGGGTACTACTCCAGACCTTTTGGATCCTTTGTGTGAATGTGTGTGGTGGGGGTTTGGTGGGTGCCAGTAGAGACAAGAATCATCATGTTAACAGGCACCTAGGTGATCTAGAACCACTGCACTGGGGAATTATTATACTTGATGCCAAAAATAAAAGCTAACATTTCTCTGTATCACCTTATGATTCCCAATCTGTGTTCTTGGTATAAATTTGTCTTACTCCTGAGATACATACACAGCTGCCTCCAGAGCTTTTCAAAAACTTAATTCATCTCTTCCTACCCCACCCCACTAACCTTCACCTGGTTTCCATTGTTAGTCAATGGTATTATTACCTACCCCTCACCCAGGCCTGCAAACTGGAAGTCCTTGCTTTTCTCCTACCTTATTCCCTCATCTAATTGGTCACCAAGTCCTGGCAATTTGACTTTCATTTTACCTTCCACATCCATCCTCTTCTCTTGACTATACCTTGAGCCCTCATTGTCTTCCGGGCTTACTGCTGCCAACAATCCTCTAAAATGCTTCTGTCCTCCCTTTCACCACAGTCCTCTTCATTGTTCTAAGGACCTTTCTAAAATGCAAATCTGACTATGCCACTCCTTTGCTTAACACCTTTAGAGAGTTGAGGTCCATTGCCTTCAGTGTAGACTCCTCAGCCTGAGGCCCCGTATGACCTGGCCTCGACTTTTCCTCCAGTCAAAACCCTCTGCTCTTCCACTGAGACCTCATCAGACAGTAGTTCTAGTGCCCTGAGTTCAGCCAGGTCTCCACTCTGCCTCTCATCTTTGTGGTCTTCGCTCCAACTGGAAAGAGGAAATTCCTCCGCATAGCTTTCCCTGATGCTGACTGTTCCACCCAAGCAAATTCATGTGTTCCCCCAATAGACTGTACATTCTTCCAGGGACCATGTTCCCTTTACTCTGGAGTCGCAGCTTGAGGAAACCATGAGTGTAGGATGAATTGACTCAAATCCTCTGTTTTCTCATTCATGTGTTTATTCAACATACTTTTTTTTTTTTTTTTGAGACAGGGTCTCACTCTGTCACCCAGGCTGCAGTGGAGTAGCATAATCATGGCTCATTGCAGCCTCGACCTCCTGGGCTCGACTGATCCTCCCACCTCAGCCTCCTGAGTAGCTGGGACTACAGGCACGGTCCACCATACCTGGCTAATTTTGTACTTTTTGTAGAAATGGGTATTATCATGTTGCCCAGGCTGGTCTCAAACTCCTGACCACAAGTGATCTGCCTGCCTCAGCCTCCTAAAGTGCTGGGATTACAGGTGTGAGCCACTGCGCCCAGCCTCAACATGCATTTATTAGGCCCTGGCCACGTACTTATCGCCATAGTGAGCACTGACCCAGAAGTGTCAGTTGACTTGCCAGGGGCCCCTTTCAAGGACCTCAACTTGTTTTGATGCCTTGTTGGTCCTAGGAGGTAATGCACTGATTTTTTAAAAAACGAAATTAGTCATGACCACTACAAAAATACATTAAACATTTTCCTTAAAATTACTATTTTGAGTAGGGTCCATTGGTTACCTGAAATAAATTCTTGAATAAAGATAAAAGTGAAACTTAATTTTTAGCGTTTTCACACATACACAGAATTAAAATGTGTTACAGCAAGTCCTAAAGGTCTTCTGATTATGCATTTTTCACAAAAGTATAGTATGGTTCTTTATCTTTTTTTTTTTTTTTTTAAAAAAGCAAATAGTCTGTGCTATGTTTAAAATAGAATAGCTACCAGATTACTTGGAATTAAAAACAGGTTATCCATAGTTTTCTCTTCATTTTACTGGCAAAACCTGGTTATGAGCCAAATCCTCAATCTGGTTCACCCCTCATATTGGGGGGCAGGGATGACTATTTTGGGGCAGAGAAATTTTATTTGGTACCTCAATTATGTTTAGTTCCCCCACTTGCTATATTTTCCCTATGATTTTTTTCTTACTGTTTGGATTTTCTATGGTTTTAAAAAATAATTATAATTATTAACTAAGTAGAGTAGAATTCAAGAAGGCAAAAAAAATTGATTTCTTGATTATCAATGTTATTAAGGTGTACATTAACTGAGAAAGCAGTCCCTATGCCTAAAACAAGACCATAAACCTTTTTTTGATGGTATTGTTCTGTTTTTTCGGTGTGTCTCTAGAAGTCCTATTCCTATTCGTGTGGAAACTGCCCAGCCAGCTGCGGAAAAGCCGGAAATCAAGCCTCCCCGAGTGAGGAAGTTAACAAGACAGTATAGTTTGTGAGTTCTGTACTGCAACTTTTTCAATTAAAACAACTACGATGACTAAATGTTTAGGTACAAATGCTTCTTAGCCCCTCTGACTAGTCCCAGGGAGCAGCCCCCAAATTCCATTTATTTCCAATTTAGGCAATAATGAGACTAGCCCTTTCTCCCTGAAAACCTGACATAGTTGGCATAAGGATTCATTGTTGACTACTGTGTAATAAATTACTCCCAAACTTAGTGTCTTAAAACAATCCACCTTTATCATCTCACAGTTCCTGTGGAGAGGGGGTCGGGGCATGGCTTAGCTGGGTCTTCTGTATCAGGGGCTCTTACAAGGCTGCATTCAAGGTGTCAGGGCTGCGGTCTCATCTGCAGGCTCATTCTTACGGTTGCTGACAGGGATCAGGTCCTCAAGGATTGTTGGACAGAGGTTGCCCTCAGCCTGTAGTCACATAGGTCTCTCCAGCTTTCTCCATTAGAGAAAGCACACAAGAAGAGCCAGAGAGAGTGCCAGCAAGGCAAAGGCACAGTCTTTTGTAACCTATGCACAGAACTGACATCCCATCACTTTTTTCTTTTTTTTTTTGAGACAGAGTCTTGCTCTGTCACCCAGGCTGGAGTACAGTGGTGTGATGCTGGCTCACTGCAATCCGCCTCCCAGGTTCAAGCAATTCTCCTGCCTCCGCCTCCCAAGTAGTTGGGATTACAGGTGTGAGCCACCACGCCTGGCTGATTTTTGTATTTTTAGTAGAGACGGGGTTTCACCATGTTGGCCAGGCTGGTCTAGAACTCCTGACTTCAAGTAATCTGCCTGCCTCAACCTCCCGAAGTGCAGGTGTGAGCCACTGTGCTCAGCCCCCATCACTTTTGCCATATTCTGTTCATTAGAAGCAAATCCCAGTGTCTAGCCCACACTCAAGGGGAGGGATTACACAGGGGCATGAATAGTAGGTTGGGGATCATTGCAAGCTACTTAGTAGCTGCTTTCCGCAGCATATCCATGAAAAGGCAGCCCCGTCTGTCAACAGAGCCAAAGCTGATCACTGAGCTTTGACACCTGTAGGAGGCGCCATTTCCCAAAGTGTCCCAGAATCACCAGAGTCCATGTGCACCTGACTGTTCTAGGCATCGTTGGGGAATAGTAAAGTGACTTTGACAATTCCCATCCAAAGAGTCACAATTTACTGGAGGGAAAGACAAGAGTCACAAATAATTATAATCCAAAGCAGAAAGATAACTTCTGTAGTCAGGGTGGTGAGTACTAGTAATAATTGTAGTAATTATCACAATGGTAGTTCACATTTCTTTTCCCTTTTTTCTTTTCTTTCTTTTTTATTTTTTATTTTTTATTTTTAGACAGAGTCTTGCTCTGTCACTCTGTCACCCAGGCTGGAGTGCAGCAGCACAATCTTGGCTCACTGCAACCTTCACCTCCAGAGCTCAAGCAATTCTCCTGCCTCAGCCTCCCAAGTATCTGGGATTACAGGCACCTGCCACCACACCCAGCTAATTTTTTTGTATTTTTTAGTAGAGACGGGGGTTTCACCATGTTGGCCAGGCTGGTTTCAAACTCCTGACCTCAAGTGATCCACCCGCCTCGGTCTCCCAAAGTGCTAGGATTACAGGCGTGAGCCACCGCGCCCAGCTTGTAGTTCCCATTTCTTGACCTTAGCTATGGCGTGGGTACTGTGCCTAGATGTGTCATTGGTCAGAGAGTAACTGCAGGGGGATCTGTGGACAAATGGAAAGCATGGGGACTTTGGAGTTGGAAAGGCTTCTGTCAGGCCCCTGGCTAGTTTACAGCTGTAAGCTCTTGGAAAAATGACTCTGTGATCCTCTCTTCCTTACTCTGTAAAATGGGTGAGATAATACCTGCCTCTGAGGAGTTTTGTGGGGTTTAACATGAGAGAATGTGGGTAAAGCCCTAATGCCCTGGCCATAGGATGAGGTCCCCTTTCTTTCTTCTCTGGGACCTGGAAGCTTCTGAGGAAAGATGGCGTTTAGGGGGTACCCAGAGTGCAAAATGTAGGACAGAAAATGGGATTCTGGATGCAATTCTCTAACAGCTGTCTCAGGTCTGCCATTCGTACATGTGAAAAGGAAAAGACACATGTATGGGAGATATGAAGGGAGACATATCCCACCTCATTATCCTTCATAGAAACTTCTGGTCAGCTGCATTTCCCAGGAAAGCCAAAATGAGTAAAGTTCAAATAATTAACAGTCCTAATGATCCCTGGCGGACAATTAAGCCATGACAATTTGCTTCCCTCAAGGATAAAGCTGGCAGAACTTGCCATGCCTTTTACATTTTGAAACTCAAAATGTTATTATCACTCATTTGAGAGATATAATCATGTTTGAAACAATGACTGTCTGATACATAACCTGGAAGGAAAGAAAATTTCACTAAGTCACCAAACTCATTCTTTTGTTTTTTTTTGTTTTTTTAGTTTTGATACAGAGTCTCACTCTGTTGCCCAGGCTGGAGTGCAGTGGCACAATCTCAGCTCACTGCAACCTCCGCCTCCTGGGTTCAAGAGATTCTCCGGCCTCAGCCTCCCAAGTAGCTGGGACTACAAGCGCATGCCACCGTGCCCAGCTAATCAAACTGGCTCTTTTAAGGACACTCTTTTTCAAACCTTGAACTTTACATGTGTATTTCTTAAGCTGTCCCAAAGTATTCTGCTTGGAAAATCAAAGAATGGCAGCATTTCCCTCATTGGTAGAAAATAGCAACATGCGTGGATGAAATTTTACCCGTGTTATTGTCCCATAAAGAGTTATCAAATCCTTGACACTGGTTACCACTCATTTACCCATCTTTATTTAATATATTTTTAAAATTTTTTTGAGGTGGAGTCTGACTCTGTCACCCAGGCTGGAGTGCAATGGCGCAGTCTCAACTCACTGCAACCTCCGCCCCCTAGGTTCACGTGATTCTCCTGCCTCAGCCTCCCGAGTAGCTGGGATTACAGGTGTCCACCACCACGCCCGGCTAATTTTTGTATTTTTAGTAGAGACAGGGTTTCACCACGTTGGCCAGGTTGGTCTCGAACTCCTGACCTCAGGTGATCCGCCCGCTTCAGCCTCCCAAAGTGCTGGAATTACAGGTGTGAGCCACCATGTCCAGCCTTTGCCCATCTCTTTAACTCTTTGATATGGATAAAGTTGGCACATGATCAAGGAATATAAATGGGAAAACTCAGATTTCTGATTTTCTGGAAAACATTTTTTGCATCATCATTTTTGAGATACAGATTAGTGTGCGCACATCGCCCTTTTGGCTGTTGTAATATTTCCAGTTCCTAGGCTAGAATAAGGTGTAGTCGGATTTTAGGTGGCTCCATCAAAAGCATTGTAACATTCAGGTGCTGTGAACAAGTCTTCAAACCACTGCTTTTAAAGGTACAAACAAAAATCTCAGCCACAATATTTCCTGGAAATATGACAAGGAGGGAAAATGTGGCCACTGCATGCAGTGAGAAGGGAGAAGTAGAGGGCCTCTACAGTGAGTTGAGTTTGAGGCAGGCGAAAAGATTTTTTTTTTTTTTTTTTTTTTCCGGAGACAAGGCCTCACTCTGTTGCCCAAGCTGGAGTGCATTGGTTGATCACAGCCCACTGCAGCCTCAGGTGATTCAGCTCAGGTGATCCTCCCACCTCAGCCCAACTGGTGGGTGCCACCACCACCTCAGCCCAACTGGTGGGTGTCTGGCTAATTTTTGTATTTTTTGTAGAGACAAGACCAGACCATGTTTCCCAGGCTGGTCTCAGACTCCTGTGCTCAAGCAATTGGCTGCCTTGACCCCCAGAGTGCTGGGATTACAGACACGAGCCACTGTGCCCAGCCAAAAGTGTCATTTGTATGCATACCAGCTAGTATGTTTACAAAATGATGAGCTATTTTATTTTTTTCCAGAAATATAACTTCACTGTTTATTTAAACATAGCGTAAAAGTCTAAAA